>NC_090931.1:1537319038-1537919038 GCF_040938575.1 Ambystoma mexicanum
TCAAGATTGTAGAGCAGGTCTTCACAGGTGTTTCTGTGCTTCTGGAAGCTCTGAAGCTAGACTGGTGGTCATGGAGGCAACCATCCGATTCAGTATGTAGATTAAGCTGGGAGATGGCCAGCCTTTCCAAGGGTTTCCAAGGGTTTGCCCAGGAAAGGAGTAATGGAGTTCGGGCGATAGTTAGCCAGAGCGAAAGGATTGGCCAAGGGCTTCTTTAGAAGATCCAACTTCAATTTGTATTGGTCCTCGTGGTGAGGAATTGGGTGGAAGGAACACGGACACAGGGAGTGAGTCAACACTGACCCTTATATCATCTTTGTGAGAAGGGGATTGACTCCTTTGCAGAAAGATGAGGAAGGAATGACATTTGCGAAGTCTGAGGGCCATGCTTGTGTGCAGCAGAAAGATGAACTCAAATTGAGCAAAGTGTACATGGCCAGTTCTCACACAAATATAATGACAATATAATGACAACCTAGTTTGTGAATGAAATTAAAGATTTGTTTATTTAACAGTTATTTGTGTTGTCTGTGGAAAAAAGGATGAACTTGGCACATTGTTCTTTGATTGCTGGTGGAAAGGTTGGAGCAGGTCCTGGTGTTGAGGCAAAGAGTGGCAGTAACATCACCTTAAGGGATGCTCAATGATGCCTGTGTGGTCCTGTGTCAGCTGTCTTTTGTAACTATATACATGAATGCAACACACCTCCTCTCCTCTAACTATGTACATGAGCATTGAGGTACCTCGTTGTTGTTCTACATAACTGTTAACCATCGCATTTCATGACATGCACCCTCTCTTTACTCCACCCTAACCATAACTCAATAAAACTGTTACCCAAATCCCTAAGCACCTTTATCGGAGGCGAAAACCTGGCCACTCCTTTATCAACCCTCGTTCCTTTCCTTATCTTGACCAGCACCCCCTCCTTCAAAACATAATCCTTCACGCAATTATTTTCGTCATACCTCACATTGGATATCTCTTGCGCATTTAACACACTCTCCTGCAACATCCCTGTTTTCACCTCTCCCCGCTCATCCACAAATTTCTTCATCCACCCAAGATGCAACCTAGAATTCGCCATCCTTTTCCGTAAAGTCTCAAATGGTGACACAACCGTCACCTGGTGAGGTGCAACTCTATATTGAACCACGCGCTCCATCACTGTCCGCTCCCCAACACCACCAGACGCAATGGCAATTCTAATCACCTCCATCAACGTCCTATTCAATCTTTCGACATTTGCATTCCCTTTGGGATTATAGAGAGCCATGGTAGAATGTTCAATGCTGTTATCCTCCAGAAATGCCTCCATCTCTCTACCCACAAACTGAGGGACATTATCTGAAACATTCTTCCTGGGAAATCCCTCCCTCCAGAACACTGATTCCAAAAATGGTATTATCCTACGTGAACTAATGTCCTTCACAATGCACACCTCAAGCCATGTTAATAACAAATCCATCGAAACAATTTGATATACTCCTCAGGCACCCCTAGCTGACACCGGACCCTAAAAGGCCATGGCCACCACATTCCAAACCGAACTGGGTGGCTCCACAACCTTCATAGACGGCACCCTAGTGCATAGACCCTTATCACTAAGCAAATATACCTCACAACTCTTCAAAAATAATTCAATATCCTTGTCCATTCCCGGCCACCAAAAATCTTGCTGTATCAGACCTTTAGTCCTACTAATACCAGAATGCCCTTTGGGAGCAATTTCCCACACCACTTTTTCTCATGCCCTCCGGCACCACTAGTCACTCCTCTCTTGACAATATCCCCTTCTCCACACTCAATTCTTGTCTCGCCCTCCTGTAACCTCTCAGCTACTCATCCAGCTAGTTTACTGGCCATCCCGTCTGGACATATTTTGTGACTGTTTTGTAAACGGCATCCTTGTCACCCTCTTCTCTCCAGTCGCTTTCCTTGGCAAACTTACACTTCACAAAACTTCACCTTCTTCCTCAACCACCATCCCTTCATTCTCCTATATGGGATTCCGTGACAATGCATCCTCAATAACATTTAGCTTGCCCTTCACATGTCTCACCTCCATGTCCAACCCCTGGAGTGAAGAAGTCCACCTGACAGTCCTTCTTGAAACACCATATAACCCTCTTCTTTCAAAAATGCGCACCACAACAAATGTTCTCCCCCACACAACTTGGCGGAATTTCCTCCACCCCCACACACAGGTCAAAGCTTCCTTCTCATCCACAGAGTACAACCTCTCAGCCTCCTTAGGAACAAAGGCAACTGTGTGCAACTCATCACCTTTTCTTTGCATCAATACGCACCTAAGTCCGCTCTCACTCGCATCAGTGTATAACTCCACATCCCAGTCATCCTTAAACCCCTTTGAAATGGGCCCACTCACTAACATATTTCTTATGTCCTCAAACTCATCATTGCATTGGTTCACACCACACAAATCTCACGCCTTTCTTCACCAATGTTCTCATCGTTATGATTCTTTCAGCCAAATATTTTACACATTTTCCATAGAATTCAACCAACCACAGATAAAATGATAATTCCTTTTTGTCTTTCGGGGGAATTCATATTCCTTATTTCCTCCAAAGTTGCATGTTTTGGTTTCACCCCATCCACAGACAATTCGTGCCCCAAATACTTAACTTTTGCAACCTTAAATTTACATTTCTCTGCTGAGATATTCAAACCTGCCTCTGCTAGTCTCATTAATACCTCTTTTAGTCGCACATCATGCTCCTCTTCCTTCTTCCCCCATACTAGAATATCGTCCTGATAGCAGCATGTCCCTGAAAATCCCTTTAGTACCTTGTTCATGACTCTTTGAAAGACACTAGACGCAGACACCAATCCAAACGGCATCCTTTTACATCGATATAAGCCAAAAGGTGTTATGAAAGCAGTAAGGTCCATGGAGTCCAGATGTAACTTAACTTGGTAGAAAGCTGCATAAGTCAAGAGTCAAAAAAAGTGCAGCTCCACCAATTCTCACCAACAAATCATCAATCTTGGGAAGTGTAAATCTATCTGGCTTTACGTTTTTATTAAAGACCCCTATGGTCAATGCATAGCCTCAAATTCCCATTGGGCTTTTGCACTGCCACAATGGGACTTATCCATTCTGCTGCATCAGCCTCCTCAATTATACCCTCATTCATCATTCTCTCAAATTTATTTTCCACATCCATCTGAAAAGGAAGCAGTATGGTGCGTGCTCTTGACCTTATATCGCCCCAGGCCTCAACCTAATCAAATGCACGAATCCCATAAGACATCCCATCCTTTCTGCAAAGACATTTGGAAACATATTAATGGGAAACAGATTAACCTCTCGATTACCCATGAATATTCCCCGTCGTCAGGCCGGGAATCCTCACTAAAAGAAAAAACTGTTTCACTTTCACTTAGTCTTTCTCCTATAAACCAATCACTGAGCTCTGGGTCATACCCCCCCAGCCAATGACTGCCTTCTCCATAAGCCCCTCCTCTGGCAGCCATCTTCAGATTTTTACTGCACGTTCAAGTGTTGGGAGTCCTCGTGTTTTGCTCCGAGAGCTTTTCTACATTTTCGTGCTTTTTTTCGTAAACAAGTTCCTATTTTTGTCAAATAGAGCTTGTGTGCTCTTTCGTTTCTTTGACTAGCAAGCAGGGATCCATTTGTCGACGTCTTTCAACGCTCCTCAAGGGCAAGAATCCTAGAGAGTTTAATCGAAGATTCCAGAAGGCCATCGGGCCTACACCGCGCGCCGGACCATGTCGGAGGAAAAGAAGGACCGAGATTCGCTCTTCAAGCTCTGCTCCAGCTGCGGATTGAGGAATGTATTTGTGGAGGACAAACACTTCCAGTGCCTCTCTCTCCATCCAGATCACAAGGAAGCAGATTGTGAGATCTGCCTTGGTTTCTCCAAGGGCACCGTCAAAGATCGGCACAGTAGATTGGCGGCATGGCTCAACGGCCAGGCCTCTACCCCATGTGGCAAGCAGGGGCATGCCTCGCCCAGGACCGGCCGGTCTGAGTAGCAGGCTTCTAAGTCCTAAAGGGCGCTCCAATCGGGGGGTTTAAGACAAGGCCAAGCACTGTGAGTCCGTTTCCGTTGGGGTGACCGCGCAAGCGGGTCCCGTGACGAGCAGGGCACACTCATCTTCACCGTCTGCCTCCATCTCAAGTCATCGCTGGAGCTCCTCCTTCGAAGAGGAAATCGGCTAACCCGGGAAGCTGCGGGAAAAGCCGGAGAAGACCAAGGCGCAGGGTAAGGTGTCCAACCTGCCCTTCAAGGCCCAGGTGGTCGAGGGTGAAGTCATCCTCGACGATCGAGCTGGTGGCTGCCGCTCTCTCGAAGGCAAAAGGGGCTGACCCGGTGCAGGAGTCCCCGACGGCATCCAGAGTGGCCCTTCCTCCCGGGCAGGAGGCTTTGGCAAAACCGGTGGAGAAAAAAGGGTGACCCCTTAGAATGCAAAAAAGGGGGTGGGAGGGAGTAGAGGCCTCTACTGTGCTCGAGGGCACGGATATTTCTTCTTTGGACGAAGAGGACCTGTTGTCTGTTCACACGTTCCCAGAGGACGTGGGGAAGGACGGCGGAAACTCCGAGGGGGATGACGACAACGAAGACCAGAATGCAGACTATGGGAATGCCGACAACGAAGACGTGGGCACAGGGCCCAGCAAGCCTACCCCCCCCCCCCCGATACCTCCCAGGGACACATCGCTGAACATCCTTTCAACTCTCCACATGCTGGTGTTGGAGATCCAGAAGAGGATGCCGACGGCACCCCCAGCAACGGCCCCAAACACCACCCTACGCTACCTCATAAACAGCCGCACATGCCCCCCCGGCGACGGCAAGACAGCATCAATGGACACGGATGACGAAGGCAGCGTTTCCCCACCGCCGAGGGCTTCTACACCGGACGAAGAGGGATCGTTCCACGCCATATTCGACCGTACGTCTGAGCTCTTCCAGCTGACGCCAGAAGAGACCAAGAAGGAAGGTTTTCTTTATCAACTCCAGGAGGCCAAAAGGAAGACCATTCTGGCGGTGCCCTTTCTGGACGTGGTTTGAGATAAGGGTCTGGCGCTGATGAGGTACCTTGCCTCAGCCCCGGCGAAAAGAGACAGGCTAGAAGTACTGGGTGCCGGAGTCTGCGCCCAAGTGCCTGCGGGCACAGCCCTTGCCGGACTCTGTGGTCTCGGCAGCTGCAAGGAAGAAATCTTCAAACCCCTCATCCTCAGCCTCTGTTCCTCCGGACAGCGAGGGGAAGAAGTTGGATGCCATGGGTAGAAAGGTGATCTACTCGGCAGCAACGACAGTCAAGGTAGCAAATGTGCTTGCGATCATGGCCAGATACCACAGGGAGTTGTGGTATAAGATGGCTCTGCTGCTGGAATTTCTCCCTGATGACAAACGGGTAGAGGCGCTGGAGATCCTCCAAGAGGGCGAGGTGGCATCGGACCATGCTGTCAGCATGGCCCTGGACATCGCAGACACTGGGTTCCGACCGATGGGGATCAGTGTCTGCCTCCGTCGTCGTGGCTGGTTGAAAGCCATCAACTTTCGGCAGGGAGTTCAGACGGGGACAATCTCTTTGGAAAGGCCGTTGCAAGCCATCAAGACCAATACAGAGACAGCCTGTGCCCTCGGCACGCTTCAGCAACATCGTCCTTCCTTTCGTGCCTCAGGAGGAAAATCCAGCAGGTTGTCGAAGGGTTTTGGCGGGGGATCATATGCCAGTCCTCCCGTTCCATGACCCAGGAGGCCTACAGGGGTCGTTCCAAGGATTTGTGAGGTGGACGCCATCGTCCTCTCTCCCAAGGCGGCACGCAGGCCCCGTAGCAGGATTGAACTGGCCAGGACGTTGGGCTCCCACCCATGCACCCCTGTAGAAGGCTGGCTGTCGGGCTTCATCAGCGAGTGGGAAAAGATCTCCACCGACCGATGGGTGCTGGTCGCTTTCGCCCATGGGCACACTCTAGAATTCCAGCAGAAGCGTCTGCGGATACCACCGATGGCCCGACAGGAGCAGCAAATTCCTCAGCTCCTGCAGGAAGTACGGGCCATGTTAAAAAGGGGGCGATAGTGCTGGTTCCAAAGCGACTACAGGCCCCGGAGTCCACTCCAGATACTTCTTATTAAAAAAGAAGACCTGGGGCTGGATGCCCATTCTTGACCTGCAGCGTCTCAACAAGTACCTCAAGTCCCAAAAATTCATGATGGTCACGCTGCAGCATGTGCTCGGCCATCTGGAAGAGGGAGACTGCCTGACGTTGATGGATCTGAAGGATGCATATTTCCACGTCCCAATTCACGAGAAGCATCGAAAGTTCCTGCGCTTCGTCGTACAGGGAAAGCACTACCAATTCAAGGCCCTTCCCTTCAGACTGAAGCGGGTGCCTAGGGTGTTTACAAAGTGCCTCGCGCAAGTGGCGGCGCATCTGCGTCTACAATGGATACATGTGTACCTGTACCTCGACAACTGGCTCATCCGTGTCAGTTCAAGGGCAGTCCCTGTTGAACACAGGGAAAGGACCATCCGGCTGCTGACGGATCTGGGATTTTCTATGAACTATCCAAAGACCTTCTTGATTCGATCGCAGAACGCACTGTTGGCACTGAAGACCGCCATGGTATGGACCATCGAGTCACTACTCGACATGTCGTTGTGGTGTATTTACCTATTCAGACTCTGCAGGTTGCGAATGCGACCCCTTCAGGAATTTCTGGACGCTTGTTTGGTTCGGGTGTCCAGAAGCTTTGCAGACACGATTGTTCTCGATGAGGAGGTCCGTCGAGCGATTAGGTGGTGGAGCGTGCGCCCCAACATATCCGTTGGCACGGATTTCCAGAGCCCCCCATACCAGGAGACAGGCACCATGGATGCTTCCCTAGAGGTCTGGGGAGCCCACATCGGTCATCTTCACGCCAGAGGCCTGTGGCTACGGGAGGAGAGGGATCTCCACATCAATGTCCTGGAACTGCGAGTGGTGTTTTGGGCCCTCAAGTCGTTCCTACCGCCCATTAAGGCCAAGGTGGTGAGGTTCTTCACGGACAATACCACCATGATGTTCTACATCAGGAAGCAGGGTGACACCAGATCCTCAGTGCTCTCCAGGGAGGCGCAGGACATGTGGCAGTGGGCTGTCGCCCAGGGGATGTTCCTCATTCCTTTTCACCTGGAGGGATTCAAGAACCCCATCGCTGACTCCCTCAGCAGGGAGCTGCGCTCTTGCCATGAGTGGGAGCTTCGACAGGCTCAAGTGGACATCGTCTTCCTCAAGTGGGGCAGACCCCAGATCAATCTGTTTGCGACAGCAACGAACTCCAAATGCCAGAGATTCGCCAGCAGGTTCCACCAGCTGAAGAGCATGGGGGATGCGTTCTCCTTCCCGTGGGAAGGCCAGTTCCTGTATGCATTTCCCCTGTTGCCTCTGCTGCTGGGAGTCATCAATCAACTAAACCGGTGCAGATGCAGGATGATCCTCTTCGCCCTGGTGTGGCCAAGGCAGATTTGGTACCCAGACATTCTCAGCCTGTCGTCACCCACGGCCAAGCTTCTGGTGGTCACGGATCTGCTCGCCAGAGAAGGAGGTGCAATCCTACACGACGACCCATGATCTCTGAACCTGGGGCTTGGCTCCTGCAGCCTTAGAGTTCGGAGGGTACGAGCTGCCAGTGGACTGCAGGGACGTCCTTGCCAGAAACAGGGTGTCTTTGACTCTGAAGTGTTATAGGCACAAGTGGAAACGTTTTGCGATGTGATGCTAGATACAGAAATTCAACCCTCTGAGGGTCACGGCCCTACAGATTCTTCCATACTTCTTGTCCTTGGCCAAGGCGGGGCTGGCGCACACCTCTCCCAAGGTGCATCTGGCGGCTATCTCCCGCTGCACCAGGTCTCCAGGACGGTCTTCTCTTTGGTCCCACCATCTGGTCAAGGAGTTCCTCAAAGGACTGTTTCGATCGTTTGCGCCGGTGAAGGCCCTTACCCTGGCGTGGGAACTCAACGTGGTGCTGATGAGGCTCATGCGGGCTCCCTTCGAGCCTATACCTCATGCCCCTTGCAAGTTCCTTTCGTGGAAGATGGCGTTTCTCGTGTCCATCACCTCTGCCAGGAGGGTAGGTGAGATCCAGGCCCTGTCCTGCAAGCAGCCTTACCTGACTTTCCATGACACGAGGGGGGTGCTGCGGACGCACCCCTCCTTCATGCCAAAGAGTCCGCCAAAATTCAAACTCAACGATCCTTTGGTGTTGCCTGTGTTTTTTCCGACGCCTTCGTTGCCGGCTGAAAGGACTTTGCACTCACTGGATGTGGCTCGTGCTTTGAAGTTCTATGTGGCATGCACAAAGTGGTTTCCGGAATTTGTCTCAACTATTCGTGAACTTTGGTCCTGTGAACCACAGGAAGGCCGTATCCAAGGCTTCCATCTTCAGGTGGCACTCCGGCTGTATCACTCACTGTCACCGGTTGGCAAACCGACTGCTGCCCGGCTGGCCAAGAGCCCATTCCACCAGCGCGATCGCTGCGGTGACGGATGTTCCTGGTGTGCCGCTGCTGGACATCTGCAGGTATGCTATGTGGAGGTCCACGTACACCTTCACAAGATTCTACTGCGTCGACAGGGATTCCAGAGAGGAGTCCAGGGTTGGCCAAGCATTGCTATGCAACCTGTTCGCTTGAAGGTGAGCCTGGTCCAGAGTATTTGCTTCTGCTGAGCCTTGCCACCTCCCGTGGTTGTGTAATGTTGTACTGCTATGTATACTTTATTCATGAGCATGTGAATCCATGTCAGACCCCGTGCTGGAGAAGGAACAAGTTACTTACCTGTAACTGTTGTTCTCCAGCATGGGTCTGGCATGGATTCACATGCGAACCCTCCCTCCTTCCCCTCTGCGGCTCTTCTTGGTCATACTGCCACTTTACGTGCTACCAAATATGAAGATGGCTGCCAGAGGAGGGGCTTGGGGAGAGGGTAGTCATTGGCTGGGGGCAGTATAACCCAGAGCTCCGTGATTGGTTTATAGGAGAAAGACAGTTTGTAAGTGAAAGTGAAACCGTTTTTTCTTTTACCGAGGATTCCTGGCCTGACGACTGGGAATATTCATTAGCATATGAATCCATGCCAGACCCATGATGGAGAGCAACAGTTACAGGTAAGTCACTTGTTCCTTCCGGACCAGTTAAGTCAGCATGAGGCCCAGTTTCTGGACTACGTTTTGAGAGAGTCCTTAGAAATTGATACGGGCTGACCCATTATTATGCCGTGGCCATAGAAGTCATGTCTTCATTTTTCTGCTGGCACATGCTCCCTTGCAGATATTTACTCTGAACAGCTCTTATTCTAACCCCCAGAAAAGTAAGATAGGATATGCTATGATATGTTATTTATAATGCGCTTAATACCCAGAGGTTTCTAAGCGCAGACCTGGGGATCGAACCTATGTTGCTCCGTGTCGTCTTGCTTCCAAGGCGAGTACGTTGCTGCTGAGCTATCCTCCTGAGATGAGGACTGAAGTGCTACAAGGATCTAAAATCCAAAGTAAATTCATGAGCAGAAGCTGGAAATCATGGATGTTTTCTTTATACAACAGGTGAGACGATCACAGATTCCAAAGGATCATTGAGTGTGAAGAGGGCGGACACTTTACACTTTATCCACCCTCCAGATACAGAAGGAAGAGAGATAAAGCAAGAGTGTCTCAACTTGGGGGAAGGAGAAGGTACGGTACATATGCTGCTCCTATTCAAAATGCATTACAGGGCCCTGCAACTCCCCAAGCCAATATTTAAGAAAAGATTATATATTCTCCATCAAAAATAATGTTAAATCATTCAATTCTCAGAATTTCACCAGGAATGTGTTTATCATTGTAACTTACTCTACTGTGCTTTTTAACACCATTAGCAAGGCTTGTGTGTAGCCGTGAGTTTCAAGCAATAACATTTTGTTGGGTGAGTCACCCCTTCTGTTTTGCGTCATGGAAAGGATTAGGGTGGTTATGTAGGTGCTCTCTCGAGATCACGGGAGTCCTCTGTGCACTGGTGACCACAGACTATTCCTGTGAAGACCTCTCCCAAGAATGAGGGCGGCAGTGGAAGTCGAGGTACAATATTGTGGCCCTACGATGATCTACGAGAAATGACGCAACCACATATGAGCAACATTATTTGCGTGGAATTAGCTGCATTAAATTCCTGTGATATTTCTACATAAATATTTCAAATACTGCATTGTGAAAAGTCTGTATTGTGAGAAGTAAAACTCATAACGTTTATAAATAATATTTAATTGCTGACGATGGTGTTGATTTAAACATATATTTTTCGTTGGAAAAAACACCAATCGTCACTTTCTGAAACACAAAGCTTTGTAATTTATTTGAGGAAAGATGAAGATCCAATTTTTGTTGGTCCTTGTGGAGAGGAATTGTGAGGAAGGCGCCTGGACCCTGAGTCGGGTCAGTTATCATTGCAATTGTTTGTGAGGAAGACTATATTGCTGGTCTCGCTCAGCAATATATTTTGACGATCTTTTCTCACCATGCTGCAGGCGCTATTGATTTGTGACATGTCTCGAGTCAGACAGACAGATCTATCCTCATCACAGGAAGATTTAATCACTCTCCAGGTTTGGCCGTTTTACAACACACCATCCATGTCTGATACCTTCATAAGGCACCCCATAGCCTTGGTAGCCTTTTAAAGCACCCTCGAGGTGTGTTAGCTCTTTTACTCACCCTCTGGATTTGATACCTTTTTAAAGCACCCTCCCAGGTGGGAAAGCTTTACAAAAGCCTCCAGCTATGATAGCTTTATAAATAACCCCCTAGGTTTGGCACTGCTATGAAGCACCCTTCAAGTTTGATACCTTTTATAAAGCGCCCTCCAGTTTTGGTAATTTTAGAAAAGACACTCCATGTTTTATAACTGTCATCTGGAGGCTTTCTTAGCGGTTACTGTCTCTTGGGAAACAGGAAGGAAGGCCCCACAAACTGAAATAAGAACAAATCTCCACTGTGTATAATATCAGGATGGGGAAAGGCTCACATCCAGGGAGGAGCGACTTATAAGACTGCGCCCACGAAGATCAGAACTCAGGTCATACGACTCAGGAGCTGTGTGAGAAACCCGAAGATGTCTCACTTATTAATCCCTGGGAATCTGTTATCCGGGTGGACAGGACACAGCCATCGTTATTGGATCCAGTTCCTGGGGGTGGACCAGTGTGCGAGGATCACCTGGGCGAGGGGTCCTTGAGGAGTGAAGGCGGGACACCGAGGGTTAAGATGCGGTATCCCCTTCCCTGTAACACCCTTCCCCTCCCTATCCGGTAGGATATCTAGAAACTCTACACCCCCTTTTTTCCCCACACAAACACTTTCTCACACTATAACAGACAACGGACTAACACCAGAGCCATTTACCTGACATGTCCCAACAAACGGATCAGGCAGAGTCAGGCAATTGGAAATAACCATGCACACCTGACGGCCCTTTACCTTCCCCTCAGGGATAAAAGGCGGAGCACGGAAGCACACTTCGAGCAAGGCGGAACACACTAGGAGACAGCTACACCAAACCGGCAGTTCAAACGGAGAAGAAAGGCAGTGAGACCTTTGAGGACGACGAAGAGGGAGTTGCCCTTGCTCTTCTCAACCCTGTGAAACCTCCGCAAAGGAAATCTTAAGACCGGGAGTTACAGCTGGTGTGAGAAGTAGCAGACAACAATGGTACACAGGTGCCTCCAGCATTGATAACGCAAGCGGAGAGGCAAGCTGGCTACGTTGGTACTATCCTTGACTCCAGAGAACAAAGAAGCGAACGGGTTCAGCACAGCCGGTGAGTCGGAGGAGCCTGATAGCAGACGGAACTGTGTTGAGCCCGAGGTTGCAAGTAGCAACATTTTGAAAGCAAGAGAAAGAACTTGTATGTGTATTTTGAACTTTAAAGAAAGCGAGTTGAGGTCCAGGTGCAGAGGCGTCTGGCGCCACGTGGGTACTCATTTGAAAGACTCTGACTGGGACCTGGTTTTGAAACTGCAAGAACCAGAAGGTCCTAAGAAAGGGTGGCAAGAGGTGTCAGAATGGTCCTACAAAGGTCACGTCAAATCCTTTGTACAATCGAAAGTCTCTGACCTGATGCCAGAGGAAAGCTAGGGGAATGGAACCCTGCTTTCCGACAAGATTGTATACTGTGGAATAAGGCAAGTGTGAACCCGATGGAGAGATGCCGAGATACAGTTGGGAGAAGGGAACTACTGCTTTCTGGTGAGAATGACTGAGACATGAACTGTATTAAGAGTGCATAAACTGTATTAAAGAAATGCCAGGCGCAAGTTCAGAAAATGGAGAAAAAGCAGAGCAAACTGTGAACAGTATGTGAAAGCGGTTATATGAACCAGACGGAGGGATGCCAAGGGGAAAACTAACAAAAGCGAATCCCACTCTGTGACAAAGCAAGTTAAACTGGGTCTCTGACAAGAGTACACCCGGATGAGAGTTGTTCTTAGTGAGCAATTGTTCAAAAAGACATTGGGACTCTAGAAAATTGTAAGGCCATAGTGAACCCGATGGAGGGAAGGCCGAATTGCAACGAGGATCCGAGCCCGGCGGATGGAGGTCGTAGGGGTGAAGAGCAATCGTCCAAGGTGCAAGTTCACTGAGAGAACTTTTGTTTATTCGTTTATTACTTTAAATGAGCACTCCTTCTAAGGCAAGAAACTTTGGCAGGGAAGAGAGTTAGCCTCAGAACGTTTTTGATATCATTGAACTGGAACTGTGAGCCTCATGCTGACGAGGCCCAGGAGTGTGCTATGGTTGAGAGTCCCGCCTTGTCCCGTGCCTCAAACTTGGGGAAGGGAGACCCAGCCATACCATCCTGACTTACCTTTTGTGAACACTTCTTTCTTATCTGGTGACCATATTCCCACAATTTTTGTGTAATTTAGAAGTAAGGATTGGCAATATCTTCTTTTTTTTATTTATTTTTTCAGTATAGGCCACTAGGACTGCTTAATTATATTTTGATGGTCGTAGCTTACTCGCATCTTAGATTTAGGTTTAGATTAGGCGTTTTACTCAGCAATTATAAAGTAGAAATAAACACCCTTGAACTGTTATTACATGTCCGTCTTTACTGTTGTCACCATGATTTCCTTACAGCTGTAAGGGATGACAAAGTGATATGTTTAACCATGAATTAATGATAGCTCTCTTCACCCTCCCTTTCCTCCAAATGGTCCTCCATCATTACATCGATGGCTTACCTGTACTGCACTGGGTCTATCCTGAGCCCCCGATAGTTTTCTTGATGTCTGTGGATTATCAGTGGAATAACTATGTTTGCACAGAGCTATAGTTTAGCCGGTAAGATAGCACAGCGGGTTTAGCGCTCGCTGCTGCAGTCTGTGTTTTGATTTGCAGGTCGCAGGGTTGAATCCTGGCAAGACCAACTAGGCCTTTGATCCTTCCCAGGTCGATAAATGAGTACCAACACTGTTTGGGTGATATTGTGTGTGTGTGTGTTATTTATTTCTGAGGCTTGTGGATCTGCTTAGAATCACATGCTTTCCATATAGTCCGACATTAGTAGAAGTTGAAGAGTATTGCATCTTGTTTTCAAAGTTCGAAAAGGGACGTCGACTGTGCGTGATTGTAACACTATCCCTAATGTGACATGTACTGTACCCATGTTCCCTCACGTGTCATGGTCCGCCAGATAATTCTTTTCCACCCTTCTGGTTGGTCGCATCAATGCGTAGTTTGTAGCTTATCTGCGTGGTATATTGCTATATATATTTAACATTCTTGCATCTTCATGCGATTTTGATGTTCCTTCGACAAACACTATAGATTACCGTTCGAAGACTTCCACTTTCTTCAGGCTTCAAATTTCGCAGTAGGGAGAGTGCGGGTTCTTCTAACATTTTTCAGACATTAGAGAATGCCTTTTCTCACACTTTCCCATACCTTCTTCTGTCTGGCTTTCTTTTCGGTTTCTATTAACCATGGAAAGAACACCATTCAAGTTCTGTCCTTCCTGCAACAGGAAGTTTCCTTGGAAAGATACTCATGAAGAGTGCAATCATTTTCTTCTTCATGGACTGTAAATTATTGAAGCCTAAAACTATTAGACAGGTGCACTAAGCTGTGGGAGCGGCCTACGCCATGCAGGCTGAATTCCTTTCCCCGACTGGCACGGTTGCTTCTGATGAAGAAGACTATGGCAGCAGCGGCTCCAGTTCGAATGCCGAAGACAACACGGTGGAGTCCTTAGTCTTCCATGTGTCCATCCCAGCCCCACTAGGCATGCTGAAAGCATTGCTACAGGGGTGTCCTCTGGCGTCAAGGGCACACATATACACGCACGATCTCATAAGCACACACCCCATTGGCACTCTTCGACTGTATCGTTGAAAAAGTCAGCGACACCAATGGGTACGTCGAAACCTTTGTCGAAATCCAGAGAGCATCCACGTTCTCAGCCCTCTGCGCTTCCACGATTGCGTCCATCGCATTCCAAGTCTGTTCATAATCAGGTGCCTCTTCTTAATCTTTGATGGCCGTTTCAGATACGTCAAAACATACATCGAAACAGCATTCTCATCCCAAATTAAGGAAAAACACACTAGAATAACTCAACAAGCTGCTGCACAGCCTGTTTGTACTGGGGCCCAGGCTATTTCTCCCCCTATTATCCAGGGT
Source organism: Ambystoma mexicanum (assembly GCF_040938575.1). Classification (NCBI taxonomy): domain Eukaryota; kingdom Metazoa; phylum Chordata; class Amphibia; order Caudata; family Ambystomatidae; genus Ambystoma; species Ambystoma mexicanum. The sequence goes on from NC_090931.1 coordinate 1,537,333,738, forward strand.
TATATATCAAGCTACGGAGACTGCGGGCCTCATTACACGGACGGCGGTAAGGGTTAACAGTCACCGTTAATGGTACCGGTGACCGTTAACCCTTACCGCCTTACTACGAGGTCCCTTTGCGGGTTGGAGAATTTAACGCCTGCTTTTTGCAGGCGTTCAAAACCAACCCGCAAAGGGACCAGGGAGCTAATTACGGTACCGCAATTTGTGGTGCCGTAATTAGCACCTTCCCCATTCCCATTATGCCCTATGGGGCAAAAATGGGAATGGGGAAGGGCAATGGGGGAAGGGGGAATTACCGCCCCAACAACCTTGGAATAGGGCGGTAATTCCCCTTTCCACCAAGGCGGTGCCGGTATTTTACCGGCATGGACCAAGGTGCTAATAGCACCTTGGTCCACCGCCGTCCGTGTAATGAGGCACTGTGTCTCAGTACCTGCAAAGTAGGCAGAGTCCCTCTAACTTAGATGACGTAGGGCCTCATTATTACAGTGCAGAACAGTGCAGAACAATGCTCTTAGAGCAGCCACAGGAATCTCGAGAAGAGAACACATCTCTGATACCAGAAAATCCGTCCACTGGCTACCCGTTAAAGAACGCATTCTCTTTAAATCCCTTCCGCTGACCCACAAATGTCTCCATGACACAGCACCTCTCTATCTTGCGCAAAGATTCTCTGCGCCCCCATCTAGCAGACCTGCTAGATCTGGTCAAACCAACCGTCTCTTCATTCCCAAAAGCCTCAGGATTAGAGCAGGCGGCTCCAGCTTCCCAGTCCTTGCGGCGACCAACTGGAACCTACTACCTCCTGCCATCAGAGGCATGGAATCCCACACGGTCTTCAGAAAAGCTCTAAAAACCCTGTTGTTCGTGTAAGACGCTCGCTCGTCATGCCTACCTGTTATGTTCATTGCAACACTGCCTGTTAACATTGTATAATTTATGCCTCTCCAACCCCTGTAACTAAATCACATTCTTGAAACAGCGCCACAATGCCTCCGGGCTGCCAGGCGCTTTACAAATATAAATAAATAAAGTGTGCTGGTCCAGTAATAACGGTGCCGGTAAGCCTACCGGCACCGTTGTTACTGGACCGGAAGACTACAGGTCTACTTGCCGGAGATTGCAGTGTCCGGCAGGTGGGACCCTGCCAGGTAAAGCGGCCACGGTAAGCAGACCTACACGGAAGCAACGGCACCGTTATTAGCGGTGCTGGTGCTTCTGTGTTCCCCATTCCCATTGAGTCCTATGTGTTACGTCTCCCGTTGCTCGCCCCATTAAGAATCACACAACCACAAGCCCCACACCACACCTAACAACAAGAGCAGTCCCTGCACATAGAAAGAACCAGCAGTTTGCCTGGCGTAGGAGGACACCAGCCTGTAGCCCCGGCGTCTACCGTCCTTTGTTTCGCTGGCAGTTACCATGGAGGCACGCTCACGGCTGGTCACGCCCACGAAGACTCCCACGGCAACGAACATCCAGCGTTCCGTGACCACGTGATCACGTCACGTCTCACACGTCCGTGAGACACATCACGTGGTTACTTAATCAGTTTAAAAGCATCTTGGCAACGTGGGTACAGCGCTTCACAGCTGATCTCTTGAGGATTGTGTAGCACCTTGGTTTACCTGTTTTTGATCACGGATTTTGCGACCTCGGACTGTTCTTTGGATTTGTCTTGCCTGCCCCTCGGATTTCTGTTACTTGGATTCCACCTTGTTTTCCCCGGCACCCTGACCTTGGAACTCTCTTGGACTGCCTTTGGATTATCCTCTCTGAATCTAGAATCTTGGAACTTGGTTTTTGAACTTCCTGCCTTACTGGTCCATCTACATCAGACCCAGGTGTGTCCCACCTTCGAGCCGTGCAGAACGCTTCTTTCACCACTACCAACAATCTGTGGCTCTTACCACATTTAGGACACCACTTGCAACACTCCTGGGTAAGCCTTGTTAATATTGATTGTTACCCGTTACCCGTATCAATTGCACTGCTCCTGTTTAACCATTAACTATTGCCTTGCAGCGGTCAGGGGTCCTTCCGGCGTTCCTGCTACCTGATTGACGGCTCAACACACCTGTGGCCTCAAAGATTGCACAGACAGTGTATCCTTTCTGTCTGTGCGGTACTTGGGGACGGAGGTTCAATAATCTGCACGACCATCAAGATCAGAACAGACCGTGAAGCCTTCCTGGTCGTCCAGAGTATGTATACCTCCTCCGGGGACCCTGTGGCCGCTCTAATGCAAGCGGTTGCGGCCCTTAGGACCGACATGGCCGCAGCCACAACGGCTATCCACCATAGACTCGATGCCCTACAAAGCACACGTGGTCCCTTGCCTGCAGATGCCGAGTTTGGCGACCCCACCCCCCAGATCCATCTGCACCTCCGTCCACAGCATCCACAGTCCCCACTCCAGTGGTCCTTCCAACCTCCTTTCCTCTTGCTGCCCCCGAACGTTATCAGGGGGATCCCAGGAAATATCGTACCTTTCTCAACCAGTGCAAACTTCACTTCTTGTGTAGACCTCCGCTTTTTCCTGACTCTGTTACCAAAGCAGCTTTCCTTCTTTCTCACCTGTCGGGTGTAGCGGCCATTTGGGAAAACCCGTTATTAGAGAGTGATCACCCTGCTCTATACAATTTCGATCTACTGGTGACAGAAATGGCAAAGGTTTTTGATACCAGGTATAAGGCACAATCCCGAGACCTGGAATTGCTTGATCTTACACAGGGTAAACAAACTCTGATTGATTACATCACCCGTTTTAATCAATTGGCTGCAGAGACCTCGTGGCCTGAAGAAAAGAAAGCCATAGTGTTCTACCGCGGTCTCTGTAGCCACATGAAAGACGCTCTTTCTGTAGTGCCGGCTCTTCCCTCATTCTTCCCTGAGTTAGTGGATCTGGCCCTACAGGTGGACTCTCGCAGGTCTGAGAGGAAAGCAGAGATGGCTTTTTCCAATCAGACACTCCCAGCCCCATCCGTCTCTGTTCCGGAACCCATGCAAATCGGTGGGATCCGGAGTCCCATCACTCAGGCCGAACGGGAACGTCGGAGAACCGACAACGCCTGTTTCTACTGTGGTACTTTAGGGCACTATGTAAAAGAATGTCCTCGCCGCCCAAAAAATAAAACTTCGGGTTTTCAGAAGGCTCGCCCCTAGGCATGGGGGTACGGGCGAGTCCTTCTCTGACCCCCAATGAACCTGCATTCGGTCCCATCAGACCGATTACGGTCCAGGCCCAGCTGAAGCCAGCCGGATATTTGGTACACTCAGTACAGATTGTGATTGACTCCGGGGCCACTGGCTGCTTTATTGATATTTCACTGGCTTATGACCTTAATCTACCCTTGATCAAGAAAAAGTATCTAGAGCCGGTACAAGCGGTCGATGGTACCTCACTTGTCTCTGGTCCCATTGAGTATCAGACCGCTCCCATGTTAGTGCTGATTCAGGGCACGCACCAAGAGACGTTAGCGTTCGACCTCATTTCCACGCCACAATTCGGTATCATTTTAGGCATTCCATGGCTTAAACAACACAATCCCTTGATTAATTGGGGCAGTGGACAGGTCACATTTGAATCTGAAGTTTGCCAACACTTCTGTTTGATTGAGTCTGCTACGATTTCATCCCCGGCCACTGTCCTTGGGGCTATGGCCTCCGCCAGCCTTGAGGAGACTGATCCATCTATGAACGTCCCACACACTGTGGGGGCCATTACAGCTGGGATTCCCACTGTCTATCATGAATTCCAAGAGGTCTTTGACAAAGTCCCGGCAGAAGGCCTACCACCACATCGACCCTATGATTGCCCCATTGATTTGGTTCCTGGGGCAACTATACCAAAGGGCAGAATATACTCCTTATCTCCATCGGAAGAGTTGGTACTCAAGGAATACATCCAACAAGCCCTACGCTTAGGTCACATACGACCCTCTAGCTCCCCAGCTGCTACTCCGATCTTTTTTGTGCCCAAGAAAGAGGGTGACTTACGTCCCTGTGTTGATTACAGACGATTGAACGCCGTTACCATCAAGAATCGGTATCCCTTACCCCTCATCTCCACACTATTAGACCGATTGACCAAGACATCCATCTTTACTAAGTTGGACCTTCGGGGGGCGTACAACTTGGTTCGTATGCGTAGCGGAGACGAGTGGAAGACGGCATTTTGTACTCGACAAGGGCTGTTCGAGTATACTGTAATGCCTTTCGGTCTCTGCAATGCCCCCGCTACGTTTCAGCATTTTGTTAACGAGGTGTTCTCTGACGTCTTAGATGTTTTTGTTGTGGCCTACCTAGATGATATATTGATATTTTCGTCCTCACTGGAGGAACACATAGGCCATGTCACAGAAGTCCTGACTCGGCTAAAAAGACATTCCTTGTACGCCAAACCCGAGAAATGTGTATTTCATACTAGGGAAGTAGAGTTTCTAGGCTTTCTTATTAAACCTGGAGGTCCATCCATGAACATGTCCAAAGTCCGTGCCATCATCGACTGGCCCGCTCCAACCTGTCTCAAACAGCTTCAGTCATTTTTGGGCTTTGCCAACTTTTATCGGCGTTTCATTGCCGGTTTTTCATCCATTGTTTCACCACTGACTGCCTTGACCAGTCCTCGGGTCCCGTTTTGTTGGACCTCGGAACATCAGCGTTCTTTTGAGACACTCAAAGCTAGATTCACCACAGCTCCTGTACTACAGCATCCCGACCCCGAACTCCCGTTTGTTGTGGAGGCCGATGCCTCTTCCATTGCATTAGGCGCAGTGCTCTCCCAACCCTGTCCCTCCACGGGTCAGTTGCATCCCGTAGCATTCCACTCAAGGAAATTTACACCTTCCGAGTCCCACTACACAGTTACCAAGAAGGAGTTGCTGGCCATTAAAGATGCATTATTGACCTTGCGACATCATCTCATTGGGGCCAAACATCAAACCGTGGTTTACACAGATCACAAAAACCTGCAGGACCTGGCCTCCCTTAAATGTTTGAACAGTAGACAAGTGCGTTGGTACCTGTTTTTTGCCGCCTATGACTTTGTGGTAAAACATAGACCAGGACTTTCACATGGTAAGGCCAATGCTTTATCTCGCTCGTCCGGAGGGGATTCTTTGCCCCTATACCCAGATACTCTTCTGAACGAAGGTAATGTCATATGCATTTGCACTCCTCCTCCCCTCCATGCTAACTCTCATCCGACAGTGGGTTTCACATAATCCACAAGTACTAACAGAATGGGATTTGGTACTTCAGGAAGGGTTGCCCTTCATACAGGATAAGTTATTCCTCCCCACTAGCGATGTACGTAACCAGGCACTTGCTTGGTCTCACGATGCGGCCATCAATGGACACCCTGGACAGCATCGCACTTTGGAGTTACTAAAGCGATGGTGTTGGTGGCCATCTATGAGACGTGACGTGCAACATTACGTAAACACTTGCTCCATCTGTGCACAGTGCAAGACACGCAGGGGTCGTCCCGTGGGTCTCCTTCAGCCCCTACCTATTCCTCCCAGACCATGGCATACGGTCTCTATGGACCTCATTACAGATTTGCCTCGCAGACAAGGGTACGACTCCATCTGGGTGGTAGTCGATTCCTATACTAAGATGGCCCGTTTCATTCCTTGCCACGGGATTCCCTCAGCCCCTGTACTGGCCCAACTATTCTTCAAGTCGATCTTCTGTCTCTTTGGTCTTCCACAAGTCATTGTATCCGATCGCGGTACACAGTTCACATCCCGTTTTTGGCAGGCCCTTACCAAGATCCTTGGCATTGATGCACGCTTCTCCTCAGCCTACCACCCGGAGAGCGATGGCCAGACCGAGAGGGTAAATCAGGCTCTTGAACAGTACCTGCGATGCTTGACCCTTCAGTACCAGGATACATGGTTGAACCTACTCCATTTGGCCGAATTCGCATACAACAATGCCTGGCATTCATCCACCGGGTTCTCCCCCTTCTATGCGCTCTATGGGCAGCATCCTCGCTCTCTTCCTCTTCCCGATTTTTCTTCCTCCTCCACTCCCGCCGCCAATCTCTGTGTTCGGGATCTGCAATCTATCCATGCCCAGACATTGGTTCATTTGCGGGAAGCCCAAGCCTCTATGAAAACCAAGGCCGACAAGAAACGAGTGGCGGCTCCTGTTTATCAGGTTGGGGACCGTGTTTGGCTGTCAACTCGTCATTTGCGGATTCCTGGTTGCCGGAAACTGTTGCCCCGGTTTGTCGGTCCCTACAAGATTTCACATGTTCTGAACCCAGTAGCCTTACGACTCTCTATTCCCTCTTCCTGGCATATCCACCCGGTGTTCCACACTTCCCTACTCAAGCCCTGTCTTTCTGCCACCCGGATGGTCCGATCTCCTGCCCCTGTTTCTGTGTCCTCCCCGGATACGTATGAGATCAGTGCTATTCTGGGTTCTCGTCTCTGCAGGGGTCGCCTCCAGTATCTGGTTGACTGGTTGGGGTATGACCCTGAAGAACACTCCTGGGTTCCCTCCCGGGACGTCCATGCCCCACGTCTGGTTGCTCGCTTTCATTGAGATAACCCGTCCAGCCCACGGGGTCGTGGGCCTTTGGGGGGGGGCTCTGTTACGTCTCCCGTTGCTCACCCCATTAAGAATCTCACAACCACAAGCCCCACACCACACCTAACAACAAGAGCAGTCCCTGCACATAGAAAGAACCAGCAGTTTGCCTGGCGTAGGAGGACACCAGCCTGTAGCCCCAGCGTCTACCGTCCTTTGTTTCGCTGGCAGTTACCATGGAGGCACGCTCACGGCTGGTCACGCCCACGAAGACTCCCACGGCAACGAACATCCAGCGTTCCGTGACCACGTGATCACGTCACGTCTCACAGGTCCGTGAGACACATCACGTGGTTACTTAATCAGTTTAAAAGCATCTTGGCAACATGGGTACAGCGCTTCACAGCTGATCTCTTGAGGATTGTGTAGCGCCTTGGTTTACCTGTTTTTGATCACGGATTTTGCGACCTCGGTCTGTTCTTTGGATTTGTCTTGCCTGCCCCTCGGATTTCTGTTACTTGGATTCCACCTTGTTTTCCCCGGCACCCTGACCTTGGAACTCTCTTGGACTGCCTTTGGATTATCCTCTCTGAATCTAGAATCTTGGAACTTGGTTTTTGAACTTCCTGCCTTACTGGTCCATCTACATCAGACCCAGGTGTGTCCCACCTTCGAGCCGTGCAGAACGCTTCTTTCACCACTACCAACAATCTGTGGCTCTTACCACATTTAGGACACCACTTGCAACACTCCTGGGTAAGCCTTGTTAATACTGATTGTTACCCGTTACCTGTATCAATTGCACTGCTCCTGTTTAACCATTAACTATTGCCTTGCAGCGGTCAGGGGTCCTTCCGGCGTTCCTGCTACCTGATTGACGGCTCAACACACCTGTGGCCTCAAAGATTGCACAGACAGTGTATCCTTTCTGTCTGTGCGGTACTTGGGGACGGAGGTTCAATAATCTGCACGACCATCAAGATCAGAACACTATGGGGCTCAAATGGGAATAATGGGGATTAACATTTTCTGGCGCCTGACTTCACGGACCGCCGGGGCAGTAATGCCCCGGTGTTTCCGTGAAGCCAGGCGCCGGAAAACTTTGCCGGACTTGTAATGAGGCCCAGAGTCTTCCCTCTTCCACAAACACCTAAAACAGGGACCTGGACTAGGGAAAGGTTTGAGCAAACCATGGACAAAATGTCTGCGTTTATTTCTTTTTCATAACAATTTCCCTTTAGAAAGAGGGCTCTTCTTTTAGACTCTAGTAGGAATCAAGCCTCTCCTATTCGTCCTATTTAACACATTGCTGAGGAATCGATATCATCGGGATGATTTTTACTATGATCAGGAACTGGGGGACAATACTCAAGATCAAGCTATGTGAGGAAACTAGGCTGGAGCGACTGGGGCCCCCCTAGCAGTACTCGAGCTGCAGTGGCTGCTGAAATTTAGACTCCCGCAGAGCACTGTGGAGGTGGCTGCTCCTGCCCCGTGCGGGCCGTTGCAATTCTGGAGGCGGTACACGGCTGTAGTATACTCCGCTGGGGGACTGGAGAGAGGAGTGATTTAAACGAATAGAAAATAACAAATAACATTTATAACGAAATAGATACAGAATTTAAAAATATATATATATTGGGGTTGGTAAGGGGTTAAAACCGGTGGGGAGGGAGTTGGGGTGGGATCATAAATGAAGGGAAACGGGGTGCTTGAGGGGACCCACCCAAATTTTTAAAAAAATACAAATAATAGGTATTTTGTTGGTTATAAATCTTTAGCCATTAATGTTATTCGTTATTTTCTATTCGTAACCCTCCTACACATCATGAGGCTGAGCCAGAGGTAGTGTTTGGGGATACTGATCCCAATGATCAGCCATGGGATTCTTCCCCGATGGATGACAATATTCTAAAAAAGGCTGCGGAACATTTTCAACTACATACACAAGTAGCAGTGTCTGACCCTGACTTTATAGTCAGTCAGTCCGTTCTCTTGCTCAATTCTATCAAAAAGAGAATTGCGCCTTCCCTAATCATGCCCTCTCCCATAATTGCAGTTAATCCACAGGTAGAGAAAATGTTTAAAGCATCACCTTCTGACCCCCTATACATGTGGGGTCATGCGGTCCCAGATTCATTGGTGGGCACTACTACCAGAAAGCAGGCAGGGGTTCCCCACTCCACTGCAGAAGCACCATCCGACATGGAGTATAAGAAGCTTTATGCCCTGGGGAAAAGGGTTACAGCTTCAGCAGCATATTCCACTCGTATTGCCAACAACACCACGCTGCTCGCTAGCTATAGTGATGCTCAATGGGGCTTACTTCAGGACGGCTTACATAACGTTCCGGAACCTAATAAATCTCAACGGCTATCTATAGTTAAAGAGGGCAGGCAAGTCACGCACAATATTCTTAAAAACACTCAGATTCTGCACAAACGTCAGGCTGTGTTTTGGCAGAGGGCATTTGTTAAGATGTATTTCTGAACTCTGACCTGGTGGGCAGAGGTTCAGGCGGCCAGCCTAGTTTCTTGGAACAGGGTCACCTTCTGGACAAGCCAGACCAATCAAGGGTATTGGCGGTGGTTAAGACTAGGTCTCGGGAGAGGTGAGGGTGATCAAAAGCCCACAATGAGCACACACAGCAAGAACACTACAAATTGCTCTTGTCAGGTGTATATCAAAAATACATATACATTTATTAAAGGCCCTTTAACTCACACAAAGTAAATCTCAGCAATATTAACAATACTAACACCACACTATGGAACATATATATAGTAACTATTAGCCTAAAGGAACATTCAACAAGTAAGGATCCACAACCTGTAACAGAAGAGGGTCAGACAGTGCAAATATACATTAAGCAATTCTTCAGGACTCTCAACCCTAACTAATAGGCAGTCCAATACCACGAAGTGTGGAGCCTTGTGCACAAAAGTACGTTCAGCGCGGCAGCACTTGATCGTGCATTAAAGTACAAAATGGGTCTCTTCAAGGGGGTGTAGTGTCTCAGGAAGGGGGTAAGGCAATGAAGAATAGAGTTCCACTATTCAAGGAGGGCCTCCACAAGGGCGCGCAGAGCTATTTCCAGGAATCGGGAATAGAATGGTAGTTCAGACTATCCTAACAAAGGTGAGTGGCCCTTGGGGGACAGTTGTGCGTTAAAGTCTATGGATGCACCAGCGGGCCACTGGTCAGTGTTGCAAGTACTCACCAACCCTCGATGCAGTCTGGACCAAGTTTCACCAGTCAAGTCTAGTTCGCTTGCAGGTTCGATTCAAGCAGTTGCGCGTCTCTACGGCTTTCAGGGGCTACGTTCTGGGACCTCAGCCCGTGGCGGCCCAGTGGTGTTTTCTCCACTTCTAGGGAAGGGATCGGGACAGTTCCACTGCAGCTCGTCTTAGGGCACCCACTAAGCTAGTCACCACAGTGGGGCGACACGGGTACCGCGTAGGCTCGGATTTGGGCGGACTCTTCTAATTCCAGACCTAGGAATGCTAGGTGTACTAAAGGTGCCTTCTACCAAGAGCTTACGGTTCCCAGAGTCTCAGGTCGAAACTCGAGACGGCAGCGATTCCAAAGCAAAGGTCCCGTACGAGCTGGTCAGTTCACTGGGTGGTCCAGGAACACTTCCGAAGAGGCTCGTATTTAGGTTAAGCAGGAGGTGCCGTGAGTAGTTAGTCCCACTCAACGGGTCGAAGCGTCCTTGCAGGCCTTCTATGATCGATGAGAAACAGGGGCTCTGATGGGACAACAGGAGGGGTCAGGGTGCCAAGCCTTCCAGCGGGCTACCAGCGGTTCCACGGATCCGCTTCTTCGGTTTCGGATACTTGGCTCCTTTACTAAGTTCTGTGTGAACTCAGAAGATCGACCTGGAATAGGTCTAGAGTGCCTTCTCTTATCCGAAATCTCCTTCGCGACAAAAAGAAGAGAAACTAATAGGTGGTCTGCTCACATTCATCCATTCCAGACGTGGACCAATCACAGACCACGGTCGTCCCAGTCATCCCAGCACACAGACATCCTAGCACCCTGGGCGCACACACACAAGGCATGCAGAAGCCTGCAAAAGTTTTGGTTTGCGTGTGGTGTCTGCATGACCAAATAAGGAATTTCCTGGTTCTACTCGACCTGGGGAAAGCAAAGGGACAAAATGGCCAAAGGACAGAACAAAGGACCTTGTGGCATGGTCATTTTAGGCAGTGGCCAATGTCCTGGGCCAAACGCAGTAAGCGTGGTCTGGACCATTGACAAGAGGCAAAAATGCTTTAAAAGTAACTGCTGGCACCAGCTCTGTCCTGGACACACTTGTACATTCACCTGAAATCCTTGGAGACTGTCTAGGGCCTTAAAAATGAGAGACCCCAGCACACTGTACTGGAAGGTACATTGTGCACTGATGAAATGTTGCCAAGAAATAGCAACAAAGAGAAAGACTAAGGGAAACAAATGTTCCCCGTACTGACAGTCTGAAGGGCATGTCAGTTTCCCCTTAACAAGATGAGGAAAAGTGCAGCAGAAGGCTGGGCTCCACTGGCAAAAGTCAGGCTAGGATGGTCAGACAAAAGCAAGAAGTTAGGGGGTTCACAACTGGAGGGGAAATTACCCATAAATGTAAATGTTTGTAACCGCACCTTACTCAAACGTCACTCCTGGCTATGTAACTCAGGTTTCAAGCTGGAAGCTCAGGCACTCTCATTAATAACGGATAGAAGAGTCTGCTTGATTTGGCAAAGCAGTGGATGAAGCACTGGAAATGGCTGAAGAAGAGCACAAAATTCTTAAAACCGTAAAACAAATCTCCAATAAACCGTTCAACACAGTGGGCCTCATTACACGGACGGCGGTAACCATGGCGCTAATAGCGCCATGGTTGCCACCGGTATTTTACTGATTCCGCCTTGGTGAATGGGGGAATTACCGCCCCATTCCAAGGTTGGCGGGGCGGTAATTCCCCATTCACCAAGGCCCTTCCCCATTCCCATTTGAGCCCTCATAGGGCTCAATGGGAATGGGGAAGGAGCAAATAACGGTACCGCTATTAGCGGTACCATTATTTGCCCTGAAGTCCCTCAGCGGGTCCCTTCCTTAACGTGTGGTCTGGCCATACGTTAAGGACGGGACCCACTGAGGGACCTCGTAGTATGACGCTAAGGGATTACCGGCACCGGTGCCCTTACCAGTGCCGGTAATCCCTTAGCGCCATCCGTGTAATGAGGCCCAGTGTCTTTGACACCCGCCGGTCTTTTCGGTCCCAGTTCTTCTCCACACCTTGTAGGGTATTTTGTGGAGATTTGGGGCCTGACGGTATTTTATTACCGCTGAAAAATAACTTAGCAATAATCACTCCTTGTATTCAGATTGGGCCATGTGCAACAATAATACAGTGGACATGCATTATTTCAGCACCCAGACATGCATATTTGGTATGCGTGGTTGGTATGCGTGGTTGGTGGTATTTTGGTGAGCATAATTCCTTTGTTTTATTTGTGGCCCCAATGTCCAGAATCCCTTATCTTTGCTTATATTTTTCGTGTAATCACTAGAGAGACCTCAGACCTACATTTTAGGGATACCACATTTTCAGTGTTAGTGTTAGTGTGCCACCATGGGCGATCTCACTGACTTATTTACGACAGAGAGCTATATGTGGTAATTTTGTGATAATTTCCACTACCTTATATACGGTAGGGAACTATGTTCAGAGAGTCCCTCTTCCCGTTGGCTCATGTACCTCCAACGAGCTATGCTACAAACAATCACTCTCAACTGTCCATACTGAATATGATCGTGCACACATCTGTCTGAAAATGACAATTGCATTGTTTAAAAATCTCCCCTCATCATCAGTACTGTATTGGTAAATATAAGACACACCACCCGTCTGCTTTCAAATATTTTTCTGTATTATAAAAGTTGCATTTAAACACGATCTCACTCTTTACAGAAATAAATAAAATATCACAGTAACAGCATTGTCTGTGATACACTGAAAAAAAATGGCGGAGAACAGAACACAATTTGCAACATTAACGTGTGATTAAGGCACCCGAATCTCCTTTCCTACTCTGACTGAACATTCTCGTACACACTCAGCTCCCACACGTATGTAATTACCTTATCTGTTCAGAGTTTTCTTCAGCTGTTCTCTTTCTGAATGTGGCTCCCTTGAAGATTAACCCCAGTGAAAAGGAGCGCCTTTCCTTCTCAAACCGGGGTCATTGCCTGGAATTCTCAGCTTTTGCAGATAGGAATACTCCAACCAGGAAAAAGGTCCTTCTCCCAGCTCTGCCAAATCTTGACTGTCCTTCCCTCTCCTCAAACGCCCCCCCAGCAAAACTCTGATCACTCCCTCTAGCATGATACTTGCTATGACGCTGCTCCAATCAGAATCAATCATGCCATCTCCTCCTTCTCTACACAATGGCTCATTTTTATAGTAATACTTTGTAACCAACTGATTTCCTGTTCTTTCAATCTCTTTTGCTTCCTGTAATTATGTGGACAGGGCAGCAGAGAAAAAAAAATGGATGTGCGTTTAAAAGTTCACTTTCAGAATAGGCCTAATTCTGCAGTGGAGACACATTTGTATTAGTGGATTATGTTAACTTTAGTTTCATTAGTCAGGTTAGTTATAAGTAATGTTAGTTATTATTTTCAAATGTGTCTCTCGCACCATAGGCATTTCAGGTGAAAAATAGTGTGCATTTTTGAATGTGCACGTGTGCTTTTAACTGTAAAAATAGATTTGCAGCTTATATGTTAAAATCGTTTTTGACTGAATAGCCTGTCTTTCCTTGTTAATCTGGTAACACATATAGCAATGCACCGCACCCTTGTGGTGGTGCTGCAAAAAAAATTGCTACCTGTGCAGTAGTGCTGTACTCTGTGCTGTTTGCTACCTGTGCAGTAGTGCTGTACTCTGTGCCGTAACACGCCAAATATCCTTACAACCTTCACAGTCAGGTTTTGGCTCTATTGGCTCCCCCTGGTATTCAGCTCAAGAATCTTCAGACACATATCAAACCTCCTAATAGTGATGATTTCGCTGTGGCAAGGATAGACGTAGAAGTGCAGCCATTCAAGGCTCCTACCCCCACCAATAAATGACTCACTCGTCAGGGCCCCCTCTCATGCATCTCCAGTAGGTGGTCGAATAACATCATTCACCCACGCCTGGGAGGGAATTGTATCAGATCAGTGGGTGGTAAAGACTGTGGCCGAGGGGTACTGTAAAGAAAATAATTCATTACAAACCCTGGTACCATCCACCAAGAACAAGAAAGATGACAGCAGACTTCTTCTCATCCTGCAGTCCGAAATGGAAAGCCTGCTACAAAAGGGATCGATAGTACTCGTCCCAGTTCTAGAGGTAAACAAGGGTATTTATTCAATCGACTTCCTTTTACCCAAAAAGGATCTGACCATGTGCCCCGTTTTAGATCTGCACCCTGAGAAACAATACTGTCAAGACTTAGGAAGTAATTTCCTTCTCAAGCAAGGGGATTACATGGCAACATTGGATATCAAAGATGCATACGTTCATATTTCAATATTGCCAGCACACAGGACATGCCGGAGATGCAAAGTGGCAGGGACTTGCGATCAATTGAAGGTTCTCAACCTTCGGGATAGCCTCAGCGCCAAGAGTATTCACCAACATTCTAACAGTAGTGGCAGCGCACCTGCACAGACAGTCCATTCCGGAGTACCCTTATCTGGACGACTGGCTAATAACAGCAGATACGCTTGATCAAGTCTCGTCCTCAGCCAAGTAAAGCAATTTCTTGGCCTTCGCATTCGGCCAGAAGACAGTATTGTCTTCCCCTCCGACGAGAGGGTACAAAACATGCTATTCCAAATCCCTCAGTATGTAGCCATTCGCTAGATAACTGCACGAAAGGCCATGCACCTTCTAGGTATGATGGCTTCCTGTATTTATCTGGTACCTCATGCTCATTTGCACATGTGTCCGATGCAAGAGTCAATGGTCTCAGGCAAGCAGTCAGTGGGATGATCTAGTGGTTGTCTTGAAAGCCCCCATTCTAGCACTACGGTGGTGGACAAGGGAAAACCTTGTGAAGGGGAAGTCTCTCATCCCCCTTCCCTCCCACAGTGGATGTCACTCCCACCACAGACGCATCCCTTTCAGGGTGGGGGAGCACACTTTCTTACCCACACGGCATGTGGTCACAATCAGTAGCCAACAAACACATCAACCTGTTGGAACTACTTGCAGTGTTCAAAAACCCTGTTTTATTTAAACAAACATGGGGGGGGGGCACTCTCCAGGGCTGTCAAAACTAGACCAAAAGTTATGGTAGTGGGCTGCTACCTAATCCTGACCCTGGGGGTTTTAATATGAGGGAGGAACATGTGGAAGGGGATGGTTGCCGGGAGGAGGTGATGACTCCCTCAGGAGAGACGTTGTGCTCCTCCTTTTCTTATAATGAAAAGTCTGTGATGCTACCTTTTGATGGCATACTGTTATTCCAGTTAAGAGTCCAATCAGACCTCACACACACATGGCGCACATAACCTCTCAAGTTTCTAAATTTTTTTTAAACAAGAGTTTTGAACAACATAATTTCAGAAATCCAAGAAACTCGATGGACTTCATCTCCCTGAAAGCCTCAAGAACTGAGACGAGGAAGAGGAAGGAGTCGATGCAGATGAAGAGAACTACCAAGTTTTAGGCGCAGACTAGTGGTTTCTATGGCTCTCGAGTGCATGGTACATTTAAAGATGGTATCCACCCAGGAGAACAGGAGAGAGCAGGAAAGTAAAGCGCTGCCGGAGAGGAAGGCAGAGGCAGCAGTACGGAGACGGGCGGTGCAGGCAGAGGTAGGGAGAATTTTCAATTCCGTGCTAATTCCCTTCAACCTTAGAGACTCCCAGCTCTTTGCTGGACTTAAAACGTCTTAATTTCAACCCTGGAGTGAGTGAGGCCCTTTTCTCACTCATGTGTTTTTACCTGATTTGGATGTTGTGTTTTTCACTGTTTTTGGAGTCTGACAAACTCCATAGGCATCCGCTTTTTGTATAGTGACACACAGCACCTTCAGTGCAGTGTCACTGAGAAATCCTTTAGCCTTTAGATTTCTCATAAGGTTTAAATAACTTTTCTTGTGTGAACTACAGTTCCCAAGAACAGTAAAGTGAAATTGACTTTACTTACCTTTTCTCTTTGTTGGGGTGAGCACACCCCATCTTATATGGAGTGCTAGGGGATTACTTAGTAGCCCCTTATCCTACATTCTCATGCAGCATTTTTTGTTACCCTCACTACTTTTTGTCAAAATGGCCCCTGTCTACTTTTTTCGGCATTTTCTGTTTGTGAGGTCTTTCTTGGGTTTTAGGTTTAAAGGTTTTCCAAGTGGTATCTTTCTCAGTGCGCCAGTTTATTGCATCATATGTTATTTTCTCTGGGTGGTAGCATATAAGGGTTTTCCAAATATCACAATTTGCACTCAGTGTTCTTTTTCTGTTATGGTTTTATTTGTGTTAATTATTTTGTTCCATATATTTCATCACTTTTAAACAAAATGTGTTGTTCACTTTTAGCTTTCAAATTATGCATACATTTCTCTTATCTTTATCTCTACCCGTTTTTCTCAATTTTTCTATGTGTCATCAGGAGAGAATCCTGTTTTTCTTACTTTGTTTTTTCACGCAATGTTATAAAGGTTTCTTTTGTAAAGTTTACAGATACCACACTGTTATTTAGCACAGTTGGTATGAACCAAAAGGAAGAGATCCGCTTGTCCCTCTGTGGTCACCGCCGATCCATGGTGTCTTGGGTTTTACACTGTGCGTTGACACCGGTTTGAGCCCTTTGTTTCTCTCCTTTGGCAGGCTTCAGCCCTGAAGCCGGCCCCTGGCTCCAGTGTGTCTGGACGGACAGGATGTGAGGGAGGGACCGAAACTCCCCTGTCCTTTGTCTCTAGGAATGCCTGAATGCAACTAGTCCCGATTGGCTAGCTGGCTATCATTTCAGGACAGCCACCCTGCTATGTGATTGACAGCCTAGGCTGTGCATGAATGGGAGAAAACTACTAAAAAGGTGAGGGTTTTGGGACTACAGGCAGAGTCGACCACTGGGAGAAACAACCGACGAAGAAACCGTGAACCAAGCTTGCTGCAACCTCCTGGACCTTTGAATTGCCCGGTGAAGCCCTGCTGCTATGCTGACCCTGCTTTCACCTCGACAGAGAAGCTCCAGACGGAACGACTTCTCCCCTTGGGTTAGTGGGACCAACTAACCCTGAGACGAACACCACTGGACCACCATACCCAACTTGCTGTGCTTCTCCGTTGCTGCGAGAACCCAATGCCATGGGTCGAGTGTCCGTAGTCGAGTGCAACGTCTGTTGCGAAAAACAAATCCAGCTTGAAGCTCCAGGAGCCTCCAACGCACCCTCAGAAGCAGAACCTCCAGATCCTGTGTTCCCTCACCAGAGTGCAGGACCGAGGGAGTGAAGGAAGTCCAACCAGTGTCCGGGATCCACATCAGAGCTGTTTTCTAATTGCTGAAACCCCAAAGTGCCACTGAACCGAAAAGAACCTGTAGCTGCCGACGACTCCCAAGTACCGCTGCAGGAGCCCTCCAGACATCGTCCTCTTGTCCCCACAACTGAGGCTCAGGAACCAGGGTCTGCACCGCTGTATCAAGACAGAATTCAGCTGGACCACTCTTCTAACCAGAGTTACTGTTTGGGCTTGGGGTACTTGCCTTATTGCCTTTATCCATGCTTTTCTCACTTGGGAATTGCATTGGCTACCTTTTTCAAGTTGATTTCAACTCCCTTCTCACATGTTTAACAGCTTGTGACCCTACAAGTGATTTTCTTCTCAGCTCTCTAACTTTGGGAAATACTTTTTATCCAAGAAGTGCATCAGAACCATAAACTGTGTCCAAATGACTTTGGCTGTCCTGTCTCCCTAAAGGCACTCTTCTAAATCGATTGACTTTGATACCGTCTGTCCCTCATAGGTGATCGCTTGCTGTATACTGGTACTGCTGGGAAAGCTTTATCTCGACGTCATTGGAGGATTCAGTTGTCCTCACAATAGCTGAGAAATGGTTCTAACATGTTTACTTCCCTAACCCTTTCCTTTCTGCCACTCAGAGTCTATAAAATGTATAAATACAAATACTATCCTTAGGATTGAAGTCACCTCAGGGTATAGGAGTAGTGTATGAAGCATATCCAAAGATTATCCACTGGCTTTATTTGACTCTGAAAAGTAGTTTTCAAGTGTATTGGAATTGTTACAACAAATTGCATTTTAAAAAGAATGCTTATTTAAGTTGATGTTAAATAACTATTTATAACTGAAACCTTGAGTGTAAGTGTTACTTGGCTACTTGTATTTATGAATTTCATTTGTACAGCTCTACAGCTGACATGTACCCCTCTTGAGAAAGGCCTGGGTGCTCAGTCACACTACCAACTTGTGTAGTACAGACGTATACCAAAAGGTGGGTTACCTAATAGCAAGCAAATAAGTGTTGTGTATTCTCACACAGTGTGACTGCACCAATTCTTACCTAACACACAGGTTTTCACAGACAGCAGCTCACCACTGTAAAGGCAGCTTACTGGCATGGTGCGAGACCAGGAGAGATGCTGAGGCCACCTTGGGAAGACCGTCGGAGCTCTGGAAACAGCAGCAAAGCCACCATAGATACGGTCAAGCTGAGAAGCAGCAGCATTTGATCCCGGTTGTGGAGAGAAATCTGTGAGGAAGCGCAGAGCTGCTAGGAACACAGAAGGTGGTCTGCAGTGCAAAGGAGGCTGTCCCAGGAAGGAAGCTTCACCGCCACAATGTGCCATAAATCAGGAACCGTGCAAGATACTTGTGAGTCTGCCTAGAGGAATTGGGGCCCCCGGGGAGTACTGACAGGCATGTTAGCAGATAAATGCAACAAGAATATTTGAATACCGTCCAAATAAAGCACAAAGGCAAAACTTGAACAAGTCCCAATATATGAGATGTCAGTGCGGGGAACGTTGGAGTAAGTATTACCCCAAACAAATTAACACTATTGAAATACGTAATGGACACTAATGAGCCAAATACAGTGGCAGAACTTGAGCAAATCCCCATATGTGAGATGTCAATGTTGGGAAAGTTGGAACAAGTAATACCTCAAGAAAATCAAGAAAACGCATAGTGAAGTGATGCAACTGTGCTATATTAAAGGACAATGAAATGGAAAAGAAGTCCTGGTGGAAGTGACACATCAGGTAGCGACAACTTAAGGGGAATTACAAGACCCAATGGGGGATTCCTGGCAAGGGGGTATAGCAGCCCCCCCACCCCAAAATATTCTGGAAATGACTGACCATGTGGGAAAGATACCTGGCAGGAGAGTACACCAAGGATCTGAAGAGCCCATAAGGGGATTCCTGCAGGAGAGTATACCAGGAGATGCATGAAAGTTATTTTTCGTTGACTAAGATCTTTTCTGTTTGTGAACTCAATCGAAAGCTGGAACATATTGTTTGCATTAGAACTATCCTGAACCGAGTATAACGATCCTTAAGAAACTGTTGTTTAAAGGTAACACGTTTGCCATCCTTAAGGAATTGTGGTTTGAAAAAGACACTTTTGTCATCCCACCTAAATATCCAGGGAAGGGAACCACCCTTTGGACCCAATGATTTCTCCTCGGAAAATACTGTTTTTGTTGAATTCATTTAATTGCTTTAGTTGTAAACACTTTCTGCCAAACATAACTCAGAGGCACTTCCTTGCTCCTTAAATTATTTGTTTCTAGTGTGAGGGGCAGATTAATAGGTTTTGGACGCAAGGGCAGTTTATAAGTTTGACAACTTGGCACAGACAGATCTTTAGTTTTAGTTTGTAGGTAGGGAAACTCTCTTCAGGTTAGGGACACATAGGCCTTTATCCAACCCTTTTGTTTTAATCAAGATGTCTGAGAATGAAAATATTACAACTTTGTGTCTGCCTCTCATTTCTGACCCCTTACATCACACTCTACTCGAGGCACAGGGGTTACTTTAGCTTTCATTGCAAATGTACCTTTCTGGACAGGCATGGCATCAAGAGAGATGATACAGACATCAGAACTCAAGTTCCGAAGAATTGTTTTATTTCAATATCAGGATGGTGTAAGGCCTAACTTGCCCTAAAACTAAGGTTGGGATTTCTTCTGTCTAAAAAAACCTAAGGACCTCTGTGTCCATAAATCCAAATCAAAAGTCTGTCTTGTCAAAACCAATGCTTGCCCTCACATCTAGAAATAAACATGGTGTGGGGAGTTTCTTGGCCCACAAAATAGTGTTGAAAAGTAAAGTCTCAGCTGCTTTCAGCGTAAGCTCTCTTGGGCTTTCTATCCCAAGTTCAATACAGCTCCAATGGCTGCTTGTCTCAGCAATGTCCCGCCAGGTCTTGAGGTTCCTTTTCCCCAAGTTCAATATTGCACAGTTCACACAAAAAGGAGGTCTTGAGGTTTCCTTCCCCAAGACATCGTTTATCAGTTCTTGCAACTCTCAGAGTTCCCTTCTCCAAGATTTCACTGTAGAACTTATGCAGTTTCAATCTTGCTCCATGTTCATTATAGGAAAACTATAGGCCCACTTGACTAGCCTTCTAGCTTGCTTTAGCATTCAATTCACAGTGCTCCGTGGTTTATTCACAAGGTCTTTTGCTTGTCACCATTTAGGGTTCTTCTAGGCGCAATTGTCGGACCACGCGGTCCACCCATCACAGGTCGCGCAACCAGAAACCCTATGCTTCTCCTGGGCTGGATTTGTGATTTCTGTGATCGTCACAGTAGCATACTTCTCCCTGGTTTAGGCACAGTTGTCAACCACACGGTCTACCCATTACAGGTCAAGCAACCATTCCCCTAAGCCTTGTTTGGCCCCTTCACAGGCTCTTCTGCTTCAGGCTTCAAATTTTACACACTTGTATTCTCTTTGGTTAGTGTAACAATCTTCTGCATCTGTCTTTTGCCTTGCCACAGACCTATGCTTCTTTCTCACAGTGGTTGTTCACATACTAAAGTGATTGTTAAATTTTCCATATGCTTTCGTTCTGCTCACAGTGTTGCTTACATAGCCTGACATTCAATTTGTCGATTTAACTTCAAATGTTCGTTTGATATTAAATATACCGTGATTTTACTCAAATATCACTTTCTATTCATTTTGGTATTCATTATAAAGTGGTTTCATTCAAACCACAATCTTCATTCAGTTCAGTAGTCAATATAATTCATACTCATTTAGGTTCATGGACCGTTACTTGCCTGCGGTCCTTTGGGAACGCTCTGATCTTCCGTGTCCTCTGATACTCACCGACCCTTCGTGTCTCCATAGCAGCGGTTCCTGCTGCTCCTGCTCACCTTCTCTGTAGCCTGGATGAAGACTGCCTGTGGTCTGCTTAATCGCAGGGCACTTCTCTGCACACGCCGGCATCCTAAAAGGATGCAGACGGTGTCCCTTCTGCTTCTCAGCTGTTTGGCAGCTCCAGCTGCCTACCTACTGGTTTGAGGGCTCCAGGTCCTGCAACCACCACACAACTCGCTCGCTCCATGTTGTGCAGGTCCTCCAGTATCATTACCGGCGTTCAGACCTCCTGGTCTCGTTCCACTACGGCGGTTCTCTTCCTGCTTGCTTGGGTCTCCTCCCTTTATACGCCTAAGCCCTATTAAGGGGCTTCCGGTGTGAGTTGTTGGTTTGTCTTGGCTGAACATAATGAACCAAATCAATTCGACATGCCTGACCTTCAGTGTTGGCTGCCTTCATACCCCTCTTCTTAGTCCCAGTACTAGAGTGGTGTTTTTAATAGGAAGTGGGCATTACTCCTAGTTGCTACTTTCTCTTCTCAGTACTTGGTGTGTACTTATAGGGATAAATATGGCAAGGATGGAAGTAGCCCATCAAGGCTGAGGGAAGGGAGGGTAAGTCAGTGTTAGGGAAGGGGGATACCATGTCTCACCCTTAGATGCTTTCTTCCCCTTCTTAGAATTTTGTGGGAGTAGATGGGAACTGGTGAATTGGGATCTACAATAGGAAGTGTATGTCCCTCGTGATGGCTTCCCTTTTTTCCAGTCCCAGGATGGTTTCTCGGATAGGGAGTAGATATTGTTCCCGGCTGTTCTGGCCCTAACATTTTGTAAACCTGAAGGATGGGAGATGGCACAGGGTTGACAATGACCTATAAACTTAGCGTGAAGGTGTGGGAAGTCATCAGCATGACGTAGCGAATACTGTGTCTCACTTAAGGGTATTCTTCCCCCAACCCCCAAGGACCCTCCACTCTGGTGATCCTCTTGCGCTTGTCCACCCCCAGGGTTGGGATCCAGGGTCCTTCCTTGGCCAACTGAAAAAAGGATCTCCAGGAGAAGTAAGAACACCCTTAGGTTTCTCACAACGTCTAGATGCCATGTGCAAGGCAGCTACTTGGAGCTCTATTCATAAATGTACACAATGCTAAAATTCTAAAAATTATTCACAGGTTGGTCAGCCAGTGTTAAAAGATCATTTTGCCGCTGTACCTTCTGACAACCAGCCACCATCTGCTGGTACTGCTTGCGATTTATTTTATTTATTTTTTCAATTGTATAGCCCACCGGCCCAGAGGTATCACAGTGCTTGTACAGGAATCGTGAGGGCAAAACAGTCAAAAACAGTAGATCGCAGTGCATATACAAGAGGTGTGCATCATTTAAGTTATACATATTTGTTAAAAAGCCAGGCTTTCAATACTTTTTTAAATGTTGAAAGTGAAAGCTTGTTTCTGATGTTGGGGGAGTGTTGCAGAGGGTGGGTGCAGTCATGCAGAAGCTGGTGCCCCCTGCTCACTTGCGGTTGAATCTGAGGGTGAGTAAAGAGCGTCTGGATTAGGGCCTGAGGCATCTGGTCACTGGTTTGGTCGCAATGCGGGGGATGAGGTACGAGGGGGCGTTCTGGTGGAGACAACAATGCACTAGGACAAGTGTTTTAAAGTCAATTCATGCTTTTATGGGTAGCCAATGGACTTCCCTTCTTACTGTTGCTTGCTAACAATGATAGCCCCATGAGAGGGTGAGGTATTTGGAGGGTGAGATACATTTCCTGCTCAAGGAAATGAGCTTGACCATGTAGGCTGTGGAGGAGGCCAGCGCGTTTGTGGTGGGACATGTTTAGTTCTGCATCAACGTAAATGCCCAATGTCTTAATATATTTGGAGACTTGCATGGTGGTTCCATCAATGGTAAAGGATGAGTACGAGTTACGGGAGCTTAGTCTGGGAGGGGAGCCCACAATGTGTAGCTCAGTCTTCTCATCATTGAGACATAGGTTGTGGGCTGCCATTCAATTCTGAATGGCACTGTAAGTCTGGTTAATCACTTTGAATTCCTGGGCCTAATTTCCTGTGATCGTCAGGAGGACTTGCGTGTCATCTGCAAAGTCTTTGTACGGGATCAAAGAGGGGTTTGGTGTAGGTATTGTACAATACTGAGGAGATGCAAGAGCCATCAGGGGACCAGGATGGGGTGTCAGGACCCAGCTCTTGATTCCGTCAGCAGTGATGATAGCCCAACAAACCCTCCGCCCCCAAGCCTGCGTACCAAACAATTCCTGAAATACAATTGCCTGATCTGCAAACCCATGGGGAAAACGGAAGTGGATAAAACCATAAAAGACAGGCTTCTGCAATGCGCCCTTGTGTCCTGAATTCTCTCCAGATAGGCAGTGTTGCTGCCCTAAAAGTAAAAACAATATTACATTAAAATTCTACTACTGCTACTAATTATTTACTCCCAATTCCTCCCATTACCTGTAGCCCTTGCTTTAATGCTGAAAGGCTCGTGTGATTCCTTACTAGGTTTATGTAAACTCCAAAAAGGGAAGTCCTTATCTTTTTCTTTCTTACTTAACTTTTGTATATATTTCGAAAGTATCCTTTCAAACATGAAATCAGAACATTTGATGCAATCTAAACATCTGATGAGGAATTCTTAGTAACTCAAATAACTAAAACATTTTAACTTACAGATGTCCTTAACTTTGTTTACTGCACTATTCTAAATAAAAATTTTTTAAAAAAAAACCAGCACTCCAGATATGAGTCCTGCACCACTAACTGACAGTTCATGCGGTATACAATCATATTAGTAACTTTCCTTACTTCTCTCCGAAGACTGCGCTGCTACGAACATCTTTTTACTTCTGAGGAAACTGACAGAGTGCTTCGTAAGCAACGCACGCACATGTTACAGGGTCCTTTTCTCTAACAGCCCTCGATTCTGACGGTATAACTTTCAATGACTTCAGAATGAGGGAGGCGGCACCCGCTTCACGGTACCACGTTATGTTCATTTTGAAAACTGCCTTCATTCAGCCGAGGTTAGTAAATTCTACTGACCGTGGTCACTTCGCGCCCTCTTAGTTGGATTACACACACGTGCAAACACCACAATGTTCTGTTTAATAAACTCAGGCGAACGCTAGCTGTATAACAACCTTTACATCAGTGCACAATTGAATAAATCATTAGTCCAGCGGTTTACCCTTTAGCTCACTGTTACGTCTAGCAATACTTTCTACTGAGTTCCAACATGTTAAATCTTAGTTCCGTTGCTTAGTTACTCTGTTATCACAATAACTTTTCACTTAGCTTATGGTTGCTGCAGCTAGTATTACTGCTACTACTGATTTGGTATACTCTCCTGGTTTGTCTGTCGCTTTGTGTGTGGTAAACCTATGAGAAACAGATTAATGTCTAAAGTTTACTGAGGGACCTCCAGAAAGACACAAATTGAGATCCACTATCTGATATATGTTGAGGTAATCTACGTAGTCGAAGCATGTGGTGAATTAATTATTTGGCAAGCTTAGGGGCTGTGGGTACCTGAGGTAAGGCTGCAAAATGTCCACGCTTCGTAAAAGAGTCCACAAAAAGAGTCCACAATAGTCCATATAACCGTCTTCCGTTCGATCTTGGGTAGAACTGTTACAAGGTCCATAGAGAAGGTTTTCTAAGGACTTGCAGGGGGGGTTAAAGCAAACCAATAAGCTTAGTGCAAGCTGTTTTGGCATGAGCACAAGCACTGCATCCATTGATGTAATACTAACGTCTTTCCTCAAGGTTTTCCACCAAACGTATCTTTCCAGCTTGAGTTGTGTTTCATGGACACTGACATGTCCTGCCCCTGGGAGATCATGGCCCCATTGGAGGGCGCAAGTTTGCCACTCTTTTGGGAGTATCCATAACCGGTGCCCTTTACAAAGAAACCCTTGATGGAAAAGATGCAAGGGGTGGCTATCCCAAAAATCTTTTTGTACTGCAGGGGTATATTCCTTCTTTAATTTAGTTTCCCACACTTGACATGGAGGTGAAAGTACCATGACCACCTTATCAGTAGAGATGTTCATTCTTCTATCTCGGAAGCATGCATCCTTGGTGTTCAATAGCCTGGGTTTGTACGTTACAACAAAATCAGAGATGGAGAACAGATTATTCCATCTATGTTGCCTTTGATTTTGGGCTTTCGTTTTTAGAAACTCAAGATTGTGATGAACAGTCAGAACCGTGATGGTGGGCCGGGCCCCCTCAAGAAGATTACGCCATGTAAGAAAGGCGTCCTTGATGGCAAAGAGCTTGTTCTCAAGTATACTGTAATTACCTTCTACAGATGTTACGGTGCGAGAATGATACTCAACAAGATGGTTGGTTCGTAAGGTTTGATCCTTTTTGTAGGAGTATTGCTCCCATGGCGTGATCAGATGCATCCATGTCAACTACAAAAGGCTGAGCTGGATTGGGTAACCTAATGATGGGTGTTTGATAAACTGCTCTTTCAGTTGTTGTAAAGTTGCTTCAATCTCCACTCACCATCGATAAGATCGATCCTTCTTGAAGAGTTGAGTCAAGGGAATTACCAATTTAGGACAAAACGGAATAAATCACCCATACATTTTTTATCTTTAATTTTTTTTTTTCGGTGCAGGCCACTCCAGAATGGCTTTGGTCTTTTTGGGGTCCATTTCCATGCCATTAGGGGGGAGTATGTGACCTAAATAGGCAAGCCTGTGCTGGTGAAAAAGACACTTGGAGAGTTTAGGGTAGAGTTGGTTTTCCTGTAGTCTTCTCAACAATTCTTTGACATGGTATACGTCTTAATGCAGAGAGGTGGAATATACGCGTTTGTCATCAAGGAATACGGGTGCATAGATGCTCAAAATATCCATGTAGACCCTATTCAAGAAGTGTTGAAAGGCAGGTGGCGCATTGCAGAGTCCGAAGGGCATCGCCAGTTATTTGAAATGCCTGAATCGGGTCTGAAAAGCCATTTTCCACTTATCGGCTGGGAATATCCTGACCAGTTTGTAATGTCCTTTCAAATCCAGCTTTGTGTATATGCTGCTGTTTCAGGCTTGATCTATAAGAATGTGAATCCAATGGAAGGGGGTATTGGTTTTTAACCATGACAGCATTTAGGTCGGTGATAGTATATGCATGGCGTCAATTCCATTTAATCGTTTTTAAGAATAAAAAAGATGAGAGCTCCTGCAGGGGCTGTTGAATGATGTATAAAGCCTTTTTCTAGGTTCTCGTCTGCATATTTCTTGAGAATGTTTTCCTTCTCGGACAAAACGTACGTCCTTCCATAGGGAATCTGCGGACCTTGTAGCAGTTCAATGCAACAATCATAGTTTCTGTGTGGAGGTAGTTGAATGGCTTTGATAGGGTCAAAAACCTTGATGTAGTCAGCGTATTCTTTCGGTAACTTGTCCGAAATAGTAGTTCTTAGGCATAGTTTCAATAAGGTCGGACAACATACTTTTTTCAGAACCATGGTTGTGGGAAGCTTAGTAGAATGAAGTTGTGCCAATGTTGGAGTAAAGGTATCTACGTCCAATCAATTCGCGGATTGTGTCGACTTAGCCTAGGAATCCCCAAAATGACCTGAAAATATAGAGGCGCTATCGAATCAAAGCTGAGTTCACCTTGGTTATCCGGGTCACAAGTTAGATGGAGGATGGGCGTTTCCTGTTAAATGCGTCCAGAGGTAACATAGGAACCATCTACAGATGCAATGGGTTCTGGGGTTTTCCTAGTCTGTAGAAGAACCTTTTGTTGTTTGCCAAAGTCTATATCTGACATTGTCGGTAGCCCCACTATCCACAAGGGCTGGCATGGCCAATCATTGTTGAGAGGTGTATAGTTTAATCTTTAAATAAATGTGAGGGGAATTAGAAGGCCAAAAGGTGTATAGTTACGTGGAAGTAAGTTCATTCGGCTCATTAATGCCTTCCCTTCTATTGGTGAGCATGTCAGTTTGCCCCCCACCTGAGGAGTTCTCTTGGAACAAAACAGAACAAGGCACCCAGTTTCTCTGCAATAGAAGCATAGGTTCATGTCAGAGGCCCTCTAGTACTGCCCCATTGCATGGGTTCAACCTCTGTAACATGATGGGTGTTCTGTGAATCCACTGTGGAAGGAGGCCTTCTGTATTCCAGGTATCATCTCCATTCTTCGTGGCATTCCCCCATCCATTGATCCATCTTAAGGACAAGGGCAATGTACTCAGTCAACGATTCTGGAGGGGAACCACTTGACTGACCATGTCTTTTAATTCATCACCAATACCACGATAAGAGTGTCCTCTGGACGTCTTCGGTCTAGGAGGTTTGTCCCGCTAAAGCACAAATGGGCAATATACAAGAATAAATCTTTATTACCTTGCCTTATGTCCACTAATTCATTTAGAAGAGTCTCCAAGGTCAATTGCCTGTCAACCATGCCCTGGAAGGCAGCATAGAAGCCAGCGAATTTCTGGAGGATAGATAATTGGCATTGATGTAGGGAGTAGCCCATGATAAAGCTGCCTTCTTCAGGTTTAGGTGTGTGAATGCCATTTTAGCTTGCTCCGTAGCATAGCGAACAGCTGTGTGTAGGTAGCGGATCCGACATTGGGTACAGAAGGCCCGTAACTCGTGTGGATCTCCACTTAATTTATTGGGCATAGGAGGAGACTGGATATCTGGTCTTAATCCTGGAGCAATTAAAGTGGCTGGGATGAGTACAGATTGAACATACTGGCGGACATTACATTGCCCAGAAGTCCCCACTGTGGCTCCCCCTACCACACCCCAAGTGTGTCCCGCTTCTGGAAATTGACCAGATAATTGTTAAATTTTCCCTTGCATAACAATCATTCCTTGAAAGAGTATTGCACTCTATTGCGTAGAAGCCACCACTTCCGACTGTAATTTTTGCATAATATACACAAATTCTTTCATTATATCCTCCATGATTCAGGAGATATAACCTGCTCTCACAATTTGTCAGCTGTAGGGTTTGTTAGAGGTCCATGTCTCTCAGGAATCAAGAAGGAGGGCTATACAAACTGAAATTGAACAACTCTTCACTGTATATGATATCAGTATGGGGAAAGGCTTGCACCAGGTAGTAGCGATTTATAAGGCTCTGCCCCTGAAGATCAGAGCCCTGGTACTACGACTGAGGAGCTGTAAGAGATGACAAGGGGATATGTTTAACCATTAATTAATGGTAGCTCTCCTGCCCCACTTCCTCCAAATGGTAATCCATCCTTACATGGATGACTTACTTGTACTGCACTGGTTCTATCCTGAGCCCCTGATAAGGAAGACACATGCTGGTGGCCATGACCTTATCAAGAGATGATTGCTATAAGCACACCAGGGATGTACATTTCTTCTTCCATCCTTTTGGTGGCCGTGATGGATGGGGAACTCTCCTTTGACATGGCCTACACCACAGCCATGGGATGGCATCCCTCTGACTAGTCCCACTTCTGTTCGACAAGGAGGGTTCAGTAACAACACACGGTGGCCGAAGCATAACGTGTCCACCGCGGCTGACCGGTGTGACCCGGCAGCAGAGGTGCCTGACGAGAGGTAGGTAGAAACCTAACAATAACCTTAAAAAACACTCTTCAGGTTTCATACTTTAATAAAGCAACCTTGAAATCTAGTGGCTTTTATAAAGCACCTGTAAGGGCTATGAGCCTAAGGTACTCTGAGAGGATGGCTCATGCAGCCAGGAAAAGAGGGAAGCAGAGGGTGAAGCCGCAGAGAGTGAAGCCTGAGAGGGTGAGTGGTGGGGCCGCTGTACACTGTTGAACGGCGTGGATGTCACAACTGAAGGAGCACTGCCGCGGAGGGAAGCAGGAGCAACACAGCAAGGAAAAGCCATCACGGCCGATACTCATGAAGGAGGACCGACGCATGGCAAAGTAGGAGCACTGCAGCATGGGGAAGCAACCGCAGACGCTAACCGCCAGGAGTGGGATGCCTCGGCAGGCGCTACCCATGAAGGTGCACCGCCACATGAGAAAGAAGGGCAGGAAGGAATGGAAGACGCATTGAAGACTGCCCAGGCGGTCTTTGGCAACGCCATCCAAGTGCGTGAGCTCATGGAACGGAATATGCCGATAGTATCCGTTTCAGGGGGACAAACCCAAACACCCAGAGTGAACTCACTAAGCCTACCTGATGTGGCCCAGACCGATGGAAGGGATGTAAACCACCATGAACCGAGGGCACATAGCGAGGCATTATGGAAGCCTTCGTTTCAAGAGAAAAGGGAAGGCTTGAGGTGGTTTTTCTAACCTGCAAAGCATGCTTACTCCTGATTGGCTAACAACCCCACAGCCCCTCTTTAAGGCAGACACTAACGAAGGACTGATGTGCGTTTCTCTGTTCTGTTTCAGAACAGCCAGAACTGGGAGGGGAGTGCATGGGCTTGCGAGGACTAGGAGGATTAAAAGCCAGCCTATACATCCCTACTATTGAGCAGATCTGAACTGCCCTGGGCTAGTTTTAAGCCTTCCAAGAGAAACTAAAGGACTTCTCTTTGATTTATTCTTTTGCTTTATAAATTTTGTCAATAAAGACAACCATTTTTGTTCAGGCACCTGAGCTGTCCAGCCTCTTCTTACAGCACCCTATAGGTTTGGTAACTTTATAAAGTGCCCTGCAGGTGTGAGAGCCTTATTAAGCATATGTTTATCTTCTAATCTCACCCCTTCCGTCTCTATATGAGCCCCCTTCTCCTCTACCCTGTCACCACCTCTCCCTGTGTCAGTCTCTTTGCACTATGTCACTTGCCATTCTGAAGCCTTTTCCAATGGAGCGCTTGCTTCAAAAACACAGACTGTCAAAATGGGCTCTTTGCCTTATATAGGTAGACCCCCCCCCCCAAGGTGGGGCCCCAGGCGAAGGTCTGCACCGAGAGTTCCAGTTATGGGGGCTAAGATTGGTTTCTGCTTCCAGGCTCAGTGGGATTGTTTTGATGTTGAGAGGGACCCACAGGAAGTTGGCCACCTAAGCTATATTAGGCCTGGTTGCAAGTTTGGAGTCTGTTCATGTGTTTAGAGCCTGGGAAAGCTTTATGTGTAGGAAACAAGCCGGTGTACTGTCTGGTACAATTGTGTACTGTTTTCCTGCTCCCAATGATGTTTTGCATGTGTTTGCCGAGTTCATGGTCACAAACCCTTTGGTACCAAGAGCCTTGCGGAACCCACGAAAAGTTGATTTGTGTTTACTTGAGGCCACAGGGGCATTTACAATCGTAAAAGAAACCTGTGAGTTTTACAGTCATTATTCATCCTTGATATTAAAATCTTTTAATTCTGAGCTCCCCTCTAGGGAAGGAAAATATGGTTTTAAAATTATATTATTCAAATTGTTGAAATATAACATTTGTTCAGTTTGTAACACACAACTTTATTAACTTCATGTTTTTCTTTTCTGAATTCTGGCCGTTCTTTGAGGAAAGATGAAGCACCAGCTTCAGTTTTCATTGATGAGCTTGGAGAGGAAGCCACAGGGAGGAGCACAAACCCAGACGCTGGTGAGTTACATATGCAGCCGGGGTCTTTCAGTGATGGGGATGGATGGAGAACATGTTTTAGCGTGTCGCAGATGGTACTGTGTGACACAGTGCAGGTAATGGTTAGTTTGTTATGTTGCTGGTGGTGGTTAGTTAGGCCCCTTCTATGCGTGTGATGGATGCCCCCAAGTTGGCACCTTGCTAGTCGTGGTCAGTTAGCGAGTTGATACGTTGTGGCTTGTGGTTAGTTTGTGATTTGACAGGTACTCGGACCATGGTTAGTTACAGAGTTGACACTTTGCTGCTCAATTGGAGTAAGCTAACACTTTGTAGCTGGTGGCTAGTTAGTTAACCCTGCTTTTAGTAGTTACTGAGTCAACACATTGCAAGTTGTGGTGAGTTAATGAGTTGACATATCATAATATGTGATTAGCTAGTGAGTTGATGTTCTATTAGTCATGCTGAGTTAGTGAGTTGATATGTTGTTGAGTGTGGCGAGTATGTGGTGAGTTAGTACGTTTACACGTTGTTTGGGCTGAGTTAGTAAGTTGACTCATTGAGCGTTGTGGTGAGTTAGTGAGGTTGCTGCATTCGTTGCATACTTTGGTGAGCTAATTCATTGTTGGTCACAGTCAGGGAGCTTATGTGGTGGTGAGTGAATAGATTGATGTGCTGTCATTCGTGGTGTGTTGCGTTTGTGCATTTAAGGTATTTGTGATGTAATGGGTTTTTGCATTTCGGATCATTGTGAGTGAGCAAAATGATGTGTTGCATGTCATGGTGAGTTAGTACGTTGATGCATTGTTTGTGTAGAGTTATTGAGTTAACACGAATGTCGTATTAATGCATTGTGGTCGTGGTGAGTTAATGTGTGAGCGGTTGTGGTGAGGTGATTCATGTTTTGGCACTGTGTGTTAGTGAATGGATGTTTTGCAGGTCATGGTGTGTTAGTGAGTTAATGCAATTTTTGTCATGGTGAGTTAAGTATTTGAAGGCCATGGTAAGCTAATGAGATAACGCGTGAGAGGTTGTGGTAAGGTGATTCATAATTGCTTACGGAGTGTTAGTGAATGGATGTTTTACAAGTCATGGTGAGTTAGCAAGATGATGCGTTGTTGATTTTGGCAATTTAGTTGTTTGATGTGTTGTTGGGTGTGGTGAGTTAGTTTCCCTGCTTCCCATTTTACTGATGGTCCTGAGTTGTTGGATTGTTTGGGTTTCGGCAATGAGTGATCGCCTCTTAGCTGACGCTGGGAACAAGCCCAGTTTTCTTTTGTTATGCTGCTGGACCTTGGATGGACCTTTTCTTTACATTTTCTGTATTTATAAAGCTGACTCATTGCTGAGTTAACACTTCCAATGATTGACCTATCCAGAGTGATCAAATCTCTCTGTATCTGTGGTTCCAGATGGGATGCTGATAGACACCTACAGGGCCGTTAATTATCTGTTTATCTGCAGCCCTTGACCATGGGCTCATAGATGTAAACTGGACAATACTATCTGTTAGTAACCTCACACTCCTTGTCAGACCCTTTTGATGGACATTTATAAAATAATCAAATTTCTCATTCTCTTCTTGCTCTCATCAGACGTGTCGAAGTGATTAAATCTCAGTAGGTCAATGACATCTCAATATACAACCCTTTGAAAGGAATATTGATGGCAAACCCATGGCCCAACAAACGTGTACTTTTTCCCACCAAGAAGCCTACCTATTGAATATCTATTTCTTTGTCATTCTATTTATTTCTGTATTTTGTGACAGGATATGAAATAATTTCATTTAGCATAAAAGAGGATGAAGCGACTTATTGCAGCGACTATCAGGACAGTGAGAGGCAACCAAGTCCTAGAAGGCTCACAGGTGAGTAGCAAGTGTATGGTTAATGGGAAGCCAGAATAAGTTGAGTGCAATTCTAGACTTTACATGGTTATTGAGGGTGCATATGTGTGCTTGATGTTCACTTTGCAGACCTACAAGTCACCCTTGTTTCCTGATGTCAGTATCAGAGTTTACACAATAGCCTTCTTGGTTTATGCCTCCATTCTTATTTGCTATTTTATTACTTCTGTAACAGGATTCAGCCTAAAAGAGCATGAAGTGAACTACTGCATAGTCACTTGGGCCACACCAGCCAAGAAGACTGGGGGTCCTTGCAGCCAGGGGAGCTCCCACTCTGTGATGTCACCCCTGCAGGCTGTAAATGGTGGATCTCCGACACTGTGCCTTCCCAGTCGTCCGAGAGAGACCAAGAGCACAGATGTCTCCTACAGAAAGACATGGGAGAATCCATACCCAAGATGGAAAGTTCATATAGACACACTCAGCTTGGGAAAGACAGAACATATTAAGTAAGGGGGAACAAGGAAAAGAGACAGGGGAAGGTCAAGCTGGAGGAGGAGCAGGAATCTGAAAGGGAGGGAACGTTAAGCTGGCGATGGTGGAGGAACAGGAGGATCACACGATTCCGGTACCATGGGGATAGCCCCGCTCAAGGTAAAAGGCCTGCAGAGTGCATGAGGACAGCAGATGAGAGGGACCCGTATAAGGGAACCAGGAACGTTGCTAAAGCACATCAGGGGCGCTGTATCACTCCCACTAGTAAGATCCAAAAGACAGGGGGGGCTTCAGACTAAATTGGCAGTGAGCAGGCCATCAGTAAGACCTCAATACCCTAGAGCTAGTACTAAGGTGGGGGTAGTGGGTTATTCTGTCCAGACCGACCCAGGTGGTTGGATGCCTGCCAGTTCGGTTCTGGGCAGAACCACTAAAGGGAACCTGTAGGGCTTTAGGTGGAACTATGCACCTGCCCATTCCAGACCCTGAGGACTTAGGGGACCATTGAAGGCTATCTACTGTCCCAGGATGTGATGCGACTGAGACACAGATGCTGAACTATGACCGGGATCCCAGAGGACCTGACACCCCTCTCCATTCCTGTAAACAGAATAAAGTGCCCAGGGACACTTTATTTCCCAGAATTGTAAACACTGTCATGGGGTGTTCGCACAGGAAAATGTGCCTTCTAGACTAGGGTCTCGACTTGTGGACTCTGGACAATAGGTCCGTCTAGAGCAGGAATACACAGCACTGTTCCCACATCCTCGCACCCTTTTGTCTTGATTGTAGAAACCGTCTGTTTTTCAGCTTGTCCGGAGAAAGCCCTCAGTCCCATTGGAGTTCTCCCAGCCCCTCCTCATCATTTTTGTTTGTGAAGAAGGGAGACTGTGGGCTGTAGGGAGACTATATAACTTTGCAAATTACTAACCAGTTTTCCCAAAACTGTTAAGAACTCAAAATTCCAGTCTCTGGGTGTCTACTGAAGATAATCTAGCTTCCTGATCTACTACACGGTCTAAGGGGTAAAGCACCCAACATGTTCCTTTGCCATAAATGCAGTCTCAAAGATATAGCCCCCATCTGCCACTTGGCTCAAATCAGTCCCAGGGATATATCCCCCGTCTGCCTCTTGGCTCATATCAGTCGCATGGAGATATCCCCTATCTGCCTCTTGGCTCAAATCTTGGCTCAAATCAGTCACAGGGATATAGCCCCCATCTGCCTCTTGGCTCAAATCAGTCACAGGGATGTAGCCCCCAGCCATTTCATAGCTCACATTAGTCACAGGGATAGAGTCTGTATATGCCTCTTGGCTCAAATCAGTCACAGACTTATAACGCCTAGCCGCTTGTTGCTACAAATCCCAGTCACAGGCATAAAGCGCAAAGGCGCTTCTTGGCTCAAATCACGGTTCAAGGGATATAACCCCCAGACGCTATTTAATCACCCTGGATTATGCCCGGCTCATTCCTTCTTAGCCCCTCATGGATACAGTGCCCCTCTCGCCTGGTAAGGATTATGGTGTCTCTCTCCCTGATTAGCAGTCTCTGGTTCTCTTTAGGATGTTCGGACTGTTCAGCCCCTTCAGATTCCTCAGCAAGTTCTGGTGCAGCTGATGGGCCAATGCGTCCAGGCATCAAAACTCTGCCCCTTCAGTGCTCTCAGCCCCTCCAAGGTTGTCAGGCTTCACAACTGCCTTCAGTTGTGCGGTATGCTTCCTGGCTCACCTGGTATCTTTTGGTGTTCACTGTGAGGTGTGCTTCCTGGCTCACCTGGTATCTTTTGGTGTTCACTGTGAGGTGTGCTTCCTGGCTCACCTGGTATCTTTTGGTGTTCACTGTGAGGTTTGCTTCCTGGCTCACCTGGTATCTGGTGGTGGTCACTGTGCAGTATGCTACCTGGCATCTGGTGGTGTTCACTGTGAGGTTTGCTTCCTGGCTCACCTGGCATCTGGTGGTATTCACTGAGAGGTTTGCTTCCTGGCTCACCTGGTATCTGGTGGTGGTCACTGTGTGGTTTGTTTCCTGGCTCACCTGGTATCTGATGTTCACTGTGAGGTTTGCTTCCTGGCTCGCCTGGTATCTGGTGGTGGTCACTGTGTGGTGTGTTCCCTGGCTCACCTGGTATCTGGTGCTGTATACTGTGCAGTATGCTTCCTGGCTCACCTAGCATCTGGTGGTGTTCACTGTGCGGTATGTGCCTGGCTCACCTGATATCTGGTGGTGGTCACAGTGTGGTTTGCTTCCTGGCTCACTGTAAAGACTGGAGGGGGGTGTCTGTACTTCTGCTCTCTATATGGTAGAGGAGAGGCACAGAGGAACCCAGCCAAGAATATCTATTGTTGGTAGCAATGGACGAGCAATCAAGGCCTAGCTTCTCAGGAGGTGATGCAGGCTGGTTCTTAAGTACAGTGTAGTCCCCAAGCACCCACAGAGGAATGTCCACACACTGTATTAGTGAAAAGACAGTCTTTATATAATTAAGGTTCAAGGTTATATACACAATCACAATAACTCACTTTGTGCACAGTTAATCTACAATAACAAATATATATAGTTCTAAGTGGTACCACAATTATTATCAGATTTTATTAAAGTGCATCAACTGTACTCTGGTCAAATGTCACGCAAATCAATTAATAAAGGTAACCAACAATAGACATAGGAGGGAAAGCAGTTGGTTAGAACAATTGGCAGGATACTGGCCCCTACCACTAGACACAGGTCTGTGTGGAGATCCCCCAACCTGGGCAACATGTAAAATAAAGATATACTACAAGCCCATTCCAAATATTGTTCAATAAGTCTTTTTCCTTCTAAAATGTTTCTACCACCCCAATGTACCTGGAATAGCAGAGTTCCTCGAGGAGGTATCGATGGATCCTTCTTGAGTGACTCCCTTTAAAGCAGAAGCCACAGATAGTCGATGGGCCTCAAAGAAAGTGAACTTGGTGTCGATGAACCTCGATGGAAAGTTCGGTGGCGTTGAGGCAGCATCTTCGGTCCCGGCGGTGCTCGTTGTCGATGAGTCAAAGACATCCTGCGAGGATGAGGCGTGCAGGTCACCTCGATGTTGATAGTTCGGGACCGCAAAGAGTCTATGAAGAACTTTGGCCCAGCAAGGGCGTCGAGTCGTCCGGCGTCTCTGCGGTCTTCGGTTTGCAGGAAACCCACCGGCGGATTCTCCCCGGCGTGTAGGCAACCTTGACTTTCTCCAGCAGGACAAAGCGGTCAGTGGTGCGTCGAGAGATTCCTTTGATTCAGTGGAGCGTTGCGGCTCCGGTCATCAGCGGCATGGCACCAAGCGGTCCCCGCTTCTGGCCAATGCAGCTTCGACGGGCCTCCAGCGGTTATAGCAAACCTGCTAACCCTGGTTGACGATGGTGGACAGATTGTCTTGTGCTTCTCCTCGTTTTCCTCGGCGGTCCCCTTCTCCGGTCGGCAGCCTGTCGAGGGTCTGACGTCCAGGAAGCTTCGACAAAGGTTCGCAGTGCTCGATGGTCCCTCAGAGCGTGGGAAGAGGGCGCCTAACCAGGTCCTCTCTTGGATCAGTCTCAACGTCACGGCGGCTCTTAGATTGCGGTGAAGGTAACATTGGTTAACCTTCTTCTTTGAGTTCGGGGGTCGGGATCAAGCATCAGTTTCGACTTCAGCTTCTGAAAGATTTCTAGCAGTGAGAGGCCCCCAGATATACCAGTTGATCTCCCATTCATTCTGCTGGGTCACACTCAGGCAACCAATCACTCAGGGCATTCAGCAGTCAGTAGGCCAATCAGGCATACAGTGCATTCTGGCCACAACAAGGAATGTGTATTGGGACAAGTACCCAGCCATTCAACACTACACACTGCATTCATACCAGTTTCGGGCAGGGCTGTCTCAGTCATTGTGTTTCATACCAGAAACCAGACATCCACAACAAGGAGTGCATATTGGTCACACACTCCATTCACTCAGGTCCCACCCACAGAGTGTACGCACAACATAGTCACTGGGAAGGCTCCAGCCAGTCTGGCCTGGACTTCACTACAATACCATATATGGAACGTCCACCCAGCAGCTAGTCAGGGGGAAGGGCAGGAGTCAGGGCTTCCCCGGTCTTTCAGAAAACAAGTTAACAGGCAATAGAAAACAAGAGGCCACAGCGACCATCTTGTTTCCAATCAAGAATCAACTGATGCCAATGGCAGGGCCTGGGTATCCCAAAATGGAGGATACTCAGAGCACCTGTCAAATTCAGCATGGAGCTGGCACCAGCCCATACCCTGCTCTCTGGGCCACACAGGTGCCCAAAAACATACACTAGGGGCACAGGGTTGTACCCCCCCACCCATGGGTTCCATAAGGGTATCCCATGGGTCTGTACACCAAACCAAAAATAGGTAGAGCTGCACTGCCTGGAGTCCCACATGGACTCCTGGGTAGAAAACAATACATAACACAAATGAAAAAGAACTACAGGACAAGGACAGGGAGGCCCTGTCCCTCCAATGCAATTCCAGCATCACATTCACCTGGTATCTGGCGGTGGTCAATGTGTTGTATACCTGGTATCTGGTGATGTTCACTGTGCCGTATGCTTCCTGGCTCACCTGGCATCTGGTGGTGTAACCTGTGCGGTATGCTTCCTGGATCACCGAGTATGTAGTGGTGTTCACTGTGAGGTTTGCCTCCTGGCTCATCTGGTATCTGATGTTGTTCACTGTGAGTTTTGCTTCCTGGCTCACCAGGTATCTGGTGGTTTTCACTATGAGGTTTGCTACCTGGCTCTCCTGGTATCTGCTGGTGTTCACTGTGAGGTTTGTTCCCTGGCTCACCTGATATCTGGTGGCGGTCACAGTGTGGTCTGCTTCCTGGCTCACCTGGTATCTGGTGGTGGTCAATGTGTTGTATACCTGGTATCTGGTGATGTTCACTTTGTGGTATGCTTCCTTGCTCACCAGGTATCTGGTGGTTTTCACTGTGAGGTTTGCTTCTTGGCTGACATGGCATCTGGTGGTGTTCACTGTGAGGTTTGCATCCTGGTTCACCTGGTATCTGGTGGTGTTCTCTGTGCAGTATGCTACCTGGCTCACCTAGTATTTATTTATATTTATTTTACATTTGTAAAGTGCCTAAGCCCGGGTGCATGTAACGCTCACCTGATTCCCACGGAGGCGCGGATCCCGGCTGGGCTGCTATCGTTTCTTCAATTGAGAAGCGTAGAGCTCGGACGACTCTCAGGACTGGGCTTCCTCTTATCGAATGTCTGACTTGCAAGGTGAGTATGCAGCATGGTCTGCTACAGGTAGGTCCACCCAAGCACCTTTGCAAGAATTATGAGCCCGGCGCCCCTGGCGCCGGGACTGAGGTTCCTTATGAGCCTGGCGCCAGTAGGGGTTTGCTGGAGCCGGGGACGAGGGTCGTGAGCCTGCTTCCGGGGATGCTGGGCTTGACTTGGCTTCTCGGGAGCAGTGCTCATGACAGCACCCCCCCCTCAAGGCCCCTCCCAAACTTGTCTTCCCCGGAGGTTTTGGCCTATTGGGAAAAGTTTGGTGGAATTTTCTGACTAGACGAGGAGCATGGACGTGGTCAGAGGGTTCCCATGATCGTTCTTGAGGTCCGTAACCCTTCCAGTCGATCAGATAGTATAATTTTGACTTGATGATCTTGGAGCCAGGATGTTTTTAACCTCAAATTCAGGTTCTCCATTTACTTGAATAGGCTCTGGAGTTTTATTCAGTCTGGTTCCAGGTTGCATAGGTTTTAGTAGAGATACGTGAAACACTGGATGTATTTTCATGTGGGATGGCAAACCCAATTTGACAGCCACTGGGTTTATTATGGCTGTAATTGGCTATGGTCTCAGATATTTTGGGTTGAAGGTGTGAGGTCCTTTAAGTGATAAATGTTTGGTGGATAACCAAACTTGATCTCCAACCTGGTATTGAGGGGCGTCTCTTCGGTGTTGGTCTGCTCCCCTTTTGTACAGTTCTTTAGCCTGTTGTAGGTGGATTGTCGCTTCTTTGAAAGCTTGAGTGATAGCATTGTGAAGTTGATCGACGGCAGGCGTTCCAAGATCTTGGGGCGGGTCGAGATTGGAGGTTCGAGGATGAATCCCATATAAAATGTAAAAGGGACTTTTTCCGGTTCCTGAATGGATCGAGTTGTTGTAAGCATAATCGGCTATCCAAAGGATATCTTTCCAATTACTTTCCGACTGCTGTAGCATACAACGTAAATATTGTTCCAGAGTTTGGTTTGTCCTCTCAGTTTGTCCGTCGGTCTGGGGATGATGGCTGGTTGAAAGTCTCACATCGATTTGAGCTAAACGACAGCAACTTCGCCAAAAGTGAGAGATAAACTGGCTCTCCCTATCTGAGATCAAAACCGAAGGGAAGCCGTGCAATCTTACAATATTTTCAAGGAATTCCCGTGCTAGAACTGAAGCTGAAGGTAAGCCCTTTAGTGGAACGAAGTGGGCCATTTTAGAAAACAAATCTACAATTACTAGAATAGTGTTGTATCCGGAACAGGAGAGTAAATCGGTGATGAAGTCCATGGAGAGGGTATGCCAGGGATGTGGCGGGATGTCTAGCGGATGCAGGAGACCCGCTGGTCTTTCCTTCTGACCTTTGTTTTGGGCACACACACCACAGGACATCAAACACTCCTTTGTCTTTTCTCCATGACGGCCACCAGAAGTGTCTCTTGACTTTTTCCGAGGTTTTGGCAATGCCTGGGTGGCCCTCCATCAAGGAATCATGGTAGCAAGAGATTACCTGTTTTTGTAAATCGGCATGTGGTAGGAATAGTCGTCCCTGAAAATAAGGCAGGTCTTTTTTATGATGAAGTCCTTTCCCTTCAGTTGCCAGTTTTGTAAGTCCGAAGGGGTCACAAGTTGTTTAACTTTTGCTTCGATATCTTCGATGGATTGTGAAGAAATCAGGCCCAGGATTCTCTGTTCTGGAATTATTGGCACAGGTTCAGGATTGACAATATTATCTCCCATTCCAATCCGGGAAAGGGCATCCACTTTGCCATTTTTGTTGCCAGGGCGATAAGTAATCACAAAGTCAAATTCGGCAAAGAAAAGTGCCCAGCGAAGCTGTCTGGAGGACTGATCTTTGGCGTTTTTCAGGTATTGTAGGTTTCGATGATCGGTTATTACCGTGACAGTGTGTTTGGCTCCAAGGAGATAGTGCCGCCAGGCCCTGAAAGCGGACTTAATTGCTAAAAGCTCTTTATCTGTGATGGTGTAGTTAATTTCAGGCGCCGAGAACTTGCGAGACCAGAATGCCACGGGGTGCAATTGGTTAGTTTCCGGATCTCTCTGTGATAGAACCGCCCCCATTGCTAAGCTGGAGGCGTCGGTCTCAACGATGTAAGGGAGGTCTGGGCGTGGGTGTTTCAGTATGGGTGCTGAGGGGAACTTGGCTTTTAGCTCTTGGAAGGTCTGTTCTGCTTCTGTTGACCACTCGAAACGTTTGTTTTTTTCTTAAGAGGGCGGTGATGGGCTGCACCACTCGTGAAAACTCTGGAATAAACCTGCGGTAAAAGTTGGCGAAACCTAACATGCTTTGGACACCTTTCACGGAAGTAGGTGATGGCCACTTGATGATAGCGTCCACCTTTCTCGAGTCCATGTGGACTCCTTTGGGTGTCAGAATAAAGCCTAGAAATTCGACCTCCGTGACGTGAAAAACACATTTTTCGAGCTTAGCAAAAAGCTTATGTTGGCGGAGTTTTTCAAGGACGGCTCTAACATGTTTCCGATGATCTGCTTCTGAAGATGAGTACACAAGGATGTCATCTATGTAGACGACTACGCAAACATCTATGAGTTCTCTGAGGACATCATTCATAAAATACTGAAATGCGGCTGGTGCATTGCATAGTCTGAAGGGCATCACTTGGTATTCAAATAGTCCATACTTGGTGCGAAATGCCGTCTTCCATTCGTCGCCTTCTTTAATCCTTACCAAGTGGTAGGCTCCCTGGAGATCTAGCTTTGTATAAATGCAGGCGTTCTTAACTTGGTCAGGGAGTTCCGGAATCAGAGGTAGGGGGTATCTGTTCTTTACCGTTATCTGGTTCAGGGCACGGCAATCAATACAGGTTCTAAGGTCACCTTCTTTTTTAGGTACGAAGAACAGAGCCGAGGATGCAGGAGACTTTGATGGGCGGATAAATCCATTGGCCAGGTACTGGTCCAGATACTGTCGCAAATGAAGATTTTCAGGCTCGGTAAGGGCGTAAATTCTACTACAAGGGGGAGTGGCTCCGGGTATCAGGTCTATTTGACAGTCGTAAGATCTGTGGGGAGGCAGGGTATTAGCCTGTTCCTTCTGAAATACATCTTGGAATTCTTGATACTCTGAAGGCAATTGCGGTCCTTCGGATGTTGCTACCGCTAGGCCAATACTGGGTCGAGGATAACAAAGTAGGTGCACACTCTGGGAACTGTATCGTCTTTGCTCGCCAATCAATTTGAGGATTGTGTTTCTCCAACCAATGAATCCCTAGAATTACTTGGAATTGAGGGGCCTTGATCACGCTGAACACAATTACCTCCTGATGCCTGTCTTGGCCTAGTATAGTCACTTCAGTAGTGGTATGGGTCACTGGTCCGGAGGCGATTTCCGTCCCATCCACCGTGGTAATGACGTCTTTAACCACCTTTGGACAAAGAGGTAAGTTCATCCTGGATGCCAATTCGCGGTCCACATAATTTCCAACTGCTCCGCTATCAATGTATGCCTTAATTGCATGCAAACGATCGGGTTGCTCTGGGTTTACGAGGACCATTGGCATTATGAAGTGCGAGGTCAAAGAACTGGTTTTTACGCTCGGCAAGCGGACCTCTACACTTGTCGGGCGAGGTCGTTTCCCGGCTCAGGCTTTTCAGAACTCTTATCAGAAGCTCCCACTGTCTTCTTAGGTGGTTTCACCGGGCAATCTCGAAGAAAATATCCTGAATTTCCACAATAGAGACATAGTTGCATTTGTCGTCTCCTGTCGCATTCTTTCTGGGTTAGGGGACCCTTTACAACCCCAATTTGCATAGATTCGACGGCTTCAACTCCTTTGGTGTGACTTTGAGGCTTAGGGAACACTCGTGTTTCAAACCTGGATCGATCCGCCTTTCTGTTTTGTAGTCTGTGATCCAATTGGACCACCAAATCAATGTACTCTGAACAATCCTGAGGAGGATTCACTACCTGGGCAAGGACGTCTTTGAGTTTGCCAAGCAAACCCCTGTAAAAAGCGTGATTCTTTTGTCCTCAGGCCATCTGGTTTCCACGATTAGCCTATTGAATGATGCAATGTAGCCCAAAAGATCTTGATTGCCCTGTCGTAGGGAAAGGAGTTCGTTGTCCAGGGCCTGCCCCTGGGAATGCCTTGCAAAGTCTTTCCATATTTGCCTGGAAGGTCAGGAAATCACGAAGGATCAGGTCATCCTGTGTAACCAGAGGGATCGACCAATCAGCGGCACTGCCGCTAAGATACGAAAGCACAAAGGCTACCTTAGTCTGGTCAGTCGGAAAGGCTGCAGGTCTACAAAGAAAGTGCAATCGGCATTGGTTTATAAACACCGCAAACCTTTTAGGGTCACCAGAGAAGCGTTCAGGCGGTGCCAATGGCACATTTCCGGGTAGGTTGATTTGAACAGGATTGGCTGTAGCCGCTGGGATATAGCTCCCTCCTGAATTAGGTAGTGGGATTTGCCCCGCTTGTGTCTGTAATAACTGTCTGGCGAGATCATCAGTTCGTTCTTTTGATATTATCAATTCCCTCCTAAGGGCATTCATTTCCTGGCGGGCAGCATGAACTTCAGCTCTTAGTTCCCCTAATAACTGGGCCAGTTGGTCTGTGTCGGAAGTTTCCATAGCGCCTGGGTAGGAGGTTATTGGTAGGCTTTGCGTTCTGTAACGCTCACCTGATTCCCACGGAGGCACTGATCCCGGCTGGGCTGCTATCGTTTCTTCAATTGAGAAGCGTAGAGCTCGGACAACTCTCAGGACTGGGCTTCCTCTTATCGAATGTCTGACTTGCAGGGTAAGTTTTCTGCAGGTGGAAGAAAAAGGGTTAATCACCGTTTGATGGGATTCCTTCTCCCACCAATCGCCAGTTTCTCCCACAGCCTAGCTTTCTACTTGTCTCGGCGAGCTCTCACCTTAGGCGTATAAATGCTGGGCTCTCCATCCTGCGACTTATGCAGGGGTGCGTGGGTTCCAGTTACGTCACTGGAGGTCCTCAAAGTCTTTTGTGGCCTTAGAAGTGGCACAGGTGCTGAGATGCCAAAAGGTGATGCCGCCGTTACTGCACGAGCGGATGCCAGTAGGTATAAAGAGTTTATAGTCTTGAAGAGATGGGCACCTTTAATGAAGTCTTTGCATTGTCTTTTTCAGGTGCCTGGATGCTGAGGGCGTGGTCAGTGAGAGCGCGACACGTGCGGTTGTTCGAAGGTATGGGAATTTCAATGACACCTCAATAATGTCCCTTGTTTTCTGTTTTCAGGTCTTAAGATGTTGCGGGCGTTGTTCGTCCGTTGCCGTTGCACGTGCGAAGTACGTGAGTATAATGATCTGTGACCTTATTATAGCACCTCTAACAATGTTCTTTTCTTATTTGCAGGTGTCGGGACCTTGCAGGCGTTTTCCCAGTCGCGGATGCACGTGGGGAAACACGTAAGTGTTAGGCTTTCTTGCAGTCTTTAATGGCACTTAAATAATGTCTTTTCTTGTTTTCAGGTGCCGGGCTGCTGCGGTTGAAGAGATCGTAATACGCGCACAAAAGCAGGTAAGAAAAGTAAATGCGGCCGCCTTCACCCGATTCCTACTTAACAATGTTCTTTGTCTTTACAGGTGCCGTTAGGCTGCTGAAGAGAAGGCCGTGAAGAATCTGTGAAAGCACAGATGGATCAGGTAAGAGAGCGCGGCTGCGAACGTGTTGCAACTTGCTAACCTTATGTTTCTTTTGCTTGCAGGTTCTGCCGGTGTCTGGATTCCTGGATGGTAAGTATAGTTCTCGTGTCTTTCTTCCACAGGTTGCTGAGCTGAAGCTGGAGATGTCACTGGAATGCTGGAGCTGACTCGGTGAGCGTCCTGCTGCAGATTTCCCAATCGGGTGTGGTTTAAATAGTGTTGGGGTGATTGGGTGTCTTCTTCCTCAGCCTCGCCCAGGTAAAAGAGTTCCTGTGTTCCAGAGCTAAGGAGTGGCACCAGCCCCACCCAGGTAAGAAAGTAGTCCCAGTTCAGGGAATAGTTCCTCCCAGCAGAAGGCTGGGGACTTCATCCTGCCAGCATTTGCAAAGGTGAGTATGCAGCATGGTCTGCTACAGGTAGGTCCACCCAAGCACCTTTGCAAGAATTATGAGCCCGGCGCCCCTGGCGCCGGGACTGAGGTTCCTTATGAGCCTGGCGCCAGAGGTGCCAGGACATGGTCCAAAGGGCCCCAATAGGGGTTTGCTGGAGCCGGGGACGAGGGTCGTGAGCCTGCTTCCGGGGATGCTGGGCTTGACTTGGCTTCTCGGGAGCAGTGCTCATGACAGCGCATCAGGGCACTGTTGATGATACCAATTACACACATCGCTTACAGTCATAGAGTGCAGGGCTTGAAACTCTCCCACAAGTACATTGATTTCGGTAGATGAGCTTTACCTTGATCCATTGTCATTGGGCAAATAGCCAGGTTTTTAAGGCTTGTGCAAGGGCCAGTAGGATTCCTCAGCCCTTAAGGCAGGTGGCAGGGCATTCTAGTAGTGCTCTGCCACTGCAGGGAAGTTAGAGCTGTTCACTGTGCGGTATGCTTCCTGGCACACCTGCTATCTGGTGGTGTTCACTGTGAAGTTTGCTTCCTGGCTCACCTGATATCTGGTGGTGTTCACTGTGCAGTATGCTTCCTGGATCACCTGGCATCTGGTGGTGTGCACTGTGAGGTTTGCATCCTGGTTCACCTAGTATCTGGTGGTGTTCATGGTGTGGTATGTGTCCTGGCTCATCTGGTATCTGGTGGTGTTCACTGTACAGTACGCTTCCTCATTCGCCTGGTATTTGGTGGTGTTCACTGTGAGCTTTGCATCCTGGTTCATCTGGTATCTAGTGGCGTTCACTGTGCAGTATGCTACCTGGCTCACTTGGTATCTGATGGTGGTAACTGTGTG
Source organism: Ambystoma mexicanum (assembly GCF_040938575.1). NCBI lineage: Eukaryota > Metazoa > Chordata > Amphibia > Caudata > Ambystomatidae > Ambystoma > Ambystoma mexicanum. The sequence continues at coordinate 1,537,378,616 of NC_090931.1, forward strand.
GTGTGCTTCCTGGCTCACCTGGCATCTGGTGGTGTTCACTGTGAGTTATGCATCCTGACTCACCTGGTATGTGATGGTATTCACTGTGAGGTTTGCTTCCTGGCTCTCCTGGTATCTGATGTTGTTCACTGTGCGGTTTGCTTCCTGACTCACCTGGTATCTGGTGGTGTTCACTGTGAGGTTTGCTACCTGGCTCACCTGGCACCTGGTGGTGTTCACTGTGTGGTATGCGCCCTGGCTCACTTGGTATCTGGTGCTGTTCACTGCGCGGTATGCTTCCTGGCTCACCTGGTATGTGATAGGGTTCAGTGTGCAGTATGCATCCTGGCTTATCTGGTATCTGGTGTTGTTCACTCACTATGTGGTATGCTTCTTGGCCCGGTATCCACAAATATAGAACCACATTGAAGGGTCTAATACTCAAATCTTCCCTCCATATTCATCGTAGCACAATGAGATTCTAGTAAGTTCTGTTTTAGTATTACTTTCTACTTCGGAATTAATCCTTTTTTGTATTCCTGTTATCCTTTCCCTTAGGGATTATACGCACTGTGGATTTTCTTGTCTGTTGTTTTCCAGGTAAACAGTAATTTTATTTCAGTTTCGTGGAATGCAACTCATTAAAATAAAGATGGTAGTGAGATGTGTCTCGGCTGGGAAAAATATAAGTCGAGAAACACAATTCATTCACGTGTGTTTTGTTCACGGAATGTTGTAAAACAAAATTTGGAGTGTTGGACCAAAGTAAATTGAAAAAGACTCCTATTCCTTGGGGTTCGGAGATCTGTATATTGTTGTAGCTCCGTTCCTCAGATTTTATACACGATCCCTCCTTGTAGTTGTTGGGAATGGGATCAAAAATGTCGCCTGGCTCAGGGATCTCACTAATCCCTGTTTACACAATCAGGGCACACAAAAAGCCAAAAGCCGACCGGTTTCAGTGGTAATAAGTCTGTGGAACCACTTTCATCAGGGCTGCGGAGGACCAGCACTGGTTAATGTGTGGTCAAATCACTTCTGAAGGTTGGAATAAATCCGAATAGTCAATAGGAGGCCACCCTGTATAGTGAGAGAGGAGGACATGGGGTAAAGGCCAAAGCCAGAGACAGAATTCCATTAGAAGTCAGTCCGAAAAGTCCCATCACGAATGGAAGGCCGTGGTGGTGTCTAAGTCTTACCCGTAAAGGATGGATACTCCCATGTGCAAAAGTCCTAGATTGACACACACATGGTGGTTACAGGATCTCTTCTCCCATGTTGTGAAAGTTATTGTGCATTCCTGGGGAACCTACAGCAAGAGCAGAATATCTGTGAGTTCCCAGGAAAAGTATTACAGGAATATAGAAACATCAAATGTAAAAACGTTAAAAAGCTAGCTAAGTGATTTTAGACATAAAGGTCAACTTGGAAACAAGTTTGGCCTTACAGAACACTTCAAAACATATATGGGCAGAGTCCCAAGCAGTTCATACAGTTCTTAGTCTGTGAGTAGTTTATGGTTCCTTAATCTTAATCAAAGTCGCAGAGAAATTTAGATCCATTATGTGATACTTATGGGCGGTTCTTACATGGGGGGATACAGCATCCTAAGTGCGTGCGCTATTCCAGCATGTAAATGGTTAGGCAGCCCACTACAAGATGCGAAAGGGGTTTGCGGCTCTTAGACTGTGTGTGTATTTCGCCGTTCGTTATGCTTAATAAGCCAAGGTTTAGCGTGAATAGCATAAATTGTAAAAAGCGTAACATGCACGGTGCAGGCTTCAAATGGGAAGAAGGTGGGGAACTAGTAGTAAAACGCGCTTACCTTTGGGTTATGTGAAAGCACACCTCGCATTGGTGTCGGTTTTGCTTGTGTACGGGCTGAAATGTCCCTAAAAAAGCGCAAATCCCTTCAGTCCCACTCACATGACACGTCACGTGTCGACCATCCTGCAAAACACTCATAGACACTGAAAAAAGCAGCAGAACCTGTGCAAAGACTACATACATACGGCGGCCATCTTAGTGTGGTGTGTGGTAAATGCAGTAAGATAAAGCAGTTAAATATGAATTTGAGGCATATGATAAATAGCATGATTTTCTATATCGCGGTAAGGATGTGCCCTGAGCGCTGGCGTGAGTCTAAGGTTTAATGGTCACGTGTCGGCATTTATTTTTTATATATAGGAAGAGCATTTTTTGGGTGGCTTATAACTTCGCTCCCTCTGGACGAATCCTCACCAAACTTTGCAAAAAAAGTATATGGCCCACTCTGAATTATTTTGCAAAGTTTGGAGAGGTTTTGTCCAGGGGGGGAAAAGTTATAGGGGAGGTCCCAAAACTTTTGTTTTTTCCCATAGACATAATGGGAAAAAACTTTGCGCACGCCTACAGCCCAAACCGCTGGACGGATTTACACCAAATTTGGAGCAGGAGCGGGGGCTTGGTCCCGAAAGCGTGCTTTTGCAAATTTGGTGTAAATCCGTCCAGTAATTTTTTTTTTAAATGACCAAAATGTAAGGCAAAAATATTAGTGATATCTCCATTCGCTCCGCGGACGGACTTCCCGGTTCGTTCCGCGGACAGTGTCCCGATTGGCCAAACGGCTTGCGTGATGTCCGCGGACATGTGACGTGTTCGCTGATTGGACGGCGTGGTGCGTGAAGCGCGTCAGATTTTCTGTGGCCCCCGCCATCTTGCATTTGTGGACGACCGCGTACAGCGCGGTGAAACTTGGATTAAAAATTGTATTTAGTGGAGTGTGTTGGTGTGTAAGAGTGTTTGGGGAGGGTGTGGGAGTATGAGATAGGTTCAATGTTCTGTTTTTTTAATGTGCTAGACACTTTTGTTGTGTTCGATTTTTCTGCGGACAACACTGAAATGTTCGTAAATAAACAGAATGGATTCAGTGTCAAGTTGAAAGTGTTCTAAGAAGACTCGTGGGGTCCTGAAATGCTCGCAGGGGGTGTCCTGAAGACCTTGTCTGTATTGTTCGTTGTCAAGCTGAAAGTGTTCTAAGAACACTCGCGGTGTCCTGAAATGTTCGTACATAAAGAAAATGGGGGTGTTCTGAGGACGTTGTCCGTATTGTTCGCTGGCAAGTTGAATGTGTTCTAAGAACACTCGCGGTGTCCTGAAATGTTCGAAAATAAACAAAATGGGGGTGTTCTGAGGACGTTCTCCGTATTGTGTGCCTGCTTAGCTGTATCCAATGAGGAAATGGCACAGAGACTGAAGTGGAAATGGTAGAAGGGCTGTCTAAGAGTTATGCGGTCTGCGGACAGGGCGTACTACATCCGGGGTTTTCCAGCAAATCCAGCATGGAAATAAGACTGTAGGGATCAGCCAATTAGATGTTGAGGTTGTGGATTTGTGTTCAAAGAGACTGTGTGTAGTGAAGATGGCAGAAGTGGAGAAAGTCAGGGTGTTGCTGCTCTGAGATATGTTTGTGCATGGTTTACAACAGTATGCTCAATGCAGGCATGTTGCAAAGAATTTTGATGTTAAAGGAGTGGAGGTGGTGTGGAGCACTGTGCCTGATTGCAATGTACAGGGAATTGTACGTGTTTGTGAAGATATGGGCAGGATCAACAGTCTCCATGTGGTAGTTTTGCACTATGGTGTTTTCCATTTGGGCTATGTCAGTGCCCCTACTTTGTTGGCAGATTTGGAACACTTGGTTCAAGCAGTAATGAACATCCTTCCAAATGCCAAAGTAATTTTTTCTGGATTAGTACCTAAGGCAATATGGGACAATAGTTCCGTTTTTTTTCCTCAGCAAAACAATGTTAGGTGTGTAATCAACCGAGGCATGTGTGCCTTCATGCTTAGAGCTAGTATGTTCTTCTGTAATAATGAGAATATTGGTTCCAGTAATGCTGTTTATTTTAAAGAAGATGGCATTTCCTTATCTTTTATGGGAAATGCCATTCTGTTTTGGAATGTAAGGGTTGCTTTGGAGACGGTTATGTGAAGATTTTAGGAGTAAAGTAAGAAAAATAAAAAAAATACAAAATAACAGGTGTCTGTCAAGCATCTGCAAAAAAAATAAATAAAAACGGCTCTTTTCAGAGCCAACCTCAAAGGGGAAATGGGGCACACTATTTAAATTTACATTCACCACGCTCAAGATTTTCGATATGTCCGCGGACATGGTGGTAGTCCGCGGACATCAAAGTCACTAGCTAGGGGTTCAGTATGTTCTATGTTACATGTATATAAAGTCAGGGATATTATGGTTAAGTTGTGCTACTAAAAACATATGAAATTCAGTAAAAAAACTTTGTTAAAGGGACGTTATGGTTAAGTTGCGCTACTAAAAACCTATGAAATTCAGTGAAAAAACGTTGTTAAAAGGCACGTTATGGTTAAATTGCGCTACTAAAAACCTATCAAATTCAGTAAAAAAACTTTGTTAAAGGTGATGTCATCAATGACATTTGTGATGTCATCTTTGATGTCCTGGGTGTTAGTGTTAGCAGTGCACGGTGGCGCGAGTTATGGTTGCTTATCTTACCATAACTGCCGAATTTCAGGGGTTTTTCAGTTTTACTTTGAACCATAACGTCCCTTTAACAAAGTTTTTTCACTGAATTTCATAGGTTTTTAGTAGCGCAACTTAACCATAACGTCCCTTTAACAAAGTTTTTTTACTGAATATATATATATCTATATATATATACAATCACGGCCGTGTAGTTATGGTTAAGTTGCTGTTTCCATAGAAACAGCACTTTTTGGGCGGCTTATAACTTCGCTCTCCCTGGACGAATCCTCCTGGTGAGGTTTGGTCTTGGGGGGGTTCCAAAATGTCTTTCTTTTCCCCCATAGTCTGAATGGGGAAAAAAATTTTTGCTCAAACCGCTGGACGGATTTTCACCAAATGTGCAGCAGGAGCAGCGGCTTGGTCCCAGAAGCGTGCTTTTGTAAATTTGGTGAAAATCCGTCCAGTAGTTTTTTTTTAAATGACCAAAACGTAGGTAAATAAAAATAGGGATATCTATGTTCGGTCCGCGGACACACTTCCCTGTTCGCTCCGCGGACAGTGTCCTGATTGGCTAATCAACTTATGTCATGACGGCAGACATGCGGCGTGTTCGCTGATTGGATGGTGGAGATCGTGGTGTGCGTCATATTTTTGGAAACGCCCAACCTCTTGTATCCGCAGACAGCGCGGTGATAAATGGTGGGGATATACAATTTTGGCAAGTGTGTTGGTCTGTAAGACTGTTTGGGGATGGTGGGGGGGTAAGAAATGGTTCAAATATTGCATCTATTTAGGTGGTAGGCACCGCTGTTGTGTTTGTTGTGTCCGCGGACAGCCGCGCTGTCCTCGATGTCCGTAATCGACGCATATGGAGATGTCCGGGTTGTCCGTAAAAAAAAAAAAAATATGATAGTGTCCTAAGGACACTGTACCTGTCTGTACTGTTCATAGGCAAGTTAAAATTGTTCTAATAACACACATGGGGCCTCATTACACGGTAGGCGCAAAGGGATTACCAGCACCGGTAAGGGCACCAGTGCCGGTAATCCCTTAGCGCCCTACTACGAGGTCCCTCAGCGGGTCCCGTCCTTAACGCCTGGTCTGACAAGGTGTTAAGGACGGGACCCGCTCAGGGACCTCAGAGATAATAACAGTACCGCAAATTGTGGTACCGTTATTAGCTCCTTCCCCATTCCCATTGAGCCCTATGGGGGCTCGAATGGGAATGGGGAATGATATTTGGCATGGGGACTTACCAGGTCCTGCAGGGTCGAATGACCTGGTAAGTCCCCATTCCGCCTACCCGGACCCGGTATGCGGTAAGGGAGTAGCCATGCCGCTAATAGCAGCATGTTTACCTCCTACCATGTAATGAGGCCCCATGTCCGGGTTGTCCATCAAAAAAACAAATATGGAGGTGTTCTAAGGACACTGTACTTGTCCGTACTGTTCGTAGGCAAGTTGAAACTGTTCTAAAAAACACAGATGGTGTCCGCGGACATTAAAAAGGCTATATGGCATGGTTAAAATGTTTGATTCTATGGGTGTGATCTATGGGTGTGATATGCTGCGGTGGTTATGGCAACGGGCCTAGACTCTTGGGTGCATTTGGTGGTTGTGGTGAGGGCCTAGAGTCTTGGGTGGATATGGTGGTTGTGGTGAGGGCCTAGAGTCTTGGGTGCATATGGTGGTTGTGGTCAGGGCCTAGAGTCTTGGGTGCATGTGGTGGTTGTGGTCAGGGCGTAGAGTCCTGGGTGTATGTGGTGGTTGTGGTCAGGGTCTACGCAAAACCAAAGTTATAAGTACCAAATTTATAAGCTTTTATGGGTGTGATATGCTGCAGTGGTTGTTATGGAGCAGTATTTATGAGTTATACTTATTGTAGTATACTTACTGTTTGGTTTGGTAACTGCAGTACATATATTCTTTGTCAATTTCTGTGATAAAAGAAAGGATAATGTTAGTATTGGTAGTTTGTTTTATAGCATTGAATAATAGATATTGGGCCTCATTACAAGTTTGGAGGTAAGGGATTACCGGCACCGGTAAGGGTGCCAGTGCCGGTAATCCCTTACCTCCATATTCGAGGTCCCTTAACGGGTCCCGCTATGGGCACCTGGTTTTACCAGGCACCCTTAGCGGGAGCCGCTAAGGGACCAGGGAGCTAATAACGTAGTAGCGGGCCCATTATTAGCTCCATCCCATTCCCATTGAGCCCTATGGGGGCTTGAATGGGAATGAGGAATGGTTCTCGGAATGGGGACTTACCGGGTCCTCCAAGGTTGGAATGACCCGGTAAGTCCCTATTTCGAGACCTCTGACCTGGAATGCGGTAAGGGGGAAGCCATGGTGCTAACAGCACCATGGCTACCTCCTACCTCGTAATGAGGCCCATTGTTTATTCATTTTGACCCTCATATTTAGTAGATTACTAACCATTGTACTGTGCTATTTGCTCAGTTACTGTGTTTGTTTTTCTAATCATTGGGTCTGTGGGAAAAAAAATCCATTTCGAATTAAAAAAAACCTTTTTTTGTTATGCTACAGTCTATTTGTTTGTTTGTTTTCAGAGTTCACTTGTTGTTTCTGGCTAATGTTCTATCTGTTGGTTTGTTACATATTTTTGGAGCAGCTAGATACCTGTTGGCGTATTGTAACTGTTTATTTTTTGTTATAATTTAGTGGTATTGTTTTATCTGTTTGGTTGTTGAAAATCTTGGAGCAGTTAGATACCTGTTGGCGTATTCTAACTGTTTGTTTCTTGTTATAATTTAGTGGTATTTATTAATCTGTTTGGTTGTTGAAAATCTTGGGGCAGTTAGATATCTGTTGACGTATTCTAACAGTTTATAGTTTTTTAATTGAAGTTTTGTTAATGTTTAAGTACAGATTAGTTATAAAATTTTGGTTTTAAGAAGATTAAAGAAGTGTTTGTAAGATTTGCTGGTAATCTCTGATTTAGAATAATGGTACTATTATTACATTCAAACCATCCACTTTTCTTTTTAATATATGCAGTGTAGTGACCTGCATCGGTTGTGCCTCCTGTGTGGTACATAAAAAAATCCTTTTTTGTTATGCTACAGTGTATTTGTTTGTTTTTACTGTTCACTTGTTTTTCACTAATGTTCTATCTGTTGGCTTGGTGCACATTTTTGGAGCAGTTAGATACCTGTTGGCGTATTCTAACTGTCTATTTTTTGTTATAATTTAATGGTATTGATTTATTTGTTTGGTTGTTGCAAAATATTGGGGCAGTTAGATACCTATTGACGTATTCTGTTTATAGTTTTTTAATTGAAGTTTTGTTAATGTTTAAGTACAGGTTAGTTATTAAATTTTGGTTTTAAGAATATTAAATAAGCGTTAGTAAGATTTGCTGGTAATCTCTGATTTAGAATAATGGTACTATTATTACATTCAAACCATCCACATTTCTTTTTAATATATGCAGTGTAGTGACCTACATTGGTTGTGGCTCCTGCGTGGTAGATTATACCTATTGTTGTGAAGGTTTTCTTACCAAGTGACACTTGACTGTGTGTGAATCCAGTCAGTTTGCAGTTGTTTTTGGTACCATCTGCATTGTAACGTAGAAGCATTAGTATTATGTATTTACTATGTGTTTGTATTAGTATGGTGCAGCGATTATCTGAATTGCAGGTAGTACATAATCTACCATGGTTTGCATTTTGTACAAGTTGCTGAAATGAAATGGATTCACAATTGGGTATGGATACATACACAAAGCTTTCATTAGGGATTTGTTCCTGTGTCACATTGTTGCAGAGAGTACATGTATGTTTCCACATGTATGAAATCTGGAAGATTTCATTTATAGGTATGTTTTTGTTTTCCAGAACTTGTAGTAAGTACATTAGAAATTCTCGTGGATCTTCTTGTGAGTTTATAGTTAATTACACCATTCCAGCACAGTAGTCTAATTCTTGTCTTATTCCATGAACACTATACGTATTGTCAGGATTGTTTGTTGCGTTTCTATGAAGTACTAACATTTGCAAACACAATAGGTCTGTACTGTGTAAGTAAATGTTCTCAACAATTGGTGGTAATTGAAATAGAATATTCATTGCTACATTTTCGTAGCAACTTACACCAGTTATATTTGAAAATTTGAATGGACCAGATAAGTCTGTGTCCAAGTAATTTTTTCGGAGTGTTTGTTGCTTCTTTGAAGAAGTACCTGAGTTACTTTGAGTAATAGGTTCTTCTTTGGTTGTGGTAATTGATGAAGTATTCGTTTCTTTTTGTCTGCTTGGAGGATTTGCAGTGAGATCCTGTTGCATTTCTGTTTGAATTATTTTTCTTTTTTGTGGAACAGGATATGTTTTTAGATGGGGGTGTATAGAGAACGTAGTCTATTGTATTCTAAAATGCAAGGAATATCAGCATTTACTTTATTTGCATCAAAGTTGATTAGAAATAGACCGTCAAGTGTACGTAAGCGTGATAGTGCTACGTAGGTCATGCCTTCTTTAAAGACTGTGTTACCAATATCTATCAATGCTTTGTCTAGGGTAAGACCTTGTGATTTATGAATGGTGACTACATATGCTAGATTTAGAGAAAATTGTTCTCTACGTACACACGTCTTTGAAGAGAAGGAATCGAGCTGTTGAGTGGCCTATCCTTTTTATTTCTGAAAGTTTGTCAAAGAGAATATTGACAAACGGAATGTTATTGTCACGTGGGTATGTTTGAAAGCCAACAACTGTACCCAGTGCTCCATTAACTAGTCCTTGCTCCACGTCAAGGTTACGTTTAAGCATTACTCTACAGTTTAAGGATAATTTTAATATTTTTTCCAAACCAGCTGTGTTGGAGATAGAATTTTCTAAGGTATTTAGGGGCCGATTCATGGAACAAACGTGCGCCGAAAATCTACGCGCAAGCAGGCGCAAGCGGAAAAAAACAGGCGCACGCGTGCGATTCATGGAAGTCCCTGCGCCTGTCTTCCTCGGGATGTGCGCCAAACCCGTGCATGGCGCACACGTCACTGCAACATCCCGAAAGACGTACGCGACGCGCACAGTGAAAGCGCACAACCTCGGCGCATACACTAGAAAGTGGGCGGAACACGGGGCGTAACGCGCGGAATGGGGAACAACTCGCGAAAATAAGGGCGTAACTGGGGATGTACTGCAGGGAAGCAGACGGAATGCCCACACGCACCCGAACCACACGTATTCATGGAATCGAATAGGGCAAAGCCATGCACAGCGAAAGACACGCACAAGCCGAAACACGTCCGCCACACGAAGGCAGGCGGTAGCGTCCATGCGCATTACAAAAGTGGCAACATACAGCAATAGTGCCTGTGCGAGCGGGGCACGTGTATTCCGGGGGTGCGCGTGATTTTTCTCACGCGATCGGGCCTGGGGGAGCGGGCTACGTGTATTTCAGGGGTTCGCGTGAACATTCTCACGCGATCGGGCCTGGGGGAGCGGGCTACGTGTATCTCAGGGGTTCGCGTGAACTTTTTCACGCAAGCGGGCCTGGGGGAGCGTGCTACGTGTATCTCAGGGGTTCGCGTGAACTTTCTCACGCGATCGGGCCTGGGGGAGCGGGCTACGTGTATCTCAGGGGTTCGCGTGAACTTTTTCACGCGATCGGCCCTGGGGGAGCGGGCTGCGTGTATCTCAGGGGTTCGCGTGAATTTTCTCACGCGATCGGGCCTGGGGGAGCGGGCTACATGTATCTCAGTGGTTCGCGTGAACTCTTTCACGCGATCGGGCCTGGGGGAGCGGGCTACGTGTATTTCAGGGGTTCGCGTGAACATTTACACGCGATCGGGCCTGGGGGAGCGGGCTATGTGTATCTCAGGGGTTCGCGTGAACTTTTTCACGCGATCGGGCCTGGGGGAGCGGGCTACGTGTATTTCAGGGGTTCACGTGAACTTTTTCACACGATCGGGCCTGGGGGAGCGGGCTACGTGTAATTCGGGGACGCACGGGAAGTTACACACGCGATTGAGCGAGGTACGTGTATTTCGGGGGTGCGCGGGAAGTTACACACGCGATAGAGCGGGGTACGTGTATTTCGGGGGTGCGCGGGAAGTTACACACGCGATTGAGCGGGGTACGTGTTTTCCAGGGGTTCGCGTGAACATTTACACGCGATCGGGCATGGGGGAGGCGGGCTACGTGTATCTCAGGGGTTCGCGTGAACTCTTTCACGCGATCGGGCCTGGGGGAGCCGGCTACGTGTATTTCAGGGGTTCGCGTGAACATTTACACGCGATCGGGCCTGGGGGAGCGGGCTACGTGTATCTCAGGGGTTCGCGTGAACTTTTTCACGCGATCGGGCCTGGGGGAGCGGGCTACGTGTATTTCAGGGGTTCCCGTGAACATTTACACGCGATCGGGCCTGGGGGAGCGGGCTACGTGTAATTCGGGGGCGCGCGGGAAGTTACACACGCGATTGAGCGAGGTACGTGTATTTCGGGGGTGCGCGGGAAGTTACACACGCGATAGAGCAGGGTACGTGTATTTCGGGGGTGCGCGGGAAGTTACACATGCGATTGAGCGGGGTACGTGTATTCCAGGGGTGCGCGGGAAGTTCCACACGCGATCTCATCAGGGTACGTGTATTACAGGGGTGCGCCGGGAGCAGCACACGTGAATTGCACGTGTGGGTCCTCCCAGGTGTCCCCTCTACACCCTCCACGGCCCCTGCAGGTGGCTCACACCACAGGGGCCTACCCTGCACATGTCCTGCAGGCACACCATCCACCATGGCCATGACCCCCAGCCAACCCACATGTCAACTTGCACTACTGCCCACCAACGCATGTCCCCCTGAACCCCAAGTCACCAGGGGCAGCCTCCACCAGGCCCCACCCATGTCTCCCAGCACCCCCACCCCCCAGCCACCAGGGGCAGCCTCCACCAGGCCCCCACCCATGTCTCCCACCACCCCCACCCCCCAGCACTGTGGTGCACCTGCCAGCAGGCCCCACCCATGTCCAACTCATGTTCCCCACCACCCCCACCCCCCAGCAGTGCAGGGGCACCCACCACCAGGCCCCCACCCATGTCTCCCAGCACCCCCACCCCCCAGTCACCAGGGGCAGCCTCCACCAGGCCCCCACCCATTTCTCCCACCACCCCCACCCCCCAGCCACCAGGGGCAGCCTCCACCAGGCCCCCACCCATGTCTCCCACCACCCCCACCCACCCAGTCACCAGGGGCAGCCTCCACCAGGCCCCCACCCATGTCTCCCACCACCCCCGCCCCCCACTCACCAGGGGCAGCCTCCACCAGGCCCACACCCATGTCTCCCACCACCCCCACTCCCCAGGGGCAGCCTCCACCAGGCCCCCACCCATGTCTCCCACCCCCCCACCCCCCAGCAGTGCAGGGGCAGCCTCCACCAGGCCCCCACCCATGTCTCCCACCACCCCCACCCCCAGCCACCAGGGGCAGCCTCCACCAGGCCCCCACCCATGTCTCCCACCACCCCCCCAGCACTGTGGTGCACCTGCCAGCAGGCCCCACCCATGTCCAACACATGTTCCCCACCACCCCCACCCCCCAGCAGTGCAGGGGCACCCACCACCAGGCCCCCACCCATGTCTCCCAGCACCCCCACCCCCCAGTCACCAGGGGCAGCCTCCACCAGGCCCCCACCCATGTCTCCCACCACCCCCACCCCCCAGCCACCAGGGGCAGCCTCCACCAGGCCCCCACCCATGTCTCACACCACCCCCACCCCCCAGCCACCAGGGGCAGCCTCCACCAGGCCCCCACTCATGTCTCCCACCACCCCCACCCCCCACTCCCCAGGGGCAGCCTCCACCAGGCCCCCACCCATGTCACCCATGTCTCCCACCACCCCCACCCCCCACTCCCCAGGGGCAGCCTCCACCAGGCCCCCACCCATGTCCCCCACCCCCCCACCCCCCAGCAGTGCAGGGGCAGCCTCCACCAGGCCCCCACCCATGTCTCCCAGCATCCCCACCCCCCAGCCACCAGGGGCAGCCTCCACCAGGCCCCCACCCATGTCTCCCACCACCCCCACCCCCCAGCACTGTGGTGCACCTGCCAACAGGCCCCACCCATGTCCAACTCATGTTCCCCACCACCCCCACCCCCCAGCAGTGCAGGGGCACCCACCACCAGGCCCCCACCCATGTCTCCCACCACCCCCACCCCCCAGCACTGTGGGGCACCTGCCAGCAGGCCCCCACCCATGTGCAACTCATGTTCCCCAGCCAACATGTCATCACAATCTAGATCCCTGGTCCCTATGTTCAGCCTCCAAATGCAAAACACCCACCCGAGTATTGCATCCACTCACTCATTATTTGCAATTACATCATAGAACACCAATTGCAAGTTCCACATTTCCCTCACATACACCCAATGGGTGTCAGTGAATCTCAAAACACATATCATGAAATGCATGAAACCAATGAGATACCACACATTGAAGTTCACCAAAAATAATATGTATTAAACGAAACATAAATAGAATAAAAAATGAAGAAACAGAAACGTGAATGTACAAAAATTAAAAGAAGCATGTCCGGCAAAAAAATCAAAACCAAAAAATAAAATTCCAAAGTAATGTCCAAAGTCAATGTCCACAAAACAAAATCCAATGGGAAATGAAAAAGAAAGCCATTGTTCCATGGTTAAAAATAGAAAAAAAAATACAATTCAACTGTCAACCATGTACATGGGAACAAGCCAGGGTCCATTATCCCAACAAAATAAAGGAAACCTATCTAACTACACTAACTAATAAAATAAACTATATACAAAAATGTGGCCAATGGCCGAAAGGTCCAAATAAAATAAAAAGAAAAATGAAACCTAACACTACCTAGAAACTATGTACAAGGGCAGCGGGCTAGTTTCACGGCTCACTTGTGGATGTTCCGGGCCAGGGCATCATCGAACTCCTCCTCAATGTCCCGGAGGCGGTCCTCCTCCATGGCCCCGAGGGTCCGCAGGGCCGTCGACGTCTCCACCTCCAAACCCCTGCGGATTGCCTCGAGGCACTCGGCCCGCCTCAGGGCACTCCGCATGGAGTTCCCCGCCCTGACCATTGTGAGCCGTGCCTCTTCCGCCCGCTGCCGCTCCACATCTATGGCGTGGCCCAACCGCTGCCACACGGAAGACACTCTCTGTCCTGGGTCCTCCTGCCCTCCGGCCGATGCCTGCCCCTCCGATGTCGAAGGCCCCGAGCCTTCATGGCTCCCACCACGTTGCTGCTGCTGCTGCTGTGCCTCTGCCCATGCACTGCCTCCTGCTGCCTGCACATCCTCCGCCGGCTGGGGTGCAGTCGTAGATGTGGCCACCCCTGCTGGACGTCCGACTCCCGACTGTGGCAGGGATGCCTCCTCCACCAGCCTGGCCGCACCGTCAGAGGCAGCTCCACAGGGCACCCAGGTGACTGATGGGTGGGAAGATGGCACAGAAGACGACTGGCGCGTAGGGGGTCCAGTTGAGGAGGGGGTCGGAGCAAGCCCCATCAGACGGAGGAATCCGGCCTGGGTGACCTGTCCCAGCAGGCTGACGTGGTCAACGAGCCATTCGAGATGACGTGCAGTCTCTCCATGAAAAGACTGCAGGTCACCTCGCATGGCCCGTTGACGCAACGCCACACCAGCCAGGACAGGCTCAACCCGGACCTGGATAGCCACGTCCGCAGGCAGAGGAAGGCCAGTTGACCTGAGCTCATCCCCTGCCTGAAAACGGGTCTGGACGTAGGCATCCCTGCTGGTGCAAAATGATGCAGGGACAGGATCAGGGACAGGATTGCACACAGGCACCTCCGCGGCGGCCTGTGCTGCCTCCTGTCCCTGGTCTTGCACTGCACCACTAGCACCAGTGGGATCCCCACCTCCAGACCCCATCTCTGGTGCTTGCACGCCTCCTCCTCCACCAAACCCCCCACCAACCTGGATGACTCCGTGCCATCTTCCCCTGTTGGGCCCTGTGGGGTCCCAGCTGCCCCTTCTGCTACCGAGGAGTCCAACTCCAACCTCCGCCTCTTGGACCTCCCCCCGGCAGCTGCGGCCTGGGACGCGGCACCGGACTCCTCACTCCCCGACGAGATGACAACCTGGGAGGGGAGCCGGGCCTTGCGTCTCCGGCTGGCGGTCGGATCCCCGCCGCTGTGCTCCACAGCACCTTCTCCGCCCTCTTCATCAGTTGACGCTGCAGACAGGGAGAAACAAAACACAGGCATCAGGGCACTGTACAATGGACACATACACACATGACAGTTGTACATGAGTGGCATTGGCAAACCTCAGACATGTCATCACAATCCCCAACAGACATGTCATTACAAATCGCACACATGAGCCATACCACAGCCATATCGCAACTGCCACCACCATCCATACACATACAACAGCATGAGCAGCCAAAGGTGAGCCAGACATCACATGCAACACAGGAAGTGCACCACACATGTACACACACCACCACACTTGCATGCATGTGTACACCTCTGCCAAGTGTCGCACTGTTCAGACGGGCATCCATGTCACATCTGCCAATCAGGCTTCCACATACCGCTGTCACATGCATCCATGTTGCATCACTGTTGCACCCTTGTCAAATACACACACATGCACATGTACACAGTGCTGATACATGCAGCCGAAAACAACATACATGCGTAACATCACGGACATGTCTACTTACATACACATTCATCCAAACATGTGTGCCCACACAACTGCATTTAGCATGCAAGCCTACACACACAAGCACCATCCATGTCTCACACATTACAGCCCTCGCATGTGTCAGCCCCACGGCCCTGTACACCCCCACCCATACTCGACCCCATACAAACAGATGTGCAACCTGCACACTACTGAATAATCACCACACGCACTGCTCACAATCAGGATGCATGTACACTCACCGCTCGACTCCAGACGGGTCTGCTTCTCTAGGACCTGGACGTGGAGCGCTGGGGATATGCGTTCCAGGACCCTCATCTGTTCTTCCGACAAGTGGCCCCGGTGCCCCTTGGCATCCGCTGCCTTCAAGAGGCGCCGGGCATTGTTCAGGGTCCTGGACCTGAAGTCCTCCCAGCGCTTCCTGACATGTTGTAAGTCGCGGACTGCCACCCCCTCTGCGTTGATGGCAGTCACGATGTCAGTCCAGATCCGAGTCCGTCCTTCCTTGTCGGCGCGGGAACTTCCGAAGAGGGCATCATACTGCCCCAGGACTTGCTCCACCAGGACACCAACTTCGGTGGCACTGAAGCTGGTGCCCCTCTGCCTCTCTGGCCGGGGGTTGTCAGCGGTCACAGATGGTGTTTGCCCCGACATGACAACCCGAGAGGCAGGAGTGGGTGGGCAACTGGGTCCTGGGGCTGGGCTGTGGAGCGATGGAATCCCAGTCGGGAGTCTTCGGTTCCAGCAGAGGTGGTCACAGCAACAGCACCCCTGGCTGATGTGCAGGCAGCAAATGGCAGGGCACGTGGGCAGCAGGCAGTCAGGCAGCAGCAGATGGCAGGTGGGAGCATGCTCGGGGCTCTGGGGGGCAGTAGTTCGGCCTTCTGGGCAGGAGCGTGGTCTTCCGTGTGCTTACTCGTGGCCAGCTTGATACAGAGTGATTTGGCACGTGAAAAATCTGCACGTCAGCATGTAATTCGAGGAAAGGCCCTTAGCGCGTAAGCGCGTCTGCACGCATACGCATTTTCATTGGACAGAAGGCCCCTCAAGCGCAAGCGCCCCTGTGACGTGACGCGTACAGACGTGCATGGGCATTTCAGCGCGCGTGAAAAACTGCACGTCCGCGTGTAATACGAGGAAAGGCCCTTACCGCGTATGCACGGCAGCACGCATATGCGATTTCATTGGACCAAAGCCCCTTAGCGCGTGAGCGCGTCTGTGACGTGACGCGCGCAGGTGTTTCCCTCATTGCACGTGATGACAGAACACACGTGGATTTCCACCAATCGCGTGTGAAAGTTCCCGGCACCCCGGAAGACACGTACCCAGGCTAATCGCGTGTGGAACTTCCCGCGCACCCCGAAACACACGTACCCAGGCCAGTTGCGTGTACGCTCACTCCCCTCCGATCACACGCGATGACACTCAGACCGTATCCGAATACGGGAAACCCGTGCACGGCAAAAGACGTGCACAGGCGTCAACGCGTCTGCCACACGAAGGCAGGCGGAAGCGTCCCCGCGCACAGCATAAAAGTGCGCGCAAACAACAAACGCGTATATACAGCTACGATGAATGCCCCATTTGTTGCTGCACTGATCGTGGGACACCGCAGGAGGAGGAGAATAGCCAGGGCACGCATTTTCGCACCACAGACAAACCTTTTTGGGATGCCTGGCCACCAGGTCTATGGCAGGTATAGGTTTCCACCACGTATCATCCTAGACCTGGTCAGGGAGTGGGAAGATAACCTCACATCCCCCACCCTTTGCTCCCAAGCATTGAGCCCCTTGGAGAAGCTGCTCAATGTCCTGCATTTTTTGGCCACTGGGTCATTTCAGCGGACCACTGCCATAGTGGGGGGGGGTCTCACAGGCCACGCAGTCACGCTGCCTAAACCAGGTACTGGCAATCATGACAGCACGCACCTCAGTCCGCAGGCACATATACATGCCCAGAACACCCGCAGAAAGGCAGGCCGTTGTCTTGGATTTTTTCAGGGTGGCACACTTCCCCAAAGTGCTCGGGGCCATAGATTGCACCCATGTGGCCCTACGTCCACCTAGGGCCATTGAGCACATCTACCGAAACCGCAAGCATTGGCATTCCATCAATGTACAGGTGCTATGTGATGCAAAGGGAATCATCACCTCTGTCTATGCAAACTACCCTGGCTCCACCCATGACAGTTTCATATACAGAATGTCCGCCCTGAGCCGGGCCCTGGAAGCTGGGCAGCATGGCGACACATGGCTCCTAGGTCAGTACAAATGCCCTTGCACATGCATGCAAGTCACACACAGACAAATATCCAAACCCTAATAATCTCAACTATTATCACCTCCCCAGGGGACAGTGCCTACCCTCTGAGCAACCACATGATGACGCCAATCCGGAACCCCACCACACCACCCCAGGTAAGATACAACGCCGCCCATATTGCAACCAGGGGCATAGTGGAGCGCACATTCGGAGTGCTGAAGTCACGTTTCCGCTCCCTTGACCGCTCTGGTGGGCAACTACTCTATGCACCACCAGTAGTGTGCAGGATCATTGTGGCAGCATGTGTCCTGCACAATGTTGCAACACAGCAGGGCGTCCCGGTGGACATGGTGGTGCCCCCACATCCCCAACCACAGGCACAGGCGCTGCCCATGGGAGGGGACAGGGCACGTGGCGAGGAAGCCCGGACCCAGCTTGTGGCCACATTTTTCACCTAAACTCCCACCCCTGCGGAGTGCACACAGGCCTGGCACATACCAGGTGACAATCGATGATGACAAAGAGACAGTTAACTCTCACAACCCTACCACCCTGAGAAAGTTGCCATGGAAGTGCCACATCGTCTGCATCCCTAGCTACTTAAACACAAGCTATCCTGTGTGATCAAAAGGCACACATATGACATATGACATGATATGGGCCATACACAAGTATTCCAAGGCGCAATGAGGCAGGGAGGGGGGAACAAGGGAACACAGAGAACGGTACTACTAGGCCAGGTGTCATTGAGATCGTGCAAGTGCAGGGGTTGGGGGAATGGGAAAAGTGCAAGGGGAAGGGTGGGGGGGGGGGTCCAGTCCAGGGGAAGTAGGCCAAAAAAATAATACATAGGTCGCCTGGTGGCAACTACAAAGGTAAGTGCAGACAAGTGCTGGGAAGGGAGGGCTGTAGGGATAGAGAGACAGTACTGCAGTGCAGGGGTTGCCAGGGTGGCAGTGCAAGTGGAGAGTGGCTGGGCCAGGGACCGAGGTCGGTGAGAGTGGCCCAGTTGCAGCTCCTGTGCAGTTCCAGTGGAGAATTCTGCAAGGGAGAGGCAGACAGTAAGCAGAAGCAAAGAGGAAGGTCTTGAGGTGCATCCAGAACTGGAGATGATCCCCCTCAAGTTCAAGTCAGGCCGGAAGTCTGTTCCAGGGGGAGGGCCCTGCTGCGGAGAGAAATCTACCCCCAGCTAGTTGCTCTGAGAAGCGGATGACCCGGACATGTAAGGTGTGCATCACACACCTGCAAAACAGGCCATGGCCATCACTGTCATGTCACTCACCCCTCCCAAACATCAACATGACATGGCAAGCAATACCCATACACCAACGCAGTAACGATAAGTTACACATTGCCATGTCCTAAATGTACAGTGGCATCGGACACTGCTGCCTGACCCGGAATCAGATGAAATGACAGACCAACAACCTCCCACCCAAAATAAGTCATTTCCAAATGCATTACAACAGTCGTAGACGTAACATCACAATGAATGCCTGTCTACATGCACATTATGCATTGCAAAATCAACACTGCAGCTCATGTGTGCAGTGTCCCACTCCTGCATCACACTGCTCAGCGCACAGCGAACAGCCATTGTGTGTGATGCACACCCTGAGCATCACATCTAAGTGACAGACCATGTCAAACATCAAATTAGGCATGCACTGGATCCATGATCGGTCACAGAACATGTGCTGCCGGGACACAGTGGGCACCAGAAGGCAAACAGTGTACACGTGGATATGCAAGGGTGGGAGTACATGTAGTGCATCAGAGTGCAAGTGTGTGGTTCTGCAAGGACATGCACTCCACATATGCATGTGCACTCAAGTGACCATCAGTGTTCCCTACACATCACATGTGAACATCCACCATGTGTACACCCCAGCATGTCAAACCACAACTATCCCCTCGCACCTGAAAGGAAAACACAACACATGAACAGGCATTGATCAGCAGAACACAACATGTACATAGGATACCACCATTACTATGTCAGGGTTCCCATCACACTGCAGGGCAAGGCAACTATCAACAACAACAACCCCCCTCCCTCACAAATGACCATGACCCACTGAACAACTGCACCTGGGTCATGGAGCCTCCAAACCTCAATTCCACCTGGCCACAGGATCACCTTTACCCTTCGTCACCATCTCCCACCTTGTGTGTAAAAAGATGCCTGAACCCTCAGAATCCACACTCATTTCCAAAATCACAAAATCCAAGGCATAAAAAAGAACCCGAACACCCTCCAGTAGATGACTTGACGTAGCAGTACCTCACAAAGGCCAAGTACTACCACAATGATGCAACAACCAGGGTAGCACAGCAAAACAATGTCACGACAGGATGTGAGACATGTGTGGTACATGACATAGGATGATGCACCATGAATGGATGTGTACTGTCACAGGTCCCCTGTACAGGCGCGAGAGTGTCACGAAACAACCACCCCCACCATGTCCCGGGTGCCTGCAAGGTCAAACTCACACAGGCCCCTGAGACCCTGGTGGGGAATGAGGTTCAGGGATATGCAGTCGGGACAGTTGTTGACACACTGGATGACTGGAATGAGTGGCAGGAGAGGGGAGGAGGAATGACACATGAAACTAGGTAATGCACGTAAATGTACAACCTGCATGAACACATACACAATCCAAACAAACTTGGACATCATTGTCATGGCCTTCTGTAGTCCAGGCTCAGGAGTGGTACAAACCAACCACCCCCTCTAGGGTTTTGGCGCCTGCAAGTTCGGGGCTTACACAGGCATCCGCAACCCCAGTGGGGAAAGAGGGTCAGGGAACGTTGCTTGGATAGGCACGGGAAGCAGGAACACCGGGTAGAAGGTACAGGTTTCAAAATTGCATAGGATCACGGGTGATTAGGGAGGAAAAACATACCAAATTGAACCACACATATATCCATGCATCAGTACACTCCCCAGCAAGCCTATGCAGAGCAGTTTGTAAGAAAAACAACAAGACACTTAGCTCTGGTTTTGAGTGCTGGCCTCCTGCCTGCGCACTCTCAGGTCCGGTTACAGGAGCACTGCAATGCTGCAAAGAGAGCCACAGTCAACAACCTGTACGTGCCAATTACACAAAAACACAACACCAAACATGCCCCATAGCAACAAACTACTCTACAAACAGACAATCTGTGGTTGATGCTTCGTACCCATATATAACATCACCCCTGTGACGGGTCATACACAGTCAATGCAGTAAGGCAGCCGCTGGTGGGTGCGTGGCAAATGGAACACCAATGTGTCACAATTCACACAACATGCAATGTTCCCTGGGTAAGCAGACAGACCCATATAGCAAGCCATGACTACAGAGCAAGTTGCGTACCACCATGACCGAAACAAAGTTGGCAGTGCATTTATCATGAAGTACGTGGAAAAGACATGCACTGCACCCGAGTATGTCCCTTGCTGTATGTCCCTGTGAGCTGCCCCTTTCCATGTCTCGGAAGGCTACATGGTTGATACAAGTGGCTCAATGTACCGGAGGGTATGTGCCACTGCCCCTGCATGTGTCCCAGACAACCCTACTATCAACAGCTATCAGTCCACAAACACATCTGAGCTGCATTGTGTGCTTCAACACCAATATTCGTCTAAGCTCACCCTCAGTGCTGTGACTAAGCCTGCATGTGCAACTCGCCTGGTGCAAGCTTTGCTGTGTCGTGGCCCCCCTGTGATGCTCACCTTGCCTGGAGTTCCTTGGAACATGTCAGCAGTTCTAGGATGTGGGTCTGCAATCACTGTGCCTCTGCTTGTGCACACATGTGCATGTGGGCACCAACAAACAGGTCCAGAATTCCATCGTCCAATGGGCCATGTCTGCTGGCAAAGGTGCTCTGGAGGCTCATCCCCCTGCAGAAAGGGCATGAAACACATGATTAATGCTTCAAAGTCATCTGTGTGTGTCTCATCAGGCATCTCATTACTTGACCATGTCAGAGAGTCACATTACAAATCACACCATCAGTCCGTCTTTCACCTCCAAAGTGTGGAACACTATTTACAGCATGAATTGCAACAAGCACATGTACAGGAAAGATATGAAACATACTACACAATGCATAGCAATCAATGTCCACATTAATCATGACACACCCCATCTAGCAAAAGCTGAACAGTGGACAATGACACCTAAATCATCCCCACTAGGGGTGTCAACACAAGTCACACAGCACCAGACATGCCACAGATATGACAGTCCAAAGCCCTTGTGTAGAATGCTGTAACACCGAACCATCCTTGCGAGCCCATGGATAAGGGAGACAGGAGTGGCATATGTGAGTCAAGGAACCCAAGCAGCAAACACATACACAAGACAACCATGAAGGGCCCAGCTGGAACAGACAGTGGATGCCTTCAAAAGCCACAAAGCACTGCACCGTCACATTAAAGCACAATAGACTAGCAATTTTAAACTAAATCAACTATTAACTAATTACACTAACTATGGAAAACCTACATTACCTATTTAAACTAACTATCAAACAGAAACTTAACTAACTATACTAAACGAAAAATCAAAAATGGCCATATACGACCCGGGGGGGGGGAGGCACCCAGGAGGGGGGAGGTGCAGGGTGCTGCTCAACATCCACATGCGATGATGCTGAGCCAAAAAAAAATCCTCCATGGGCTCAACACCTGCACAGCACGACCTATGTGGGAGATAGATGGTCGTCCGAGTCTGGCTCATCCTGGAAAGGAGGACGTGGCACAGTAGCCTGGCCACGCCTAGCCGCAGCTTGCCCCTCGTCGGCAGCAAGTCTACCGGACGGGTGAGCCTGGTTCTGTGTGGCGATGTGACGTAGGTCTGCATGCAGAACCTCCCGTGATACACGTGCTTCCTCTTGCAAGGTAGCACGTGTTACATGGAGTTCCTCCTGCAAAGCCTGGCTGGACAACCGCTGCACCTCCCGGCAAGCCCGTAGCTCAGCCGAGATGGTACGCTTAAGCTGTCCAAACCTCTCCTCTGCCCGCTGCCTCTGGGACATCATAAGGACACCCAGAGTGGATCTAAGGGAAGCATACTCCTCCCTCAGGGCATCCATGTGCACCTCTGCGTGAGCAGCAATTGCTTGACGCAGAGACGACATTTCAGCCTGGCGTGCCCTGTCTGAGGCCGCCATGCCCAGCCTGAGCGAGCGGGCCGTGGACCGTGCCGCCTGCTGCTGGAGAAGCACCTGCCTAGCAGTGGGGAGCACAGATCGGGCCACACGCTCCATGCTCTCAGCGATGTTCTCCATTGCTGCCCCCTGCCGTTCGGAATTGGCAGTCATGTCTTGCTCCCTCTCAGTATACAGCGGTTGCGCGCGGCGACCGCGTTGCCGGGCTTGACCCCTGCGGGACCCAAGGACCGGGGGTCCTCGCTGTGTTGGCACCGCCTGCGGCTGCACGACTACATGCCCCCGTCGACGTGATGTCCCAGGCACATCAGTGACTGGTGTGGAGGGTGACCCTGCGTCCCGATCCACCACGGGCGGAGGAACCAAGACTGTCTGATCCCTCAGTGCAGGTGTCGCAGACAGAGGAGTGTCCACATCAGAATCACTCACCCCTGACACATGGACTTGATAGTCATCCAACTCAACATGGACGTCAGAGTCATCATCAAGGCTGGACTCATAGGCAGCCAGAGACAAGATGGACTGCAGCACTTGGGGGTTTTCGTGGCCTACCACCCCACGACCCCCACTAGTGCCGGGTTGATGTGGTGTTGCCAACCCTGTGTCTGGCATGACAACACCATCCTCTGCCTCCATTGCGTCATCACCTGAAAAATAGAGAGAAAAAGGTCAATACACATGTCAGAAGCACACGACACACACACACACCGACAGCAAAGGCATCCGGCAGACATGTGACACACAACATATGACCTGGCATGCATGCTGGGTCTACTTTGAATAGCTTCTGTGATCAGACCTGTTGAAAGGTGGCAGTTTCCATGGAAGTGGGTCTATGCAGTGCAGGAAATGTGTACGCCACTCACTCTCTACATGTACAAGCACTACATGGTGTGTGCCAGGAAATGTGAAGGCAGTGCAATGTCAAATTCAGACATCACGTGCATTGTGCATTCAATGTGTACCATGTCTAGAAGCCAAGCACCCCTCCACCCCAGTACCAAAGCAGGGATGCCTAGCATGGTATCAAAAGGCTGACCATACACCTGTGTATTGACAGGCAGTGTTGACTGGCATCAACAGCTTAATGTGATTCAAATTACAACACTGCAAATGATGCTGGGACAGTGGGCAGGACACATGATGGAAACTCCGGAGGCCGCCCACGTGTGAAGAAGACACAACAAGAGTTGGACAGAGTCATTGGCCATTGAACAGGCTGAGGCCTGTGAGCCACACAGATTGTCAGAGCCTAAACATGTGTGCAACGCAGGACTGAGCCACAGTTGACATGGGAAGGCTGATGAGATGGCAGGCAATGTATGTAACCAAGGACTTATATTACAGTGATCATCCAGTAAAGGACACATAGGGGCATGCGTGCAATGCACATGGAGCATGAATGGGCACTCATGTCCCTGCGGGACATCTGACCCATGCACAGTACAAGTGAGATACCCTGCATCGAGTACTAAGGCTGTACCACACGGCATATGTCTGGCAGATTCTACGCTGGAAGTTAGCATCTACACAGGACACATGAACAAGAAAGTACACATTGGCAAGATTGAAGCAGACCAGTGCAAAGGTGGAACTGGGGTGCAGAGTGGCGGAGGAGGGGCAAGGGAGCATGCCTACATGGAGTCCCGCATGCAGGCAGAGGAGACATGCATGACGGTAGCATTGCATTACTTGCACATCAGAACCATGTACATGTCACATGTAGCAGCAATCATGCACAACACATCCCACAAGTGAAACACACACGTCCTCAACAAACACGCATCAACACTCACTGGACTGGGCATCAAAGTCCAGCTTCTCTCCCACTCC
Organism: Ambystoma mexicanum; assembly: GCF_040938575.1. Classification (NCBI taxonomy): domain Eukaryota; kingdom Metazoa; phylum Chordata; class Amphibia; order Caudata; family Ambystomatidae; genus Ambystoma; species Ambystoma mexicanum. The sequence continues at coordinate 1,537,403,003 of NC_090931.1, forward strand.
TTCGACCAATTCAGGTGGTATGAACTCTGCAACGAGAGCCTCATGCGGAGTGAGTTCTTCCTCCTCTGGTGCAGTCCCACCGCCAGTCACCAGAGTCAAGTTGTAATTTGAGCCACGCTTGGCCTTAGTGCTGCGCTTGATGTCATTCCAACGCTTTTTGCACTCCTGCGCCGTGCGCACCTCATGCGCACCTCATGGTGCGCACCTCATGGTGACATGACCCTGACATGTTCCGCAACATGCTTCCAGTGGGTGTCACGTTGGGCAGCCGTAGTCTGACTATTGGCACCCACTAGCATGTCACTGCTGTGGCCCCGCACGTAGTCCACGAGGAAGTCCAGTTCCTGCTTACAGAAAGGCTTTTTCCTCGACGTGCAGGAGGTCGTGGCAGTGTGTGTGGGGTCCCAGCCTGTGCTGCAGGTGCAACCTTCCTCCTCTTGGACTGTGGCGCAGACCCTGGCTGGCTAATGCCGCCCTGACCAGTATGGCCAGTGGGTTCGGTGGATTGAGCCAAGGGAGTGGCAGGTGGAGGGATGACCAAAGGCCTGACTTGTGTCAGTGGCAGCTGGGTGCCCACTAATGGACCCTGCGCAGCAACATCAGCTGTGGCAGGGTCATTGACCGCAACGGTCCTGGTTGGCAGACTCACAACCGGGGTGCTGTTGGGTGCATCTGCCCCTGCACTTGCCAACACCCGGCTGTTCGGGGCAGCAGATGACATGACTGCCCCAGGGACACGTGTCTTGGTCTGAGCAGCCCGGCCTTCCCCTATGGTTTCCCCCCTGGCCTGTTGGAGATCTACCAAGGGCTCTTCAAGTGCCAACGCAGCCTGCGCTGGCAGACCCTGAGCCTGGGTGGCGGTGTCCACAGCTGCACCTGCAGCTACCACTACCCTTGGGCCCGTGGCAGTCGATGGAACGGACTGCCGGGTCATATGGGTGCCAGTGCCAGATGCAGGAACTGCATCCCCCGGAACCACAGGGGGTGGTGGCATGGCTGCACCGACACATGGCACAACATTGTGCTCAAGTGGCGCACCCCTGCCTCTTCCCCCTCTGTGGCTGCCCTGGACACCCTGGAGTCCCCCTACTCCCTGGTCACCACGTCCCCGACCACGCCCGCCACAAGGAGTACGCCCAGCTGAGGCGCCCCTCACCTTTGGTGGCCTCCCAACCATGGCACAGATGTAGTAGTGCTGGCACAGACGGAGTGGTGCCAATGGGAGGTGTACACCACAATTGACCTGGGCAATTGGGGTGAAGGGGGTGGGAAGCAAGATGTTAACAGCCCCCCTGCACCTGCAAGGCTGTATGTGACCCCGGTGATGTGGTGACGGGTCACGCAACGCTCAGGCACTCCAAAACTGCAGTAAAACCGTGCACGCAACCCTGCAGCCTACGTGCGTGGATTCAACCTCCCGCAGTACGCGGTGGCACCCAGAAACACGAATAACGCGTACGCGTGGGACACGCAGGCTACTATGACATCGAAAATGGGTGCGATACACAGGGGCACCCGCAGTGGGAAAAAGAGCGTGTGCGACTCACCGTCTGACTAGCGCGATGCAGAAAAACACGCGTAGCCAATACCCCCGCCAAAAGAAGAGATACGTCCTTGATAGCTGTTAAGTTGTGATGGCGCGCGAAACAGGAAGCAGCAACACACGTCGGTCTCCACGAAAGGCACGTACAGCGAACTGCTGGGCCTGCTCACCTTTAACCCGTGCTTAGGGGAACGCATGCGCGCGTCATGTCACTTACGCGCATGGGCCCTTTCCTCGTATTACACGCGGACGTGCACTTTTTCACGCGCGCTTACGCGCATGGGCCCTTTCCTCGTATTACACGCGGACGTGCAGTTTTCCACGCGCGCTTACGCGCATGGGCCCTTTCCTCGTATTACACGCGGACGTGCAGATTTTCACGCGCACTGAAATGCCCATGCACGTCTGTACGCGCCACGTCACAGGGGCGCTTGAGCTTGAGGGGCCTTCTGTCCAATGAAAATGCGTATGCGTGCAGACGCGCTTACGCGCTAAGGGCCTTTCCTCGAATTACACACTGACGTGCAGATTTTTCACGTGCCAAATCACTCCGTATCAAGCTGGCCGAACTACTGCCCCCTAGAGCCCCGAGCACGCTCCCACCTGCCATCTGCTGCTGCCTGACTGCCTGCTGCCCACATGCTCTGCCATTTGCTGCCTGCACATCAGCCAGGGGTGCTGTTGCTGTGACCACCCCTGCTGGAACCGAAGACTCCCGACTGGGATTCCATCGCTCCACAGCCCAGCCCCAGGACCCAGTTGCCCACCCACTCCTGCCTCTGGGTTGTCATGTCGGGGCAAACGCCATCTGTGACCGCTGACAACCCCCGGCCAGAGAGGCAGAGGGGCACCAGCTTCAGTGCCACCGAAGTTGGTGTCCTGGTGGAGCAAGTCCTGGGGCAGTATGATGCCCTCTTCGGAAGTTCCCGCGCCGACAAGGAAGGACGGACTCGGATCTGGACTGACATCGTGACTGCCATCAACGCGGAGGGGGTGGCAGTCCGCGACTTACAACATGTCAGGAAGCGCTGGGAGGACTTCAGGTCCAGGACCCTGAACAAGGCCCGGCGCCTCTTGAAGGCAGCGGATGCCAAGGGGTGCCGGGGCCACTTGTCGGAAGAACAGATGAGGGTCCTGGAACGCATATCCCCAGCGCTCCACGCCCAGATCCTAGAGAAGCAGACCCGTCTGGAGTCGAGCGGTGAGTGTACATGCATCCTGATTGTGAGCAGTGCGTGTGGTGATTATTCAGTAGTGTGCAGGTTGCACATCTGTTTGTATGGGGTCGAGTATGGGTGGGGGTGTACAGGGCCGTGGGGCTGACACATGCGAGGGCTGTAATGTGTGAGACATGGATGGTGCTTGTGTGTGTAGGCTTGCATGCCAAATGCAGTTGTGTGGGCACACATGTTTGGATGAATGTGTATGTAAGTAGACATGTCCGTGATGTCACGCATGTATGTTGTTTTCGGCTGCATGTATCAGCACTGTGTACATGTGCATGTGTGTGTATTTGACAAGGGTGCAACAGTGATGCAACATGGATGCATGCGACAGCGGTATGTGGAAGCCTGATTGGCAGATGTGACATGGATGCCCATCTGAACAGTGCGACACTTGGCAGAGGTGTACACATGCATGCAAGTGTGGTGGTGTGTTTACATGTGTGGTGCACTTCCTGTGTTGCATGTGATGTCTGGCTCACCTTTGGCTGCTCATGCTGTTGTATGTGTATGGATGGTGGTGGCAGTTGCGATATGGCTGTGGTATGGCTCATGTGTGCGAGTTGTAATGACATGTGTGTTGGGGATTGTGATGACATGTCTGAGGTTTGCCAATGCCACTCATGTACAACAGTCATGTGTGTATGTGTCCATTGTACAGTGCCCTGATGCCTGTGTTTTGTTTCTCCCTGTCTGCAGCGTCAATTGATGAAGAGGGCGGAGAAGGTGCTGTGGAGCACAGCGGCGGGGATCCGACCGCCAGCCGGAGGCGCAAGGCCCGGCTCCCCTCCCAGGTTGTCATCTCGTCGGGGAGTGAGGAGTCCGGTACCGCGTCCCAGGCCGCAGCTGCCTGGGGGAGGTCCAAGAGGCGGAGGTTGGAGTTGGACTCCTCGTCAGCAGAAGGGGCAGCTGGGACCCCACAGGGCCCAACAGGGGAAGATGGCACGGAGTCATCCAGGTTGGTGGGGGGTTTGGTGGAGGCGGAGGCCGTGCAAGCACCAGAGACGGGGTCTGGAGGTGGGGATCCCACTGGTGCTAGTGGTGCAGTGCAGGACCAGGGACAGGAGGCAGCACAGGCCGCCGCGGAGGTGCCTGTGTGCAATCCTGTCCCCGATCCTGTCCCTGCATCATCTTGCACCAGCAGGGATGCCTACGTCCAGACCCGTTTTCAGGCAGGGGATGAGCTCACGTCAACTGGCCTTCCTCTGCCTGCGGACGTGGCTATCCAGGTCCGGGTTGAGCCTGTCCTGGCTGGTGTGGCGTTGCATCAACGGGCCATGCGAGGTGACCTGCAGTCTTTTCATGAAGAGACTGCAAGTCATCTCGAATGGCTCGTTGACCACGTCAACCTGCTGGGACAGGTCACCCAGGCCGGATTCCTCCGTCTGATGGGGCTTGCTCCGACCCCCTCCTCAACTGGACCCCCTACGCGCCAGTCGTCCTCTGTGCCATCTTCCCACCCATCAGTCACCTGGGTGCCCTGTGGAGCTGCCTCTGACGGTGCGGCCAGGCTGGTGGAGGAGGCATCCCTGCCACAGTCGGGAGTCGGACGTCCAGCAGGGGTGGCCACATCTACGACTGCACCCCAGCCGGCGGAGGATGTGCAGGCAGCAGGAGGCAGTGCACGGGCAGAGGCACAGCAGCAGCAGCAACGTGGTGGGAGCCATGAAGGCTCAGGGCCTTCAACATCGGAGGGGCAGGCATCGGCCGGAGGGCAGGTTGACCCAGGACGGGGTGTGTCTTCTGTGTGGCAGCGGTTGGGCCAGCAGATAGGTGCGGAGCGGCAGCGGGCGGAAGAGGCGCGGCTCACAATGGTCAGGGCGGAGAACTCCATGCGGAGGGCCCTGAGGTGGGCCGAGTGCCTCGAGGCAATCCGCAGGGGGTTGGAGGAGGAGACGGCGTCATCCCTGCGGACCCTCGGGGCCATGGAACAGGACTGCCTCCGGGACATCGAACAGGAGTTCGATGATGCCCTGGCCCGGAACACCACGGAGTGAGCCGCTGGACTTGCCCGCCGCCTTTGTATATAGTTCTTTAGTTTTAGGTTTCCTTTGTTTCTTCTTATGATTTGGAGTCGACGGACACTGCTCCACTTTTTGTATATAGTTGCATTTTAGTTAGGGCTTTTTGTAGGTTTCCTTTGTTCAGTTGGGCTCATGGACCCTTGGATGTTTTGTACATAGTTCTTCATTGGATTGATTTTATTTTTAATGTGACTTTGGACAACATTTTTTTGGATTTGGATTTGTAGTTTTGATTTTTTTAGACGGACATGCAGCTTATCTTTTTTTCATTGCCATTGTAGTTTGTTTCATTTCATTTGCATTCAATTTTTTTTAATACAATTTTGTTTTCATACTTCACTGTGTGGTATAATCTCATTGGTTTCATGCATGTCATGTTGGGTGTTTTCCCATTCTATTGCAGCCATTTTGTGTGACGGACATGGGTTCATTTGTTTTATGAACATTGGGGGTGTGACATGTAATTTCCATTTCCATGTGGGTGAATGGGTTACTTGGTAGGGCTTTTTGGCTGTGGAGGCTGACCATAACGCACATGATTGGGGATTGTGAGGACCTGGTGGAGGCTGCCCATGGTGGCTGGGGGGTGGGGGTGATAGGGGACATGAGTGGGGGCCTGGTGGGGGCTGGCCATGGTGGCTGGGGTGTGGGGTGGTGGGAGACATGGGTGGGGTCCTGGTGGAGGGTGCCCCACACTGCTGGGGGGGTGGGGGTGGTGGGAGACATGAGTGGGGGCCTGGTGGAGGCTGCCCATGGTGGCTGGTGGGTGGGGGTGGTGGGAGACATGAGTGGGGGCCTGGTGGGGGCTGCCCCACACTGCTGGGGGGGTGGTGGGAGACCTGAGTGGGGGCCTGGTGGAGGCTGCCCATGGTGGCTGGTGGGTGGGGGTGGTGGGAGACATGAGTGGGGGCCTGGTGGGGGCTGCCCCTGCACTGCTGGGGGTGGGGGTGATAGGGGACATGAGTGGGGGCCTGGTGGAGGGTGCCCCACAGTGCTGGGGGGTGGGGGTGCAGGGGTACATGAGTTGGACATGAGTGGGGGCCTGCTGGCAGGTGCCCCACAGTGCTGGGGGGTGGGGGTGGTGGGGAACATGAGTTGGACATGGGTGGGGGCCTGCTGGCAGGTGCCCCACAGTGCTGGGGGGTGGGGGTGCAGGGGTACATGAGTTGGACATGATTGGGGGCCTGCTGGCAGGTGCCCCACAGTGCTGGGGCGTGGGGGTGGTGGGGAACATGAGTTGCACATGGGTGGGGGCCTGCTGGCAGGTGCCCCACAGTGCTGGGGGGTGGGGGTGCTGGGAGACATGGGTGGGGGCCTGGTGGAGGCTGCCCCTGGTGGCTGGGGGGTGGGGGTGGTGGGAGACATGGGTGGGGGCCTGTGGAGGGTGCCCCTGGTGGCTGGGGGTGCAGGGGGACATGCGTTGGTGGGCAGTAGTGCAAGTTGACATGTGGGTTGGCTGGGGGGCATGGCCATGGTGGATGGGGTGCCTGCAGGACATGTGCAGGGTAGGCCCCTGTGGTGTGAGCCACCTGCAGGGGCCGTGGAGGGTGTAGAGGGAACACCTGGGAGGGCCCACACGTGCAGTTCACGTGTGGTGCTCCCCGCGCACCCCTGTAATACACGTACCCTGATGGAATCAGGTGTCGAACTTCCCCCGCACCCCGAAATACACGTACCCTGATGGAATCGCGTGTGGAACTTCCCGCGCACCCCTGGAATACACGTACCCTGCTGATTTCGCGTGTGTAACTTCCCCTGCACCCTGAAATACACGTACCCTGCTGATATCGCGTGTGGAACTTCACGCGCACCCCTGAAAAACACGTACCCTGCGGAAGTCACGTGTGTAACTTCCCCTGTACCCTGAAATACAAGTACCCTGCTGATATCGCGTGTGGAACTTCACGCGCACCCCTGAAATACACGTACCCTGCTGAAATCGCGTGTGGAACTTCCCCTGCACCCTGAAATACACATACCCTGATGGAATCGCGTGTGGAATTCCCGCGCACCCCTGGAATACACGTACCCTGCTGATTTCGTGTGTGAAACTTCCCCCGCACCCTGAAATACACATACCCTGCTGATATCGCATGTGGAACTTCCCCTGCACCCTGAAATACACGTACCCTGCTGATATCGCGTGTGGAACTTCCCCTGCACCCTAAAATACACGTACCCTGCGGAAATCGCGTGTGGAACTTCCCCTGCACCCTGAAATACACGTACCCTGCTGATATCGCGTGTGGAACTTCACGCGCACCCCGAAATACACGTACCCTGATGGAATCGCGTGTGGAACTTCCCCCGCACCCCGAAATACACGTACCCTGATGGAATCGCGTGTGGAACTTCCCGCGCACCCCTGAGATACGCGTACCCTGCTCGCACGGGCCCAATCGGGTGTGGAAATTCCAGCGCAACCCTGAAATACACGTACCCTGCTGGAATCGCATGTGTAACTTCCCCTGCACCCTGAAATACACGTACCCTGCTGATATCGCGTGTGGAACTTCACGCGCACCCCTGAAATACACGTACCCTGCGGAAATTGCGTGTGTAACTTCCCCTGCACCCTGAAATACACGTACCCTGCTGATATCGCGTGTGGAACTTCACGCGCACCCCGAAATACACGTACCCTGATGGAATCGCGTGTGGAACTTCCCGCGCACCCCTGAGATACGCGTACCCTGCTCGCACGGGCCCAATCGCGTGTGGAAATTCCCGCGCACCTCTGAAATACTCGTACGCTGCTCGCACGGGGCCAATCGCGTGAGGTACTTCCCGCGCACCCCAGTGATACACGTAGCCCGCTTGCTGTGCTGGTACAGGGTTAGCACAGCCCTTTGCGCTGGATTGGGTATATTGATGGCTTTTCCCTGTGCGAGAGGCGTTCTTGGGGGTGTAACTGGCGCTGCTGCAGGGTCGCTGCGCCACTGTGCGCCACGGCTGGTTTTGGTGGCTGGAATCCATGAATACGCTGTGCGCGGAAATGGATTTTAGCGCACGCGGCTGGCGCAGGGATTCGCACGCGCACACTGTGCACCAGCCGCGTGCGCCACTTGTGCGCTGAATTCTATGAATTACCCCCTGAGTCTTGTGGCTTGTTCACACATGGGTAGTGTCATACCATGTATGTCCTGTTTGTCTGTTGCGGAAATTTCAATTATTTGTTGCATTTCTTTTTTCAACATTGTTTAATTGAATTTGGAACAGCTTACAAGAGTTGGCATTAAGGCCATACAATTGATATTATTGTGTGCTAATTGTTCCATAACATCAGTAGCACATGAGTTATGCCCATAAAGTGCTTGGATGTGCCAGGTTTTTAATATTGCTTGTGCTTCTTGAGATAGTACACCAACTCTAATACTTTTTAAAATGTTGGCGTAGGTGAGGTCTGTAGACTGTTGCATGTTTTCTGTTAATTCTCTGTATTGGAAATGTTGCCAAAGGTTGACATTTCCTATGCTACCAATAGTTTTCGGGGCAGAGTTTGTGTCCTAAGGTTTTAAAAATTGGTTCACCTTTCACTGGTGTCAATTGAAGAAGATCTCCGAAAACAATAATGTGTTTTCCTGCAAAGAGCTCTTCATAGTTTGTTTTAAGTACTTCCTGTAATCTGAGGTGAATCAAAGCCAACATTACGTTGGAGACCATGCTCACTTCATCTATTAGTAGCATTTTCATTTGTTTTAACACTCTGCATAGTTCCATTGCAGCTTCTGTAGAAAGTTTATAATATTCTAATTTGTTTTGGTGTTCTACGGGTAGGAGTAGTAATCAATGTAAAGTTACAAGCCCTATGTTGTAGGCAGCTAAACCTGTGGGGGCAGTTACAACAGCTGACAGTTTGTTTGTCAATTGTTGAAGGAACTTGATGATGATTTTGATTAAGAATGTTTTGCCTGAACCTGCTTCACCACTAACGTATAATAGTATAGGTTTGTAATTTTGACAGGTACATTCTTTATTTTCATGTTGTATTCCAGGTGCAATTTCTTTTACTTCTTGAAAAATGCTACGCTGCTCATTGTTTAGTTTTGATTGTAGTGTACTTAAGTCTTCTGTATCTTCACACTGACACATGGCGTTTTCTACTTCTGTCATAGCTAATTCTGCCTCATTTGCTATTAGTGGCTGTCCCAGTGGTTCTTGGCTTCCTGTTACAGAAGGTTGACTACTGTCAGGAGTGTCCTTACCTAGTTGAGCCTGGAGTAGTTCTTCGTGTTGCTGTTCATTGTGCAACATTGTTTTGTACTGTGTGAAGTTTACATCGGTGATAGTGCTTTCATTTGCTTTGAAAGCGTCTTCATAGGAGTCATAGTTATCTAGTAACTCTTCTTCTTTTCTCCATGGTTTAAAGAGTTGTAGCAGGGACATGTAATATAGTTCTTTGTGTTGAGGAGTTTTTAATGACAATTTGATATGATTAATTAAACTTGGTTTGGTAAGTTTTACTAATCTGTCTTCACAATTTGTCACTCTGTATCTACCTTTTTTTTCATCTGGTTTTATATTTTTGTATGTGAAGTTTTGAGCTATGTGGTATAGACACATGGTTTCCAAAGTGGTACTTCTGTTTGGGTAGTATGTGTCTATTAAATTGTTTTTTTAAATGTCTTGGCTGTTTGGATAATTTTTGGCTATTGTTTCTATGTCGTCGTATGATTTGAGAACTCTTTTTCTAGATTTAGCGGGACCAAGACTTAGCCATACTATATTTTCAGATTTTCCATACAAAGCAGTACCAGTTAAACGATCTGCAGCTTCATAGTAGCCACATTCCCTATGGGAGAGCATTGTTATGCCCAAGCTGTACAATTTCTGAGACAGTGTTTTGTCTGATGACGGGTCATTCCAGAGGTCTTGAAGCTCTGTTTTTGCTGCTTTTGTTAAGTAGGCTGTAACATATTGTGCAACTGCAGTGGAATTGTCTACAATGTACTGCACATCTATGTTTGCATTCCACAATAGGGCAATGATTACATTGTAATCATTGATATATTTTGCTTCTTCTGTTCTTTTTATGTAATATGTATTTTTAGGTGATTTACCTTTAACACTATGGGCCTCATTACACGGTAGGTGGACGACCAAGGTGCTATTAGCACCTTGGTCCATGCCGGTAAAATACCAGCACCGCCTTGGAGGAAAGGGGAATTACTGCCCCATTCCAAGGTTGGTGGGACGGTAATTCCCCCTTCCCCCATTGCCCTTCCCCATTCCCATTTTTGCCCCATAGGGCTCTATGGGAATGGGGAAGGCGCTAATTACGGTGCCGCAAATTGGGGTACCGTAATTAGCACCCTGGTCCCTTTGCGGGTTGGTTTTTAACACCTGCTAAACAGCAGTCGTTAAAGTACCAACCCGCAAAGGGACCTCGTAGTACCAGTAAACCCTTACCGCCATCCGTGTAATGAGGCCCTATGTCTAACTGAAGACATGAAGTTGTTTACTTCACCTGTTTCTGTAACCGGTCTAGGGAAACCAAAACGGCATTTCGTGTAGTATTTCCCTTTGTTTTTGTATTTGTGACGAAAATATTTGCCACATTTGTGTGTTTGAAATTGTACAATTTGTGCATGAAGATAACTATCTGTTGCTTTTGATGGAATTTCACAAGTGACATATTTTTCGATAAACTGTAACACAGTGGCATCACTGTCTTGACCAAATTTAGGAGCATCTTTAATCCATAAAAGCATGTGGCTATGTGGTACTCCTCTGGCTTGGTATTCTTTTCTCCAAAAGAAGTGTTGCACTTCTCCGAGGGGAGGAACAGTTTTATTACAAATAAAGTGTAGCATAGCAATGAAGCGGTGATGGAAATATCTTGAAATATTAACAGGATCTAGAGAGCAAAGTTCTCTAGGTGTTAGTATACCTATTTATGTTTTGTTTTTGTTTGATATGCTTAGGAAATCATGTAGATCTTCCCATGCATATTCTGCACAACTTAATGTAACAAACCAAGTTGGTGGGCCAAGGTTTCTTATCATGCAACGTACATCTCCGTGGCGTCGGAACAAGTACTCTTTCGTACCACGCATGTTTGCTAACAGATTTGTAATGCTTGATTGTAAAACTTCATCTTTTTCTTGCACTTTGTGTAGTAATTGTGTAGCTGACATATTTTGAAAGTGGGTTCCTGATTTTAATGTGTGTGCAACTCCGTAACATAGAGTTGCTAATTCACTTTCAAAGAGTAGGTGGAATATGTATTGCACATTTTGTCTAAATCTGGGATCTTCAGAATACATTCGTAATGAGCGATATTCTGATGCTGTTATCTGAGTGGGTCTATCATCGTACCTTCCTCCTTTGCCAGTAGGAAAGAGTAAAGGAAAAGCATGTGCTTCTATACTTTTTTCCCATATGCTGATTGGTGATCCTTTTGTTTCTTGCATTTGGTACGTTTCTAGTGCATCATCTATCGTGTCTTTAGAGTGTAATAGATGAATTGTATAATGGTCTAAAATATTGGCTATTGTAGCAGGATCTAGAAGTTCAAATTGACCAGTTTCTGGTGACTCTTGTATTATTTCAGTTGTTTCTCTTTAGTTTTCCTCAATATGTATTTCTTTGTAGTACTCGTTATTGTCTTTTAGATATTGCAAGGCTTGTCTAACTTTATGTAAATCTACCAGTTGTTGCCAAAAAATTTTGTCTTTTGTAGGTACACCATTTACTATGACAATTAAAGATTGTTCTATTTAACGTTGCACTCCCAGAGTGTGCACATTTATTTTTTAGATCTAATGGTAAATATACTATTTTGTCGCGAATGCCTTTCACCAATTCAGAGGGAGGTAATTTTGCTGTTTTTGGTTGAAGGCGTATTATTGCTTGGTATGGGTGCACTGTTTGAATTATGATTCTCTCATATAAATTGAGTTGTTGCAGGGGTTTTGGTAGAGGGAATAATTCCAAATTATTTGTGATAGCACGTGAAGGAGTTTGATTGTTGTCAAGTTTTGTAGTGCAGTAACTGCAAACTGTTAAGGGGTCAGTTATTTCTTATTTGTTTTCTGCTATAAGGTAGAGAGCTAATTCAAACCATTTGGAATCTTCATTGTCTTCTATTTTGTATGTTATGTCTATAGTTTTTGTGTTATTCTTATAAAACGTTCTGCAGCAACACTCGCACATGGTTTGGTATTTCAGGGGATGTACTTTTATTTTAGTATTTATTTTTTGTATGTGTGTAGTAGGTTGCCATGTGCAGAATTGTTGCTAGTCTGTTGTAAAGCTATTGCATTTTGTAAGTGGTTTTCACTTCCAAAATATTTACTCTGGATATGGTTGATTTCTTCAAGTAGGTCTTTGGCTGTACCATGTAGAAGATTATTTAAATTGGCTAGTGCTAAAGCAGGACTTTTAGCATAGTACAGTTTATAGACTAGATTTCTTATAGTTGAATGATGTGTTGATATCATTTTGATATGATGGAAGCTGCTTTTGCAAATAGGTCCTGAAATGCAGGCCAATGAATGTCCTTGCAGTCCTGTGTATTTGCGCACTAGACAAGTATCCATATTTTGCAGCAGCTTTATTTTGATTTTGTCTTTGCCTTTCAAATATTGATTGAGGAACTGGCGTAAAGATTTGAAAGATTTTTTGGCAATGTTACACATTGACGTGCCTGGCCATTTGTATACTGGATTTTCTGGTTCAGTCAAATGGAGAATTGATTCTGATTTGTAAGCAGTATTTCTTGTTCCATTATGGTATTAAGTTTTTCATAACCCCGTCCACTTCTATGGATGGCAATTGTTTGTTTGATTTTGTTTATATGCTTCTTCATTGAAATATGGTTCTGTGCTTGTGGTGTGACTCCATTCACCTCCACAGATATTTAAGAAGTTATTTTTGTTGACATTCCGTTTATTGAGAAGCTTTTTTTGTAATTTAGTAGTTAGTTTTGTTAGTGGTTTCATTCTGTTTAACACTAAAATAAATAACTTCCTTTTGAGAAGGATTGCACTGTCTATCAAAGCTTCTAAGGTTAATTTTCTATGGTAGTTTTTAAGGGTTGTGCATGATTTGTCTCCTGATTTTATAAGATTCTGAAGGACTCTGTGGTGGAACATTTTGGTTAATATACTTTTTTTGGTATGGTTACTTCCTGCTATATCAAGATTTATAGGATGGTTTGGAAGGAAGTGATCTCTCCTCTCTACGGCTCTGCTCTTGTGATAGTTCTCTGACTGTGCCCTGGGCCTCCTCTGGTTTCCGTTGCTTGTTTCTTTCCTTTTGCCAGATGAGTGTTCATTGGGAATACTTTCACTGCTCGGGACCGCACAGTGCCACAGATTGTTCATGCAGCATCTCCTTTCCTTCTTTATCCGGATTCCTAGGAAGGTCACTCCTGGGTCATAGGACACTGCGGTGCTGCATTTCTCTGAATATGGGATCTGACTCTCACATGCCTCTTGGGAACTATTCTCAGTGGGGCCCGACGTGTGCAAAGGGTGGAATGGTGTGAAAGGGCTTCTTTGGCTTGGACTCTCTGCCACTGTTGCGGACTCCCTAGTCTTGGGCTCCCTGCCCTGACTTCACCCTTAAGCATGGCCAACATATGTTTTATCATTGCAACACTGGATTATCAATCTCCGAGACGGCTTGAGGATTCAGAGGGGGACTTGGAGGCTGCTTCCAAGTAGCTTAAAGCCCTTGTAATGGGACCCTAGTAGGCTTGCCTTCCGTGAGTGTTAGAGCGCCCTCCTGCTTTTGCTACAGGTTCAGGCCCCCGACTTCATGACATGTGTCCTGCCTAGAGGAACCTGTTCTGGAGTGTTTTCTACCCTTGAGATAATAGCAGTGTGACATGTGTCCTGCCTAGAGGAACCTGTTCTGGAGTCTTTCTACTCTTGAGATAATAGCAGTGTGACATGTGTCCTGCCTAGAGGAACCTGTTCTGGAGTCTTTTCTACTCTTGAGATAATAGCAGTGTGACATGTGTCCTGCCTAGAGGAACCTGTTCTGGAGTCTTTCTACTCTTGAGATAATAGCAGTGTGACATGTGTCCTGCCTTGAGGAACCTGTTCTGGAGTCTTTTCTACTTTTGAGATAATAGCAGTATGCTACACAATGTATCTCTGATCATTTGACAGGAATAGTAGCTTTCAGAATATGGAATTATTTGTGTGTTTTTTGTGTAGGCTGACATGCTGCAATCCATTTGCTTCTTAGTACTTTAAGGGACTGCCGCGTGCCCATGCCACAAAGCCTAGAACATTGTACCCTCCAGAAAGTTGCATTAAACATAATATATGCAATAGTACATCACAGAGACTGTCGGGGTCCCCCTTGAAGGCCTAATGCCCTTAAAGATTCTTTCTATATGTGGGCTCTTAAGTGGCCCTGATGGGGTTCCTGATTCGCCCTGATTACTCTTTGAAGTAATGTACTGTATAACTGCGTCTGTCACCACGGCAGTGGTCACCCAGCCCTGTGCTTGTACAATTGGATGTTACATATTGTGCCCGCCACTGGCTCTCCTATGCTCTCAGTTGATTGGACTCTAGAGGGCTCCACCCTAGGTCTGATTCTACTGTCCCGAGATATGTCCCTGTTTCTTTCAGTCAGTTGATGATCTATCTGTGAATAACCCGATATATTGTGGCCCGGTAGTGGGAGGGTGTTCCCCACCTGCACTACAACATCCTTTTGTTCTCCTTTCAGATCATGATAAAATGTATTATTTCTTCCGGCCAATTAGCCTCTCCTAGCAGGCAATTTAAAGTTGCGATATATGTCCACAATTCCTGATTGAATTGTCAAAGTGTCAAAAGCTTGTTATCTCAGGCTTGTGCATCAGTGTTTCTGAACAACCATTTCTCCAATTCCCCTTTGAACCTTTGATATTTCTGCCACAAAGAATATATTTCTTTCTACCCGTGAAATGGACCAGCTAGCTGCACCCCCCCCCCCCCCCCCCCATAAAAGCCACTTTTGAGCTATCATTTGTGAATGCCTGTGGGTGGCACAGGAATAGAAGATGGCACCGATTAATAAAATGGCGAACTTAGTGGGATCCCCAGAGAACCTCTGTGGAGGTGCCAGCTGAGCATACACTGGGGTAATGTGTGCCTGGGATGTCGGCGGGCAATATGTTTTGTCCCCCAAAATCTATGTGAACGGGGATGTTCTTGGAACTCCGGCTTGGAAGGCATTTAGCTGTATTTGTAATATATTAGTAGCCTCCAGTGTTTGTACCACATCTTGATGGTACAAAGCATTTTTTATCACTCTTGCTGCTTGTCATTTTTATCTTGATTCTCTTAAAAGTGAAGCCATAGATCCATGATTTGCTGTTTTCAGTGGGTGAGATAAAACGTGTGCTTGGCATTCTGTGACATCTAACTCGTATGTAGTTCTTCCCCGGGAACACAGCGAGGACCTCAGCCTTTCGGCCCGATGAGTTACACAAAAGCCCAAGTGCGGCTACCCACATCTCTCTAGCCAGGGGGTTCTCCTAGTAGCCCCCAAAGCAGAAGGGTTGTTCCTTCTGAAAGGACCTCCCTGTTTAGTTAGCTGCACCTGGTACCTTCACTGTGGTCTTCCTGAATGTAATCTTACTCCTATAAAGAGAGAGAGAGAGAGAAAGAGAGAGAGAGAGAGAGAGAGAGAGAGAGAGAGAGAGAGGGGGAGGGATGCCCGATGAGAGAGAGGGCGAGAGGGATTGAAGACTATAGGATCTACTTCAGTACCTTTCTTTCTCTCTCCCCACTTCTGGTTCTTTCAGGGTCCAAATGATTGCACTGGTGCGGGCGACTTACTTTACTCGTGGAAGGCTCCCAATGGAGGTTCACTGGCTCCAATATCTGTTATTCCTCAGATTCCCAAGTAGGAGAGATTTCCAAAGAAGCTATAGTCAGGTTTTCTTGTAATTTAAGATAATTAACCCGTAGTCTGATATGCTGAAGTTCTCTCCTTCGCACTCCTCCCCCTCCCGCTCTCCCCCTCTGTCCCCCTCTCTCTCTCTGTCCCCCTCTCTCTCTCGCTCTCTTTCCCTCTCTGTCCCCCTCTCCCTCTGTCCCCCTCTCTCCCTCTCCATCTCCCTCCCTTCCTCTCTCTCTCTCCTCTCCTCTCTCTCCACTCTCTCTCCCCCCTCTCTCTTCAATCTCTCACCTCCCTCTCTGCCCCCTCTCCCCCTCCCTTTCTCTCCCTCCTTCTCCCTCTCTCTCCCTCTCCCTTGAACCCTCTCTCCCCCTCTCCCATATTTGCCCTCTCTGTCCCTCCCCCTTCCCCTCTCTCTCTCCCCCTCTGTATACCCCTCTCTGTCCCTACTCTCCCTCTGTCCCCCTCTGTCCCCCCCTCTCTCTCTCTCTCTCTCCCTCTCCCTCTCCCTCCCTTCCCTTTCTCTCCCTCCTTCTCCCTCTCTCTCTCTCTCTCTCTCTCCCTCTCTCTCTTTCCCTCCCTCTCCTTCCCTCTCCTTCCTTCCTTCCCTCCCTCGCTCCCCCTCTCTCTCCCCCCTCTCTCTTCTGTGACCATTGCAGTTGGTTGGGTTGGACTGCTTTTAGTTGGTTCGTCAGGATCCTGTGATGGTCTATAATCTGACAATGAAACGCAGAAAGCACCCCTTTAGCCCGAAGATGGATCTGAGTTTTTGCTTGGTGGGATGCAGTGGGATCGGCTTCTGATCAACGTTCCCCTTTTGGAACTGGGCAGGGCCTTTTCCTACATGAAAGTCTAGCTAACTGGCTGTGGGCTGAGGCAGATGCATTTCACAGGGTTTGCCCTTAGCGCCACTTTCCCCAGTGTTTGTTTCTCAAGGTAGAAGGGCCTCATGTCTTCACTCCACGCCTGACTGTAATGATAATATTGTCCATGTCATGCATTTAATTGGTGTGGTTGTGACACATTGTCCATCAATCGCTGAAATGTGGCTGGTGTGTCACGTAGACAAAAGGGTAATATAGTAAACTGGAAGAATTCCCCGGAATGGAAAATACGGTCCTTCATGTGGTGTCTGGCTCTTGTCCAGCAAGTCTCCAGCCGGTGTAACTGAGCCTGGGCTTCCATTGAGGCTACCTCTCTGTGACGTAAGACTGTGATCAGATAACTCTACAGCCTGTGTAACTGGGCCTGGGGTTCCATTGAGGCTCCCTCTCTGTGGCGTCCGTCTCTTGTCCGGTATGTCACCAGCCTGTGTAAATGGGCCTGGGCTTCCAGTGAGGCTACCTCTCTGTGACGTAAGACTGTGATCAGATAACTCTACAGCCTGTGTAACTGGGCGTGGGGTTCCATTGAGGCTACCTCTCTGTGGCGTCCGTCTCTTGTCCGGTATGTCTCCAGCCTGTGTAACTGAGCCTGGGCTTCCATTGAGGCTACCTCTCTGTGACGTAAGACTGTGATCAGATAACTCTACAGCCTGTGTAACTGGGCCTGGGGTTCCATTGAGGCTACCTCTCTGTGGCGTCTGGCTCTTGTCCAGTATGTTGCCAGCCTGTGTAACTGGGCCTGGGCTTCCATTGAGGCTCCCTCTCTGTGGCGTCCGTCTCTTGTCCGGTATGTCTCCAGCCTGTGTAACTGGGCCTGGGGTTCCATTGAGGCTACCTCTCTGTGGCGTCCGTCTCTTGTCCGGTATGTCTCCAGCCTGTGTAACTGAGCCTGGGCTTCCATTGAGGCTACCTCTCTGTGACGTAAGACTGTGATCAGATAACTCTACAGCCTGTGTAACTGGGCCCGGGGTTCCATTGAGGCTACCTCTCTGACGTAAGACTGTGATCAGATAACTCTACAGCCTGTGTAACTGAGCCTGGGCTTCCATTGAGGCTACCTCTCTGTGGCGTCCAGATCTTGTCCGGTATGTTGCCAGCCTGTGTAACTGGGCCTGGGCTTCCATTAAGGCTACCTCTCTGTGGTGTCCGGCTCTTGTTGGATAAGTCTCCAGCCTGTGTAACTGGGCCTCAAGTGAGGCTACCTCTGTGTGGCGTAAGGCTCTGATCGGATAAGTCTCCAGCCTGTGTAACTGAGCCTGGGTTTCCATTGAGGCTACCTCTCTGTGGCGTCCAGCTCTTGTTGGATAAGTCTCCAGCCTGTGTAACTGGGCCTGGGCTTCCAGTGTGGCTACCTCTCTGTGACGCAAGGCTCTGATCGGATAAGTTGCCAGCCTGTGTAACTGGGCCTGGGCTTCCAGTGAGGCTACCTCTCTGTGGAGTAAGGCTCTGATCGGATAAGTCGCCAGCCTGTGTAACATGGCCTGGGCTTTCAAGTGAGGCTGCCTCTCTGTGACGTCCAGCTCTTTTCCGGTATGTCTCCAGCCTGTGTAACTGAGCCTGGGCTTCCATTGAGGCCACCTCTCTGTGGTGTCAGGCTCTTGTCCGGTATGTCTCCAGCCTGTGTAATTGGACCTGGACTTCAAGTGAGACTACCTCTCTGTGGTGTCCGGCTCCTGACCGGTATGTCTCCAGCCTGTGTAACTTGTCCTTGGCTTCCATTGAGGCTACCTCTCTGTGGCGTCCGTCTCTTGTCGGATAAGTCTTCAGCCTGTGTAACTGGGCCTGGGCTTCAAGTGCGGCTTCCTCTCTGTGGAGTAAGGCTCTGATCGGATAAGTCGCCAGCCTGTGTAACATGGCCTGGGCTTTCAAGTGAGGCTGTCTTTCTGTGATGTCCAGCTCTTTTCCGGTATGTCTCCAGCCTGTGTAACTGAGCCTGGGCTTCCATTGAGGCTACCTCTCTGTGGTGTCAGGCTCTTGTCCGGTATGTCTCCAGCCTGTGTAATTGGGCCTGGACTTCAAGTGAGACTACCTCTCTGTGGTGTCCGGCTCCTGACTGGTATGTCTTCAGCCTGTGTAACTTGTCCTTGGCTTCCATTGAGGCTACCTCTCTGTGGCGTCCGGCTCTTGTCGGATAAGTCTTCAGCCTGTGTAATTGGTCCTGGGTTTCCAGTCAGGCTTCCTCTCTGTAACGTAAGGCTCTGATCAGATAACTCTGCAGACTGTGCAGCTTCCATTAAGGATACCTCTCTGTGGCATCAGGCTCTTGTCTGATAAGTCTCCAGCCTGTGTAACTGGACCTGGGCTTCAAGTGAGGCTACATCTCTTTGGCGCCCGGCTCTTGTCCTGTATGTTGCCAGTCTGTGTAACTGGGCCTGGGCTTCCATTGAGGCTACCTCTCTGTGGCGTTCGGCTCTAGTTGGATAAGTCTCCAGCCTGTGTAACTGGGTCTGGGCTTCCTGTCAGGCTACCCCCAGCACATCATCTCTACCTGTAGTGGAGCTACTCAATCTACTTATTGTGAGAAGACGACTTTTCCTTCGTAGGGGACAGTGGTTGAAGAACAAAATAAAATGCTTAATTCTCACCAACCCCTTAACACAATTACAAAGAGATGAAATCTGTTTACGGTCTCGCAGAGGAATTTGATATACCCAAATAAAATAATTAGCTTCTGTTGTACTACATTCAGAATTAAATCTTGTTGGCCCTGTAGAGGAGGAGCCAAGTACCCCCACTCCACCGGCTCCACCTACATTACCTGAAAAGTATGAACCAAAGTATGTGACGTATACTGCACCAATAAGAAAGCAGGGGGAAGAGCAATGACTCTGTTCAGTACCCATAAGAATTCCTATACCTGTCACAAGTCTAGGCGGAGAGTACAGGGCAGAGGCTATCTCTCATTGTATGCAAGTAGGTTAAGGGAGATTCCGGAGACAATGCTAGAATATAACAGATTAAAGGTACATACCAAGCTGTTAGTTGAAACGGGTATTCACAGGAACTGCAGGAGCAGGCTGTAAACAAAGAGACAGAGAAAAGGCAAAGACAAGCAAGTACGCTGGGCAACTTGGATTGATCAGAAATAAGGGTGTACTGGAATATGATAAGGGGTCTCCAGGGATTAAGGAAAGCCCTTGGGATAGGTACCAGCAGATTACTCTTAACAACAGTCATACATCAACGTCATGACTAGGGCGTGCCGAGGAAACTGTTATACTCAGTGCAAGGGTAAAACTGAAAGACCATATACTGAGGCAGGTACAACTTCAACAGACTAGGTGAAGGCAACAGAAGTCTTCCCTTATCTGATCTGAACGGAGACCAACCCAGGGTCACACTGTAAAACGGATTCAAGTGGAGACACCACAGTGGACCAAGATGGATACAAGTAGAAAGCAGTGTTGAAAAAAATAACCAGGTACAGGACAGGATAGGATATCAGAAGTTGGAACAGACAGGAAGCAAGGCAAGGAGCCCAGAGGAACAGGGCAGAAGACAGAGGAGTGTGGCAAGGCTGCCAGGTAGGGGGAAGCCCAGAGGAAAAGGGCAGACGGCAGTGGAGTGTGGCACAGCCGTCAGGCGGGAGCCCAGAGGAGCACGGCAGAAGGCAACAGAGTGCACCAGCGCCGTTGTCGAGACTTGATGGTCGTGTAGGCGATGATACCTCTGTCCCGAAGTTCCACTCGAGCAAACAATCAATATACTGCTCGAGCAGCCCTTGAGGCCACAGGTGGTGAATGTCGTCAGCCGGAACCAGGAATGCCGGAAGATGTTCCCCCCGACCACTGTAAGGCAAACACGCGGGTTAGATAACAAATACACCCTGTACACAATCCTTAATGTTTATCTACAAGGGAGCTTACCCTGAGTGGTTGTTTGGAACCAATGTTGATGTGGGGTGTTTGTCTGAGGGAGCCGGCAGGGTTGACGACAAGGTAGCAGCCTGGCAATGCACTTGAAGGATGGAATCACCATCTGATACGGAACCTGGTACTGTGAGCCAAACAATATGGCACGTGATCCAGAGAGCAGAGTCTAAACCAAGGGGCAATCCAATTGTAGTCCAGGAGGAAAGCCGAGGTCGTGTCCAGGGGGAGCCGGTCAAGACAAGGTACCAAACAAGGGAAATCCAAGAAGCAGTCCGTGGGAGTAGCCGAGGTCAAAGCCAGAAAGAAGCAGGTCCAGGCGAGGTACAGAAGGGGAAGCGGGTCGGAATTCCAAGGGCAAAATCCAGGATGAAAAAAGGCAGCGTCAAGTCCGTAGTCCATAGTCCAACCAAGATCACCTGTGAAGCGCGGATAGGAGTTCGCGCGTCGCTTTTGAACGCTCGCTCCAGTGATCACGTGGCTCACACACGTGATTGACGCACACGCGATTGGACGCGTGGAGGAAGAGCGTCCAAGCGCCTGCAGCAGAGACGCGGAATGCCTGTGGCGCGTCTCCACGGCAGCCGCCAATGCAGAAATGGAGAGCGAGGCATAAACCAGCGCCGCTGAGTTCGGCCAGCCCCTTGTCGGCAAACCTGAAGGTGAGGATGAGCAATGGTGCGTGTGGGGACTTGCTGTGCTCTGTCTCTGCCGTATATTGATGAAACTACGGGGTGCAACAGGAGGGCTTGTGGATGTGGATGTGGATGGGGGCGTGACAGAGCCCCCCCTCAAAGGCCCACGACCCCGTGGGCTTGAAGGGTACTCCCTGTGGAAGCGAGCCACCAACAACGGAGCATGGACGTCAGGAGACGGGACCCAGGACCGTTCCTCAGGACCATAGCCCAACCAGTCAACCAGGTATTGCAACTGCCCTCTAACAATCCGGGACCCCAAAATAGCGCTAACCTCATAATCCTCCTGGGAGGCCAGTGGAACAGGACCGGGAGTGGGCGTCATGCGAGTGGCATCGAGGCAGGGTTTGAGAAGGGACGCGTGAAAAACAGGGTGCAGCCTCCATGAAGCGGGGACAGCGAGTCGGTAAGCTACCGGGTTCAGGACCTTGGAGACCCTATATGGGCCGACGAAACGGAGTAGTTTACGTGAACCCGGTATGCGTAGGTGACGCGTAGACAACCACACCCGATCGCCCGGTGAGTATGAAGGGGCTACCTTTCTCCTTTTGTTAGCGGCTGTCCGCATCGACTCCTGTGCTTCCCGGAGATGGACAAGGGTTTGGGTGTGTATGGATGCGAGATCCCGGGCACAGTCATTTGCCGCAGGAGTCCTGGTCCGTAGTGCAGGGGTATTGGCAAAGTCGGAATCAGAAAAAGGGAGAGTACGTGGATGTTGGCCGTAGAGTGAGTAGAAAGGGGAGAACCAGTGGATGAATGCAGGGTGTTGTTGTAGGCAAATTCTGCGTAATGTAGTGAATCAAGCCAGGTGTATTGGAATTGCAAGGCTAAACAACGTAGGTAGTGTTCCAAGGCCTGATTTACTCTTTAGGTCTGGCCATCGCTTTCGGGATGGTAGGCCGACGAGAAGCGTGCGTCAATACCCAGTAGTTTGGTAAGGGCCACCCAGAAACGTGATGTGAACTGTGTTCCACGGTCTGACACAATGACACATGGCAGACCGAACAGACAGAAAACAGACCCGAAAAACATCCGGGCCAAGGAAGGAGCGGTGGGGATGCCTTTACACGGTACAAAGCGGGCCATTT
This sequence comes from Ambystoma mexicanum, assembly GCF_040938575.1. Lineage (NCBI taxonomy): Eukaryota > Metazoa > Chordata > Amphibia > Caudata > Ambystomatidae > Ambystoma > Ambystoma mexicanum. The sequence goes on from NC_090931.1 coordinate 1,537,425,177, forward strand.
TGGTGTACGAATCCACTACTACCCATACCGTGTCATAACCCCGAATACGTGGTAATTCTGTTATCAAATCCATGGACACCTTATGCCAAGGTCTCGGGGGTATGGGTAAGGGCTGTAGTAATCCCAATGGACGGCCTCTGTCTTTTGCACTGTGCGCATATAGAGCAGGTGTTGACATAAGTCTCCACATCTCGTCGCATCGATGGCCACCAGCACCAGCGTTTCAATAATTCCAGGGTACGTCGCTGACCTGGGTGACCGTTGATGAGCATTATGGGACCACTCCAAAGCCTGGTTACGAGTATCATTTGTGGGTAGGAATAATTTCCCTTGAACAAAAGGCAAGCCGTCTTGTATGTCAGGATCCCAGTCAGCTAGTATCTGGGGATGTTGTGCAACCCATTGTCGAATAGCAGTCAACATAGGTGGGGGTGGAGTGCAAGCACAAACTACATGGCCTTCGCCTAGAAGCATTTCGGGATACGAAGGAAGGGGTACCCCCCCTGGTGAACGAGACAAAGCGTCAGCTTTTCCATTGATCGCCCCAGGTCTATGCTTAACAAGGAAATCATAGGCAGAAAAGAAGAGATGCCAACAAACCTGTCTACTGTTGACACACTTCAATGACGCTAGGTCCTGTAGGTTTTTGTGGTCAGTGTAGACTGTGGTCTGGTGCTTCGCCCCCAGGAGATGATGTCTCCAGACCAGAAACGCATCTCTGATTGCTAGGAGCTCTTTTTCGGTGACCGTATAGTGTGTCTCAGTCGGTGTGAACTTCCTGGAATGGTAGGCCACCGGGTGTAGTGCTCCGGTGGAGGGACATGGTTGGGACAGGATAGCCCCCAAAGCGAATGAAGAGGCATCTGCTTCCACGACATATGGGAGTTCTGGGTCCGGGTGTTGCAAGACAGGAGCCGTGGTGAACGAGGTTTTGAGGGTATCAAAGGCTACTTGATGTGTAGCGGTCCAGTCAAACAACACTGCGGGACTGGTCAATGCAGTTAGGGGTGCCACAATGGAAGAGAAATTCGCGATGAATCTCCGATAAAAGTTAGCGAACCCCAAGAAAGATTGCAGTTGTTTCACAGTGACAGGGATCGGCCAATCTATGATGGCTTGGACCTTGGACTGGTTCATAGTCAGCCCCACAGGGGAGATATGAAAACCCAGGAATTCGACTTCGGCTGTGTGAAATAGGCATTTCTCGGGTTTGGCATATAAGGAATGTTTTCTGAGTGTTGTGAGTACTTCTCTAACATGAAGGACATGCTCGGCCATAGTTTGGGAAAAGATTAGTATGTCGTCCAGATATACTACGACATATATGTCCAGAATATCACTGAATATGTCGTTTACGAACCGTTGGAAAGTGGCGGGGGCATTGCAAAGGCCAAAAGGCATCACCATATACTCATACAACCCCTGACGGGAGCAGAAGGCCGTTTTCCACTTGTCACCAGAGCGCATACGGACCAGATTGTATGCTCCCCGGAGATCCAACTTGGTATATACAGAAGCATTGGTCAGCTTGTCTAGCAACGTCGATATGAGTGGGAGGGGGTAGCGGTTTTTTATGGTGACCGCCTTCAGGCGTCTGTAATCTACACAGGGACGGAGGTCACCCTCCTTCTTCGGAACAAAGAATATGGGACTAGCCACAGGGGAAGAAGAAGGCCTGATGTGACCTAATTGAAGGGCATGACGTATGTATTCCTTAGGGCCATTTCTTCTGATGGTGATAGCGAATATATGTGCCCCTTGGGAAGCGTTGCCCCATCGATCAGATCAATGGGACAATCATACGGTCTGTGGGGTGGTAGTACTTCGGCAGAGGCTTTGTCAAAAACCAAATGGAAATCGTGATATTCCGGGGGTACCCCTGACACAGTGGCTCCCACTGTGTGTGCCCCTTCAGGAGGACTCTCATCCACTATGCGTAGCCCCCCCGAGTGCCCTTGCGGGACTGATGAGGACCTCGTCTTCCAGTAGGCAAAAATGCTGGCATACCTCGGATTCAAACGAGACCTGACCAGTACCCCAATCGATGAGAGGGTTATGCTTTTTCAACCAGGGGAGGCCCAAGATTATCCCGAACTGTGGTGTTGATATCAGATCAAAGGACAGTTGTTCCTTATGGTTGCCCTGGATGGTCACGTCCATTTGGGCGGTCTGTTGCTTGATCGGACCGGATACGAGGGAGGACCCGTCCACTGTCTGGACTGGTTCGGGATGTATCTTGGTTACCAGTGGAAGGTTCAGTGACTTGGCTAATGATTTGTCGATGAAGCAACCGGTAGCTCCTGAATCAATGAGGAGTGAACACTCCCTGGCCGGTTGAAGAACCGCTTGAACAACTACTGGCCTTACTGGACCGAATGAAGGAACCCCGGGGTTATAAACTGAGCTCGCCTTGTCCCCCGTACTCCAGGGCGAGCTTTCTGAAAACCCGAAGCCTTGTTCTTCGGGCGTCGAGGGCATTCCTTGACAAAATGTCCACTGAGGCCACAATAGAAGCATGCATTGTCGGTTCTCCAACGCTCTCTTTCGGTTTGGGTAATAGGGCTTCGTAGACCTCCTATTTGCATGGGTTCACCAGCACCATCTGGGGAAGAGGGCAAGGGTTTTACAGAAAGGCCTGACTCCATCCGGCGTTCGGACTTCCGAGCGTCTACCTGTAGGGCTAGGTCTACCAGATCAGAATAGGTGTCAGGAAGGGAAGGATCAACAGAAAGGGCGTCCTTCATAGTGTTACACAAACCTTTGTAGAACACCACGGCTTTCTTGTTTTCTGGCCATGAGGTTTCAGCCGACAACTGGTTGAAGTGTTTGATGTATTCTATCAAGGGTTGTCTACCTTGGGATAGCTCTAACGGCTCCAGGTCCCGGGACTGGGCTTTATACCTGGTGTCAAATATTTTGGCCAACTCACTCACCAGGAGGTCGAAATCATAAAGGGCCGGGTGATCGTTTTCAAGCCCAAATAGCGGCAACCCTGGACAGATGGGAAAGCAGAAAAGCGGCCTTTGTGGTGGAATCATGAAAGACTAAGGGCCGACAAAGGAAATGAAGCTTACACTGATTGATAAAGGTACGGTATTTTCTGGGGTCCCCCTGGAACTTCTCAGGGGATGCCAAAGGAAACTGGGTGGGCAATACCACGGGAGCAGGTGGCGTGAGGGGTGCAGAGGGGCCTGGGGTTGGTGGTGCCGGATCCCCAAATTCGGCATCTGGCGGTAAAGGGTTGCGGTTGCTCTGGATGTTGTCTAAGCAATGATGGATCGCGGTTGTGGCAGCCGCCACTTCCATTCTAAGGGCTGCAACAGCTTGCATTAGAGCGACCACGGGATCCCCGGCAGCGGGTTCCATAGCCTGAACGACCAGAAGTGGCTTCACAGTCTGTCAAGACTTGATGGTCGTGTAGGCGATGATACCTCTGTCCCCAAGTTCCACTCGAGCAAACAATCAATATACTGCGCGAGCAGCCCTTGAGGCCACAGGTGGTGAATGTCGTCAGCCGGAACCAGGAATGCCGGAAGATGTTCCCCCCGACCACTGTAAGGCAAACACGCGGGTTAGATAACAAATACACCCTGTACACAATCCTTAATGTTTATCTACAAGGGAGCTTACCCTGAGTGGTTGTTTGGAACCAATGTTGATGTGGGGTGTTTGTCTGAGGGAGCCAGCAGGGTTGACGACAAGGTAGCAGCCTGGCAATGCACTTGAAGGATGGAATCACCACCTGATACGGAACCTGGTACTATGAGCCAAACAATATGGCACGTGATCCAGAGAGCAGAGTCTAAACCAAGGGGCAATCCAATTGTAGTCCAGGAGGAAAGCCGAGGTCGTGTCCAGGGGGAGCGGGTCAAGACAAGATACCAAACAAGGGAAATCCAAGAAGCAGTCCGTGGGAGTAGCCGAGGTCAAAGCCAGAAAGAAGCAGGTCCAGGCGAGGTACAGAAGGGGAAGCGGGTCGGAATTCCAAGGGCAAAATCCAGGATCAAAAAAGGCAGCGTCAAGTCGGTAGTCCGTAGTCCAACCAAGATCAGCTGTGAAGCGCAGATAGGAGTTCGCGCGTCACTTTTGAACGCTCGCTCCAGTGATCACGTGGCTCACACACGTGATTGACGCACACGCGATTGGACGCGTGGAGGAAGAGCGTCCAAGCGCCGGCAGCGGAGAGGCGGAATGCCCATGGCGCGTCTCCACGGCAACCGCCAATGCAGAAATGGAGAGCGAGGCATAAACCAGCGCCGCTGAGTTCGGCCAGCCCCTTGTCGGCAAACCTGAAGGTGAGGATGAGCAATGGTGCGTGTGGGGACTTGCTGTGCTCTATGTCTCTGCCGTATATTGATGGAACTACGGGGTGCAACAGGAGGGCTTGTGGATGTGGATGGGGGCGTGACAGCCGACAACTGCTTCTGTTCAAAGTGAGCTTATAAAGGCCCTCCCAGCCAACAGGGTGGAGCTGATTGCAGACTCTGGCAGCTGTGTTCAATTAAGCCCAGCCCTGGCTTCAGTAGCTTGCAGCAGTGGTTTCTAATCAAGTGCTCTCCAGCTCTCTGCAGCCTAGCCTGCAGTAGCTTGGAACAGGTGAATGCAATCAGGCCCTCTGCAGCTCTTAGTAGCTTTCTGCAAACAAATGTATTTAGTATGCCTCCTCCAGCCCTCTGCCTTTTGGACAGCATACATGTCCCAGAATGCATCTGCTGGTTTAACCCAAAAGCCAGAATGGAACACGCAATTAGATTAGTCCTAAACTGCAGCGGTAATACAAGGAAATGAAGGCAGAGGCGCATGTAACGGTGCTGGGTGGCAGGTGAGTAGGATCGTGACAATACCTAAGAGAATATGGGAAGTGAAGTACCCATTGAGGAAACCATACCTGCATCCAAGACAATATGATGGCCACTTGAACGCGATTCAGGATGAAACAAAGCAACTGAATGACCAGGATGAATGGTGACGTCATACAAAGCTGAATCGACTCTATATAGAAGATAACCAGACCAGAGAGGCAGACGATTCATGAAGAACGAAGAAGTACTGAGGATAAGTGACGTCTTAGGATCAAGATGAAGAGACTTATGCCATAAGCATGATGAAGATACTTAGTTTAAACGTGTACAGATGCAATGAAACGCAAGCAGCAAAGCAATCATGAAGCTAGCCACCTGCTTCAAAGCGCCAACATATACATATACATAAATACCTCATAGATACATATGGATTAAATAAAGTACGTATATAGCAGTCTTGAGCAACAAGGAAGGCCTCAATTCAGTGTCGCAGTTACAAAAGCAATTGAATTAAACAGAATATATTTCAGCTAAGAAGTTGGCTGAGCCAAGAAAGCCAAGGTCTTATCAGAACTAGAATTGGCTGACATTAGATACAGTTAACGTGAAAGAACAGCAGCTCCTGTTCAAGAAGGTCAAGTGAAAACAAAAGACGTCAGAGGACTATTGCAGAATAAAATCAAATACACAAAAAGGCTTAAATCCTGGTGTCCAGTCACGTGAGGGAAGGAAGTTGGACGCATGAGAAGATCACACCTACGCATGGAAACCAGACAGTACCCATACTCCTTAAAAAAAATCCCAGGGAACAGTACAGATTCAAGGCCAACTTCGAAGTGCTAATTGACACTGAACCATTGAGGTGATGATGGAGTGTATTTTTAATTGGGGGGGGAAGCTGGTATCGGGACAAGCTCACCTGCACCTGGTTGTTGGGTCTGCGTGCTGCTCACGTAGGTGGAAATTACTGACGGGGGTTAGAAGCCAACCAATTGTAGAGGACCACGTAGTTGGGGGTACTATAGTTTGTGTAGCCAATGGGACGTCGTACATTTAGTGACGTTCATAGTGGCCATTTTGAAGGGAGGGCTTAGTTGCCCCAGCTGATGTTAAAAATCCAATACTTTCTCTCTGTTACTCTATACAGATATTACACCTATGCTTAGTTATTCACTTAGAACCAATCCCGCTTCCTGATAGGTTTTAACAGTTTGCCACGTGCGATGACGTTGGTAATGATGCAGGTCAGCACGTCAGCTATGTCCAATTTTGGGTTATAAACCCAGCTTTTTATGAAGCGTAGAATAGTTGAGTATCGAGCAATTGCTGATGTTCGTTGTACTCCCTGTTTTAATTACTTGCATTAAACAAACTTTTGCTAAGCTATTTGTGTCGTCTGAATTATTGATGTTTGATTAAAATCTGCATCCCCATCCATCTCCAGGGTATTGCTACTTATCTTAAAGGGCTGGAAGCCTCCAGTTCACTTGGTAGCAGTGATTGATGGTTAGATAAGATAACATCGGCCATCGACATAAGTAACTTTAGGGTCTCAGCAATATCACACGACCTTTGCCATTCGGCTGACAGGACGTGAAGCTCCCCGTAAATCGTGGTTAGAATAGGACAAAAACCTTGCAAGGCGGGTGTGACAGGACCCCTAGTTTCAATAGAAACCCCTCCCACATCTACGCGAAGCGGATCGGAAAGCAGCTCGAAGAGGCTGTAACGAAGGCGGTGATCCAAGGGTCCGAAGATGAAAAACATGCGAACGGTGGGAGAATAAGACCAAAGAGTGTGGCATAATGGATGCATGCATAGTGAGTAACGGAGGGAGGCGGGATAAAATCTAATGCAAGAGTAAGAGTGTAATATATATGTATATAGGAAAAAGGTATTGACTTGAGTGTTGCCAAGTAATATATGAGCAAAATAGTTGTGAGGTGGAGACATGCTATGAGGATACGCCCTGTTCCTAGACTAAAGAGTGCTAGCAGAAGCCTTAATACAGAGCCCCTTATGTGGAACATATAGAAGACGAGATTAGTTTAAACACTTTCTTAAAGGAATTGGCTTAAGTTCCAATCGGAACAAGAATTTAGAGGTTAAGACAAGTCCTAATGAGGTGCACGTACATGTGGCCGGTCGAGTCTGTCTGTTTTGTTTTATGTGGTTGAAAAGTGTGATGACATCCGAGTTGAAAAATAAAATGTTTTAAGTGAAAGAGAAACGTGAAGTTAAGACGCAAAAAGTGATTGTTTTAAGATTAAACTTTGATGGTTGTTTTTTTTTTTTAGCAAGATTCAAATAAAAAATTGCATTGTGACTAGATTGGAGCTCGCGACAATTGGCGCTCGCTCATAAGTGTATGTTGATTTGAAACATAAAATTGAAAACTGAAACTAAAGCATAAGCGAAGTAGTAGTAAAAAGAGAAGAAAAAATTAGAAATGGAAGAAGTTACGCCATTAGTGCATCTTTGCAAACAGCTACCAAAGCACACGCTTAAACTTAAACAATACAGTGCAAAATGGGTTAAAGGGCCCGCAGACAAAATGTTTATGCCATGGCCACAAGGCAGATCATTATTGAGAGCAGTTCTACAGCATATGACGACATATTTGCATGCTGCGTATACAGGTAAAAAGTTAAAAAAGCATCTAGCGAGTCAAGCGCTTTGGACAATGGATCAACACGAGAAGGAGGAGGAGCCTCCTTTAGATTGGATACTGAATATATGCAAAGAGGGTGGTGAAGAACCTTCTGCTCCACTCGCCCCATCTGAAATAAAAGACGAGATGAAGAAAGACGAAGGGTTATACCCATTAAGAGTACTTAAAGCAGCGACGGGATATAGCAATCCGTCATACGAGTCACCTACGCAAAGTAGTGACGAGGGCCCAGAGAAAGATACCAGAAAGATATAACCTCCAAAGTCCCAAGGGACAAGGAGAGACATGATAAGGACAGAAGTGATCAAGCAAGTACATCTCTAGACATAAGGAGAGAACTAAAGATGGAATGATAAAACTTATGAGATAGCGCTCGTACAGAACAAATGGTTGGGAGGTCAGATTTTACTTAAACTCGATGGTAAAGGCATCGAAGATGTAGGACAAAGGGGAGACCAAGACAGGAAAGACAAAGAAAGGGAGGAACGAATGAAAGAAGGAGCGAAAAGAAAAGGTAGACAAAGACGAGAACAGTTATATCAAGATGAGCAAGCTAAAAAACAAGAGAGCAGAAGAACAAATAAAGTGTCATAATAAAAGAACAGCCGATGAAAAGGAAAGACTGAAAGAGAAAAGAATAAAAGCCAATGAACAAGAAAAGATAAGGGAGAAAAGAATACAGAGGGGAAGAGATAAAGAAAAATTAAGGGCATATGAAAAAGAAAGAGGAGGATAGAATAAGAGAAGAGGTGAGAAAGCACAGAGAAGTCGATGACGACATGGAACACAAAAGGAGACAGAGAGCATGCGATCTTGAGTATTTGGAAAGGGAAGTAAGAGATCCCAATCCATGGGTAGCATGAGAAGACATAGAGGAATTTTTTGCCGAGTCCGAGCCATTACCAGGTACATCTAGAGTAAATCTAGAAGACGAATTTGACTCACAAAGCATTGGGGAAACGATCAATAAAGTATACCACGAAATGCAAGCCCAGAAAGAAGCACAAAGGAAGGGAACTAATGATCGTCTCGAGAGTGCTCAGTTGTATGACACGGAGGAAGCATCAGGTAGTATAAGACAGAAGGAGCTGTCTTAAGACAGATTAACATTAAATAGAGATGATGATGATCAGGGGAGTTGCACGAGTTGGGCACAAGAAGTATCAGACGAAGAAAGGGAAACCTACTCGAGGGAGGTTAGGAGTGATGTATGTGATCTAGAAGAACATCTACCTTTGGATAAGGAAGTAAGATGGTCAGATTTAAAGATACCTATGTACAAGGCATCAGAGCTACTGACAGTCAGACCGACATAAGAGGCAACCCCATGGTCAGAGGGGGGGGTCCCCGCCCTATGTAAGCAGGCTAATGTCATTGCCAGGTAGACGGCGATGTGGGAATATTACTCCAGCAGTAGATAGACAAATGATGAGAGATGAGAATGAATTTGGAGCAGCACAGTTCCCATTGTTAGAAAAGGGAGGAGCCAGGCCATAGTATATACCATGGCCCCAGACGGACAGGGAAAACTTAAAATGTAAACTCCCGAATTTAACTTCCGGCGCAGGAAAATGGATACACGAGTTAGAAAAATTACGGGAGGGAATACATAAGCTATAGGGGACATTAAAGGTCTTCTAATCGCCATACTTGGTGAGAGAGCTGATGACGTATGGACACGGGCAGGTTACCCTGGTGTGACTACCGTCAACACCGCACATTATGGAGCACTGTTTAACAATTGTAGAGCAGCAATTTGGAATTTCGAGCACTATATTCGGATACTTCCGATATGGGAGCTATAATGACAAGAAAAATGAAAGAGGGGGAGGATCCATGGCTTCATATTCAAAATTTTCAAGATGCATGGGCACTTGAAACACGTGAGGCTTGGGGGAAGTCTATACCTGTATTTTATCACATATTATGCCAAGCCAGAGCAGGTGCAGAAACAGCTCAATATATTAGTGGGGATAGAAGCAAAGCCATGGTCGGAAATTCAGTTAACCATTGCACATTATTGCAGACTCCTGCAGGAGAAGAATCACAAAAAGGACGATGCATGAAAAGGTAAAGAAGCAAAGTTAGTTCAGAAAACGTTATCCAAGTATGCCATTGAAGGGGCAATGTTAACTAACGTGGGCGGATCAAACCCGCAGCAGGCAGTACTTATGCTGCAAGTAAATAACCAAAGGCAGTTTGATCAGACAAATAATGGATATGCTCCAAGAGAAAGGGGATATTGAGGGAGAGGTTGGCAAGGTAATCGAGGATATTGGCAGAATAATCAGGGAAGTTTTCAGAATGGCCAACAAGGGTTTCAGAATATGCAAAATGGTAATCAAAACATGCAATATGGGCAGATGTGGAGACAACCGCTTGTATGTTGGACATGTGGAATGACAGGGCACATAGCTTGTATGTGTAGAAGCCAAGGGATGGCACAGAATGCTCAGTTTTCAAGACAGGGAATGCCAAATCCACCTGCATATTCGCAGCAGAGAAGAAATGGAGTTGCGCTGGATCAAAGCAGCAAGCGCTGAGAGTTCAACAAGGCTTGCAACCACAGCAAGTGAAAGGCAATCAAGCGTAAGGACAATCACAGCAATCTCCTATGCAACTTCAGCAGAACACAAACACAGAGCAACCTATGATGCGTAGAATAGGAAGTGTCACTGTTGATGGAGGAAATCCATTCACGAGTGATGTAGTGAGGCTGTACCTGCAATAGGACAGCTCACTGGGAGACTTGATGTGTTCAGTCCTATCTATTACGCCAAATCCTCATGAGGAGCCAAGGATAGACGTAATTGTAGGCGGCAAAGCTTATTCCTTCTTAGTGGACACGGGTGCAACACACTCGTGTATACGTGAGGGCAAATTTTCAATGTCTGGCGATGCGATGAATACTCAGGGCTTTACAGGAGCAACAAGTCATGTTCCTTTTACAGAAGAATTACCAGTCTCTATAGGAGAGTGTAATATAAAGGTGCCAGTGCTTTATTCGAGGCAAATACCTGTCAACGTATTAGGATGAGATTTAATGCCAAAAATGAATATGACCATTTCGTTTACAGACGATGGTATAGTATGCTTAACACCGGGAATGCATTATTTGAACATGTGCAAAATTATCAGGGCATACGCAGGACAAATAGCGCCTAGAGCAATACCATTGGAACCCAACGTGTTCCATTATGGGATACACATTCTGTTAACACGGCTGCCAGGTCTACTAGGCAGAACCATGAGAATACCAGATGAGTTTCTATTTAGACCACAGATTCCTACGGATGAAGAAGAGGGGCACATTTTCCCCTTAGCCTTAGAAGCATCTATAGTCAGAGGAAATATGGCTTTGTGTCAGGATTAGTCAGGCGAGTACTAAGGCAGCGAATATGGCAAGGGAAATGTGCACCCAGGAACAACGACTCAGGTATGCTAGAACCCAGGAGTGCAAATAGAGTGTGACATCAAAACCAATATATGAAAAGGGATGTGGGGTAAGCACCTGACCGTGAGGAAAGTCGGCAAGCGCCTTACCCCCAATTGCTGTTACAGGTACTGACAGCGCTAAACCCACGTGGAGGGCAAGCAATGACAGGATCTGTGTACTAACACTCTTGATGGTATTACATAAGGGAACTTAAGAACTGTACTCACGAGGACGAGATACACCTCTTGAATGTCAGCTAGCCCACGAATCCTGTTGATGAATCTGGGACCCAGAAAGGTTATAACAGCAATGGGAGAAGTAGGGAGGTCCAGAGGACAAGGGCTGAAGGCAGCCGGAGTGAGGCAGGCTGCCGGGCAGGGAGCCCAGAGGACAAGGGCTGAGGCTGGGAATCAGCAGAGCGAGATCCGCTGCAATGTGGAGAGCCCGGCAGGGCAAGGGCAGAGACAGGAAGGCAGCAGAGCGAGATCCGCTGCAATGTGGAGAGCCCGGCAGGGCAAGGGCGGAGCCTGGAAGGCAGCAGAGCGTGATCCGCTGCAGAAAACTAAATACCTAAGTTGGAATAGGGATTACAAATAAAGTGGGGAAAACATAAGCATTCACACAGGAGCTAGCTACCACCGCACACCACACCTAATAATCAAATGGGAAAACAAATGCAGAAGTGCAGTGGAAAACATGGAATGGATCCTCTAGAATGTAAGGATCAGGAGCAGGGAAAAAACGAAATAACCTAAGCAAACTTCTCCCTACCCCTCCATGGAAAAGACAGGAAACTAAACTAAGAAGAAGGCTAAGGCAAAATGGGTAACAGCAGCAAAGGACAGAGTCAAAGAAATATAGAACACAGACAAACTGGGCTGCATCTAAAAGGGGAAAGCACTGAGCATTGCTGCCTGCAAACAGAGGAAGACAAAAAGGGAAATCAAAGGAGCAGAAATCAATTAGCGCATGAATCCGAAATTCAGGGCGGAGGAAACAAGAAAACAGGAACAAGGAAGTAGGTACAAAGGCAAGGAACTAGGAACCAGAACCAGAGACTAGTCAAAAACAGGAACACTGCAATCGATGACCAGCGCTGGACTGAAGTGAGACTGAGGCTTTTAAAGCTGTTTAACGAGCACACGCCTCAGGTGTGCTGACTGCTGCACCTGCAGCCACAGGTGTTGCCTATCCTCCACCCAACCTTGTCCTGCAAGGGTGGAGGTGGAGCAGTGGGCCAGGCATTCTGGGAAGCACAGTCATTTGGTTAAAGAAGCATGCTGGCTGCCAAAAACCTGGAATGGATCCGGAAGGGAAGTAGCTTGGAAAATAGGGATCTAGCGCTCCCAATTCACCACAGCACCGCGGCACCAGGTTCGGAGGAAATGTCCAGCAAGGAACAAGCCCCAAAACATGCCCCCAAGTGGCGGGAACGGGAGCGAAGGGAGCGAGTCGTGACACTTTGCTTGATGCAACTGATGACCAGGGTAGACAATGGAGCACAATAATTGCCATTGAGGAAGGCTGCAGAGTGACTGACGTCACTGAAGAAGATTTCTTTGGAGATGACAAATCTGACGGTTTTGTGATATTTGAAATGGGCATTATTTATTGGGTCAAAGCGATTGAGAGGTCCTGCAGAGAATGATGTTATCAAAGAAGCGTCCTGAATATTTTGATGAAGATATGCGAAAGTGCCAATTTCAGCATGCACCACTGGCCCCTATGACGCATTCTTACCGAAAGGAGTTGGGGAAGTAAAGATTAAGGAGTCGATTCATGGAATTAATGTGCGCCGAAAATTCCAGCGCAGAGGTGCCAGAACGGGCGATTTGCAGTAAATCGCAGTGCAAGTGCGAAAATCGCAGGTGTTAGGCGGAAACCTGTGCAGTTCCCTCTGGGACCACTGCAAAAGATTTAGGACTACAGGCGTTGGCGGTGAACCCACTTGGTAGCATTCTGCACCACACAGATTCACGTGGTAGCTGTGGCTGAGCAGTCAGACTTCTCTCAAGAAAAGTTGAGCAGTATGTGGAGTATACAAAATAGGGCAATTCTTCACAGCAAGACAAGCAAACACGCAACGAGGCTTAGTGTAAAGATATTAAGGTATTTATTTATAACAAAATGTCTATGAAAAACACTATGGAAAATCACGGCAAACAAACACAATTACTCTACGGAATAGATAATCAATCCCCCTAGCAATATCGACAACTCTAGGTTCTACTGGTACCACTTATTTTCAGACAGAGGTGTATACCTCAACCTAGATGACACTCGAATATTAGTTAGGAAGGGAGAGAAAAAGATAGGCAGGTTACGAAATCAACACAGTTCGCTCCTATCGGATAAAATGCAAGGCAGGAAGGGAAGAATCACAATAGATCGTAAAGTTCAGAGGCCAGGCCCACTCGGAGAGAGGCAAGGCAGGATGTCCCAAAAAGTCTCTAGTGGAGATGCATTCAAGTCTGTATTGCAAATTGTTATCGGTGGGTTGAACCAGTTCAGAACAACGAATGAGAAAAGCTTGGAGGCGACCCAACGGAACGGAGAGGATTAAGACACCTCACTCGAACCGATCGAAAGGGAAGCCAGGCGGACACGGTACCTTGTTGTGGAGGGCAGCTCCGGCAGGGGCAGTTGTTCCTGGTGGTGGATGCACGTCGGGTCTTTGCTAAGAGTAGAGATGATCTCGTCGTCGAAGGAAATGAAGTCCAGTGCACCACCAGGGAAAGAGACCAGCCGCGGAGTGCTCCGTCACAAGGCACCACCTTTTGGTCGCGGTTCAGGGGTAGTGGCTATCCAGTTGCCGAGGTGCTTCTTCACGGGCAATTTGACCACTGCGTCCTGAGGCGAATAAAAAGCAAAGGGGACTGGTTGTTCCCACCAGTCAGGGGAAGAGACTCTCCGGCAGGGAGATCTCCTCTGTCATCGGGAAGTGGTGAGTCGGTTTCGCAGGGCTCCACCGGAGGTGTCGTCGTGCAGGTCGGCTCAGCGTTACCCTCGTCGGATTCTTAGGTCCTGTGGCGACTTCTGAAGATCCAGTCCCAAAAGCCCTGCTTTTATGCAGAAAACCCCCATTCATTCAGCCTAGCTGTCAATCAACACATGCTAAGTGGTGCGCGGGAACGCTCACCACTTGGGCCAATCACTCCAGAGTGCGACCTGAGTTGGCAAGGCAACTCGGACCAGGGTGCCTAAACCCCCTCCCACACCCCTGAGGTAACCCAGACAGAATGGCACCACCTTGGAGGGTCTCTGTACAGAGGCCCGCCAAAAGTGGAACAAAGGGCTCAACCTTTGGTTTAGGAGTCACAGAGACGAACACAGACGCCATTTTACAAACCGAGTTCTGGCAGAAAATACCACTCGATAAACTTATTTAAGATAAGTTGATCGGTGGTACGTTAGAGATTAACGAGAAAAAGAGCCAATCTCCAACAATGGGATGAATCCCATAGGGTTGTGCTCGGGGTCGAACACAACAAGTAGTTTCCACTGCCACCAGCCAAAACTCGACGAGGGGGGACGGGACAGTGCCCCCTCGACTAACAGGTCTAGGAGTAATCGAATTACCCCTACTAGTACGTCCACAATAAGATGGTTTGTACTAGTCCTGTTAGTAAATTTAGGTCTAGTAAAGCCAATGGTGACTTTACATGCCCGGGGAGACAGTAGTCAGTCCCCGGGTATGGAGTCTATGGTGGGGGTCCACTAGGACGCCCCAGTGTTACGGCACGTAGGGTGCGGTGTAACACACATAGAAAAACATATGAGACCCTATGGAGTAAAAGACTCCATAGCCCATCGAACACATTGACATTTCAAAGGAATTACACACACATACATGTCCAGGAGTGGGAGAAAAGAGTCTCACTCTTGGCAGGATGGAAAAAACAAACTCCAGAAATCCAGCAAAGCTGCTGGGGGACTCACTAGGTTAGGAAATTCAGCCTAAACAGAGAATTCTCCCTAACACTAGGGAAACCAGCGCACATCGATTCATGGAAGTCCGTGCGCGAGAAAAACATTGGATGTGCGCTGAAAAAGTGCGCTGTGCACGCCGGCGCACAGGTCATCCAACAGCGTGCGCCACGGCCACTGCGAAATCGCACATAGCGCGGCGCACATCACAAAAGTAGGCGGAACACGGGGCGTAACACTCGGAATGGGGAACAACGCGTGAAAACATGGGCGTCAGGAGGGAAGTACAGGAGGCAAGTGCGCGGAACGCCCACACGCTCGCCTACAACCCGTATTCATGGAATCGAATAGGGCAAACCAGCACACGGTGAAAGACGCGCACAGGGCCAAACAAGTACGCCACAAGAAAGCAGGCGGTAGCGTCCCTGCGCCTGAAATAAATGTGCGCCAAAATGTGCGCTAACAAAAAGCACCCATATACAGCCATGATGAATGGTCCATACAGTGGCCCTCTAGGACAAATGAGGTGCAAAGGGGTACCGACAAACACGGACACCCGCTGTGTGAAAAATAGCGTGTGCGTGTGTCTCTGGGTTTGCGGGAAGTTCCACACGTAATTGGCCTGGGTAGGTGTACTTCGGGGTGCACGGGAAGTTCCACACGCGATTAGCCTGGGTACGTGTACTTCGGGGTGCGCGGGAAGTTCCACACGCGATTAGCCTGGGTACGTGTGTTTCGGGGTGCGCGGGAAGTTCCACACGCGATTGGCCTGGGTACGTGTACTTCGGGGTGCGCGGGAAGTTCCACATGCGATTAGCCTGGGTACGTATACTACGGGGTGCGCGGGAAGTTCCACACGCGATTATCCTGGGTACGTGTGTTTTGGGGTGTGCGGGAAGTTCCACACGCGATTGGCCTGGGTACATGTACTTCGGGATGCGCGGGAAGTTCCACACGCGATTGGCCTGGGTACGTGTACTACGGATGCGCGCGAAGTTCCACATGCGATTTCAGCAGGGTACGTGTATTTCGGTGGTGCCGGGGAATGCTACACGTGATTTGGCCGTGTGGGTCCTCCCAGGTGTTCCCTCTACACCCTCCATGGCCCCTGCAGGCAGCCCACACCACCGGGGACTACCCTGCACCCCTGCTCATGTCCCACAGGCAACCCATCCACCATGGCCATGCCCCCCCAGCCAACCCACATGTCACCTTGCACTACTGATCACCAACACATGTCTCCCACCACCCCCACCCTCCAGCATCCAGGGGCACCCTCCACCAGGCCCCCACTCATGTCCCCCTGCACCCCCACCCACCAGCATCCAGGGGCACCCTCCACCAGGCCCCCACACATGTCTCCCACCACCCCCACCCCCCAGCAGTGCAGGGGCACCCTCCACCAGGCCCCCACTCATGTCCCCCAGCACCCCCACCCCCAGCATCCAGGGGCACCCTCCACCAGGCCCCCACTCATGTCTCCCATCACCCCCCAGCAGTGCAGGGCACCCTCCACCAGGCCCCCACACATGTCTCCCATCACCCCCACCCCCAAGCAGTGCAGGGGCAGCCTCCACCAGGCCCCCACTCATGTCTCCCACCACCCCCACCCCCCAGCAGTGCAGGGGCATCCTCCAACAGGCCCCCACTCATGTCCCCCAGCACCCCCACCCACCAACATCCAGGGGCACCCTCCACCAGGCCCCCACTCATGTCTCCCACCACCCCCACCCCCCAGCAGTGCAGGGCACCCTCCACCAGGCCCCCACACATGTCTCCCATCACCCCCACCCCCCAGCAGTGCAGGGGCAGCCTCCACCAGGCCCCCACTCATGTCTCCCACCACCCCCACCCCCCAGCAGTGGAGGGGCACCCTCCACCAGGCCCCCACTCATGTCTCCCATCACCCCCACCCCCCAGCAGTGCAGGGCACCCTCCACCAGGCCCCCATACATGTCTCCCATCACCCCCACCCCCCAGCAGTGCGGGGGCAGCCTCCACCAGGCCCCCACTCATGTCTCCCACTACCCCCACGCCCCAGCAGTGCAGGGGCATCCTCCACCAGGCCCCCACTCATGTCTCCCACCACCCCCACCCCCCAGCATCCAGGGGCACCCTCCACCAGGCCCCCACTCATGTCCCCTAGCACCCCCACCCACCAGCATCCAGGGGCACCCTCCACCAGGCCCCCACTCATGTCTCCCATCACCCCCACCCCCCAGCAGTGCAGGGGTACCCTCCACCATGTCCCCCAGCACCCCCACCCACCAGTATCCAGGGGCACCCTCCACCAGGCCCCCACACATGTCTCCCATCACCCCCATCCCCCAGCAGTGCAGGGGCAGCCTCCACCAGGCCCCCACTCATGTCTCCCACCACCCCCACCCCCCAGCAGTGCAGGGGCACCCTCCACCAGGCCCCCACGCATTTCTCCCATCATCCCCACCCCCCAGCAGTGCAGGGGCACCCTCCACCAGGCCCCCACTCATGTCCAACTCATGTCCCCCAGCACCCCCACCCACCAGCATCCAGGGGCACCCTCCACTAGGCCCCCACACATTTCTCCCATCATCCCCACCCCCCAGCAGTGCAGGGGCACCCTCCACCAGGCCCCCACACATGTCTCCCACCACCCCCACCCTCCAGCATCCAGGGGCACCCTCCACCAGGCCCCCATCATGTCTCCCACCACCCCCACCCCCTAGCAGTGCAGGGGCAGCCTCCACCAGGCCCCCACTCATGTCTCCCATCACCCCCACCCACCAGCATCCAGGGGCACCCTCCACCAGGCCCCCACTCATGCCTCCCACCACCCCCACCCCCCAGCAGTGCAGGGCACCCTCTACCAGGCCCCCACTCATGTCTCCCATCACCCCCACCCCCCAGCAGTGCAGGGGCACCCTCCACCAGGCCCCCACTCATGTCCAACTCATGTCCCCCAGCACCCCCACCCACCAGCATCCAGGGGCACCCTCCACCAGGCCCCCACACATGTCTCCCATCACCCCCACCCCCCAGCAGTGCAGGGGCAGCCTCCACCAGGCCCCCACTCATGTCTCCCATCACCCCCACCCCCCAGGAGTGCAGGGCACCCTCCACCAGGCCCCCACACATGTCCAACTCATGTCCCCCAGCACCCCCACCCACCAGCATCCAGGGGAACCCTCCACCAGGCCCCCACACATGTCTCCCATCACCCCCACCCCCCAGCATCCAGGGGTACCCTCCACCAGGCTCCCACTCATGTCTCCCACCACCCCCACCCTCCAGCATCCAGGGGCAACCTCCACCAGGCCCTCACTCATGTCTCCCATCACCCCCACACCCCAGCAGTGCAGGGGCACCCTCCACCAGGCCCCCACTCATGTCTCCCACCATCCAGGGGCACCCTCCACCAGGCCCCCACTCATGTCTCCCATCATCCCCACCCCCCCAGCAGTGCAGGGCACCCTCCACCAGGCCCCCACACATGTCTCCCATCACCCCCACCCCCCAGCAGTGCAGGGCACCCTCCACCAGGCCCCCACACATGTCTACCATCACCCCCACACCCCAGCAGTGCAGGGGCACCCTCCACCAGGCCCCCACTCATGTCTCCCACCCCCCAGCATCCAGGGGCACCCTCCACTAGGCCCCCACTCATGTCTCCCATCACCCCCACCCCCCAGCAGTGCAGGGCACCCTCCACCAGGCCCCCACACATGTCTCCCATCACCCCCACCCCCCAGCAGTGCAGGGGCACCCTCCACCAGGCCCCCACTCATGTCTCCCAGCACCCCCACCCCCCAGCATCCAGGGGCACCCTCCACCAGGCCCCCACTCATGTCTCCCATCACCCCCACCCCCCAGCAGTGCAGGGGCACCCTCCACCAGGCCCCCACTCATGTCTCCCACCACCCCCACCCCCCAGCATCCAGGGGCACCCTCCACCAGGCCCCCACTCATGTCTCCGATCACCCCCACACCCCAGCAGTGCAGGGGCACCCTCCACCAGGCCCCCACTCATGTCTCCCACCCCCCAGCATCCAGGGGCACCCTCCACCAGGCCCCCACTCATGTCTCCCATCACCCCCACCCCCCAGCCGTGCGATTTGGCTGGGTACGTGTATTCCTGGGGTGCGCGGGTAGTCTCCCATGCGATACCATCAGGGTACGTATATCATGGGTCCGCGTGAACTTCCACACGCGATACCAGCAGGCTACGTGTATTACGGGGTTCGCGGGAAGTTCCACACGCGATTTCCCTGGGTACGTGTATTTCGGGGTGCGTGTGAAGTTTCACACGCGATTTTGCAGGGTACGTGTATTTCGGTGTGCGCGTGAACTTCCACACGCGACTGGGCCTGTGAGAGTGGGGTACGTGTATTCCAGGGGTGGGCGGGAATATTTACTCGCGACGGCCTGGGAGAGCGTGTTACGTGTATTCCTGGGGTGGGCGGGAAGATTCACACGGTCGCCTACAACGCGCCGAAAAATAAATGGTCCAATCCTGAAACACATACCCCAGCATGAAGCAGGCGTACGTCGACCCGCGCAGCATAAAAGTGCGCGCAAGCAACAAACAAGCTCAGACGCCAGGATGAATATACCGTTCCTAGCAGCAGTGGCCGTGGGTTACCAAAGGAGGAGGAGGAGGATAGTGAGGGCCAGAATTTTCACTCCCAGAACCAGCCTTTTTGGGATGCCGGAAGACCAGGTGTATGGGAGGTACAGGTTTCCACCACACATAATACTGGACCTGGTCAGTGAGTGGGAGGATGACCTCACATCACCCACCCCAGCCCCCTGGAGAAGGTCCTCGATGTACTGCACTTCTTGGCCACAGGATCATTTCAGCGGACAAGTGCCATAGTGGGTGGGGTGTCACAGGCCACACAGTCACGCTGCCTACACCAGGTCTTGAACATCATCACTGCACGCCCATCAGTCCGCAGGCACATATACCTGCCCAGGACACCTGCAGAAAGGCAGGCTGCCGCCCTTTATTTCTACGGTGTGGCACAATTCCCCAAAGTGCTAGGTGCCATTGACTGCACCCATGTGGCACTACGTCCCCCCAGGGCATCTGAGCACATCTATAGGAACCGCAAGCACTGGCATTCCATCAACGTGCAGGTAGTATGTAATGCCAAGGGAATCATCACCTCAGTATATGCCAACTATCCAGGGTCCACCCACGACAGCTTCATTTACCGAATGTCTACCCTAAGCCGTGACCTAGAAGCTGGGCGGCATGGCGATACATGGCTGCTTGGTGAGTATGAATGCCACTGCACATGCATGCATGTCAGATGCAGAGTTATGTCACTACCCCACTAATGATACCCATCACCTCCTCACCAGGGGACAGTGCCTACACTCTGAGCACCCACATGATGACGCCAATTCGGAACCCCATCACGCCTCCCAAGGTAAGATGCAACACAGCCCATATTGCAACCCGGGGCATAGTGGAGCGCACATTCGGAGTGCTCAAGTCACGCTTTCGCTCCCTTGACCGTTCTGGCGGGCAGCTGTTATATGCGCCCCCAGTAGTGTGCAGGATCATAGTGGCAGCATGTGTTCTGCACAATGTTGCAACACGCCGGGGCCTGGCTGTGGACATGGTGGTGCCCCCACATCCCCAACCACATGCACGCCTGCTGCGCATGGGAGGGGAAAGGGCACGGGGTGAGGCAGCCCGTACGCAGCTGGTGGCTAATTACTTCACATAGGAATCACACGCCTGTGGAGTGCACACAGCCCTGGCACATACCATCTGATAAGCAATGATGACTCGACCTGACAATTATGACGAACAAAGGGACAGTCAACTGTCAGAACCATAGCAGCCTGAGATTGTTCATGTGGAAGTGTCACAATGTGTGCATCCCTACCTACACAAACACCACCAATGCAGTGTCATCAAAAGACACACTTCCATGCTGCAGAAATGAATACCCACTTGCAAAATACTACATGAGAACAGTGCCATGTCACCCAACCCCTCCCCGGCACGGCCACACAACACACCATGGCATGTCATGCAATGTGAGAGCAAACAAATTAATCCCCACAACATGCCCCAAGTGTCACCAACTACAGTGTCCCTAATGGAAACATGGCCACACATGAAATGCTCACAGTAATGCAGGAACTACAACACACATTACCAAATACTTACCAAGAATACCAATCACCTACACAACCTCCAACCTACCTTAAACATGACATTACAGACTTAAAGATTTGCTAGCCTCACTACCTGATGATGCCAGCACTTCGAACACTTCCAACTATACAGTGTTAGCGCCACGCAAGAGTGTAGATGCACTGCTTACAACATGGACTCCAGTTCCAAGGTGGACCGCCTTGTGAAGACATGAGAAATGGACCTGCAAATTAGGAGGATGAGATGGATGCAGAGGCACATATCAATACACCATGCAGTGTACAATACAACAATATGCACTATGAATGTATACACAGTATTGACTACAGACTGCCCACACATTGAATGGGAGTCCAACGTCAATGTCACTTGGGCACACCCTTTGCAAGCCCATGGAAACGGGAAGCAGGAGGGGTGTGTGTCACACAAACCCAAGCATCTGAACCAAATTCATGACAAGCCTGCATGTGCCCAGCCACAATACAGCGTATGCCCACGGGAGCCACACAAGGCAACACACTGTCCAAACAAAAATAAATAAATAAATAATCAAAAATGGCCATTAATGGGCCCGGGGGGGGCGGTGGGGGAGGCCACCCAGGAGGTCCGTGGACAGGGTGCATCCAGGGGCACCCTCCACCAGGCCCCCACTCATGTCTCCCATCACCCCCACCCCCCAGCAGTGCAGGGGCATCCTCCACCAGGCCCCCACTCATGTCTCCCACCACCCCCACCCCCCAGCAGTGCAGGGGCACCCTCCACCAGGCCCCCACTCATGTCCCCTAGCACCCCCACCCACCAGCATCCAGGGGCACCCTCCACCAGGCCCCCACTCATGTCTCCCATCACCCCCACCCCCCCAGCAGTGCAGGGGTACCCTCCACCATGTCCCCCAGCACCCCCACCCCCCAGCAGTGCAGGGGCAGCCTCCACCAGGCCCCCACTCATGTCTCCCACCACCCCCACCCCCGAGCAGTGCAGGGGCACCCTCCACCAGGCCCCCACTCATGTCTCCCATCACCCCCACCCCCCAGGAGTGCAGAGCACCCTCCACCAGGCCCCCACACATTTCTCCCATCATCCACACCCCCCAGCAGTGCAAAGGCACCCTCCACCAGGCCCCCACTCATGTCCAACTCATGTCCCCCAGCACCCCCACCCACCAGCATCCAGGGGCACCCTCCACTAGGCCCCCACACATTTCTCCCATCATCCCCACCCCCCAGCAGTGCAGGGGCACCCTCCACCAGGCCCCCACACATGTCTCCCACCACCCCCACCCTCCAGCATCCAGGGGCACCCTCCACCAGGCCCCCACTCATGTCTCCCATCACCCCCACCCCCCAGCAGTGCAGGGGCAGCCTCCACCAGGCCCCCACTCATGTCTCCCATCACCCCCACCCACCAGCATCCAGGGGCACCCTCCACCAGGCCCCCACTCATGTCTCCCACCACCCCCACCCCCAGCAGTGCAGGGCACCCTCCACCAGGCCCCCACTCATGTCCAACTCATGTCCCCCAGCACCCCCACCCACCAGCATCCAGGGGCACCCTCCACCAGGCCCCCACACATGTCTCCCATCACCCCCACCCCCCAGCAGTGCAGGGGCACCCTCCACCAGGCCCCCACTCATGTCCAACTCATGTCCCCCAGCACCCCCACCCACCAGCATCCAGGGGCACCCTCCACTAGGCCCCCACACATTTCTCCCATCATCCCCACCCCCCAGCAGTGCAGGGGCACCCTCCACCAGGCCCCCACACATGTCTCCCACCACCCCCACCCTCCAGCATCCAGGGGCACCCTCCACCAGGCCCCCACTCATGTCTCCCATCACCCCCACCCCCCAGCAGTGCAGGGGCAGCCTCCACCAGGCCCCCACTCATGTCTCCCATCACCCCCACCCACCAGCATCCAGGGGCACCCTCCACCAGGCCCCCACTCATGTCTCCCACCACCCCCACCCCCCAGCAGTGCAGGGCACCCTCCACCAGGCCCCCACTCATGTCCCCCAGCACCCCCACCCCCCAGCATCCAGGGGCACCCTCCACCAGGCCCCCACACATGTCTCCCATCACCCCCACCCCCCAGGAGTGCAGGGCACCCTCCACCAGGCCCCCACACATGTCCAACTCATGTCCCCCAGCACCCCCACCCACCAGCATCCAGTGGCACCCTCCACCAGGCCCCCACACATGTCTCCCATCACCCCCAGCATCCAGGGGTACCCTCCACCAGGCTCCCACTCATGTCTCCCACCACCCCCACCCTCCAGCATCCAGGGGCAACCTCCACCAGGCCCTCACCCATGTCTCCCATCACCCCCACCCCCCAGCAGTGCAGGGGCACCCTCCACCAGGCCCCCACTCATGTCTCCCAGCACCCCCACCCCCAGCATCCAGGGGCACCCTCCACCAGGCCCCCACTCATGTCTCCCATCACCCCCACCCCCCAGCCATGCAGGGGCACCCGCCACCAGGCCCCCACTCATGTCTCCCACCACCCCCACCCCCCAGCATCCAGGGGCACCCTCCACCAGGCCCCCACTCATGTCTCCCACCCCCCAGCCGTGCGATTTGGCTGGGTACGTGTATTCCTGGGGTGCGCGGGTAGTCTCCCATGCGATACCATCAGGGTACGTATATCATGGGTCCGCGTGAACTTCCACACGCGATACCAGCAGGCTACGTGTATTACGGGGTTCGCGGGAAGTTCCACACGCGATTTCCCTGGGTACGTGTATTTCGGGGTGCGTGTGAAGTTTCACACGCGATTTTGCAGGGTACGTGTATTTCGGTGTGCGCGTGAACTTCCACACGCGACTGGGCCTGTGAGAGTGGGGTACGTGTATTCCAGGGGTGGGCGGGAATATTTACTCGCGATGGCCTGGGAGAGCGTGTTACGTGTATTCCTGGGGTGGGCGGGAAGATTCACACGGTCGCCTACAACGCGCCGAAAAATAAATGGTCCAATCCTGAAACACATACCCCAGCATGAAGCAGGCGTACGTCGACCCGCGCAGCATAAAAGTGCGCGCAAGCAACAAACAAGCTCAGACGCCAGGATGAATATACCGTTCCTAGCAGCAGTGGCCGTGGGTTACCAAAGGAGGAGGAGGAGGATAGTGAGGGCCAGAATTTTCACTCCCAGAACCAGCCTTTTTGGGATGCCGGAAGACCAGGTGTATGGGAGGTACAGGTTTCCACCACACATAATACTGGACCTGGTCAGTGAGTGGGAGGATGACCTCACATCACCCACCCCAGCCCCCTGGAGAAGGTCCTCGATGTACTGCACTTCTTGGCCACAGGATCATTTCAGCGGACAAGTGCCATAGTGGGTGGGGTGTCACAGGCCACACAGTCACGCTGCCTACACCAGGTCTTGAACATCATCACTGCACGCCCATCAGTCCGCAGGCACATATACCTGCCCAGGACACCTGCAGAAAGGCAGGCTGCCGCCCTTTATTTCTACGGTGTGGCACAATTCCCCAAAGTGCTAGGTGCCATTGACTGCACCCATGTGGCACTACGTCCCCCCAGGGCATCTGAGCACATCTATAGGAACCGCAAGCACTGGCATTCCATCAACGTGCAGGTAGTATGTAATGCCAAGGGAATCATCACCTCAGTATATGCCAACTATCCAGGGTCCACCCACGACAGCTTCATTTACCGAATGTCTACCCTAAGCCGTGACCTAGAAGCTGGGCGGCATGGCGATACATGGCTGCTTGGTGAGTATGAATGCCACTGCACATGCATGCATGTCAGATGCAGAGTTATGTCACTACCCCACTAATGATACCCATCACCTCCTCACCAGGGGACAGTGCCTACACTCTGAGCACCCACATGATGACGCCAATTCGGAACCCCATCACGCCTCCCAAGGTAAGATGCAACACAGCCCATATTGCAACCCGGGGCATAGTGGAGCGCACATTCGGAGTGCTCAAGTCACGCTTTCGCTCCCTTGACCGTTCTGGCGGGCAGCTGTTATATGCGCCCCCAGTAGTGTGCAGGATCATAGTGGCAGCATGTGTTCTGCACAATGTTGCAACACGCCGGGGCCTGGCTGTGGACATGGTGGTGCCCCCACATCCCCAACCACATGCACGCCTGCTGCGCATGGGAGGGGAAAGGGCACGGGGTGAGGCAGCCCGTATGCAGCTGGTGGCTAATTACTTCACATAGAAATCACACGCCTGTGGAGTGCACACAGCCCTGGCACATACCATCTGATAAGCAATGATGACTCGACCTGACAATTATGACGAACAAAGGGACAGTCAACTGTCAGAACCATAGCAGCCTGAGATTGTTCATGTGGAAGTGTCACAATGTGTGCATCCCTACCTACACAAACACCACCAATGCAGTGTCATCAAAAGACACACTTCCATGCTGCAGAAATGAATACCCACTTGCAAAATACTACATGAGAACAGTGCCATGTCACCCAACCCCTCCCCGGCACGGCCACACAACACACCATGGCATGTCATGCAATGTGAGAGCAAACAAATTAATCCCCACAACATGCCCCAAGTGTCACCAACTACAGTGTCCCTAATGGAAACATGGCCACACATGAAATGCTCACAGTAATGCAGGAACTACAACACACATTACCAAATACTTACCAAGAATACCAATCACCTACACAACCTCCAACCTACCTTAAACATGACATTACAGACTTAAAGATTTGCTAGCCTCACTACCTGATGATGCCAGCACTTCGAACACTTCCAACTATACAGTGTTAGCGCCACGCAAGAGTGTAGATGCACTGCTTACAACATGGACTCCAGTTCCAAGGTGGACCGCCTTGTGAAGACATGAGAAATGGACCTGCAAATTAGGAGGATGAGATGGATGCAGAGGCACATATCAATACACCATGCAGTGTACAATACAACAATATGCACTATGAATGTATACACAGTATTGACTACAGACTGCCCACACATTGAATGGGAGTCCAACGTCAATGTCACTTGGGCACACCCTTTGCAAGCCCATGGAAACGGGAAGCAGGAGGGGTGTGTGTCACACAAACCCAAGCATCTGAACCAAATTCATGACAAGCCTGCATGTGCCCAGCCACAATACAGCGTATGCCCACGGGAGCCACACAAGGCAACACACTGTCCAAAAAAAAATAAATAAATAAATAATCAAAAATGGCCATTAATGGGCCCGGGGGGGGCGGTGGGGGAGGCCACCCAGGAGGTCCGTGGACAGGGTGCATCCAGGGGCACCCTCCACCAGGCCCCCACTCATGTCTCCCATCACCCCCACCCCCCAGCAGTGCAGGGGCACCCTCCACCAGGCCCCCACTCATGTCTCCCACCACCCCCACCCCCCAGCAGTGCAGGGGCACCCTCCACCAGGCCCCCACTCATGTCCCCTAGCACCCCCACCCACCAGCATCCAGGGGCACCCTCCACCAGGCCCCCACTCATGTCTCCCATCACCCCCACCCCCCCAGCAGTGCAGGGGTACCCTCCACCATGTCCCCCAGCACCCCCACCCCCCAGCAGTGCAGGGGCAGCCTCCACCAGGCCCCCACTCATGTCTCCCACCACCCCCACCCCCGAGCAGTGCAGGGGCACCCTCCACCAGGCCCCCACTCATGTCTCCCATCACCCCCACCCCCCAGGAGTGCAGAGCACCCTCCACCAGGCCCCCACACATTTCTCCCATCATCCACACCCCCCAGCAGTGCAAAGGCACCCTCCACCAGGCCCCCACTCATGTCCAACTCATGTCCCCCAGCACCCCCACCCACCAGCATCCAGGGGCACCCTCCACTAGGCCCCCACACATTTCTCCCATCATCCCCACCCCCCAGCAGTGCAGGGGCACCCTCCACCAGGCCCCCACACATGTCTCCCACCACCCCCACCCTCCAGCATCCAGGGGCACCCTCCACCAGGCCCCCACTCATGTCTCCCATCACCCCCACCCACCAGCAGTGCAGGGGCAGCCTCCACCAGGCCCCCACTCATGTCTCCCATCACCCCCACCCACCAGCATCCAGGGGCACCCTCCACCAGGCCCCCACTCATGTCTCCCACCACCCCCACCCCCAGCAGTGCAGGGCACCCTCCACCAGGCCCCCACTCATGTCCAACTCATGTCCCCCAGCACCTCCACCCACCAGCATCCAGGGGCACCCTCCACCAGGCCCCCACACATGTCTCCCATCACCCCCACCCCCCAGCAGTGCAGGGGCACCCTCCACCAGGCCCCCACTCATGTCCAACTCATGTCCCCCAGCACCCCCACCCACCAGCATCCAGGGGCACCCTCCACTAGGCCCCCACACATTTCTCCCATCATCCCCACCCCCCAGCAGTGCAGGGGCACCCTCCACCAGGCCCCCACACATGTCTCCCACCACCCCCACCCTCCAGCATCCAGGGGCACCCTCCACCAGGCCCCCACTCATGTCTCCCATCACCCCCACCCCCCAGCAGTGCAGGGGCAGCCTCCACGAGGCCCCCACTCATGTCTCCCATCACCCCCACCCACCAGCATCCAGGGGCACCCTCCACCAGGCCCCCACTCATGTCTCCCACCACCCCCACCCCCCAGCAGTGCAGGGCACCCTCCACCAGGCCCCCACTCATGTCCCCCAGCACCCCCACCCCCCAGCATCCAGGGGCACCCTCCACCAGGCCCCCACACATGTCTCCCATCACCCCCACCCCCCAGGAGTGCAGGGCACCCTCCACCAGGCCCCCACACATGTCCAACTCATGTCCCCCAGCACCCCCACCCACCAGCATCCAGTGGCACCCTCCACCAGGCCCCCACACATGTCTCCCATCACCCCCAGCATCCAGGGGTACCCTCCACCAGGCTCCCACTCATGTCTCCCACCACCCCCACCCTCCAGCATCCAGGGGCAACCTCCACCAGGCCCTCACTCATGTCTCCCATCACCCCCACCCCCCAGCAGTGCAGGGCACCCTCCACCAGGCCCCCACACATGTCTCCCATCACCCCCACCCCCCAGCAGTGCAGGGGCACCCTCCACCAGGCCCCCACTCATGTCTCCCAGCACCCCCACCCCCAGCATCCAGGGGCACCCTCCACCAGGCCCCCACTCATGTCTCCCATCACCCCCACCCCCCAGCCATGCAGGGGCACCCGCCACCAGGCCCCCACTCATGTCTCCCACCACCCCCACCCCCCAGCATCCAGGGGCACCCTCCACCAGGCCCCCACTCATGTCTCCCACCCCCCAGCATCCAGGGGCACCCTCCACCAGGCCCCCACTCATGTCTCCCATCACCCCCACCCCCCAGCAGTGCAGGGCACCCTCCACCAGGCCCCCACTCATGTCTCCCATCACCCCCACCCCCCAGCCGTGCGATTTGGCTGGGTACGTGTATTCCTGGGGTGCGCGGGTAGTCTCCCATGCGATACCATCAGGGTACGTATATCATGGGTCCACGTGAACTTCCACACGCGATACCAGCAGGCTACGTGTATTACGGGGTTCGCGGGAAGTTCCACACGCGATTGCCCTGGGTACGTGTATTTCGGGGTGCGTGTGAAGTTTCACACGCGATTTTGCAGGGTACGTGTATTTCGGTGTGCGCGTGAACTTCCACACGCGACTGGGGTCAGCCATGGAGTCACCCTGTGCCAGGTCTGGTTCCACAGTGGGCTGGTCCAACAAGGGCTGAGCATGGATGGTGTCAGCCACGTTACCCTTAACCAGGGGGGGGGGCATGGGTGTCCCTGACTGCTCCTCCACACATGGGGGGCTAGGGGCACCCTGCAAGTCATGGCCACGTCCCCTACCGGATCCACCCCGGCCACCACTTGGGGCTCGGCCACCTTTGCCACCCTTACGGCTTGTTCGCCTCCCAGCCATGGCACTGTTATTGTGCGTATGGGAGTCGATGTGAACTATTGTCCTGGGCAATTGGGGGTCAAAGGGGTTGGGTACCAGATGGTAATCGTACCCTAGTGCTCTAGCAAGGCTGTATGTCACCCCTGGGGAAAGATGACGGGTCACGCAACGCACAGGCACCCCAAAAAAGGGAAGTAAGGTGCACGCAACCCCTCCTAGACCACGTGTGTGGAAAAATAAACCTGCACTATGCTGTGGCACCCAGAAACACAAGAATGAACGTATGCGTGTCACACGCAGCCTAGAATGACCTCTAAAGGGGTATGCGACACACGGGGCAAGCACAGATGTTAAATACGTGCGCGACTCACCGTCTGCCAGGAACAAAAGCGTGAAAAATATGCGCGTGTGCGCGTTGGCAACACCCCGCCAAAAGAAGAATTGTACACTGTCTGAGGAGACAGGACAACAGTAGAAGGGAATGCTGTTTGAGGAAACAGGCCCGCGAAAAAGAGCAAAAGAGAAAAAGCTGTCAGAGGTAACAGGAAGTACGAACTTGAAACGCCGTGAAGTAAATCGCGTGTGAACCGACAAGAAGTACAGATTTCACCCACTCGCTCTCCACGAAAAGCACGTACAAGGAAATGGCGTTCTACACGTACCTTTTATACACACGTCACAGACGCGCATACGCGATGAGGCCATTTCCACCAATTACACGCTTTGACACTCGGACGTTTATCTTTTTTTTTACACGCGCCATTCTCTACGGCCATGCGCGTGACGTCATAGCTGCGCATGGGGGCCTTTGGGCCAATGAAATCGCGTATGTGTGCAGACGCGCTTACGCGCTAAGGGCC
Source organism: Ambystoma mexicanum (assembly GCF_040938575.1). Lineage (NCBI taxonomy): Eukaryota > Metazoa > Chordata > Amphibia > Caudata > Ambystomatidae > Ambystoma > Ambystoma mexicanum. The sequence goes on from NC_090931.1 coordinate 1,537,454,903, forward strand.
TTTCCTCGAATTACATGCAGACGTGCAGGATTTTCACGTGCCAAATCACTCCGTATCAAGCTGGCCACGCGTAAGCACACGGAAGACCACGCTTCTGCCCAGAAAGCCGATTTACTGCCCCTCAGAGCCCCGAGCATGCTCCCACCTGCCATCTGCTGCTGCCTGACTGCCTGCTGCCCACGTGCCCTGCCATTTGCTGCCTGCACATCAGCCAGGGGTGCTGTTGCTGTGACCACCCCTGCTGGAACCGAAGACTCCCGACTGGGATTCCATCGCTCCATAGCCCAGCCCCAGGACCCAGTTGCCCACCCACTCCTGCCTCTGGGGTTGTCATGTCGGGCACTGCAACATCTGGCACCACTGACAACCCCCGGCCAGAGAGGCAGAGGGGCACCAGCTTCAGTGCCAGGGAAGTTGGTGTCCTGGTGGAGCAAGTCCTGGGGCAGTATGATGCCCTCTTCGGAAGTGTGCGCGCCGACAAGGAAGGACGGACTCGGATCTGGACGGACATCGTGACTGCCATCAACGCGGAGGGGGTGGCAGTCCGCGACTTCCAACATGTCAAGAAGCGCTGGGAGGACTTCAGGTCCAGGACCCTGAACAAGGCCCGGCGCCTCTTGAAGGCAGCGGATGCTAAGGGGTGCCGGGGCCACTTGTCGGAAGATCAGATGAGGGTCCTGGAACGCATGTCCCCAGCGCTGCACGTCCAGGTCCTTGAGAGGCAGACCCGTCTGGAGTCGAGCGGTAAGTGTACATGCATCATGATTGTAAGCTGTGCGTGTGGTGATGTGCCAGTAATGTGCCGGTTGCACATCTGTTTGTATGGGGCCGAGTATGGGTGGGGGTGAACAGGGCCGTGAGGCTAACACATAAGAGGGCTGTCATGTGTGAGACATGGATGGTGCTTGTATGCGTAGGCTTGCATGCCAAATGCAGTTGTGTGGGCACACATGTTTGGATGAATGTGTATGTAGGTAGGCATGTTCGTGATGTCACGCATGTATGTTGTTCTCAGCTGCATGTATCAGCACTGTGTACATGTGCATGTGTGTGTATTTGACAAGGGTGCAACAGTGATGCAACATGGATGCATGTGACAGCGGGATGTGGAAGCCTGATTGGCAGATGTGACATGGATGCCCATCTGAACACTGCGACAGTTGGCTGAGGTGTACACATGCATGCAAGTGTGGTGGTGTGCGTGCATGTGTAGTGCACTCCCTGTGTTGCATGTGATGTCTGGCTCACCTTTGCCTGCTCATGCTGTTGTATGTGTATGGATGGTGCTGGCAGTTGCGATGTGGCTGTGGTATGGCTCATGTGTGTAAGTTGAAATGACATGTGTGTTGCCAATTGTGATGCCATGTCTGAGGTTTGCCAATGCCACTCATGTGCAACTGTCATGTGTGTATGTGTCCATTGTGCAGTGCCCTGATGCCTGTGTTTTATTTCTCCCTGTCTGCAGCGTCAACTGATGAAGAGGGCGGAGAAGGTGCTGTGGAGCACAGCGGCGAGGATTGCACCGCCAGCCAGAGACGCAAGGCCCGGCTCCCCTCCCAGGTTGTGATCTCGTCGGGGAGTGAGGAGTCCGGTGCCGCGTCCCAGGCCGCAGCTGCCGGGGGGAGGTCCAAGAGGCGGAGGTCGGAGTTGGACTCCTCGGCAGCAGAAGGGGCAGCTGGGACCCCACAGGGCCCAACGGGGAAAGATGGCACGGAGTCATCCAGCTTGGTGCGGGGTTTGGTGGAGGAGGAGGCCGTGCAAGCAACAGAGACGGGGTCTGGAGGTGGGGATTCCACTGGTGCTAGTGGTGCAGTGCAGGACCAGGGACAGGAGGCAGCACAGGTCGCCGCTGATCCTGTCACTGCATCATCTTGCACCAGCAGGGATGCCTACGTCCAGACCCGTTTTCAGTCAGGGGATGAGCTCTGTGCGACGTGGCTATCCGGGTCCGGGTTGAGCCTGTCCTGACTGGTGTGGCGTTGTGTGAACGGGCCATGCGAGGTGACCTGCAGTCTTTTCATGAGGAGACTGCACGTCATCTCAAATGGCTCGTTGACCGCGTCGGCCTACTGGGACAGGTCACCCAGGCCGGATTCCTCTGTTTGATGGGGCTTGCTGCGACCCCCTCCTCAACGGAACCCCCTATGCGCCAGTCGTCCTCCATGCCATCTTCCCACCCATCAGTCGCCTGGGTGCCCTGTGGAGCTGCCTCTGACGGTGCGGCCAGGCTGGTGAAGGAGGCATCTCTGCCACAGTCGGGAGTCGGACGTCCAGCAGGGGTGGCCACATCAACGACTGCACCCCAGCCAGCGGAGGATGTGCAGGCAGCAGGAGGCAGTGCAGAGGCACAGCAGCAGCAGTAACGTGGTGGGAGCCATGATGGCTCGGGGCCTTCGACATCGGAGGGGCAGGCATCGGCCGGAGGGCAGGAGGACCCAGGACGGGAAGTGTCTTCCGTGTGGCAGCGGTTGGGCCACGCCATAGATGCGGAGCGGCAGCGGGCGGAAGAGGCACGGCTCACGATGGTCAGGGCGGAGAACTCCATGCGGAGGGCCCTGAGGCGGGCCGAGTGCCTTGAGGCAATCCGCAGGGAGTTTGGGGTGAACATGTGGACGGCCCTGCGGACCCTAGGGGCCATGAAGGAGGACCGCCTCCGGGACATTGAGCAGGAGTTCGATGATGCCCTGGCCCGGAACATCCCGAAGTGAGCCGTCGGACTAGCCCGCTGCCCTTGTAAATAGTTCTGTAGTTAGTGTTAGGTTTCCTTTGGTTTTGCATTTTTTTTGGACCTTTTGGACAATGGGCCACATTTTTGTATATATATATATTTTTTTTTTTTAGGTAGTGTTATTAGATAGGTTTCATTTCTTCGGTTGGGATCATGGACCCTGGATTGTTTATCTGTATATAGTTGACTTTTGGATTTTCAATTTTTTTTATGATTTACCCATGGAGCAATGGTTTTCGATTTTAATTTCCCATTGGATTTACTTTTGTGGACTGTGACTTTGGACATCTTTCCTTTGGATTATGATTTGTGGTTTTGCATTATTTCACGGACCTGCTGGTTTATTTATTTATTTATTTATTTATTTATTTATTTATTTTTAACTTTACTCTGTAAACTAAGTTTTGTCAAAAAGGACGTGTTTTGATCGCCTTCAGAGTGCTGCCATTAGGGCAACACGTACATTTCCCAACCTGTTCGTAGACCAACAGTGGAGCTTTGGAGTTCGGAGTCCAGAGTCCCCCCCCCTGCCTACCACACTAAGTCAGGACTCTCAGCGGCCCTTTACATTCTTCTCGCGTTAAACCATTACGGGTTAACCTCTGATCTATTACTGTTTATCAGATTGAATGCGAGTTTGATCAGTTTAGCCAGGGCTTGCGTCCATCTTGTGTTTTCGCCGGAGATCAGTCTCTTCCATACTTCGTCTGGTTCAAAAATCCACAAATTTTCCCCCAATGGTGTGAGGTAGGTAGTTCTGTTTTTCTTTGTAGTTTCGCAATCCATCACCAGGTGTTTCAACGTCTCGATGGAGGAATCTTTTTTACATAGACGACACCTTTTGTCGGATAAATCTCCTCTGATTGTTAGAATTTCCCTGGTTGGCATCAGGTTTAGTCTTGCTCTCATGATTGACCTTCTTAATTTCTTATCTGGAAACTTGATACAGTATTTTAGAGGTTGTTTCACTTTATTAAATGATGGAGGTAAGTGATTTAAGAGTTTGTAGCTAGTAGCTTTCTCCGTTGGTAGAGTGTCTGACATGATTATTTTTCTGTATAGGCGCATCGCGCTTTGGTCTATCATTGATGCTAGAGACACCAGACCAAGTTCTCTTCTAATGGCTGGGATGGGCGATGATTTAGGTAAGCACAAAACTGTTTTCCACACGTACCCTTCGACTTTGGACCAAAGGCTGCGTGGGAGGTACAACGAAGCCTCCATTCCATAAGTCAAGGCCGGGACCACTTTGGCTTTGTAGAAGGATAGAGCCGGTGTTACAGAAAATTTGCCGAACTTTCGGTCGACTGCCCTCATTTGGGAGGTCAGACATTTTGTTTTTTCCCATATTTGTTTTTGCAGGGTCCTTTCTGTCCTGGAACTGTCCAATTGAATCCCTAGATATTTGAAGTTTGACACTAATTCAATCTTGGTGTTATTTAGGAAAACACTAAGCTTTTTTACTGTTTTGGTTTGAGCTTTTTCTATCACTAAGATTTTAGTCTTAGATTTGTTGATCTCCAGATAATTATCAGCGATGTAGCTCTCCAGGTTCCTTAATTTTCTTTGTAATCCCACTTTGGTTTGGTCAATTAATATGACGTCATCAGCGTACAACAGACGAGGAATCTCACATTTCCCAATTTTTGGTGGGAATGATCGAATACTGCTTTCAGATGATTGATAGTCGCCTAGGAATGCGATAAACAATGCTGGTGCCAGAGGGCACCCTTGTTTCACACCTCGATTTACTCTGATTTCGTCCGACAAGGATCCCTGATAGTTGAGTTTAATTCTGATTTTAGTGCACGAGTGGAGGGCTTTTATGGGCTCCAGGATCGTGGCTGGGCAATTCCACCCTTGAAGTTTCAACCAAAGAGTGGGACGGTCAATTCTATCAAAAGCCTTTGACAGGTCCACAAAGGCCAGGTGGACCTTAGGGGCGCCTTCTTTCACTTTCGCTTTTAAAATGTTGAGGACCATTAGGTTAATTGAGGTGGAACCATTTTCCTGGAATCCCGTTTGCAATATGTCGAAAGACGGGTTGTTTTTGCTCCATGCGTGTAGATGTTTTAGGAGGCCTGTAGCATATATTTTGCCTATTATGTCAAGAAGGGCGATTGGCCTATAGCTCGCTGGTTCATTTCTCGGTCCTTTTTTATAGATGGGGACTATGACAGCCTTCTGCCACGATTCGGGCACCATCTTTGTTTTACCGCATTCGGCGAAGATCTTACTGATCATTTCCGCCCATTCCTTGGGTAACATTTTTAAGTCCATGTTGGTAAGGCCGTCCGGACCCGGGGCTCTCGAGGTCTTCAGTTTTCGTATGGCTAGTTCGATGTCATCCTTGTTCGTTAGGTCGACCCATGATGATTCAGAGCCCTGACTTTTAAGTTCTGATTCTATCAATCGACCATCAAATTCAGCTGTGAAATATTTACACCAGGTATCTTCGGCCACTGCGTTGGAAAATGAGGAAGTCTGTGTGTTGTTTGACTCTTTTATAAGGGTCCAAAATTCGTTTGATTTTTTGGATTGAAGTTTACACATCATCATCTCGGCGTCGTTTTGATATTGGATGATTTTGTGCTGTTTCAGGCAATTTTTGTAGATTTTGACTTCTTGGCGCCAAGCCAACCAGTCGACCTCTACATTGGACTTCTTAGCTCTTCTTAGCAGTCTACGGCCCAGTTTCCTTTTTTCAACCAGGGTCTTATCGTAACTGTGGTGGTTAAGAGGATGATGTCTCGTTTTCTTTTGCCCTTTCACCCGGAATTCTAGAAGTAGTGGTAAGTAGTTTGGTCTTTCGATCTTTACTTCATTTCCCTCCTGGGTGGCTTTGTTTGCCCAGGCCTGCCTGATTTTCTTGATGTTTTGTTCGTTCAAACGTAGGCGGGTCTGTTGTGAATTAATTTCGATTGACCAATCGTAAGAGCTTGCTTTCCGGGTAATGGTTGACCACGTGCAGGACAGTAGATTGTGATCACTGTTAACCGTTTTAGTCACCTTGAAGTCAGAGAGATCTTGGATGAGGCCATTTGTTATGAAGATATAGTCTAGCGTTGCTTTCGAGCCGTTTCGCTCCCACGTGGGGATGTTTAATTGTTTGGGGAACAAAGCGGTGGCATTTTGAAGGTTTCTTAGTTTGAGAACTTCCTTCAAAGCTTTTCCTCTTTTAATTGTGAGGTCAGGGCCACCCCGTTTCAGGGGGGAGCATTGACGGTCATTTGAGGCGGACATGTATTTGGCGTTAAAATCGCCACAGATGATAAGCTCGATTTTCTCAAATTCCACGTAAAGCTGATCAATCGTGGTTCCAACGGAGGAGCAGAAAGATTTTATAGACGTTCTCTGGGGGTTCCAATAGCAGTTTAGAATAGCCAGATGGTTCAGGCGCCCTTTGGTCTCCTGTACCCCATGATCGATATTGGAGGTCAAGGTGACCAGCATTTCGTAGGACTGTTTCCACGTTGTTGGTTCCCTGAAACCCACTCCGATTTTAATTGCGGTTATCAAACCAGACGATGGTCTGCCAAGGAGGCCTTTCACTGCCGGAGAGAAAGTCGCTGTGAAGCCATCCAAGACTGGTTTGTTAACCAGCCAGGTTTCTTGCAGGCATACTATTTCATAGTGTCCTAAGTCGAGGTCTCCGGGTATTGTCAGGTGAGCATGGCCTCTCGTGTTCCAAGATGCCAGGGAGTAGCTTTCATTTGTGGGTCGCTCGCGAGTTTCTTTGCCAAATGGTGCTTTCAGGCAAGCAGACCCTTGTCGTTGCTATTGGCCCTTCTTGTTGGACCAGTTTCTTGTTAGCCACTGCCAGGGGCCTCTTGGTTGTCTTTCATTTCCCGTGGTCACTCGGGACTTTTCTTGTTTAATTTTTGAGTCCTCTTGCTTTTCACGGGCTCCATCACGAGTGTCCATGATTTGATGTGTGGCCTCGCTATTTTTTATGCTTTCACTCCAGGTCCCGTCGGAATGAACCTTCCTAGTTTGGCGATGTCTATAATTGGAGTCGTCTCTTGATCGTAGTTCATTCAACCTAGTCCCTGGCCAACCGGACCTCTGTGGTCGTTTGTAAATTTCCTGTTGGTCCTGATGATTACGCCATTGGGTTTGTTGGGATAAGTCGTCCGTTCTGGATCGATAGTGGTTCTTATATTTCGGATTTACCGCCTCTTTCTCTTCCGTATCTTGGGCGCTCCGGCCCCTTTCTTGTTCCGTCAAACGGAAGCCCAATTGGGCAAATTCTTCGTAAACCAATTCGTCAAGATCCTTAATTGCAATTGTTTTTAAATGAATAAATGCTTTGGCCCTTTTTTCCCTATGATAGGGTTCCACGAGCACGAAGTCGTCTGATCGGATCTTTTTCAGGGTTTTCATTTTCTTTATCTGGAGCACCGTCGGCCTGTTTAGAATTAGGGAGTTTTTATCCGCTTCCATTTGTTCAAGCTTGAACAACCGGGTTCCTTCTTTGAGTTTTTTCCTGGTTGTGATGTCACTTTTTGACGTGCCATAATTCCTTGAGCTTCTTTGATTTATAGGAGAGGCTTTGAGACTGCACGGGTTGGGGGGACTTCTTCTTGTACTTGAAACTGAGTTTGCGGGGTTTACATCTTCTGGAGACGATTTGGGTGGTGGGCTCTTTTCCTCTGCCCGATGTGTTGCAAGCTTCTTTCTTTGGACTTCTCCAATTACCACCTTTTCCGTTGGGGGCCTGCCGTTTTGCCTTTCCACGTGCTCTGCGAGACTCTTTTCACTTCCGCTCTCTTGAGGGCGCGGATTCGTTGGTTTCTGCTGACCCTCTTCTGAATAGGTGGAAATGTCCATGAGGTCCGCACAAGCTAGAAAGTCCTCTACTGTTCTTGGTGACGTCGTGAGATCGATTTCTTTTGGCTGGGACTTTTGGTCGGATCTATTTGCGATTGTATGCTTTTTGCCCTGTCTAGGTCCCTTCGCGGCTACTTCAGCCAACGTGCCTGGGGCCACCTGTCCAGTATGAACGGTGTTTTGTAAATGCGTCCTTTGAGGTTTGGACAATTTTTCTCCTTCTGGATATTCTTGTACCAATCGGAGTACGGTTGGTTCTTTTCCCTTTGAAGTTTGTACTGCCTCATTCGTCCCCCCTATAGGCGTTAAAGGGTCAGGGGATAAGGAACTGTGCACAAATGCGATGGACTCAATATTTTTTTCGAGAGCTTCCAGTTTCTTCTCCCAGTGTGTTTTCTGATTTGACATCGTCGGTTGATCTTCCAGGGTCGTTTGACTTGTTTTAAAGGAGCTCGTCTTGGATTCCATAGTCTCGATCTTTTTCTCCAAAGCCTGAATAATGGATTCCCATTGATTGTTCTTATTTGGAGCTTTGTATGCTGAGCTATGAATGAGGCTTTCCACCTGGACTAATTTCTCCATCATATTCGATAACAGTGCGGAGTTGTCCTGAACGTTCTCTTTGATCGCTTCGTATAGTTTACAAAAAGGGGCCAAGACGATGGTCATAGCAGACATAATAGCAATCATTTCCGGTTTTTTATTGGGAGACTCATTTTGTAGGGCCACAGCGATGTCGCTCAAACGTCTCTTTTTTGGCGAGACTTGAATTTTTTCGGTTTTTCTCGATGAGGCTGACGAATTCATCCCTTGCGGGTCCCCTGTTTGTCGTAAGTTTCTATCAAAATTTGTCGACGTTTTCGGGGAGCCCAACTTCGTCAGCTGGGTTTCCTTGTGCGGTTTAAACAAGTCTCCTTTTGTCGAGGGTGAGAAGGGGAGGGAGCTGGTCAGATGGAGCTTTGACCAGGCCAGCCGCTCTTCTGCCTCTGAATAGGGCTGTGTCGTTTGCTTTACCCTCTCCTCTCCTTTCTCGTCTTCCATCACCAGTATCTCGTCTATGGTAGCTGGAACCCCTTTAGGATGTTTGGGGGTCTGGGATGAGGGGGCCTTTTCTCTTGGGAGGCTCCTTACGTTTTGTAGCCCTGCTAATAAAGGTTCCATGGTCTTTGATTTTTCTGTGGACAAATCAGGTGTTGTTGCGGGTGTATGTGCTTTTTCTTGCACGGTGTCTTTACACGACCCTTGGATGTCTCTTAAGGGTGTGTCTGTTTTCCTTTGTTTTTGCGCAGGTTTGGTGTCCACTGTTATTTCCAACATTTCAGCGTCTGATATTTCTGTATCTAAACTTTGTTTTCTTTTGTATTGTTGGGTAAAGAAACTTTTTAGCGAGGCTGACAGCAGAGGGTTTGGAAGACCTTTTGACGTTTGGCCGCTCTGTCTGGTGCGTTCTCTTGATTTTTGTTCCGCCTTGTGGAATTTTAATTGTGGTCTCGATTTTACCGTTTTATTCGGTCCCTGAACTTTGGTTGGGGTATTAGTTTTGTTTCTCTTTTTCCTCTTTGCTCCATCACCATTTCTAAATTGCTCCCCGTCGGTTTCCTTGTTTGAGTCCTCCAGCTCACCCTCCGTTTGATTTTCACTCGTCACACCATCTTCGTCGGAGTACGTCTCTTTGCCGGAATCAGGTACTGGTTTTCTGTTGATATACTCTCTACAAGGCGAATGGAGCCTTATGTTACTTATGCCCATCGCTTTCCTGTATTCAGCCCGCTCATATTCTGGATTGTGCAGCATGACTTGTACCTGAATTGCTTTTGGGTCCTGTTTGTCATTTTCCGTGAACGGTGCTGCTCCCTTCACCATTACACCTTCTTTAATTGAACAGTTTCGCTCCTCCTCCTGAATAGGTCGTGGTGGAGATAGGTCAATTATTTCAGTTAAATCCCTTGCCTTAGTGAGATTTTCTGTTTTTTTTTTATCTCCGTGATCCTATGCTGTTCGAAATTTGCATTTTGGCCCCACTTTGCTGGCTTTTACTATGGGTTTCTGGGTTAGCTAGATCAACAGGCTGTAAACTAGTCACATCTTGCTCCTGTTCCAGGGCTAGATCATTTTCGAACTCAGTGTCGGCTTTGTGATTTAGGTCGAAAGGAAACTCTTCTTCGACCATTTGCGGCGCGGGACCCATCTGTGAGTTCGAACTCGTTTTGCCACCCTTGAATGCGGGGGTAAGCAGGTGGGTCGATAGTGCATTTTCGGTCTCACGGTCCTCTGATACGGTACAGACTTGCAGCACTTCGGCCACTTTTTCCCTTGACGTAGAAGGTTGCATCGTCGACAGGGAAGCCATCACAAAGAGTGACGGAGGCATAGCATCCTGAGCTTTGTCTTGTAGATCAGGCACAGTATTAATTTGTGTTCTATGTGTGCTTCCCAAGCGTGGTATTGAGGCTAAATCATGTGATGAGCCCTGGGTTAACAACAGGAGGTCTAAGATGGAAGGGGTTTCTTTTGATCTTTGTGACAAATCCGATTTACTCCTCCTTTTACCCGGGCTCGCTTTCTTCCCTTGTTTTGCCGTTTTTAGCGGATACGGAACTTTCAAGGTACTAGTCACGGCTTGAGCGGGACGAACCTCTGGTTCCATTTGGGATTGGCTTCGGGTTTGCAGCGGTCTGGTGCAGGTCATGTCCTCCCTCACACGCTCTCAGCGCAAACAGCGAAAACAGTGTGGTCAGATGCGTTGCCCTTTACTCCGCGTTCGGGCTTAACGCTGCAAGGGTGAACTGGCCCTCTGTATATGGGCTGACAGTGTCACGTGAGCAGTCACGTGACCGGCGCGATGCTCCGCCTCCTCCTGGAAGCAAAGCGTCCGGCGAGCGCGAGTTTTAGAGGAACTCCCAGCGCAGAATGGCGTGCAGCAGCAACAAAAGTAAACAGCTTGTGGTCACTGGACAAGTCTTTCCACTTCTGAAGAGCGGTTCACGCCGCTCAGCTGCACTGGCCCTCTGTTTATGGGCTGACAGTGTCACGTGAGCAGTCACGTGACCGGCGCGATGCTCCGCCTCCTCCGGGAAGCAAAGCGTCCGGCTTGCGCGAGTTTTAGAGGAACTCCCAGCGCAGAATGGCGTGCAGCAGCAACAAAAGTAAACAGCTTGTGGTCACTGGACAAGTCTTTCCACTTCTGAAGAGCGTTGTTTTTCCATTATTGTTTGTTTGATTCAATTTATGTTGCTTTTAATACATATTTTTTCTTCAAACTTCAGTGTGTAGCATCATCTCATTGGTTTCATGCATATCAGGTTATGGGTTTTGACATTCACTGACACCCATTGGGTGTATGTGAGGGACATGTGTTCATTTCCAAACTTGCAATTGGGGTTCTATCATGTTTTTGCAATTTCTAAGTGGGTGGATGCAATACTCATGTGGGTGTTTGGAATTTGGAGGCTGACCATAAGGGCCAGGGATCTAGTTTGTAATGACATGTTGGCTGGGAGACATGAGTGGGGGCCTGGTGGAGGGTGCCCTGCACTACCGGGGGGTGGTGGTGGTGGGAGACATGAGTGGGGGCCTGGTGGAAGGTGCCCCTGGATGCTGGTGGGTGGGGGTGCAGGGGGACATGTGTGGGGGCCTGGTGGAGGGTGCCCCTGCACTGCTGGGGGGTGGGGGTGATGGGAGACATGTGTGGGGGCCTGGTGGAGGGTGCCCCTGGATGCTGGGGGGTGGGGGTGCAGGGGGACATGTGTGGGGGCCTGGTGGAGGGTGCCCCTGCACTGCTAGGGGGTGGGAGTGATGGGAGACATGAGTGGGGGCCTGGTGGAGGGTGCCCTGCACTGCTGGGGGTGGGGTGGTGGGAGACATGTGTGGGGGCCTGGTGGAGGGTGCCCTGCACTGCTGGGGGGTGGGGGTGCAGGGGGACATGTGTGGGGGCCTGGTGGAGGGTGCCCCTGCACTGCTGGGGGGTGGGGGTGATGGGAGACATGAGTGGGGGCCTGGTGGAGGGTGCCCTGCACTGCTGGGGGGAGGGGGTGGTGGGAGACATGTGGGGGGCCTGGTGGAGGGTGCCCCTGGAGGCTGGTGGGTGGGGGTGCTGGGGGACATGAGTTGGACATGAGTGGGGGCCTGGTGGAGGGTGCCCCTGGATGCTGGGGGTGGGGGTGCTGGGGGACATGAGTTGGACATGAGTGGGGGCCTGGTGGAGGGTGCCCCTGCACTGCTGGTGGGTGGGAGTGATGGGAGACATGTGTGGGGGCCTGGTGGAGGGTGACCTGCACTGGTGGGGGTGGTGGGGGACATGTGTGGGGGCCTGGTGGAGGGTGCCCCTGGATGCTGGGGGGTGGGGGTGGTGGGAGACATGAGTGGGGGCCTGGTGGAGGGTGCCCCTGGATGCTGGCGGGTGGGGGTGCTGGGGGACATGAGTTGGGGCCTGGTGGAGGGTGCCCCTGGATGCTGGGGGGTGGGGGTGCAGGGGGACATGAGTGGGGGCCTGGTGGAGGGTGCCCCTGCACTGCTGGGGGGTGGGGGTGGTGGGAGACATGAGTGGGGGCTTGGTGGAGGGTGCCCCTGGATGCTGGTGGGTGGGGGTGCTGGGGGACATGAGTTGGACATGAGTGGGGGCCTGGTGGAGGGTGCCCCTGCACTGCTGGGGGGTGGGGGTGATGGGAGACATGTGTGGGGGCCTGGTGGAGGGTGCCCTGCACTGCTGGGGGGTGGGGGTGCAGGGGGACATGAGTGGGGGCCTGGTGGAGGGTGCCCCTGGATGCAGGGGGGTGGGGGTGCTGGGGGACATGTGTTGGACATGAGTGGGGGCCTGGTGGAGGGTGCCCCTGGATGCTGGGGGGTGGGGGTGCAGGTGGACGTGTGGGGGCCTGGTGGAGGGTGCCCCTGCACTGCTGGGGGGGTGGGGGTGCTGGGGGACATGAGTTGGACATGAGTGGGGGCCTGGTGGAGGGTGCCCCTGGATGCTGGGGGGTGGGGGTGCTGGGGGACACGAGTTGGAAATGAGTGGGGGCCTGGTGGAGGGTGCCCCTGGATGCTGGGGGGTGGGGGTGCAGGGGGACATGTGTGGGGGCCTGGTGGAGGGTGCCCCTGCACTGCTGGGGGGTGGGGGTGATGGGAGACATGTGTGGGGGCCTGGTGGAGGGTGCCCCTGGATGCTGGGGACTGGGGGTGGTGGGGGACATGAGTGGGGGCCTGGTGGAGGGTGCCCCTGGATGCTGGTGGGTGGGGGTGCTGGGGGACATGAGTTGGACATGAGTGGGGGCCTGGTGGAGGGTGCCCCTGGATGCTGGGGGGTGGGGGTGCAGGGGGACATGAGTGGGGGCCTGGTGGAGGGTGCCCCTGCACTGCTGGGGGTTGGGGGGTGATGGGACATGTGTGGGGGCCTGGTGGAGGGTGCCCTGCACTGCTGGGGGGTGGGGGTGGCGGGAGACATGAGTGGGGGCCTGGTGGAGGGTGCCCCTGGATGCTGGTGGGTGGGGGTGCTGGGGGACATGAGTTGGACATGAGTGGGGGCCTGGTGGAGGGTGCCCCTGCACTGCTACGGGGTGGGGGTGATGGGAGACATGTGTGGGGGCCTGGTGGAGGGTGCCCTGCACTGCTGGGGGGTGGGGTGGTGGGAGACATGTGTGGGGGCCTGGTGGAGGGTGCCCTGCACTGCTGGGGGGTGGGGGTGATGGGAGACATGAGTGGGGGCCTGGTGGAGGGTGCCCTGCACTGCTGGGGGGTGGGGGTGGTGGGAGACATGTGGGGGCCTGGTGGAGGGTGCCCCTGGATGCTGGTGGGGGTGCTGGGGGACATGAGTGGGGGCCTGGTGGAGGGTGCCCCTGGATGCTGGGGGGTGGGGGTACAGGGGGACTTGAGTGGAGGCCTGGTGGAGGGTGCCCCTGGATGCTGGTGGGTGGGGCTGCTGGGGGACATGAATTGGACATGAGTGGGGGCCTGGTGGAGGGTGCCCCTGGATGCTGGGGGTGCAGGGGGACATGTGTGGGGGCCTGGTGGAGGGTGCCCCTGCACTGCTGGGGGTGGGGGTGATGGGAGACGTGTTTGGGCCTGGTTGGAGGGTGTCCTGCACTGCTGGGGGGTGGGGGTGGTGGGGAGACATGAGTGGGGGCCTGGTGGAGGGTGCCCTGCACTGCTGGGGGGTGGGGGTGGTGGGAGACATGAGTGGGGGCCTGGTGGAGGGTGCCCCTGGATGCTGGTTGGTGGGGGGTGCTGGGGGACATGAGTTGGACATGAGTGAGGGCCTGGTGGAGGGTGCCCCTGGATCCTGGGGGGTGGGGGTGCTGGGGGACATGAGTTGGACATGAGTAGGGGCCTGGTGGAGGGTGCCCCTGGATGCTGGGGGGTGGGGGTGCAGGGGGACATGTGTGGGGGCCTGGTGGAGGGTGCCCCTGCACTGCTGGGGGGTGGGGGTGATGGGAGACATGTGTGGGGGCCTGGTGGAGGGTGCCCTGCACTGGTGAGGGGTGGGGGTGGTGGGAGACATGAGTGGGGGCCTGGTGGAGGGTGCCCTGCACTGCTGGGGGGTGGGGGTGATGGGAGACGTGTGGGGGCCTGGTGGAGGGTGCCCCTGGATGCTGGGGGGTGGGGGTGGTGGGGGACATGAGTGGGGGCCTGGTGGAGGGTGCCCCTGGATGCTGGTGGGTGGGGATGCTGGGGGACATGAGTTGGACATGAGTGGGGGCCTGGTGGAGGGTGCCCCTGGATGCTGGGGGGTGGGGGTGCAGGGGGACATGTGTGGGGGCCTGGTGGAGGGTGCCCCTGCACTGCTGGGGGGTGGGGGTGATGGGAGACATGTGTGGGGGCCTGGTGGAGGGTGCCCTGCACTGCTGAGGGGTGGGGGTGGTGGGAGACATGAGTGGGGGCCTGTTGGAGGGTGCCCTGCACTGCTGGGGGGTGGGGGTGATGGGAGACATGTGGGGGGGCCTGGTGGAGGGTGCCCTGCGCTGCTGGGGGGTGGGGGTGGTGGGAGACATGAGTGGGGGCCTGGTGGAGGGTGCCCTGCACTGCTGGGGGGTGGGGGTGATGGGAGACATTTGCGGGGGCCTGGTGGAGGGTGCCCCTGGATGCTGGGGGGGTGGGGGTGGTGGGGGACATGAGTGGGGGCCTGGTGGAGGGTGCCCCTGGATGCTGGTGGGTGGGGGTGCTGGGGGACATGAGTTGGACATGAGTGGGGGCCTGGTGGAGGGTGCCCCTGGATGCTGGGGGGTGGGGGTGCAGGGGGACATGAGTGGGGGCCTGGTGGAGGGTGCCCCTGCACTGCTAGGGGGTGGGGTGGTGGGAGACATGTGTGGGGGCCTGGTGGAGGGTGCCCTGCACTGCTGGGGGGTGCAGGGGGACATGTGTGGGGGCCTGGTGGAGGGTGTCCCTGCACTGCTGGGGGGTGGGGGTGATGGGAGACATGAGTGGGGGCCTGGTGGAGGGTGCCATTGCACTGCTGGGGGGTGGGGGTGTTGGGAGACATGTGTTGGGGCCTGGTGGAGGGTGCCCCTGGATGCTGGTGGGTGGGGGTGCTGGGGGACATGAGTGGGCGCCTGGTGGAGGGTGCCCCTGGATGCTGGGGGTGGGGGTGCAGGGGGACGTGTGGGGGCCTGGTGGAGGGTGCCCCTGCACTGCTGGGGGTTGGGGGTGATGGGAGACATGTGTGGGGGCCTGGTGGAGGGTGCCCTGCACTGCTGGGGGGTGCAGGGGGACATGTGTGGGGGCCTGGTGGAGGGTGTCCCTGCACTGCTGGGGGGTGGGGGTGATGGGAGACATGAGTGGGGGCCTGGTGGAGGGTGCCCTTGCACTGCTGGGGGGTGGGGGTGTTGGGAGACATGTGTTGGGGCCTGGTGGAGGGTGCCCCTGGATGCTGGTGGGTGGGGGTGCTGGGGGACATGAGTGGGGGCCTGGTGGAGGGTGCCCCTGCACTGCTGGGGGTTGGGGGTGATGGGAGACATGTGTGGGGGCCTGGTGGAGGGTGCCCTGCACTGCTGGGGGGTGGGGGTGGTGGGGAGACATGAGTGGGGGCCTGGTGGAGGGTGCCCTGCA
Organism: Ambystoma mexicanum; assembly: GCF_040938575.1. Taxonomy (NCBI): domain Eukaryota; kingdom Metazoa; phylum Chordata; class Amphibia; order Caudata; family Ambystomatidae; genus Ambystoma; species Ambystoma mexicanum. The sequence goes on from NC_090931.1 coordinate 1,537,470,495, forward strand.
CTGCTGGGGGGTGGGGGTGGTGGGAGACATGAGTGGGGGCCTGGTGGAGGGTGCCCCTGGATGCTGGTTGGTGGGGGTGCTGGGGGACATGAGTTGGACATGAGTGGGGGCCTGGTGGAGGGTGCCCTTGGATCCTGGGGGTGGGGGTGCTGGGGGACATGAGTTGGACATGAGTGGGGGCATGGTGGAGGGTGCCCCTGGATGCTGGGGGGTGGGGGTGCAGGGGGACATGTGTGGGAGCCTGGTGGAGGGTGCCCCTGCACTGCTCGGGGTGGGGGTGATGGGAGACATGTGTGGGGGCCTGGTGGAGGGTGCCCTGCACTGATGAGGGGTGGGGGTGGTGGGAGACATGAGTGGGGGCCTGGTGGAGGGTGCCCTGCACTGCTGGGAGGTGGGGGTGATGGGAGACATGTGTGGGGGCCTGGTGGAGGGTGGCCATGGATGCTGGGGGGTGGGGGTGGTGGGAGACATGAGTGGGGGCCTGGTGGAGGGTGCCCCTGGATGCTGGGGGGTGGGGGTGATGGGAGACATGAGTGGGGGCCTGGTGGAGGGTGCCCTGCACTGCTGGGGGGTGGGGGTGGTGGGAGACATGAGTGGGGGCCTGGTGGAGGGTGCCCCTGGATGCTGGTGGGTGGGGGTGCTGGGGGACATGAGTGGGGGCCTGGTGGAGGGTGCCCCTGGATGCTGGGGGGTGGGGGTACAGGGGGACATGAGTGGGGGCCTGGTGGAGGGTGCCCCTGGATGCTGGTGGGTGGGGGTGCTGGGGGACATGAATTGGACATGAGTGGGGGCCTGGTGGAGGGTGCCCCTGGATGCTGGGGGGTGGGGGTGCAGGGGGACATGTGTGGGGGCCTGGTGGAGGGTGCCCCTGCACTGCTGGGGGGTGGGGGTGATGGGAGACATGTGTGGGGGCCTGGTGGAGGGTGCCCTGCACTGCTGAGGGGTGGGGGTGGTGGGAGAAATGAGTGGGGGCCTGGTGGAGGGTGCCCCTGGATGCTGGGGGCTGGGGGTGGTGGGGGACATGAGTGGGGGCCTGGTGGAGGGTGCCCCTGGATGCTGGTGGGTGGGGGTGCTGGGGGACATGAGTTGGACATGAGTGGGGGCCTGGTGGAGGGTCCCCCTGGATGCTGGGGGGTGGGGGTGCAGGGGGACATGAGTGGGGGCCTGGTGGAGGGTGCCCCTGCACTGCTGGGGGTTGGGGGTGATGGGACATGTGTGGGGGCCTGGTGGAGGGTGCCCTGCACTGCTGGGGGGTGGGGGTGGCGGGAGACATGAGTGGGGGCCTGGTGGAGGGTGCCCCTGGATGCTGGTGGGTGGGGGTGCTGGGGGACATGAGTTGGACATGAGTGGGGGCCTGGTGGAGGGTGCCCCTGGATGCTGGGGGGTGGGGGTGCAGGGGGACATGAGTAGGGGCCTGGTGGAGGGTGCCCCTGCACTGCTAGGGGGTGGGGGTGATGGGAGACATGTGTGGGGGCCTGGTGGAGGGTGCCCTGCACTGCTGGGGGGTGGGGTGGTGGGAGACATGTGTGGGGGCCTGGTGGAGGGTGCCCTGCACTGCTGGGGGGTGGGGGTGCAGGGGGACATGTGTGGGGGCCTGGTGGAGGGTGCCCCTGCACTGCTGGGGGGTGGGGGTGATGGGAGACATGAGTGGGGGCCTGGTGGAGGGTGCCCTGCACTGCTGGGTGGTGGGGGTGGTGGGAGACATGAGTGGGGGCCTGGTGGAGGGTGCCCCTGGATGCTGGTGGGTGGGGGTGCTGGGGGACATGAGTGGGGGCCTGGTGGAGGGTGCCCCTGGATGCTGGGGGGTGGGGGTACAGGGGGACTTGAGTGGGGGCCTGGTGGAGGGTGCCCCTGGATGCTGGTGGGTGGGGGTGCTGGGGGACATGAATTGGACATGAGTGGGGGCCTGGTGGAGGGTGCCCCTGGATGCTGGGGGTGCAGGGGGACATGTGTGGGGGCCTGGTGGAGGGTGCCCCTGCACTGCTGGGGGGCGGGGGTGATGGGAGACATGTGTGCGGGCCTGGTGGAGGGTGTCCTGCACTGCTGGGGGGTGGGGGTCATGGGGAGACATGAGTGGGGGCCTGGTGGAGGGTGCCCCTGGATGCTGGTTGGTGGGGGGTGCTGGGGGACATGAGTTGGACATGAGTGGGGGCCTGGTGGAGGGTGCCCCTGGGGGGTGGGGGTGCTGGGGGACATGAGTTGGACATGAGTGGGGGCCTGGTGGAGGGTGCCCCTGGATGCTGGGGGGTGGGGGTGCAGGGGGACATGTGTGGGGGCCTGGTGGAGGGTGCCCCTGCACTGCTGGGGGGTGGGGGTGGTGGGAGACATGAGTGGGGGCCTGGTGGAGGGTGCCCTGCACTGCTGGGGGGTCGGGGTGATGGGAGACGTGTGGGGGCCTGGGGGAGGGTGCCCCTGGATGCTGGGGGGTGGGGGTGGTGGGGGACATGAGTGGGGGCCTGGTGGAGGGTGCCCCTGGATGCTGGGGGGTGGGGGTGCAGGGGGACATGTGTGGGGGCCTGGTGGAGGGTGCCCCTGCACTGCTGGGGGGTGGGGGTGATGGGAGACATAAGTGGGGGCCTGGCGGAGAGTGCCCTGCACTGCTGGGGGGTGGGGGTGGTGGGGAGACATGAGTGGGGGCCTGGTGGAGGGTGCCCTGCACTGCTGGGGGGTGGGGGTGGTGGGAGACATGAGTGGGGGCCTGGTGGAGGGTGCCCCTGGATGCTGGTTGGTGGGGGTGCTGGGGGACATGAGTTGAACATGAGTGGGGGCCTGGTGGAGGGTGCCCCTGGATCCTGGGGGGTGGGGGTGCTGGGGGACATGAGTTGGACATGAGTGGGGGCCTGGTTGAGGGTGCCCCTGGATGCTGGGGGGTGGGGGTGCAGGGGGACATGTGTGGGGGCCTGGTGGAGGGTGCTCCTGCACTGCTGGGGGTGATGGGAGACATGTGTGGCGGCCTGGTGGAGGGTGCCCTGCACTGCTGAGGGGTGGGGGTGGTGGGAGAAATGAGTGGGGCCTGGTGGAGGGTGCCCCTGGATGCTGGTGGGTGGGGGTGCTGGGGGACATGAGTTGGACATGAGTGGGGGCCTGGTGGAGGGTGCCCCTGGATGCTGGGGGGTGGGGGTGCAGGGGGACATGAGTGGGGGCCTGGTGGAGGGTGCCCCTGCACTGCTGGGGGTTGGGGGTGATGGGACATGTGTGGGGGCCTGGTGGAGGGTGCCCTGCACTGCTGGGGGGTGGGGGTGGCGGGAGACATGAGTGGGGGCCTGGTGGAGGGTGCCCCTGGATGCTGGTGGGTGGGGGTGCTGGGGGACATGAGTTGGACATGAGTGGGGGCCTGGTGGAGGGTGCCCCTGGATGCTGGGGGGTGGGGGTGCAGGGGGACATGAGTAGGGGCCTGGTGGAGGGTGCCCCTGCACTGCTAGGGGGTGGGGGTGATGGGAGACATGTGTGGGGGCCTGGTGGAGGGTGCCCTGCACTGCTGGGGGGTGGGGTGGTGGGAGACATGTGTGGGGGCCTGGTGGAGGGTGCCCTGCACTGCTGGGGGGTGGGGGTGCAGGGAGACATGTGTGGGGGCCTGGTGGAGGGTGCCCCTGCACTGCTGGGGGGTGGGGTTGATGGGAGACATGAGTGGGGGCCTGGTGGAGGGTGCCCTGCACTGCTGGGGGGTGGGGGTGGTGGGAGACATGAGTGGCGGCCTGGTGGAGGGTGCCCCTGGATGCTGGTGGGTGGGGGTGCTGGGGGACATGAGTGGGGGCCTGGTGGAGGGTGCCCCTGGATGCTGGGGGGTGGGGGTACAGGGGGACTTGAGTGGGGGCCTGGTGGAGGGTGCCCCTGGATGCTGGTGGGTGGGGGTGCTGGGGGACATGAATTGGACATGAGTGGGGGCCTGGTGGAGGGTGCCCCTGGATGCTGGGGGTGCAGGGGGACATGTGTGGGGGCCTGGTGGAGGGTGCCCCTGCACTGCTGGGGGGTGGGGGTGATGGGAGACATGTGTGTGGGCCTGGTGGAGGGTGTCCTGCACTGCTGGGGGGTGGGGGTGGTGGGGAGACATGAGTGGGGGCCTGGTGGAGGGTGCCCCTGGATGCTGGTTGGTGGGGGGTGCTGGGGGACATGAGTTGGACATGAGTGGGGGCCTGGTGGAGGGTGCCCCTGGGGGGTGGGGGTGCTGGGGGACATGAGTTGGACATGAGTGGGGGCCTGGTGGAGGGTGCCCCTGGATGCTGGGGGGTGGGGGTCCAGGGGGACATGTGTGGGGGCCTGGTGGAGGGTGCCCCTGCACTGCTGGGGGGTGGGGGTGGTGGGAGACATGAGTGGGGGCCTGGTGGAGGGTGCCCTGCACTGCTGGGGGGTGGGGGTGATGGGAGACGTGTGGGGGCCTGGGGGAGGGTGCCCCTGGATGCTGGGGGGTGGGGGTGGTGGGGGACATGAGTGGGGGCCTGGTGGAGGGTGCCCCTGGATGCTGGTGGGTGGGGGTGCTGGGGGACATGAGTTGGACATGAGTGGGGGCCTGGTGGAGGGTGCCCCTGGATGCTGGGGGGTGGGGGTGCAGGGGGACATGTGTGGGGGCCTGGTGGAGGGTGCCCCTGCACTGCTGGGGGGTGGGGGTGATGGGAGACATGTATGGGGGCCTGGTGGAGGGTGCCCTGCATTGCTGAGGGGTGGGGGTGGTGGGAGACATGAGTGGGGGCCTGGTGGAGGGTGCCCTGCACTGCTGGGGGTGGGGGTGATGGGAGACATGTGGGGGGCCTGGTGGAGGGTGCCCTGCACTGCTGGGGGGTGGTGGGAGACATGAGTGGGGGCCTGGTGGAGGGTGCCCTGCACTGCTGGGAGGTGGGGGTGATGGGAGACATGTGTGGGGGCCTGGTGGAGGGTGCCTCTGGATGCTGGGGGGTGGGGGTGGTGGGGGACATGAGTGGGGGCCTGGTGGAGGGTGCCCCTGGATGCTGGTGGGTGGGGGTGCTGGGGGACATGAGTTGGACATGAGTGGGGGCCTGGTAGAGGGTGCCCCTGGATGCTGGGGGTGGGGGTGCAGGGGGACATGAGTGGGGGCCTGGTGGAGGGTGCCCCTGCACTGCTGGGGGTTGGGGGTGATGGGACATGTGTGGGGGCCTGGTGGAGGGTGCCCTGCACTGCTGGGGGGTGGTGGGAGACATGAGTGGGGGCCTGCTGGAGGGTGCCCCTGGATGCTGGGGGGTGGGGGTGCAGGGGGACATGAGTGGGGGCCTGGTGGAGGGTGCCCTGCACTTCTGGGGGGTGGGGGTGCAGGGGGACATGTGTGGGGGCCTGGTGGAGGGTGCCCCTGCACTGCTGGGGGTGGGGGTGATGGGAGACATGAGTGGGGGCCTGGTGGAGGGTGCCCTGCACTGCTGGGGGGTGGGGGTGTTGGGAGACATGTGTTGGGGCCTGGTGGAGGGTGCCCCTGGATGCTGGTGGGTGGGGGTGCTGGGGGACATGAGTGGGGGCCTGGTGGAGGGTGCCCCTGGATGCTGGGGGGTGGGGGACATGAACTGGACATGAGTGGGGGCCTGGTGGAGGGTGCCCCTGGATGCTGGGGGGTGGGGGTGCAGGGGGACATGTGTGGGGGCCTGGTGGAGGGTGCCCCTGCACTGCTGGGGGGTGGGGGTGATGGGAGACATGTGTGGGGGCCTGGTGGAGGGTGCCCTGCACTGCTGGGGGGTGGGGGTGGTGGGGAGACATGAGTGGGGGCCTGGTGGAGGGTGCCCTGCACTGCTGGGGGTGGGGGTAGTTGGAGACATGAGTGGGGGCCTGGTGGAGGGTGCCCCTGGATGCTGGTTGGTGGGGGTGCTGGGGGACATGAGTTGGACATGAGTGGGTGCCTGGTGGAGGGTGCCCCTGGATCCTGGGGGTGGGGGTGCTGGGGGACATGAGTTGGACATGAGCGGGGGCCTGGTGGAGGGTGCCCCTGGATGCTGGGGGGTGGTGGTGCAGGGGGACATGTGTGGGAGCCTGGTGGAGGGTGCCCCTGCACTGCTGGGGTGTGGGGGTGATGGGAGACATGTGTGGGGGCCTGGTGGAGGGTGCCCTGCACTGCTGAGGGGTGGGGGTGGTGGGAGACATGAGTGGGGGCCTGGTGGAGGGTGCCCTGCACTGCTGGGAGGTGGGGGTGATGGGAGACATGTGTGGGGGCCTGGTGGAGGGTGCCCCTGGATGCTGGGGGGTGGGGGTGGTGGGAGACATGAGTGGGGGCCTGGTGGAGGGCACCCCTGGATGCTGGTGGGTGGGGGTGCTGGGGGACATGAGTGGGGGCCTGGTGGAGGGTGCCCCTGGATGCTGGGGGGTGGGGGTGATGGGAGACATGAGTGGGGGCCTGGTGGAGGGTGCCCTGCACTGCTGGGGGGTGGGGGTGGTGGGAGACATGAGTGGGGGCCTGGTGGAGGGCGCCCCTGGATGCTGGTGGGTGGGGGTGCTGGGGGACATGAGTGGGGGCCTGGTGGAGGGTGCCCCTGGATGCTGGTGAGTGGGGGTGCTGGGGGACATGAGTGGGGGCCTGGTGGAGGGTGCCCCTGGATGCTGGGGGGTAGGGGTACAGGGGGACATGAGTGGGGGCCTGGTGGAGGGTGCCCCTGGATGCTGGTGGGTGGGGGTGCTGGGGGACATGAGTGGGGGCCTGGTGGAGGGTGCCCCTGCACTGCTGGGGGGTGGGGGTGATGGGAGACATAAGTGGGGGCCTGGCGGAGGGTGCCCTGCACTGCTGGGGGGTGGGGGTGGTGGGGAGACATGAGTGGGGGCCTGGTGGAGGGTGCCCTGCACTGCTGGGGGGTGGGGGTGGTGGGAGACATGAGTGGGGGCCTGGTGGAGGGTGCCCCTGGATGCTGGTTGGTGGGGGTGCTGGGGGACATGAGTTGGACATGAGTGGGGGCCTGGTGGAGGGTGCCCCTGGATCCTGGGGGACATGAGTTGGACATGAGTGGGGGCCTGGTTGAGGATGCCCCTGGATGCTGGGGGGTGGGGGTGCAGGGGGACATGTGTGGGGGCCTGGTGGAGGGTGCTCCTGCACTGCTGGGGGTGATGGGAGACATGTGTGGGGGCCTGGTGGAGGGTGCCCTGCACTGCTGAGGGGTGGGGGTGGTGGGAGACATGAGTGCGGGCCTGGTGGAGGGTGCCCTGCACTGCTGGGGGGTGGGGGTGATGGGAGACATGTGTGGGGGCCTGGTGGAGGGGGCCCCTGGATGCTGGGGGGTGGGGGTGGTGGGAGACATGAGTGGGGGCCTGGTGGAGGGTGCCCCTGCACTGCTGGGGGGTGGGGGTGATGGGAGACATGTGTGTGGGCCTGGTGGAGGGTGCCCTGCACTGCTGGGGGGTGTGGGGGTGGTGGGAGACATGAGTGGGGGCCTGGAGGAGGGTGCCCCTGGATGCTGGTGGGTGGGGGTGTTGGGGGACATGAGTTGGACATGAGTGGGGGCCTGGTGGAGGGTGCCCCTGGATGCTTAGGGGTGGGGGTGCTGGGGGACATGAGTTGGACATGAGTGCGGGCCTGCTGGAGGGTGCCCCTGGATGCTGGGGGGTGGGGGTGCAGGGGGACATGAGTGGGGGTCTGGTGGAGAGTGCCCCTGGATGCTGGGGGGAAGGGGTGCAGGGGGACATGCGTTGGTGGGCAGTAGTACAAGGTGACGTGGGTTGGCTGAGGGGCATGGGCAGGGTAGGCACCTGTGGTGTGGGCCGCCTGCAGGGGCCGTGGAGGGTATAGAGGGAACACCTGGGAGGACCCACACGTGCAATTCACGTGTGGTGCTCCCCGCGCACCCCTGGAATACACGTGCCCTGATGGAATCGCGTGTGTTACTTCCCACGCACCCCTGATGTACACGTACCCAGGACAATCGCGTGTGAAACTTCCCGCGAACCACTCAAATACACGTTCCCCGCTTGGTGTTTGCTGTTTGCAGCCCTGTGAACTGGTCCAGGGTTAGCGCAGCCCTTTGCGATGATTTGGGAATTTTGAAGGTACTTTTATGACAACGGTAGTCACACAGAGAATTACATTTGGGTACAAACCCCTTGCATATTACAGTGGAATTTTGGACCCAGTAATGAGAGGTCACTTTCCATGCCAACAAAGTTTAGCAGCCGCTGCGTTCGCCATAGAAAAGGCTACAAACATAGTGATGGGATGGTCCATGACGTTATTTGTTGAACATGCATTATTTTGCAATTTTAGAAAAACCAAAAGGCACGTTGACTACTGAAAGGGCTTCTGCCTATGAGGTAATCATATCTACTCCAGCCATCAAAATAGTCTGATGCAAAATAGTAAATCCAGCTATATTTATAGCTGAGCCTATTACCGAAGGAGAACCTATACACGATTGTGCGAACTATGAATAGTTCTGTGATGAGCTTCCTAGAGTAAAAGAGAATGCACTTGCCGGGGGACAGATTGGGCCTCATTACGAGTCCGGCGTTAACCGAGGCGGTAAAACCGCCTGGTTAACGCCGGACACGTATTACCATTCCGCCTCCGTGATTCCCGGAATTACCGGGGCATCACAACCCCGGTTTTCCGGGAATCATGGAGGCGGAATGGTGTAAATCCCCATTCCCATTGAGTCCTATGGGACTCAATGGGAATCGTGATCATGGAAACACCGGCAGCATCTTGTAATGCTGCCGGTGTTTCCTCGTCCGCCTGCAGGTCTGACCTGGCGGGAACATCACCTCCCGCCTGCAGGGGTCTGGATCAGGCGGTCCGGAAACAACGGTGGCGGCGGGTTTACCGCCACCGTTATTTCCGGACCGCCACGGTCGTAATGAGGCCCATTGTCTTCATTGACAGCTCTTCGTGAATTGATCAAAATGATGAGCAAAGAAATACAGGCGATGCGGTAGTGAAACATTTGGCAAATGGAGAATTTCGAGTGCTCGTGAGTACTCGATTGCCATCACATTATTCATTGCAAGCTGCAGAATTATTGGCGTTGATACTTGCAGTCGAGAATCACGCAGACCAGGAAGTGACAGTGTACAGCGACTCCGCCTATGTGACGTTGATGCTGCACGCAGGATTAGTGCGCTGGATAAGGAGGGGCTACCTCAGAGCGGACAGCACACCAGTGCAGCACGCAGCCTTATTGGACAGGCTCATTAAGGCACTACAGCTCCCAGTGGGTATAGCAGTCGTTAAATGCGCAGCTCACATGAAAGGGACAGATTTTATCTCACGCGGAAATCAAGCAGCAGACTCTGAAGCCAAGCACCTAGAAAATAAAGATATATGGTAAATTGTATTATTTTCCAGCAATTCACAGCTTGGCATACAATGCGCATAGTGAGGGGGGGTCATCCCAAGACTCAATGGCCCTTTTCAGCACTTGCATATCGACTATGTTGATATGATACAAGTTTGTAATGGATACAGATACCTATTAGTTGTAGTATATCCTTTCTCCAGATGGATAGAAGCAGGTCCATGTACGCACCCAGACTCTACCTGTGCAGCCAAGTTCTTGGTGCGTGAAGTGTTTCCTAGATGGGGAGTGTGTGAAGTAATGAGATCGGATAATGGACCTCACTTTGTTAATACAGTTTTTGAGCAGATCACCTTGTTGCTTGGTATAAAACACAAGTTTTCTTCGGCTTATCATCCGCAAGGAAATGGCATCTGTGAAAAGCTCAATGGCCTGTTAAAAGAAAGAATAGCTAAGTTGAAGCTTACTTTGAAAAAAGGGTGGTTGCACTGCCTACCACTGGCATTGTATGCATTGAGGAACCAACCAGATTCTGACCACCATCTTACGCCGCACGATATCATGACAGGCAGGCGAATGAGAATGCCTTCAGTGCCTCCATCCCGAGTTCGAAGTGATGCTCAGCCAACGTCACAAATGTTAGGACTTGAATTGCAAAACTACTTGAACTGTTTAACATCTAGTTTTTCTGTGATTTCAGGACACTTGCAGAGATGAGGGTATAACGCAGTACAGAACACAGAAGGAGATGCTTCAACAATCCAAACTCCTGAATTTGTACGCCCAACAATCTACCCAGGAGACAAAATCCTGATTCGTAATCACACACAGAAAAAGTGGGATGAGCCCAGGTTCCACGGTCCATTCAGAGGACGTGACGCCATCTGCTGTCAAAGTGCAGGGTAGGCGAGCTTGGATCTTCCTGGGAGACACTAAAATCTATGCTGGAGAGATGCCTCTGCTAACAACCCACCGCGAAGAAGCTACAAGCATCGGGGAAGAACCACAGCATGTGCAGACAAGATCCATGACGAGGAAGAATGACTCATAACCCGACAAGTGGAAAGCTTGAAGAACTTTTTAATTGGACTGTGGCTTAATTTGGACACTCCCTTTTCAGCTACAAATAAAAGGGTAAAAGGCCATATTCTGACACTCTGTGCATCCTAGTTGCAGAGTAACAGAAGATCTGCATTCTTGAAAGCCACAGTAAGTTATTGACTTTGGACTGAGGAACAATTAAGCCTTGATAAGAATAAGGATATGCTGAATTCTGATCGTGGACACAGCAATTGGAAAAGGATACAGTACCCTGATTCCTTCTATACAGAGCTCTTGTTCGGTGTTACTCATGGTGTTACCCAGTGATGACCTTTCTAGGCATATACTTGCGTATTTTGAGTTGGTGTTACATTCGTATCCGTCACTGGTGGGGAGAGCTTCCCGCATTCCAGATTTTATTGGTAATTCTGATAACTAAAAAAAAAACATTAGAAGATTGTTCATAATCATCACTGAAGAGTTTTTGAAATTGCCTGAGTTCAGTGAGGAAAACACAAATGCCCTTATCACCCGACGCAGCACATAGACTGGTCAGTGTGGAGTTTTTTTGTTTAATTGAAGACTACCCGCATCTCGTTGGAAGACACACTGATGTGGTGACATTTCTTAGAGACCCAAGAAATACTGTAAATTTGAATGTGATCCTGGAAGGAATCATCCAGGTGGCGATCTATTCTGAAAGAAATCACAGAGCTGTGTAGAAACTTTCCTCTGAGGGACAGATCGAGGAAGTGATTAAAACCTAAAAACTTTGTTCATGCTGACAGGGAAGCTACAATGTCATCTGGACTGAAGCAGATTCGAAGCATCGATTGGGAACTGGTTAATGAAGCAGAATTTATAGAAGCTCGCAGAAATCATCTTTTTTCACAATAAAGGAACATTTGCACCGCGACTGGTGAAGAAATTGCTTTCAGAAAGTAGCTAGTTGATCAAGGACGAATGCTGAAGAAGACAAGTCTCCAAAAGCCATCTAAAAATGCAGTGTCGTTAAAAAAAAGTGTGTTTTTCTTCCTTAGCATCAAATGATCGAGATGGGGAATCGAAGCAGCAACTTTGTGATTCCCCAAGAGGACAGACGAGCAAATTGTCCCAGAAGCAGATGCTGTAGGATCACCTACCACTGCATTGTTTACACATGTATTGTATTCATACTCGTATTGCTTTCACTGACAGAACTGCTTTTTATATAAGAGTACATGATGCAAAGATTCCCGTACATGTTTCTGAGCAGAAGGAAAAGGTAAACGTGGCAACTACAAGGCAACCCAGGACATTCATAGTCATTTCCGTCCATAGAAAAAATTGACAGATACCCGAGATTGAAATGGATGTTATTAGTAATACATCACACACAGCACTTGTTTCAAACAATACTTTTGAACGCCGGAGACATGGTCAGTGAAACAGGTAAAATAAGGGGTTGACAAAGGTTGGGCCCACACAGATAATGTATACAGACACACCTGGTCCGATGACATGAAGCCCGAGCACAAGTCCCACAGAAAAGTCACGTGCAGAGATGATAGCAGAATCTCTATGGCCGATTTGAGCTATTGCCAGAAAGAAACAGAGGGATAAAGAAAGACTTGCTAAACTTTCTTCTACTCAGGGAACCCAGCTGGATGTTCCTGCAAATCGACCAGCCAGAAGAAGTTATACCAATGTATTCAGAGATGTAGTTATAGAAAACTACATGAAGACTTTGAGAATTAAAAGAAGCACCCAAGAAGACACTTATGAACTGAATGATTATCTAGACAACACAGCACACTTGGGAAACATATGGTACCAACACATGAAAGAAGTTGGAAGAACAACGTCAGAGGAAGACTGCTTTGTATGTGCACTCCTGCCATACAGCATGGGGAAGTCAAAGATCTTCATAGCAATTGAAATTGATGCCCAGACAGCTCATTGCCTTTCCAACATGGCACTTTGCAAAACAAGCGGTCAATTTATGGGAAGTGATTCTTCTCTTAAATGGGCAACTGAAAAGACAGATCCAGATGAAGATGACTACATATAAGATATAAAAACAAGAAATAGATCACATACGAGAAATCATGTGATCAGATATGAGAAACCAGGAGTGAAAGGAGCTGGCATTAGATGGGAAGTGAACAGAAAACTTGATGTCAAAGGAAAATCTGCAGAAGACACTCAAAGATGGAAGAACAGAGGACAAATGCAAATTTGGGGAACAGTACTGTCACCAGACAGATGGTAGAAAGGAGTGGTGATCTGCAGAGCATGGATGATCATTGGATACTACAAAGAAACAATTGAGAATGCACAAATGTTATGCAAGCCATTATGGCCAAGACTTGCTAAACTACTGACATGGGTCGAAGGAGGACCATTGCAGATAGTACCTTTTAGAAAGTTCTAAGTTTTGCTTCAGGAACAATGGTACAAGAAAAATGGGGGAAAATCAGACCTGTGGACGAATAATCGATGCACCAGGAATGATACATGGAACAGCAGTAATCATGGATCACTATTGGGCTTGTGGATCAAAAGCCTACATCAGACTGCCTAAAGATTGGGGAGGAATTTGCCCATTGGTGAATGTCCATGTTCCTGCATTGGTGATTCCTAAAGGTGACCTGAACATTGATAGTTTTCCAAAAGCAGATGCTCATCTAAGAAAGAAGAGATCTGTAGAACTGATAAATCGAACAAAGAGAGAGAACTACTTCTCTGCTAAATCAATAGAAGCCTTTGATGCTATCCCGTATGAACACAGGCTGTTCAGCCAGACCTCATCAGTATTCACGATGATCTTTATGCCAAGAATACAGGTTGGAGCAAATACCAAGTGGTTACAAATCACCAGATGGGAATTGCTGCAGACAATTAACACAACTATAAAAGGATTCAATGCAATCGGAGAAGAACTGAGAGCTGTAAGACTAATGGCTCTCTAGAACAGATACGTCCTGGACATGATCACAGCCATGGATGGAGGTGTTTGTGCCAAAATTGGAGAATCATGTTGCACGTTTATACCTTCTCATGATGACGAGCATGGAACTTTGACAGAGGCTATAGACATGTTGACAAAACTCCATGGCCAGATGATGGAAGACGTAGAAGATATTGCTGATGACAGCTGGATTGGATCACTCTTCTTATGGGTTGCACAATGGAGGGCAGATATGTTCAAATTTCTTGGAGTTTTGCTATTATTAGTGATGCTTGGATTCTGTGTGATCAAGATAATAATCTCACAATGCAAGAAGACAGCAAAGAAAGTCATAGGAATGAAGATCATTATCGATGTTGAACCAGGATGGAAGCCTAAAGACTTGACTGATGAAGAAATCAGAGACTTTGTGAAGTTTAGTAACCATGCACCCGAGGGAATAAAGTTCCTGTATCCAAAGGACCACATGAAATATGTGGTAAGATGGATCTACTGCAGTCCAAGTGGACAGTGCATGCTCATGACATGGAACAAGGATGAGCATGTGAAATCAGCCGGATGCCTGAAGCGAGTCATACAAATATGGGTCTCTAAGAGGCACTTCTTCAGACCAGGATGTCTAGGAATAGAAGACGATGTGAAAGTGGTCGATAAATCGCCCAGAGGGGGGAGTGCAAAGGAGGAGCCAAGTAGCCCCACTCCACCGGCTCTGCCTACATTACCTGAAAAGTATGAACCAGAGTATGTGACGTATACTGCACCAATAAGAAAGCCGGGAGAAGAGCAATGACTGTGCAGTACCCATAATAATACCTATGCAGAAGAGAATATGGGAAGTGAAGTACCCATTAAGGAAACCATACCTACATCCAAGACAATATGATGGCCATTTGAACGCGATTCCTAATGAAACAGAGAAACTGAATGACCAGGATGAATGGTGACGTCATACAAAGCTGAATCGACTCCATATAGAAGATAACCAGACCAGAGAGGCAGACGATTTATAAGGAACGAAGAAGTACTAAGGATAAGTGACGTCTTGGGATTGCCATAAGCATGATGAAGATACTTAGTTTAAACGTGTACAGATGCAATGAAACGCAAGCAGCAAAGCAATCATGAAGCTAGCCACATGCTTATAGTGAATAGATCGCGGCAAGCTCCAACATATACATATATACCTCATAAATACAAATGGATTAAATAAAGAATGAATGTTCCACTATGTATATAGCAATCTTGAGCAACGAGAAAGGCCTCAATTCAGTGTTGCAGTTACAAAAGCAATTGAATTAAACAGAATATATTTCAGCTAAGAAGTTGGCTGAGCCAAGAAAACCAAGGTCTTATCAGAACTTGAATTGGCTGACATTAGATACAATTAACGTGAAAGAACAGAAGCTCCTGTTCAAGAAGGTCAAGTGAAAACAAAAGACGTCAGAGGACTATTGCAGAATAAAATCAAATACACAAAAAGGCTCAAATTGTGGTGTCCAGTCACGTGATGGAAGGAAGTTGGATGCATGAGAAGATCACACCTACGCAAGGAAGCCAGACAGTACCCATACTCTTAAAAAATCCCAGGGAACAGTACAGATTCAAGGCCAACTTAAAAGTGCTAATTGACACTGAACCATTGAGGTGATGATGGAGTGTATTTTTAATTGGTGGGAAGCTGGTATCGAGACAAGCTCACCCGCACCTGGTTGTTCAGTCTGCGTGCTGCTCACGTAGGTGGAAAGTACTGACAGGGGTTAGAAGCCAACCAATTGTAGAGGACCACGTAGTTGGGGGTCCTATAGTTTGTATAGCCAATGGGACAGTGTACATTTAGTGACATTCATAGTGGCCATTTTGAAGGGAGGGCTTCGTTGCCCCACCTGATGTTAAAAATCCAATACTTTCTCTCTGTTACTCTATACAGATATAACACCTATGCTCAGTTATTCACTTAGAACCAATCCCGCTTCCCGATAGGTTTTAGTAGTTTGCCACGTAGGATGACATTGGTAATGACACAGGGCAGCACGTCAGCTATGACCAATTTAAGCACTCAGCTCTTTATGACATGTAGAGAGAGTTGAGTATCGAGCGATTGCTGATGTTCGTTGTACTGCCTGTTTTAATTACTTGCATTAAAACAGACACACTTTTGCCAAGCTATTTGTGTTGTCTGAATTATTGATGTTTGATTAAGATCTGCATCCCCATCCATCTCCAGGGTATTGCTACTCATCTTAAAGGGCTGGAAGCCTCTAGTTCAGCCCCCTATGCAGTTTAGGGCCTGGGAAAAGGAAGGTGCCCAAATGGGCCAAGAATTCAAGCACAAGAGTAAAGAGAATACAGCGACGAGAGGTGGCAATAAAAGGAGAAGCAATTGGAGAGACAAAACAAGGAGTTGATACAAGAGCAGATAAAACTAGAGGAGTGGAGAGCAGGTGAGTGCTGATGAAAAGAGGGGGAGGATTTTGGTCGCAAGAGGAGCGAGGCCAGTTCTGGTTGAGAGAATGGGTAATAGCTGGGGAGATGGTGGCAAGATGAAAAGGAACCATAGGCGGTAGAGGTAGTCGTTGGCTACCCTCCTTTCCTGCCACATTATCTGGGTCCACATTCAGGACTTCGGTACTTACCACGCCCATCCACACACTATTCCTCCTCTGGACCTAAGATTCAGATGATTCTACAGAGTTAGAACATCTTGCGGTGCAAATGCCAGAGATTCCAGAGCAGGAGGTCTACGAACCAGTGTCCAGTAAGAACTGGAGAAGAAACCAAAGGAAAATAAAGAGTGACCTATCCACAAGCCCCAGGAGTCCCAAAAACCAGAGACTGAAATTGGCAAACTGCTGACCCAGGAAGGAAACCCCAATACATTCTGAGGCTGCTGGAATGCTGGTTACTTTAGTTATGCATTGCAGGATCTATTCTGGCAATTTTCATGTCACTTTGAGGCATCCCCATCTCATATTTTGCCCCCACACAGTTGTAGTTTCCTCATGATGTGCCTTGAACTTACGTTTTCTGTGTTTGCCTGGCCATTGAGCCACATCACCTACATGGCAGTCCCCTATAACTATTGACAGAATCTTAGCATTCCCTTTGCATTAACCTATTTTTTCTGATGAATGCTTGATCATAAAGCAGACCTCAAATAATACAAGTGGCATTCCCACAAGGTCTGTAGAATAACAATGTCTGTTGATAACTTTCACCAGACCTAGGGACACCTATGGTGTAGCGAGTACTACTCCATAATCAAAATAATTAGTACAATCGGGTAATAAAAAATAAATATTCTTTGACAAAGGGAGGCCTACGGCTGGCTTACTTGCTGCTGTGAAGCAGGACACTAATTTGAAAGTCTGGTTGGTTATGAATATCAATCCTTAAATGCAGGTGCTTACGATAGGGAACAGGGGAAGTCAGTCTATCTTCTCGAAAATGCTGATCCTATTTAACTTATATTGGAATACCTCTGCTCATGAGTGTGCCGAGTTCTCAGAACTAATGACAGATCTTTTGGATGATGCCTTGGAAGCTTGTTACACCCTCCTATCATAATCTGTGGATAATATGTTGGAGGATTGCAACCACTAACGTTCGTGAACACGAATCAGAGTGATCACAACTTGTTGAAACTAGTCTGCTTGGCCCAATTGACTAAAACCTGTGATTGTTACTCAACAGCTCTGAATGTGACTACGGGGTGAAATCAACTTGCCATCAATGTGGCAAGAATTGATCTTATGACCAGGAGACTAAGAAATCAGGTGTTCAGAGATCGATCCTTGTCGATTGAGCCCGTCCCGGATTATCAGCAATTGATGTGGGATTTTGTCGAGCACAAAAAGGAAACTCCCAAGATGATCATTCGCGTCATCCCAGTTTCGACAAAATAGTGGCTGCCAAGAAAAAGTGCTTAAATTCTAAACTGAGGCGCTTAGAAAAACAGGGCTCCAGTGAAGCAATTGCGAGTTGCAGAAAAGTAAAACAGACTTATCGAAATTGGGTGCAGGCTCACAAACATGTGCTGATGCAGCGGGACACCGAAAACATGTTAAGGAATATTGAGAATAAAAACACGTTCCAGATCTGGCAGTGGATGAATGGTGTTAATACCCCACAGGAGGTGCTTGTATTGAATGCAGTATCAGCCAGTATTTGCGAACAACTTTTTACCACACTATTCCAGACGGCAGAGCCCATTTTGGAAAGCAGACGTTCGTTAAGGAGTGGTGGATGAACCTTTGCCACAACAAGAGAGGAGATTTTGCATCTTATCAACAAAACTAGCAGCTCTAGTGCCCCGGCCCCCCATGGCAGATCAAATGCTAGTCTAAAAAAAGATGTGGAGCAGTGGACCAAGTCAAAAATATTAAGAGAGTACCGGATTCATGGAAAACATCAATCATAGTTCCCATTTTCAAAAAAGGAGACAAGACACTCCCCTCACACTATAGTCCGATTGCCCTGTTGGATGTGGCGGGGAAGATCTTTGCCCTGCTAATATTGCATAGTCTTACGAAATGGAGCACGAATGCCGGACGTTTCGACATCAGACAATCTGGGTTTGTGAAAGGAGTGGGCACGGCTCTTAATGTCTTTTTGTTAAACATTCTAAAAAGTTGTACAAAAGAGAAGAAAGGCATTACGTTCCATCTAGCCTTTATAGACCTTGCCCAGGCCTTTGATACAATGGATCGTAGTAAATTGTGGGGAAACCATGAGCAATGGAAGTGCCAGGAAGATCTGCTCGAAGCCATCAAAGTCCTTCATTCCAGATACTTCATCTGAGAGTCAAACTGGATGGGAAAGGTCTACTCTCGACCCCGATTCCAACCAGGAAGGGTCTTAAGCAAGGCTGCTCCCTAGCTCCGGCGCTCTTCAATCTGTTCATATCTGACATATATAGGGCGTTAAGGAGCGCAAGAAGCTTTCCCCTGATATTAACTGGCTTTTCTTTGGATAAACTTCTTTATGCTGACGACCTGGTTCTTATTGATCAGACCCAGGTCGGTTTACACAGACAACTGGACGCTCAGCAAGACTATGTTCAAGAGAACGGATTGAAGATCAATGCTAAAAATCTTGCATTTTGATTCTGAAACCAGGGGGGCGTAGAGGAAAGAAGAAAGGTCACTGGTACATGAATGGCAAAAAGCGTTCTCGGGTAAGTTCGATGACTTATTTGGGGATGTGTGCCAACAATAGCCTTATTGATGCTCCAAGAATGTCAATCCTAAGGAGTAAGATGAAGACGTTAGCCAGCCAGGCACGGGTCATTATGAAGAAATATTGCAAATTTACTCTGAGCCCTCTTATACAATTCTACAGAATGAAGGTAGTACCAATAATCGCCTACGGTGCCGAAGCCTTCTTTGTCCTTCCAGCAACCACTTGGCCGCGGTTGGAGGGCCTATTTTGGAAAAAGGTTCTCAACCTGCCTTGGGGAATGCCTATTCAAGCTGTCAGAATGCAGCTAGGGCTTAATTCCCTCTACTCGATGGTGGTGTGGAAGTCGCTGGCACTTTTCCAGTAGTGTAGAACACTCTCCCCACCGAGAGGATTTGAATTACTACAGAAGGCAATCAGGGATGGAACAGAAGGTGTGCTATGGGAATGGATGAATATTTGCAGTCATTCTAAAGAGCCTTGATGCAACAGAAGAATTGTTAATTACCAATCCGTGCAAAGTAAAACGGAAACTGTGGGCCATGGACTGGATACAAACGCAGCATGAAAGATCGACATGCAAGCGCTATGGGAAAGCTCTTCTGGAAGCCTGTGCGCTCAATTCTCTGCCTAAATATCTGGTCAAATTCCCGGGCAGTTACCTTGACACCCAGTTCATGCGCTTCCGTCTAAATGTATTCCCAACCAGTGAAATTTTGAGCGCGCAGAGGGCTAAGGTTGGAATCGAGGCAGACTATGCTGCTCTAAAGCTTCAGTTGAATCGCTGGAACACTTGGTCCTTATATGACCGGCTATAACAGAAATTAGAAATAAATGGCTGGCCACCTTTATCAATGACTTTCCATTGTTTTCAATGGCCCAATGGTGGGATCAACTGATCGTGGGGGAAACTTTGGCATTGACCATGGCGCTATTATACTGCTTAAAATAAGTTTTTCACCTATTGGGGAAAATTAATTCTGACAGCATTGTCCAATAGCCGCAAACTACTCCCTATTATTTAATTTTTGCTGGAATTTATGTTATTGATTGTCCATATGAATTTTCCTTTTTTCTGTATCGAGTTCCCCAGAATTGAATCTGTGGTTGGTTTTATTTTGAAATGGAAACTTCTTCTAATTTTGAACTTTTATGATAATGAATCATGTGATGTTGATCAAGATGTACTTGGTAAAAGGTTATGTTTTAACCTAATACTAATTTTAAAAAAGTTTTCAAAAAAATATATAAATAGTTCTTTGTACGGTGCTCTTCTTTTATTTTCATTGCATTGATGTAGAGACCAGTGCTGATGCATTTCGGACTGAAGAGTCATTCACAGGGTAGGTTCTGTCTTGCCAGAAATGTTCTGGCATCTGTAGTTGACAGTCGAGAAGTCGCTGTACTCATGGCTTCTCAATAGCTTACTCAAGTAATATGTGTATAGTCTGCATACAGGCGTAAAGATAAAACATAAGATGCAGTAAGGGCAACACTTCTGCTTAATGTTGCAATGACAAAGTGCAGTGCACCTCAGGGTAGCCTGTAAGGCAAGAGTTTTCAAATACAGACGCCATGTAGACCTTTAGACAGCAAGCGTGGCTCGTAGATGTTTTGCTCTTATATTGGATTACGATATTGTGAGTCAGCAGATGTTCCGATTGGTCACCGCCACACCCGGGCTTGGCAATAGCAGGCGTCAGCGTCTCTATGGAGATGTTATGCAGGCCGTTTGCCCATTCCAATATAGCTCCACGTCCCGTACAACGTGACGCGATGACATTACGTTAAGATGGCGCCTTACACTCGTAGTTTCTACATAGGCAGCAAACTACCGGTAACCTGCGTGTCACAATCTTACTCTTGCTCCCGATTGCTACGGTGCTCGTTTCCCGGCCTTTTCGTGTCCACTCTTGCTCCTTCCTAGTCCCTGGCCCTTCTGTTTCCTCCTTGCTATTGCTGTTGCACCCTGTTCTGGTTCCTTGCTCCCTGCCTTTAGGACTGGTTGTTTCCGCTCCCTGGAGCTTGCACTTAATTTCAAATTCCGGACTAGCTGAATCCTTGCCTGTAGGAATTCCATTTCTTCTCGCTGCAATCTGGATCCCTGTACTCTATAGGCTTTTTCCCTGCAAGGGGGTTTTTGCTCCTATTTTTGAGACTGCTACGATTGAGTACCCTCCTAGTCTTTCTGTATTGTGACAGACGGCGGTATTGCTACCAGAGGAGACGGTCCTTACCTATTTGACCCAAAGCCACATAAGCATTCTAAGGTAAGGCCTGTCGCTGACACCAGATCTCCCATGTTCATCCCACAATGTGCTCCGGTAGGAAGCAGAGTCTGTTGTGTGTGTGCTGTTAGGAACTCATGGTGGCAACAGTAAAGACAGACATAAGTGATCACAGTTCAACTGTGTTTATTGAACTATGTTTGTAGGGTGGAAAAACACCTAAACTAAACCAAAATCTAAGATGGGAGCAAGCATCGACCATCAAATGAAAATAAGGCAGTTCTAGTGGTGTTGTGTCAAAATAAAAGGGCCTATACTAAGAAACCTATTGCGAAACCTCACAGCTAATACAAAAAGGGTGTGGGATAGTTTTCAAGAAAAGAAAGAAGTGTTCTGAAATAATAAGTCAGGATGCGGTAGCTTGGGTCTCCCTCACATTTTGAGCATGGGGTAAGGTGGGATCTTGGAGCATAGCACACACTCGAGCTTCCTTGGCACGAGTCGACAGTTCTGTTCCAGTTTATCAGGAGACTTGATGGCCAAGTCTCATTTCCCTAGAAATTCTCTTGCCTTCGAGGACCTGACATGTTCAAATAACAAAACAAAAGGTCCTTCATCGAAATGAAAGTTTGTTTCTTGGTTTCACTTAGTGTGAGGATTCTTCATGCCTAGAACCCCTCTTCCGGAAGTAGATCCTTCTTTCACACATCTTACTGTCTTTTTAAACGGTTCCAGTGGACATCCATCGGCCGGGTTCACTCTTGTCAACACACTGTTTCTTGGGACTTTTGCCCCTTCTCGTCAGCATCCCTCGGTCGGGTTCACTCTTGCCAACCTCACATTCACAAATGGTTACGGGATTCACTTCCCTTGCTTTCTGATGTGGTGAGATTCACTTCCCTTACTTTCTTTCTAGTTCGTAAATCAAAGGCTTTCGACTTTACAGGGATTTTACTATGACCACTTTGACCTATCTTGACGGCTCTCATACGGCCTCCTGGTTTCTGTAGTTTCACTCATACCCGGATTGACCAGAGTCTCTCGAGTTAGCACCCACGTGGTGTTGGTCCCCTGTGCAGATGGTCTCCCCTCAACACTTTTACAGTTCTTTGAACTTAGTTCGATTAGCCACTTTGCGTCTTTCATTCACCACAGCCTGGCTCTTATCAGCTCTCCCCTCGACTCACCGGCTGTGATGAACCACTTGGCTTTCCTCGTAACTGAAGTCAAGGCCAGTACCATGGTAGCAGGAGTTTCTCTGGCTCCCGCTTATCAGCGTCGACACGCTCGGTGTACCATTGACATCTGTTGCAGAACACTTGGGCTATTGTCCTCGGTCTTACGATTCCCTCTGCAGAGGTTTTGCGGGTTTGCATTGGAAAGAGCAAGGTTGTATCTTTCCTTGTCAGCCTCTCAATATTTGCCGCCTTTCTCCTCCTCTTGAACTGCCCGACCTGGATAGCTGTCTCATCGTGCGGTCTGCCTTGCTCGTACTTTGTTCTCTTGCACCACCTTTTATCCCTGTGGGGTAAGGGAAAGGGCCGTCTGGTGTGTGTGATTCTGATCAATTGCCTGACTTTGCCTGACCCTTGTATTTGGACATGTCCGGTAAACAGCTCTGGTGTTAGTCTGTTCTCTAGTATGTCTTACAAAAGTGTTCGTGTCGGAAAAGGGGGGGTAGTGGTTTTGAATGGGGGAAAAGGTGTTGAAAGAAGGGAGATACCAGGAGGAGACTGCGTCTCACCCGTCAGTGTCTCACTCCCAGAGGACCCCCCCATCCAGGTGATCCACCCTCACTGGTCCACCCCCACGAACTGGATCCGACAGCGATGTCCGTGTCCTGTCCACCTGGATGACAGATCCCCGGGGACTAGCTAGGGAAACGCCTTCAGGTTTCTCACAGTGCCCATGATTAAATGTATTTATTTATTTGCATTTGTAAAGCACCTAAGCCCGGAGGGATCAAGGCGCTGTGGCAAACCAGTTACATGGTACATATACTTAGAACATTGAGTATTTACATATACTTAGAACAATAGATATTTAACTGTTGATGGGACTGCGTGAGAGGACATGAAGTGAACAACAGGAGGGGTTTGTCGCATACAAAGTCAGAGGTCTGTCATGACAAGGTTAGGCAAAGAGCCAAGTTTTTAATGTTTACCTGAATGCCCAGTGAGAATGATTAGCTCTAGTGAAGGCAGAAGGGTGTTCCATTGGGATGCCGCTACGGAAGGGAAGCTCGCCCCTCCTCCGATATAACACGCTTGTATTTCGATGGGATGATCCAGTGGGCGTGGGGGGCTCTGACTGGTTTGGTAGGGTTAGCTTTAACAATTGTTGGAGCTAGGTATCCCTTTGCTGTGTTTAGTAGGCATTTGTGAGTGATGGTGAGTATTTTGAAGTTAATTATTTCCTGGATAGGAAGCCAATGTGCCCTTTTTCTAGCTGCAGAGGTATGGTGTCTTTTGGAGTATTGAGTGCAGAGCGTAGCGCATTGTTCTGGATTACCTGCATTTTACATATGTTTTTCTTAGAGGGCCTGCAAAGAGGGCATTGCAATAGTCAAGTCTTGCTCCAGTTATCGATCTTGCAATGGTCAGACAACTAGCCGGTGTGAGGTATTGCCTAGCTGCATTGAGATGTTTCGCGGTATATGCTGCTGACAAAGCGATAGCATTAACTTGTTTAGTCAGCGAGAGGGTGGCATCGAGGTACACTCCCAGGGTTTTCACAGAGGGTGTGACAGGGATTTTGATGCCGTCAATCAGAAACGATCAATAAGAGGGGGGT
Organism: Ambystoma mexicanum; assembly: GCF_040938575.1. Taxonomy (NCBI): domain Eukaryota; kingdom Metazoa; phylum Chordata; class Amphibia; order Caudata; family Ambystomatidae; genus Ambystoma; species Ambystoma mexicanum. The sequence goes on from NC_090931.1 coordinate 1,537,493,888, forward strand.
TATTTTTTCAGCTATGCTGGAGATCCTACTACCAATATTTCCGTCTTGTCATCGTCTAAGCACAGATTGTTCATGGCCATCCAGGTCTGGATGGTGAGGTAGATTTCATTGATCATTGCAGAGTCTTTCTCATGTGACACTGACAGGGGGAGAAGGATTTGTGTGTCGTCAGCATAGTTGGTGTAGACTATGGCAAGGTCATCCAGAAGGTCAACGAGGGGTTTGGTGAAAGTGTTGTAAAGGGTAGGGGAGACGCATGAGCCTTGCGGGACGCCACAAGATATGGGTTTGGGTGGGGCATTTGCCAAGTCCGAGAAGACTCTAATGGATCTGCCTTCTAGGAACAAAGCAACCCAGGTCATGACTTCCTCTGATAAACTAGCTGCTGTTGTGAGGTGGTGACACAGAGTTCTGTGGCAGCTGATAAGTAAAAGAAGGAGTAGGGCTGTCTTGCCATCGTCTCTGAAATTATCTAGTTGATTTTTCAAATCTTCTGCAGATTCGGTTCCGTGACCAGGTCGGAATCCAGATTGACGTTTTCCTTAGATTTGGTTTGATTGCAGGAAGGGTTGTATTTGGTTGTACAATGCCCTGTCCAAGATCTTTAGCAGGAAAACTACCCTGGTTATTGGCCGATCGTTGTTGGGGGCTGCCGGATCTAAGTTGGTTTTTTTGAGAAGTGGGAGGACCCCGGATTCTTTCAGGCTAGTAGGAACACAATTCGTTGCAAAGGATGCATTGATGAAACTGGTGATGAAGGGGCTAAAATGTCTACGCAGTCTTTGATAATAGGTGCTCGGCAAATGTCACCTTTGCATCTTGACGGTTTAAGCTTGTGAATAATGTTAGCCGTCTCTGCAACCGAGATCTCTCTGAAGTGGAATGATGTAGTAGGGCCAACTAATGGTGGAGGTTAAGGGGATGCCAGTGATACGTGTCTTGGCCTTGATTAGATTTTGTTTCAAGGAGATTTTGTCCTGCAGTAGGTGTACTTCAGCTTTCATAGCAAATTGGATGCTAGTGCCCCACAACTCACCTTTCAAGATAGTGGAAAGAGGAGCCACTGGGGCTTGCAGTTCTCTGAGAATGCAGAATATTTCTTGTGAGTTGGAAGTGGCGTTCATGATTCTGCTGTTGTAAACTGAAGATTTAGCTACAATAATGTCAAGTTTGTATTCTTTAGCAATCTTGTAGAAAGCCAGTCTATTGATTTGATCTGGTGCTTTTTTCCAAATGGCTTCTGCTTGTCATTTGTTAGTGTGTAAGGCCTGGAGGTCTAGGGAGAACCATGCGTTGATATGTGTGATAGGTTTGGCTTTACGCAAGGTCAGTGGGGCTACGGTAGTCAGTGCTTTGGTCAAGTTGTCAGAATAGAGGTCTGCTAATATGTTGGGGTCTGTGCAGGGGGTTTAATCCCAGCAGAGGGAGGTGAGGTGGGGGCGATGGTCTCCCTCGTTATCATTCGGGCACTGCGCGTCGACATGGGTGGAAGGGGATGGGTGACAGCTGGGAGTATCTTGTATGGTGGGAAGGGGAACAAAAGTATGTGGCGATCTGACCAGGGGCATGGGATGTTGGCAGAGATGTGGACCTTGGTATTAAGATCAACTATCCAATCCAGAGTTCTACCTTTGTTGTGTGTAGGGGCTCTAATGCAGTGTACGAAGCCTAGGTCAGTAAATGTGTTGGTGAGGGAAGTGGCCTGGTGGTCAATGGGGTCATTCAGTCTGATGTTGAAGTCCCCTAATATAATTGATCTGGAAGTGGGTTTGATGCAACTTCTTATAGAGAGAAGATCTTCGTCGAAGGCTCTAATGGGTCCGGGTGGGGGGTAGATGATATGGATATTCACAGAGTCAGTTGGAGAAGAGGTGGTTTTCGTTGTCAGTATCTCATAGTGAATAGTTATCTCCCTTGGGCTTTAAGATGGTTCTTATGGGAATAGTGTCTCTGAGTATAAGGGTAACCCCTCCTCCTCTGATGTCGGAGCTATCACTTCTTAGGATAGTGAAGCCTTCAGCGATAGCTAGTGCCAGGGCTGGCCTGGAGGCTTGATGTAGCCATTTTTCTGTTATAGCAAGAAGGTCCAAATGTTGTACAGTGATCAGGTTGTTGATGTTGAGGGCATGGGCAAGGATGGATCTAGCATTGATGAGGGCTGCTTTAAGAGGGGGGGGAATCCGTTATCTGATGGGTAGCGCATTATGGGCTTGCTAGTTGTGGCAGGTTAGCATTTTTCTTGGACTGCAACCCAGGAGTTTGGTCCTGGAAGAGAGGGTTGGGGTGGATTTAGATTATGAGCACAGATAGCATCCCAGGGGGCGTGAGTACTGTGAAGGGCTTTAGTAAGTGTCAAATGAGGTGGTTGTACACTTCTGCACATGGCCTTAATGACAATATTAGCCGAGGCATCCATGCATGATGGATGCAATCTGGTGCCTAGGTTGGCATTTCGGATATCCTTGGTGGGTAGTGGGCAAGGCGGACTGCACGCACGCGTCCTGTAGCTTAGCCTGCTATTTCTGGCTACAGGTACTTGGGGGTGAGAGGGGCATCTGGGGGCAGTTTAGTCATTTCTTTAATGGTCTGTATGGGTAGGAAGTGGTATGCATGCGTGCAAGGCTTCAGTGTGTGGGACGTTCTGGTCAGCAGGTAAGGTGTTGAGTCTGGATGGCTAAGTGAGTGGAGGCTAGCTTTCTGGGCAGAACTGCATGCAGAATTCGAAGTTGCCTTACTTTCGTTGCAGCCACAGTGCATGAATGCTCCTCCGGCTCGATTTCTATGAGGGAATTGTGATTGAGAGACAGTGACTGTGCTCAGCCAGTGGGGGAGGCCCCGGTTTGCTGCGATCGTCCGGATCGCTTGCCTGGGGTAAGTAGTAGGACTGGGGGTTGGGGTGCCCTGTGTCTTTAAGATGGGGATTAGACCTTTTGCTGGGGCTGTTACTAATGTTTGCAGACACGGGTGTGACCGCGATCAGTGTAATTGCGATTGCTGTTGAGGGTGTGAGTGTGTGAGGAGGATTGCTTACGGCAGCTGACGGATCCATTCTGAATGCACTGCAAGCTGTGAGGAACACACTGGGTACCAGCATAGGTATATCGCGCACACAGGAGACAGTAACGTACCTGGATTTCAGGTTAACAGTAATACAGCTATAAGCGCATATGCATTTGCTGCAGCCTTACCTTTCAGTATGATGCTAGCAGGGGACTTCTCTGACAAATGGGTTCTGCATGGCAATTGCGTCAAGCAGCGGAGCGGCAAAGAGCTCCTGCACCCTATTACTTCGCCCTTCTACTGAGGCCGGCTCCACCATCCGGCAGACTGGGCTGCTGGCAATAGGTCCATTTGTTGGCCAATCGGCTGGCTTGTTGTGGTCAGTGTGAGCCCCTGTCTGGTTCATTCATGTGGTGGCCATCTCACCATGTGCCTGGCTATTATTGCTGTACATTGTGCTGCAGGGGTCCTTGGGGTCTGTGAGAAGGGGCCCGGAGTGGACGGGGTGCCGGGAGGGGTAGCGGGACTCCGCGGGATCGCGGCATGGGGCCGCGATCCAGCGAACGCAGCCCTGTCCCGCCCGCTATCCCCGGGACCCTACGGGATCGCGGCAACGTGCCGCGACATGAAAGGAGCGGCCCCCTCCCGTCCAGCCTTACCTGAACCCGCCAAGGGTAACGCCACCGCGGCCTGCAGCCCGGGAGACGGGTTGGTGACGGCATACCCGCGGGAAGTACAGGCGGTCGCGGGGAGCCGGCCCACACGGCCCGCCGAGCGTCTCTCCCCACCAGGAAGGGAGAGAAGGGAGAGACGGCTTGCTCGGCGGGGCGGGCCGCTCTGGGGCGGCCACGGAGACAGACACACATGGCGAGAGGGGGAGACTTCAAAGGGGGGGAGGGACTTGCAGAATGTAATGGCCTGGGAGCGGGACTCTTCGGGCAGGCAGCAGGAGCAGCCACTCTTGGAAACCACGGCAGCCTTTAAAGGAGGCGGGACATGGCAATACCAGCCAATGAGAAGTCTGATTGACAGGGAAGCTTTCCATTGGGGGGGAAGCAAGTCACTCACATCCTATAAAAGCCCGGGAACTAATCCAGCGTTTGTTGTTGATTTTCCTAGTCATACGAAGAGGACGAGGAGAGAACGAACAACTGGTGGGCCTATCCGGACAACAAGGAGACTTAGGAGGGCTTAATCCTATACCTGGAAGACTGCCTAAGAGTGGAGTAACTCTCAAGGAGTTCATGGACTATATTTTCATTAGTTTAAATCACATGAATAAAAGTATAATTTCAGCAACCCAACCCTGGTCCGGGTCTTGATTTCTACAGGGTCTCATGGTGGACCCAGGGTGCAGCAGAGCGGCAGAGAGCTCCTGCACCCTTTTATTTATTTCGCCCTGCTACTGGGTTTTGATAACTGCAAAGCTCAGTGTGTTTTTATTTACTAACGGGGCAATGTATTCTAACATTAGTTCTCACTCGACGCGCGAAGGAAGGCTTCACGCGCACACTGGGATTTAAGCCACATATATTTTGTCTATGATGCTCCGATTAATTAGCCTCATGCCAGCATTTGAAACACCGACCAGAGAGCTATTATGGATGGTTTCCATTCACAATTCACAAAACAGCATATTCATGCAATGGTGTGTCAAAGACCCCACGGAGCGCCCATTTGTGTAGACTTCTAGCAAGCAAACCTACAGACTCCACTACTACCAATTGTGTAATTAAACATTGGAGGCTTGCCTTAAAAATGACGCATGCCGAAACACGTGTTGGCTGACATCCTACTTGGAATAAAGATATTCCTGATCCACCAGATATTACGGTTATTGAAACTCTTTTGGTTTTGTCATCAAGATTTAAGGGCACTAGCGCGATACGCCGGCCACACACTGACTACAAGTTTCAAAACAGTTTTGCCTTCTTACATTTATTGTGTAAGTTATGCTTCATTTCACAGATTTGTTCTGATGGAAGGTAGGCCTGCAGGCTTTCACAGTATCACCCATTGAATTACAGGCAAACAGGAGCAATCATTTAGAGTGCCAAAGTAGGGGTCTATTTATTTTTAGTTGGTATGGAGACAAAAAATAATTCTTGGAATGTCTTCTTCTTTTACAGAAAATGGAGCCATGAGCCGGCAAAAGAACTATAAAAGATGCACAGACTGTGACCACAGCTTTATCGATCGCTCCCAACTCCTGGCACATATGAGGACACACACGCAGGATAAAGTGTTCCCCTGCAGCATCTGTGGCATGTGCTTCACTAACAGGTCCAACCGCATCACACACAATTGTTTACACACGGACAAAGAATGCTATAACTGTACGGAGTGTGAGAAAACCTTCACTGCAAGCTCAGATATGTGCCAGCATCAGAAGACCCATGCTGGGGAGCGACTATACCAGTGTACGGACTGTGATAAAAGCTTTGCTCGGAAGTTGTTTCTGCGCAGCCACCAGAAGATTCATACTGGTGACCGCCCAGACCAGTTTACGGAGTGTGAGAAAGGATTTACCCAAAGAACGCATCTGTACAACCATCAAAAGATCCATACTGGGGAGCGACCATACAAGTGCACAGAATGTGAGAAAAGCTTCACTCTGAGATCCGCTCTCTACAGCCATCTGAGAATCCATACCGGGGAGAAACCCTATGAATGCCCAGATTGCAATAAAAGGTTTAGTCAGTCCTCAGCTATGCGCAGTCATCGGAGAATTCATACAGGGGAGAAGCCCTATGAATGCCCAGACTGCAAGAGAAGCTTCAGTGATGCCTCAACCCTGAGCAGGCATCGCAGGGTCCATACAGGGGAGAAGCCCTATGGATGCACAGAATGTGGTAAGCACTTTTCTCAGCGATCAAACCTGAGACAACATCAGCGATCCCACACAGGGGAAAGAGTTTATCAGTGTACAAAGTGTGAGAAAAGCTTTGCTCAGAGTTCACAGCTGTACAGCCATCAGAGACTCCATAGTGAGGAAAGGCCCTATGAATGCACAGAGTGCAAGAAAAGATTTAGTGACCCCTCCTCCCTGAGCAGACATCAGAGGGTCCATACGGGGGAGAAGCCTTATGGGTGCACAGTATGTGGTAAGCACTTTTCTCAGCGATCAAACCTGAGACAACATCAGCGATCTCACACAGGGGAAAGAGTTAATCAGTGTGCAGAGTTAGAACAGCTTCAGTCAGAGGGCAAAGCTGACGCTATATCAGAGGATTCATAATGTGGAGGAGCCATATAAATGCGCAGAACATTTCAGTGAATGTTTATCTTTGAGCAGGCAGCCAAGAAGCCTGATGGATGCAGAGAAAGTGAAGCACACTTTAATAAGTAATTAGATTTGAGTGTACTATGATGAAGGTCCATGCCTGGCTTTGCTAGGAAGAATGTCTCAGGAGGCCATGTGCCATCCGAGACATTGGATAGTGGTCCCAGGGGCCGAATAGGTAGGAATCCCGGGGTACCCACTTGCAGTTCCCATCACTTGGCAGAGGGCAGTCACTTGTCGTAACCCAGTCCCGTCCTGGGAGACTGGGCCTTCTCCAATACATCAGGACACTAGTGCAGCTTAACAAAAGTATTGGCTCAGCGTAAAGAAATCCCTGCCGTTAATACAATATTACAACTTCTCCAAGCACACTGGCTATTCAGTGGGCTGAAGAGTGAGGAATGCTTACCCAATCGTTTCCACTATTGAATTCACATGCTGTTAAAGCAGAAGCATAACCCCCTGAGCCCAAATCAGGTGCACTTGAGGAACTCCTCGTCCCAGCCTTCACAGGTTCAGACCATGTAAAGCACACTTTGGGGGAAGAGGGAATGGACTATAAATGCAACTAGCCCCAGTTAATGAGTGTGGGTATCGGGAGCAAGAGGCTCTGTTTCAGAGAAGGCCGGAAAAGAAGGGCAATTAGGGAGTGATCATTCTGCCTCTCTCCTGTTGGATCCCTACATGATCCATACATTATCATCGAAGAGACTAGGAGAATCCTGAAAACCGTAAAGACTGGGCTAGTTTTGGAGTACGGGATCCTGGAAAGCCCACACCTAGAGCAGGGTTCAAAATTGATGGGATCTGGGAGCTATTTAGCTTCTGCTTGTAGCCTAGAAGAGCCTGGTTAGCTTGACAGCAACAGCTGCCAGGAGCTACTTTTGTCTCCCCAGTCCAAGTGATGCAGAACATACACAGCTATGTGGCATTAACTGTGTATTCAGGACTATCTCCAAATGTGCATTAGGACACCTATACATGGCATTTAAATCTTAGGGTGTCATACATACTGGACAGAATGACAAGTCTGCATCTTCTGTGGAAGTTGGATGTACTAGCTCCTTCTTCCCCAGTGGTAGCTCCTGGTTACTCGTTAAAGCTGGATACCCAGGTGCAGCTTATAGAATCTTAATTTCAATCCCTGTAGAGTAACACCAAAGAAGAGGGTTTAGGTACAAGAGGGTGAGAACGAGGGTGGAACAGCTCAGATAGGAGAAGGATACGTTTGGAATGTTTTGGTTAAGGAGGACGACCAAGGTGGGACAGGAAATGCCCGAGAGACGGTATGGCCTCAAGTAGCCAGGAATGGTTGGTGGGGGAAGGGGTAGGTTCCTAGTAGATAGTGCTGGGTCTGTAGACCACTCCCTCCTTCCTGCTCGAGCTAAAACCTCTCCCCGAGAAGCCCGCCATCACCAGCGAGGACTCTGCCACCAAAGCAAAGACTTGGACATTACGCCTGGTCCTACCCTGGAATTAGGAGTACCCCTCTGATTTGTGATCAGTTGGAAAGGTTTGCATCAGGGGTTTCCGCACCTTGCCAAGAAAACATGCACCTAGAGGAGCCTTTTAGTGTGACAAAGACTGAGTGGAGAGCCAGCAGCTCAAGGTGCTGACCCCAGAGACCTGCCACGTTATTGTTTCTCTTTTTCCCCTGTTAAAAGGAATCTATTCTGCTGTGTTTTTAATAAAACCCCTGAAAGGCATTTTTCGTCTCCCGCCTGTCTGTTCTCTCCAGTGACTGTCCTGACAACTCCCTCAAGCAGTTGGTGCATAATCTGTGCCAGCTCTAAAGTTTTGAATGCAGGAGAAATTGGCAGAACTGAGGTCATAGGGCAAAGACCACCTCTCTATGCTACTAGGATGTTACATCCGGAGTCATGGGCAGCAACTACGCTTAACCGTGGTGACGCAGAGCCCTGGTGTGACCTATGGTGGCTGTGGAAAGGTTTCTGATTCCAGTCTGAGCCTGGGAAAAGATATAGAGGATGAGGACTTGAAGACCAGTGGGTGGCCATGTAGCCGGCGGGTAATCGCCGAAAGATACATGGCAACCTTTCCAATCGTACTTATTGCGCACACAGGACTGCACCCTCACAACCTAATATTTGTCTATTATTTGTTCCTCTGCTGCATCGATTGTATTCCTTATTTGGCTCCACCTGTTTACGCGACCTCATCTGCGAACATTGATGTTTCCTCCATTTCATTCTCTGTTTCCAATTGCATTATTGATGTTACTGATAACTTTTATGTCATTTATTTTGTGTAACTTGTGCTTTAATAAAGAAAGTTTTTTTTAAAAAAAAGATGAGGCCTTCATCGGAAGACAGACTTATCCAACAGAAAGGACATTACCAAATGAAGGTATTTGTTCCTCCAAGGTCATGTATGCAGTCATCGGGTGATCCTTCAAGGGTAGATGCCCAAGACGTGCACGGAGCCTGGCAAGCATCTGAGGTGCTTGCTACAGCGCTGGGCCTTCATGAATGCATAGTGCACCCGTCATGGTGTTAGTCCTTTGTAAAGGCTATGAGGCTTCAATACACAGAGCTGGTGCCCTAAAAAAACCCCAGTTAATAAGCGCAAATAAACCTGCGAGGTAATCCATTCCAACGTCTTAAAAGCGACAGAATTGGGAACGTGGCAGTGAACACAGGAAAGAGAGGTGTCCTGACATATATGCCATGACATACTACTGTGCCATCAAATGGGTTTTGTGGTCATGCCTTTTTTGAGGCTGACGTTTTGACCATGTCACAAGAGCATAGATGGCTCCGAATGAAGGATACATTACAATTCAATAGGATATCTATAGTGCACATTGTAGTCCACATCCCCACAAGACTATGTGCCCAGGACCGGGTGGCATAACACTCAAGTCCCTCCCTCATTGCAATAAAGAAGGTGTGAAGGCATATCTGGTGAACACGTGTGGCATGTGCACACTGCTTCTGTCGATCCCTTACATGCTGTCCTGGTTTTTATGCAGGGATATCTTCTTTCTTCATTCATTTGCATGTAGTGATGTTTTTCTTTGTATTTAGGGCTGCAGGCAACAAAAGGGGTGAATAAGTTGTGTTCTTTCTTTTTACTTTACAGGGCGATGGCTCAGGTCCGCCTAGGAGATCATTTTGTTAGTACGAAGATTGATATCACTGCTGTCCTCAAATTCCAGGGATGCCGGCAGTGATATTTAAAGGTGTTGGAGCTGAGCTGAGTTGAGTCCAAGTTATTAATGAGCCCCATGTTTTGCTTTTTTTGTCTAGCAAAAGCTGACATTTCACATGTGATCATGAGGACGGGATGTGGTGGAAGGAGATGATTGAATAGTTAACTCTAAAAGAGTAATACATTTTGACGAACCTGGTTTGGAAAAAATGTGTTAATGTATTGTCCCTTTGTTGTGTGTCAGTTTCATGCAATGTTGTGTGAATCTATCACAAACTAAATGAAGAGTAGATGAATGTTTGGCCTGCTGAGTTGTCTCCTGTGATTAGGCAGACATTTTGACAGTCGGTTCCTTTCATCTTGGTGCTCTAAGAACTCCCATTGAGGAACCCCAAAGCCCCAAGTTGCCTCAATCACCTTATTTAACAGTCTGTGAGTACAGCGGCACAAGAAAAGTAAATACTACAATGTCTCAATGGCATGGGTTACATACATAGTTCTCGTACGTCAGAGTCCACATTTCCGCCCTGCCCTCCAACTGCCCACCCTTCAGTAACTATCCAAAGCTATAACAGTTCTCTAAGCCATCCCCAGGTAATCCCCAGGACAGGGGGCGCACAACACATTCCAACAAGATCATGGTAGTGAGAATCGCCTAAGAAAAGGCAGCTTTGCCACGAGTGCTGGAACCTCTTCCACATGTTGGGCATCCATGTACCTACGTACTTTGCATATGTTCCCTGGCATATCGCAGTCATCTTTTCAGCCACCAAAATGTCCCAAATATTAACCCACCACATTTGGGGTACAGGACACGCCGGACTCTTCCAATAAGGGCCGACTGTTATTTTAGCTGCCACCAATAAATGCCCAATTAGAGTGGCCAGAGGTCCCGACAAGGGTAATATGCCATCCTCCAGATCCCCCAAGAGCACAATCATGGTGTGTCAAAACATATTTCCAAAAGTGATTCACCTTGCCACATTACCACAGGTGTAACAAGGAAGGAACCCTCTCCAGAACAACCCCTTCAGCAATTGGGGGAATACCCCACGTTCATTTTGTGTAATCTTTGAGGCGCCAGGAACCATCTATAGCACAGTTTAAATATGCACTCTCTATCCGTCGCACACCTGGATGACTTATACATGCATGCCCATATTCAATACCATGCATAATCATCGATTTCCACCCCCAAGTCTTGCTCCCCTTTTACCATATAGGGTAGGCGCTCTGGGGGATCCACTCTATCTAGCAGTTTGTACAGAGTCTAGATCTTAGATTTAAGGGGTGGGGACTGCATTGTAAACTCCAAAGCATTCAATGGCCTGGTAGCTCGGGTTTTGGTGAATCGGTGAGTTGCCCCGTGCCGTAGCTATGTGTAGCGGAACCATTCTACCTCCTTCAGATGAAATGCTGCCTTGCACTCGTTAAAGGTTAGTGGGTGACCCTCCTTGCACAACTGCTGGAGTGTCTCCAAACCTCCAGTGACCCATCTGACAAACTGCCCCCTCATGCCTGGTCGGAACGCAGCATTATCCCAGACCGGTGTCCGTGGGCCCATTCCCATCAGAGTTCCCCAACGGCACGTGGCTCTACTCATATAATAAATTATATTCTTTGTCGAGGTCAGTAGCGAGAAACCAACAGCACCCACCATCCTGAGGAAATGTATATAGGGAGTTTGAGACCAGGGCACCAAAGAGCAGACCTGTTTATATCCTCTTCTTTCTTGGCCTCAAATCACTTCTTCCCCAAGTCATGACATGAGAAATCTGAGCAGCTACGTTTTACTGGAAAATATCTGGGACACCTAACCCTCCAATGCGCGTTGATCTCACCAGGACCCTCTTAGAGATCTGAGCCCTCTTATTTCCCCAATTCGGACAATCCTCCCCTGCAGTGATCTGAAAGTAGAGCCTGGGATCCTGACCAGCGGACCAAAACAGTAATACAACAGTCTGGGAACCGTGTTCATTTTTATAGCTGTTATTCTTCCAAACCAAGGTATTTCATGCTTGGACCACTTGTCAAGGTCCTCAGTGAGCTCCTGTAACAGCAGAGGGCAATTACATTGGAAGATCTTAGATGTAGTACTGGGATCTACAACCCCAAATAGGGGATGCATTTCTGGTCCTATTTTATCTTACAGATTTCCTCAAGGTGTAGTCGGTCAGAAGGGGGAACAGAGGCAGCGAGGCCACACGATTTATTACAGTTGATCAGAAAGCCAGAGACAGCCTCAACAGCCTCAAACCTAGCACGTTCAGGCAGTAATGTTTCCAGGGAATTACATGGGCTTCGGATAGTCACCAGAACATCAGCATTCAGAGAAATCTTAAGCTCCAAATCGCCAATAACCACCCCTTTGATCTGCCCATTATTTCTGATTCTGCAGGCAAACGGCTCCATGATCAATGCAAATATCGGTGGTGACAGGGGGACAACCTTGTCTGGATCCCCTCGAAATAGGCAAACTCTGAGTATACATACTTTTGATCCTAATCGAGTTCAATTGAGCCTGGTAATTAGCAAGCACTTGCCTACTAAAATTGGGACCGAAGCTGAAGGCGTCCAGGGTATTCTGAATGTAGGTCCAGTCAACCCTGTCAAAATCTTTGACATGAAACTTGTAAAAACTGCAAAAGAACAGTTAAACCAAGAATAAAAAAAAAATGTTTTTAAAAATCTTTATGGGCATCTAAGGCGCTGACCCACCTTGTGACTGACCTCAGTCAGGTTTAAAACCCTCTGAATGTTGTCATGCATGCTTTGTTCCACTATAAATATGCTCTGATCCTCGTCTATGATCCCCGGGAGAACCCCCATTAGTCTGTGAGCCAAGATCTTGGAGTACAATTTGTGTCATTATTAGTTAGTGATTGGACGGTATGAGTCATAACAGGTTGGGTCCTTGCCCGACTTAGATATTAGTATAGTTGTGGACATTTAAATCATAGGGGTGGTTCTGCCAGAGATTAGTTAAACAAGGCCATCAGATGTGGCACAAGAACAGAGCAAAACATTTTCTAAAAGGTTGTGGGGAAGCCACCAGGCCCTGGTGATTTGTTTTTGAGAGTTTTGGTAGTCCATTCTACCTCCGAGGCCTGGATGGGAGCTTCCAGGGTCGCAGCAAGATGAGGGGGCAGCTGGGGGATATAGTCGGTTGCCAAGTAACTATGCGGACCCCAAGTAACTGTGCTAAATCTTCACCAATACATAGAAGTGAAGAGGGTGTCCCTGGAATAGCCCTCATATACCTGATTCAAATGTCAACCTGCAGAATGAAGAATGAAAGATGTAACTCGCTGTTCAGTTCAGCACCAACTTCACCAATGTATCCTACATATGCAAAGAGATATATTCTCAGACGACCTTTCAAACCATATCCAATTGATGTCTTCGAGGAGACAGGTGTCCCATCAATGGACCAAGTTGGCTGACGGCAAGTCCAACTGTGGTGATGTCACTAGTGACAACACAACATAGCAGTGTTAGTCATGAAGCAAAGGTGCTGTCCTGCATGAAGCTACTCAGACACACGCGTATACATGAAGAACATGCTTATACCTTCTGTAAATAGAGGACAGATACATTTACATACTGCCAAAAGCTTTTCTTTTTCTTTAGCCAAATGCATAAACGCAAGAAAGCCAAACATATGTGGATCAAGCTTGCAGCCGCTATATTGCAACTAATCATAAGTAGCGACGGGAACATAAAATTAACATGTTATGTTAAGGGAACTTCTTAAGCGCACGTTCACCCGAAGGTATCTTGGCGCTAGAGGGCAGGGCACACAGCCGAAGAAGATCTGCTAAACCAGGGAAGTCTTGACGGCCTTCCTAAAGGCAAGATGATTGGACAATTTATTTAAACCTTATGGGAGCTCATTCCAGAGCAGGGCAGCTGCTACGGAGAAGGCACGGCTGCCAATCCGCACACAGCGAAAAGAGGGTACACAAAGTTGACCGGACGAAGCAGAGCATAGAGAACATGGCTCTATCGCGACTAACCTCTAAGAATATATTCAAACACATAGGGAAAGCATAGAATGACTGTAGTGAATGCACATGAGAGCACTGGCCTCAAATACATGGAGGGAAAGATACAGGCTCTGCGGAACGATGCACAGAGACCGTGTTCGCAGACAAGCATAAGGGTGGGTGTCAAATTCCTGATTCCCGAGGCAGTGAGCCACCTGCAAGAATTCTGAATAAAATACTTATGATTGCAGACACAACAGCTTTGTCTTGCGGTCTTCGCCCCCACGTGACCCAGCAGAGTTGAACAATGACTATTTACTCGTGGTGAGAACAGAAGCAGTTGCCAGCGAAACAGAGAAGACTGATACATGCGTTTCCCATCAAAACTTGCAACCTGAAGGCACTCTCTCAGGCTAGGTGGTCAGACCAGTGATAGAAATGGGGACACATAGGCCTTCCGATTACCTTGAAAAAGGTACACCGAGCGCTGTGAACAGAACAGGGTCCAAGGCCTGGGAGCACATGCTTTAGACAATCCAGCCGCTCTGATCATGGGGTGGTGTAGAAGTGCGATCCCGCGACAATGTAAAATCATTTCTGGGGGAAGTCCCAGGCAAAGCCACCTGACATACTAGACTAATGAGGATTATACTGGCTCAATAGGTAATAGACTTCAGCTAACCAATTGGGATACCCCTTGGGTTTTTTGGGAGGGAGTTGATGTTTATGACATCACCGGGGTATACAGCAGGGTGACACCAGCTCAGGAGCAGTGACTGCTGGAGATTTGTGATTTCTAGTTTGATCCCTGTCTATTGGAGAATAAAGACAGTAAAACTTTTCCCCATGGCCGAGTCTTCTCGGGGACTTGATGGGCCTTAGATACTCAGCTGACTTGTGATATCATTGATGTGAGGCCCCCAGTCCTCTGGCCTATTACAGAAGCAAAGTAGCATTGGATTATTCCTATTTTATCAATGTCGTTCTGACATAGAACGACCACGTCATCCTGCAAAGCCAGTATAATATTAGGTGTTCTTAGCTTTTTTTAACTTGTATACCAAAGACTGATTCGCCTTGTTTCCAGGGACATAATAGTCTTGCTTGGTCTTAAGAATTGCTTGCACCAATCTCTCTGCTAGTTGTGCTTCTAACTTATTAGGTGCCAGTTTTAGCTTCTGAAATGCTGCATGAGATCCTGCACACTTAGGTGCAGACTCAGCGGACCATACTTTCGCTTCCTATTGTGTTTGAAGTAGTTTATGCTATCTGGTATAGGCGACAGTCCTACTAATTAGTTCCTCCCTCATGACAGCTGTCATGGTGTCCCATATAACGGCCAGAGAGTGGCCAGTCCTGCTATTTTCCTGAACGTTGTTTGGTATTACCCCTGCTATGTCCCATCAAAGTATTGTATCCCTCAGTATTGGCTCATACAATATCCAGCGGTGCCAAACTGGTGGCGGCCTACTCATAATCGCTAAAGAGACCAAGACAGGTGCATTATCAGATAGCGATTGAAAGCCAATTTCAGCTCCCTGCACACAAGGGTATAAAGCACTAGGGAGCAGCAACAAATAGGTCAAGTCTAGAGAAGTCCCAATGCACATGCAAGTAAAAATAAAAATCCCTGTCCTCCCTGTTAAATAATTGCCAAGTGTCAATCAAACCCAATTCACGCAATTGAGCAGCAAAGGAAATAGCATTTCCATAATCAGTTCTGGTTGGTTAAAATGTCTTGTCAATTTCTGGGTTGGGAACCAGGCTAAAGACCCCCACAATCATAACTGAGGGACAAAGACCTGGAGGAATTGCTCTTGCCCATTATTCGGCACAAGGAGAGTAACCAAGGTACATTTATGATCATACAGGAAGCCCTTGGCACAGATATATCTCCCCTGGGGATCACGCAAAGCTGTAACCTTAGTGATGGGGACATTGTTGGCTATAAACATCCCCACCAGAAGCCAAATATTGACGCAAGAAGGACAGTTTCCTTCAAGCTGAAGCAAATGGGTTTTCTGTAAAAAACAGAATAGACGGTGACAAGTCTGACATGTTCTGGGTATTTGACTTCCTCTTCATGGGGGAATTCATACCTTGGACATTCTATGTCCCCGGCTAGATAACTTCCCCATCTCCCCCCTCATTGCTCGGCATCGTCAGGTTCATTGGCACATTCAAAAGCAACCCGCTAAAATGGGAGACCCAGCCGTAGAACCATATATTGCCCTTAACACAAAAGTATTGCTGACTGCATAGTCATATTTTACAACCATAACTAAATTCCCCCATCTCCCCAGCCGCCATTGAAATTCAAGAACTAAACATATTAAGCTCAACAGCAAAGGTTTATCCAGTAAACCTTAGGATCAGGTAACCCGACTTGGATGGATGCAGGAAATATCAGTAAGAATAACTCTCCCCCCCTCCCCGCCCCAGTTGAATCGACATCAAACGACGGCAGCAGCAGACGACTGCATAGCAAGGTGTTTATGGATAGGCAGTTTTATAGAAAATTCAGTAAGGATCAGTCAAAGCTCTGGTCTCAGACACTCCCCTGCTCATCATGATGCAGACCTCTAGGCCTCCTGGATTTTCCCCATCCATTTCCTCAGTCCCACAGGACATAAAGAGGGATTGGCATCCTCTTCGTCCATCTCGGTCTCGCCATCTTCTGATGTCAGTAGGTGCCCTCCCTCCTTCCAAGATTTAATGGATCACTGTTTCCCTTGGTATAAAGAAATATGCGCGGTGGGAAACCCCATCTGTGTGCTAGCTGTTTGCTTTGCAGCCACTCTGTTAGCAGACTCAGCATTCTCCTGTTGGTTAAAGTTGAGGTTGCCAGGTCTCGGAACAGCGAGAGGGTAACATTTTTAACCGTGATGGCCGGTTTAGCGTGGGTAGCCTTCATTAATGTTTAGAAATGCACACGTGTTAGAACGTCTGGGAGCATATCCTGTTCTGTAGGGTTTTTGATTCTTGTGCTGTGAGTTCTGTCAATTGTAGAGTCAGCAGAGAGGTCGAGTATAAATCTAAAGAGGCTCTCAACAAATTCAGGAAGTTCATCATCCCGCACCGTAAGAAGGATGCCCCGATTACAGACATTATTTCAGCGGGAGCGATACTCTGCATCCTCTTGCTTTTCTTCTATGGCTTTGCAGTGAGCCGCCAGAACCTCAATGTTTTGTGCCCCTTCACTCAGCTCCTAAGACTGCTCACATACCATAGTCTCCAAGTCATTAACCCTGCTTTCAACCTCTGAGACTCTTGTGTCTAGCCCCGAGAGTTTTCGGGCTAGTTCAGCCATGCTATTCTGAATTTCTTTTTTAATTTCGCAAAGCATGATCTGATTTGGTGGAGAGCTGAGATGGCTGTCCCTGTTAGGCGTCAGAGGCATGAACTTGGGGTGAGGTAGCTTCAAGGCGGTTAGCTTTATCCACTGGTTGAAGCATCGTAGAGATGTCACCCTGCTTGCCCGCTTTTGGTGTTTTAGTCATAGTCCTAGCACATCCCAGCCCACGCAAGGTTAGATGGTAGAACCCAGGTGCCAGGTACGTTTGCCTTTGGAGGATTCCTCTACAACCCCAGTAATGGAGGCCAAACTCCAGAGTCCTCCGTGTTCCAGGGTACAACCCCAGTAATGGAGGCCTAACTCCGGAGTTCTCCGTGTTCCAGGGTACATCCCCAGTAATGGAGGCCTAACTCCGGAGTCCTCCGTGTTCCAGGATACAGCCCCAGTAATGGAGGCCAAACTCCGGAGTCCTCCGTGTTCCAGGGTACAACCCCAGTAATGGAGACCTAACTCCGGAGTCCTCTGTGTTCCATGGTACAACCCCAGTAATGGAGGCCTAACTCCGGAGTCCTCCATGTTCCAGGGTACATCCCCAGAAATGGAGGCCTAGCTCCGGAGTCCTCCGTGTTCCAGGGTACAACCCCAGTAATGGAGGCCTAACTCCGGTGTCCTCCATGTTCCAGGGTTCAACCCCAGTAATGGAGGACTAAGTCCGGAGTCCTCCGTGTTCCAGGGTACAACCCCAATAATGGAGGCCTAACTCCCCCCCTAACTCCGGAGTCCTCTGTGTTCCAGGGTACATCCCCAGTAATGGAGGCCTAACTCCGGCATCCTCCGTGTTCCGTTCCAGGGTACATCCCCAGTAATGGAGGCCTAACTCCGGAGTCCTCCGTGTTCCAGGGTACAACCCCAGTAATGGAGGCCTAACTCCGGAGTCCTCCGTGTTCCAGGGTTCATCCCCAGTAATGGAGGCCTAACTCCGGAGTCCTCCGTGTTCCAGGGTACATCCCCAGTAATGGAGGCCTAACTCCGGATTCCTCCGTGTTCCAGGGTACAACCCCAGTAATGGAGGCCTAACTCCGGAGTCCTACGTGTTCCAGGGTACAACCCCAGTAATGGAGGCCTAACTCCGGAGTCCTCCGTGTTAAAGGGTACAACCCCAGGAATGGAGGCCTAACTCCGGAGTCCTCCGTGTTCCAGGGTACATCCCCAGTAATGGAGGCCTAACTCCGGAGTCCTCCGTGTTCCAGGGTACAACCCCAGTAATGGAGGCCTAACTCCGGTGTCCTCCATGTTCCAGGGTACAACCCCAGTAATGGAGGACTAAGTCCGGAGTCCTCCGTGTTCCAGGGTACAACCCCAATAATGGAGGCCTAACTCCCCCCCTAACTCCGGAGTCCTCTGTGTTCCAGGGTACATCCCCAGTAATGGAGGCCTAACTCCGGCATCCTCCGTGTTCCGTTCCAGGGTACATCCCCAGTAATGGAGGCCTAACTCCGGAGTCCTCCCTGTTCCAGGGTACAACCCCAGTAATGGAGGCCTAACTCCGGAGTCCTCCGTGTTCCAGGGTTCATCCCCAGTAATGGAGGCCTAACTCCGGAGTCCTCCGTGTTCCAGGGTACATCCCCAGTAATGGAGGCCTAACTCCGGATTCCTCCGTGTTCCAGGGTACAACCCCAGTAATGGAGGCCTAACTCCAGAGTCCTACGTGTTCCAGGGTACATCCCCAGTAATGGAGGCCTAACTCCGGAGTCCTCCGTGTTCCAGGGTACAACCCCAGGAATGGGAGGCCTAACTCCAGAGTCCCCCAGTAATGGAGGCCTAACTCCGGAGTCTTCCGTATTCCAGGGTACAACCCCAGTAATGGAGGTCTAACTCTGGAGTCTTCCGTATTCCAGGGTACAACCCCAGTAATGAAGGTTTAACTCTGGAGTCCTCCGTGTTCCAGGGTACATGCAGGAAGTTATCAGGCTATCGGTGGGTGGAGGAGCTCTGAAGGTCACTGCACCTGCAAGCCCTAAAGTCACAAATCCATAGGGTGGTGCCACATGAAATTAGTAGATGCCTCTTGCGAGATGTTGGGCAATGCTTGAGCTCTAGGGCCACCAGGAGAAATCGCCCCACTCAGCTCCCCCATGGATGGCAACAACAGGTGGAACATGGGGGCAGGGGGTTGATCTGGGGGATAGCAACCGACCGCTACCTGCAAAGAGTGTCACCACTCACCCATTTTACTAAGCCTCGAAATCTGTCCCCTGTGCCCACTCTAGCATGGTGACTGCCGCTCTCACAGCGACCAGAATCAGGCCTTCACGTGGACCCTGCATGGTGCCCAGCTGGCGATCAGAGGGTCAGGAGAGCCCCCGGCAGAGTGCGTTCTCAGTAGGGGCATCCGCCACAGTCCTCCTTCTCCAGCTCGGCTGCAGAAAGCTGGATTATACCGGGACAGTGTTCCAGGCCCCCTGCAGAGTTGGAGATAGAGCCGAGATAGGCTCAACAGTGCTGCCGCCGCTCCGCTGCCTCAGAGTGGGTCGTCCAACCTATCTCCAGCTGTTTGCCACCATCTTAGACGCGTCCACACAGGCCCAGGCATGCTGTCGGATCTCTTCCCAGGGATGTTAAAGGTCAAGAGAGCACCCCAGGATAACTGCGTTCTTTCCGCCACACTGATTTCGTTCCGGTCAGTGGGGCGAGAAGCTGTATTTGTTTGTTGCCCTCACAGCGTCAGAGGCTCTTTGGAAGCCATCCAGTAAGATAGCACTCCAGGCCACACTCCCGGACTGAATCATCTTTGAAATGCAGGCCCATTGGCCTAATGGAGCTGGAAGCTCCTTCTAGGCTGACCCAGTATTGTGCCAAGAAAAGGCTTATGACGTGGATGCACAGTAACAAGCCAAACAATAGAATTGTTATGTTACTTCATCCATCGACATAGCAGAGGAACATAAATAAGAATGATGGCACAGAGTTGAAATGTACCCAGCATTGTTCTCCCGCTTGGTCAATCAATCATTGCAGGAGAAGAAGATGGCATTTTCCGAATCCTTAACCTCGGCTCATCTGAAACATACTCCTGGACCACAGAGAGATGCAGGGCAAAGCAGCCAGCCTCAAGGGAAGGGGATGAAATCATTCAACATAGTGGATGGGCTTGATATCACTTTAGGCCATCTCCCTGAGAGACAACTTGACCCTGAACCCTTAATGCACCTCCCACGTCAGCCAGGTGTCGACTATCAACCTTGAGCCCACCCAAGGTGAGGAGCAGCACCACTTTAAACCTCAGGCAGCCCATTTAGCATTTGTGAGTTTTGGGAAGAGCTGGAAGGAGGCAGGCAGACCCTGGCAGACCCCCGGTCAGGGGACTAGGCAAACCCATGTCAGCACTGGGAAGAGCATAAAGGAGCATTTCGCTCCACTGGGAAATCCACCCAGGCTGCTTCAGATCCTAGTAGGAGGTTGCACTGATCTGGGTTTTCTTTGAGTGGACACAATAAAGTTGAGTTAAAATCTGTAGTTTCAATGCGGTGCCCTGGAGCATGAGCTTTCATCTCAGACCTTTGCCCTGCATTCAAACACTGCTGACATTCACTAGACCAGACACAGATAAAAATAGATTTTTCAAGGTTGGAGGAACTGCAAAGTCTTTAACAAGTCTCTTTACAGGAGGCACCCTAATACTCAAACGGATTGTGTAAGACTGTTTCCCCATTGCTCTCGTGACATTTCCAGCATGTTCCAACAAGCCTGGTTTGCCTCCAAGTTTACAATGCCTTCCCAACACAACATTGGCACATAGCGTTCTGCTGATTGCTATACTGGCACAGAGGAAGAGGTCCATTTAGTAACAGGAATCAAGGAAAGAAAAATATTAAATATTAAAATCACGCAGTCCGCTTCCACTGCATCAGTATGCCCCATCAGAACATCAAGAGATTCACATCCCACTGAACAAAAAAAATGGTACAGGTGCGGTTTCAAATTTCCACATGTAGGTCCATGTCCTGCCATCGGACACAACTGTGACAAGTGCGGAGGTGAAAACCACTTTCAATCTGTGTGCAGAAATATCAATTTCTTCCAGCCGACTGAAATGTACAGGGACACGAGGAGACAAGACCGAACCTCGACAAGAGAAAGTCCGAGATCTCGCAGGAGGCAGTCGCCCGCAGTATCCAGACACCAACCTCAACGCTCATCTCGCGACACGCCACGAGAGGAGAGAAAGCGGGAAGAAAGAAGAGAATACTCAAGCCACACTAGCACCAGACATGATTCGCAAAGGAGACACTCCAGACAAAAGGTCAGATATCTAGAAAATTCGCCTCACAGAAGATGGAGATTGCACTCATCCTCGTCCAGCGGGGACAGAAAAAGGGGATATGTACATGCCATCGGAAACAGCATAGCCGCGGAATACAGTCCCACACTGCTACTACAAATTAATGGGCAAAACAAAGAATTTCTGATCGACACGGGAGCAACAGTTAATGTTATAAATGATGAAACTTATAAACTACTCAACTACAAGAAGTCACTGAAGGAAGCAGACACATTAATATATCCATACGGTTTCAACAAGCCTCTAAACTGCCAAGGGATGTTCACAGCACACTGTCAGTACAAAGACAAAAATTTAAAGATCAAAATATACGTCATAAAAGGGGACGTGCCAGGCGGCAGCATCTTGAGTTTCAAGTCTGCGATCCAAATGGGACTCATTCAAATCATGTATCAAATAATGTCGGCATACACGACCAGCCCGAAGGACATGATGAAAAAAATGTTTCCCTCTCTGTTCAAGGGGCTGGGAAAATTAAAGGACAAACAAGTAAAGTTGCACATCAATCCTCAGATACCTCCGACAGCACAACCCTACAGGGGCATATCCCTCAACATACAAAGACATGTGGAGGGCGAGATTCAGTCATTATTGCAGCAGGACATCATAGAGCCAGCATCGGGACCAACTCCCTGGGTGTCTCCCATTGTACCCGTACCGAAAAAGGACAACAAGGACAGCATTCGCATTTGTGTGGACATGAGGGCCCCAAATGTGGCCATAGAGCGGGAACGACACCTTGCCCCAAGAATGACTGATATGATGCACCTACTGCACGGGTCCAAAGTGTTCTCCAAGTTAGACTTAAATAAGGGATATCACCAGTTAGAGTTGCACCCTACTTCAAGATATATCACCACCTTTTTAACCCACCTGAGTTTGTTCAGATATAAAAGGCTCAGTTTCAGGGTATCCTCGGCTGCTGAAATTTTCCAAAATGAGATACATCAAGTGATAAAACACATCCCCAACTGTCTAAACTACTCAGACGACATCTTAATCTTCGGCATCACGCAAGATAGCCATGATGATACACTGAGTCACTAGAAAATGCCCACCTCACACTCAACCCGGATAAATGTGAGATCAGTAGATCCACTCTCAAATTTTTCGGACACATCTTCTCAAAAGATGGCCTGAAACCAGTTCCGGAAAAGGTTCAAGCGCTGGTAGAGACTCCCACACCCACATCCGTTTCAGCAGTACGCTCATTCCTGGGAATGGCGAGCTACTGCACTCGATATATACAAGATTTCGCTTCAGTGTGCACGCCTCTTCGATTGCTAACTGGGAAGCATCAAGAATTCCAGTGGTCGGATACATGTGAAGAAGCATTCCAAGAAATCAAGAAAAGAATCGCAACGGCTTCATGCATGGCATATTACGACCCTGACCTTGACACGGAACTCACAGTAGACGCTAGCCCAGTTGGGCTAGGAGCGATCCTAGCACAATCCAGGCATGGAGCATCACCTGACTCTCCAAAGAGAATTGTAGCCTACGCAAGCCGCAGCCTTTCCAAAACAGAATGTGCACACTCCCAACCCGAAAAGGAGAGCTTAGCGGTAGTATGGGCGTGCGAGTATTATCATCTATTTCTGTATGGACGACCATTCACCATAGTCACTGACCACCAAGCTCTCACCACCATCTATGGAAAACCGGCAGCAAAAATGCCACCACGAATTGCCAGATGGGGTCTGAGGCTACAAGAGTACTCATTCAAGATAATCCATCGACCGGGCAAGGACAACAATCCCGCAGATTTTCTATCACGCTATCCACTTCCAGCTCAAGATGATCGCCAATCACACAAAGCCAACCAATATCTAAGGTACCTGATAAATAGTGCGTTACCCAAATCCATCACTACAGCACAACTGCTGGAAGAGACTCAAAAGGACGTACTACTTCAGACAGTACAATCCTGCCTAAAGTCGAATCAATGGCAGAACAGACCAAAGGTTGCACTTTCCCTGTCCATGGAAGAGGAACAACACTTTCGCACATTCAAACTTGTCCGCCATACCCTGTCCACATCACCTGAAGGCCTGCTATTAAAAGAAAACAAAATAGTCATTCCGGCAAGCCTGCAAGACCAGGTACTAGATATCGCCCATGCAGGACACAGAGGAATAGTGTCAACCAAGAGACAATTGAGAACAAAGGTATGGTTCACATCCATAGACGAACGGGTGGAACAAATACTAAGGAAATGCTTACCATGTCAGGCGGAGGCACCGCGCACATTTCCTGAGCAAATCAAAACATTGGAGATGCCGCTGCAGGTGTGGGATGAGGTAGCAGTGGACATGTTTGGGCAGCTGGCAAAC
This sequence comes from Ambystoma mexicanum, assembly GCF_040938575.1. Lineage (NCBI taxonomy): Eukaryota > Metazoa > Chordata > Amphibia > Caudata > Ambystomatidae > Ambystoma > Ambystoma mexicanum. The sequence continues at coordinate 1,537,517,298 of NC_090931.1, forward strand.
GGCAAATACGTGCTAGTGATCATCGATGAAATGTCGCGATTCCCAGAAGTACATCTGATTCACTCGACCAGTGCCCAAGCCGTCATACCTGCGCTAGACAAAACGTTTGCTGACTATGGCATCCCATCCAGAGTCAAATCTGACAACGGGCCCACCTTCACGAGCCATGACTTTGCCATGTTCGCAGAACACTTAGGTTTCCAACACCACAAAGTCACACCACTGTGGCCACAGGCGAACGGAATGGTGGAACGCTTCATGGGAAACCTCAAACGCACCCTCCAGATCTGCGCCATCACAAATGGGTCATTCATGCAAGCCATCTGTACCTTACTACGAGAGTACCGGAATACACCGCATAGCTCAACCAGTGAATGCCCATCAATGCTAATGTTTGGACGCGTCATCAAAAAAAGACTTCATCACTATGCACGACCCAAGGATGAGTCCACTTACATAAAGAATGCCAGAAGCAAAGACCAAGAAAGCAAGGACAAGATGAAGGAATACGCAGATACCAGAAGACGGGCCAGACCTAGCACCCTCTGTATTGGTGACCAGGTACTAGTACGGCAAAACCAAGTCACGAAGGACATGCCTGCTTTCAAGCCAGACCCCATGACAGTGACTCACATCCAAGGGTCGATGGTAACTGCTGCTAGCCCACATGGCACAATCACCTGGAATTCATCTTTTTTCAGGGCCTTCAACAGCACGGACACCCCTGTCAACACCTCAACAACAGTGACAGATGACTCTTCAGATAAGGACTCTGAGTATCATGAAGAGGAAAGAGACGCTGATGACAGTGGCAGTGAAAGCGACAGCACGCCGGCAAAACTGGTCCCACCGGCGCGCAGTCCATCCAAGTGGGTCATCCGCAGACCCACGAGATGAATTGAAGAATTCAATTGAACATTGTTGAAGCATTCGTTCAAGGAGGGGGGAGATGTAATGTCCTACCTCTATTATTAGTATTTGTTCAGAGGAACAGTCCTCTGTTTATTACAGTTGACCGTGGGTGCGTCCCACGTGACGCAGGAGGCGGGGCAACCGCCTAAAGGTCAGTCCTTGTTTGATTAAAGAACCGTTAACACACCCGTGCCTCCGCTCGTGATTTATTATCTGCATTCTTTGCTTGACAAATAGAACAGTGCGCGCGACCCAGCAAGTGCATTTCACTGAACATTTAACAGGAAGCAAGACCCAAGGAAAAACTCAGGATTGAGTACAAAAAACCTTGGGATGATGTTGGATGTAGTCAGATGAAAAGGCAGTGCAATACAGTGCACCTATCGAGGTGGTGGCGATACTCCAGTTAAGGAAGTCCAACAGATGACATGGGAAGCCAAGACCAGAAATCAAGGAGGGCAGGGATTGCGGTTGAAGGGTACGTGCTCCGCAGGAGTGAGCAAAGGGAGGAACCAGTAGCATTGGAATACAGAAAGAGGATTGTAAGGCGGAAACCTGTGCAGTTCTCTCTGGGACCACTGCAAAAGATTTAGGAATACAGGCGTTTGGCGGTGAACCCACTTGGTAGCAGTCTGCACCACACAGATTCACTTGGTAGCTGTGGCTGAGCAGTCAGACCTCTCTCAAGAAAAGTTGAGCAGTATGTGGAGTATACAAAATAGGGCAATTCTTCACAGCAAGGCAAGCAAACACGCAACGAGGCTTAGTGTAAAGATATTAAGGTATTTATTTATAACAAAACATCTACGAAAAACACTAAGGCAAATCACGGCAAATAAATCAAACACAATTACTCTACGAAGTATAAACGATCAATCCCTCTAGCAATATATCGACAACTCTAGGTTCTACCGGTACCACTTATTTTCAGACAGAGGTGTATACCTCAACCTAGATGACACTCGAATATTAGTTAGGACGGGAGAGAAAAAGATAGGCAGGTTATGAAATCAACACAGTTCAATCCTTCGCGGATAAAATGCGAGGCAGGAAGGCAAGAATCACAATAGATCCTAAGGTTCAGAGGCCAGGCCCACTCGGAGAGAGGCAAGGCGCAATGTCCCAAAAAGTCTCTAGTGGAGATGCATTCAAGTCTTTGTAGCAAATTGTTATCGGCAGATTGAACCAGTTCAGAACAAAGAATGAGAAAAGCTTGGAGGCGACCCAACGGAACGGAGAGGATTAAGACACCTCACTCGAACCGATAGAAAGGGAAGCCAGGCGGACACGGTACCTTGTTGTGGAGGGCAGCTCCGGCGGAGGCAGTTGTTCCTGGTGGTGGATGCACGTCGGGTCTTTGCCAAGAGTAGAGATGATCTCGTCGTCGAAGAAAAGTGAAGTCCGGTGCACCACCAGGGAAGAGACCAGCCGCGGAGTGCTCCGTCACAAGGCACCACCTTTTGGTCGCGGTACAGGGGTAGTGGCTATCCGGTTGCCGAGGTGCTCTGCACGGGCAATTCGACCACTGCGTCCTGAGGCGAATAAAAAGCAAAGGGGACTGCTTGTTCCCACCAGTCAGGGGAAGAGAGGGAGATCTCCTCTGTGTCGGGAAGTGGTGAGTCGGTTCCGCAGGGCTTCACCGGAGGTGTCGTGCAGGTCGGCTCAGCGTTACCCTCGTCGGATTCTTAGGTCCTGTGGCGACTTCTGAAGATCCAGTCTCAAAAGCCCTGCTTTTATGCAGAAAACCCCCATTCATTCAGCCCAGCTGTCAATCAACACATGCTAAGTGGTGAGCGGGAAGGCTCACCACTTGGGCCAATCACTCCAGAGTGCGACCGGAGTTGGCAAGGCAACTCGGTCCAGGGTGCCTAAACCCCCTCCCACACCCCTGTGGTAACCCAGACAGAATGGCACCACTTTGGGGGGTCTCGGTCCAGAGGCCCGCCAAAAGTGGAACAAAGGGCTCAACCTTTGGTTTAGGAGTCACAGAGACGAACACAGACGCCATTTTACAAACCGAGTTCTGGCAGAAAATACCATCCGATAAACGTACTTAAGATAAATAGATTGGGGTTACGGTAGAGATTAACGAGAAAAACTATCAATCTCCAACAATGAGAAGAAACCCATAGGGTTATGTTTGGGGTCGAACATAACAAGTAGTTTCTACTGCCACCAGCCAAAACTCGAAGAGGGGGGACGGGACAGTGCCCCCTCGAGTAACAGATCTAGGAGTAATCGAATTACCCCTACTAGTACGTCCACAATAAGATGGTTTGTACTAGTTCTGTCAGTAAATTTAGGTCTAGTAAAGCCAATGGTGACTTTACATGCCCGGGGAGACAGTAGTCAGTCCCCGGGTATGGAGTCTATGGTGGGGGTCCGCTAGGACGCCCCAGTGTTACGGCACATAGGGTGCGATGTAACACACATAGAAAAACATACGAGACCCTATGGAGTAAAAGACCCCATAGCCCATTGACATTTCAAAGGAATTACACACATACATGTCCAAGAGTGGGAGAAAAGAGTCTCACTCTTGGCAGGATGGAAAAAAAACAAACTCCAGAAATCCAGCAAAGCTGCTGGGGGACTCACTAGGTTAGGAAATTGAGCCTAAACAGAGAATTCTCCCTAACACTCGCCCCCCCCAGACTAAGGGACAGGAGGATTTAATCCACTCCTGGATGAATCTCATACCTCTAGTCGATGACATACATCCTAGAGAGACCATCAGTATTTTGGTGGTGACATCCTGACCTGTGCTCAATGGTGAAATCAAACCCTTGCAGGCAGATCGACCATCTCAATAGTTTTGGGTTTTCCCCTTTCATTTGCATTAACCATCGCAAGGGTTGGTGGTCAGTCTGAATGACGAAAGTAGAACCATACAAGTACGGCCTAAACTTCTTCAGAGCCCACACGATAGCAAAGCACTCTCTTTCGATTGTTGCCCACCTTGTTTCAGGATCCTTCAGCTTGCGGCTGATGAAGCAAACGGGGTGCTCCCTACCTTTCCCATCCAGTTGACTGAGTACGGCACCTATTCCTACATTTGAAGCATCTGTCTGCACAATGAAGTGTTGGCGGTAATCAGGAGCTCGGAGTACTGGGGCTTGGCAAAGAGCCTTTTTCAGGTTTTCAAAAGCCTGATTGCACTCCTTGTTCCATTTAACCTTTTTAGGAAATTTGGGCGAGGAGATGACATTCAGTGGAGAAGCTATGGTCCCATAGTTCTCTATGAAATTCCTGTAATACCCGGTGAGGCCTAGGAAGGCTCTCACCTGGGTTTGAGTAGTCAGTGTTGTCCAATTTTGCACAGCTTCAATTTTACTGAGCAAAGGCCTTATTTCTCCACCGCCTACCTCATGCCCAAGATAGACTACCTTACTCTGTCCAATTTGGCATTTACTCGCCTTTATGGTCAGATTGGCTCGTCCAAGAGCCTGCAAAACATCTCTTAAGTGGGATACATGTTCTTCCCAGGAATTGCTGAACACTGTGATGTCATCAAGTATGCCATGCAGAAGTCCTCCATCCCATTAAGAACCTGGTTTACCATCCGTTGAAACGTAGCAGGTGCATTTTTCAATCCGAAAGGCATTACCCTAAACTGGTATAAGCCAACGGGGGTAGAAAATGCAGTTTTCTCCTTGGCATGGTCTGTCAGGGCTATTTGCCAATAGCCTGACGTCAAGTCAAATGTGCTGAGGAACTTGGCAGCGTCAAGTTTATCCACCAACTCATCTGTTCTTGGCAAAGGGTGGGCATCAGTCTTGGTGACTGCATTAAGAGCTCTATAATCCACGCAGAATCTAAGTTCTTTAGATCCGGCTTTTGGTACTAATACAACTGGGCTAGACCATGTACTAGTAGAGGGCTCTATTACCCCGAGATCAAGCATCTTGTTGACCTCACCTTTGATGTGGGTTCGTACGTTTTCTGACATGCAGTATCCTCTGCTTTTGACTGGCAGACAGTCACCAGTGAGTATGTCGTGCTGGTCCCAAGGGGTCAAGCCTGGTGAAAGCGAGAACAGAGAGGCAAACTGATTTAACATAGATTTGTACTCTTCCTGTTGCTCGGGTGTCAGATTGGAGGAGAGATTTACCCCTTCAATTTTTTCGTCTAAAGGTAAGCCTCTGAGGAGATCCGGAAGAGCTTCACTCTCTTCTTCTTCCTCGGATGATGCTAGAAGCAACGCTCCTACATCAGGTCGTGTGACATACGATTTAAGTCGGTTGGTGTGAAAGACTGTCGGAGCCTCCTTGGGATTGCCCAAGTCCACCAGATAGTTAACCTCTCCGAGTTTACCCACTACTCGGAAGGGTCCCATCCACTTATCTTGCAAGGCCCTCTGCCTTGTTGGGATCATAACGAGAACGAGCTGGTCTTGAGCAAACTCAACCATGTTAGCCTTTTGATCGTGCCAGTGCTTGACCAATGCTTGTCCAGCTTTCAAGTTATCGCTTGCTTCCGTCATCATGTGCGACATTCTCCTCCGGAGACCTATCACGTAGTCAGTCACTCTGACTGGCTTGGGGGAAGGAGCACTCTCCAACCCCTCCTTAATCAGGGCCAATGGACCTCTGACGGGATGACCATAGAGTAGTTCGAAGGGAGAGTAACCTACTCCCTCCTGAGGGACTTCTCTATAAGCAAAGAGAAGGCATGGCAGTAGAAGGTCCCACTTTCGCTTAAGGGGTTCCTCTAAAGCACCTATCATGCTCTTCATGGTTCGGTTGAACCGTTCTACCAACCCATTGGTTTGGGGGTGGTAAGCCGTAGAGAACTTGTAAGTAACTCAGCATGTTTTCCACATGGCTTTCATGTAGTGGGACATAAAGTTTGACCCCCTGTCAGAGATTACTTCCTTCGGAAACCCGACCCTAGTAAAAATACCAAGGAGGGCCTTAGCCACAGCCGGGGCTGTAACAGTCCTCATAGGAATTGCCTCAGGATACCTAGTAGCATGGTCTACTACAACAAGTATAAACCTGTTGCCTGAGGAGGTTGGAGGATCAAGGGGACCAACGATGTCAATCCCTACTCTCTCAAATGGGACTCCCACAACGGGGAGAGGCACTAAAGGTGCCACATTCTTGGAGCCAACCTTACCAGAGATCTGGCAGGTGTGGTAGCTCCTGCAGTGTTTTTCTACTTCGGCCCCCATCTTCGGCCAATAGAAGTAGAGAGAGAGTCTTCTTGAAACTCAAGTGACCAGCCAAAGGAATCTCGTGGGCTAACTGCAAGAACTGTGGTCTGTTCTCTTGGGGTACTAAAAGTCGTTTGTAGTCTCCAGGTGTAGACTCGGTCGGTTCACTGTAGAAGAGGCCATCTTCCCAGTGCAACCTGTATTTCCCAGGCTCTTGCCCTTCAGCCTGAGCTTCTGCCTGGTGGCGAAGACCTTCCAGAGTTGGACATTCTCTCTGTGCCTTACTGAAGTCTGCCCTGCTGGGTCCACCTTCTGCCAGTAAAGACTGCAGCTCAGGATGGTCAACAGGATCCAGATCTCCAATGAGTTCCTGGCCTTCCATTAGCTCTTCCTCAGAGTCTAATTCTACCACACAGGGTTGTACCTCCCTCTCGGCTGGAGGTGGAGTTACGGGTGTAACTTTGGACAACCGCGGGGAAGTCCGTGTTGGCTGCACTGGAATGTGGGCTGCTGGTTTCGGGGTAGAAGTCTTAGGTTTCCCTTTCGCTTCTGATTTCTTGGAGACAGCGGCTGACAATTCCAGTGGAGCAGGAGTGATTTCTTTCTTCATCATCGAGAGTTTTTAAATCGTTACCCAACAGTACGCGTCCTGGTACCTCACTCTGTATGCTCACAGGTATCTTCACAGTCATGTTGTTACACTGGATGAGAACTGGTAATTGGGGAAGCATCTGCACAGGCCCTCCGGCTAACTTGGTGAGGCGTTTGGGTGCCTTAGCAACATCCTCAGCCTGAAAAAACGATTTATCCACCACAGTTATGTTGGCCCAAGTGTCCCTAATGGCAGGAGTCTCCTGACCATTTACCTGGACACTGTCCTTATAATACTCTTTAGTATTATCAGGGATAGAATTATAGACATCTAAATTCTGTTGTTCCCACAACCCCAGAGATACTAAAGATACGCTGGCTGAGACTCCAATGGGTTCGTCAGCTAGCAGTAGAAAGTTTCCACTTGCCATTTGGACTTCCTCCTCTGGAGCGAAGGCTAAGGAGACAAGCTGGACCCCTGAAGGTTTACCCTTACACCTAGGATCTCCTTTCACGTGGTCAGTCGCGCCACAAACAAAGCATTTACCAAATGCTTTCTGGAATGGTGGCTTGTTCTGACCTCCTTCCGGTTTGGCACCAGAAGACACACTATTCTGCGCAGTGGTTTTCCCGGTGGCTTACCCTTCTGGTTTTGTCTGGGGCCCTCTTTGGAATGTGAGTTATTATAATTCTCTTTTGAGTCTTTTTTAGGCTGTTTTCCCTCATCCTTTTTCTGAGTTGTCCCAGAATCCTTATGAGTAGCCCTGTTGGCAACCCACAAGTCAGCAGCCTTAGCTAGCTCCCTGGAATCCAATTCCTTCGAATCAGCCAAGTGCTGTCTGAGCTCAGGAGAACAGGCATCATAAATAGACTCCAACATAAAAAGATTTCTCATACCCTCATAAGTGTTCACTTTGTAACCCTTAATCCATCCCTCACTCACCCAGGTAGCCCAAGGGATACCATCATGCTTTTTGAGGGTTCTAAACCTCTTAAGATACTGGGAAGGGGTCTTCCCGAATATAGCTATTAAAGCTAGTTTCACACTTTCGTAATCCGTCTTATCCGCCTCCCCCAACTCCATTACCACATCAGTCGCAACAGGAGGGAGCCTAGAGAACAACCAGGGAAGCAAAGCATTCCCGGTGATGTCCTGGAGCCCATGATTGTATTCAAACAGTTTCAACCAATCCAACACATCCAATCTCGGTTCATACATACCCACTAATTCCTTCGGCATCCGGGGTCTTTTAGGACTGGAGCTCCTAGAGGAACCAGAGGAGAGAGAAGCATTTTCCATAGACAACTTTTTCATCTCTAACTCGTGATTAAGCTCTATTTCTCTGAGTCTTAACTCAGCTTGCTTTTGCTCAGCCTGGGCATTCATCCGTCTGAACTCGAGCTCTTGGTTTCGTTCAGATTGAGCCAAGAACCGTTTGTATTCTAGTTCGAGCTTCATTTTTTCAAGTTCAAAATAAGCAGGGTTACTTGTGGGACCTGGTATGGGCCCCGTAGGCACAGCTGGTAAGGCGGGTAGAGGAACAGGGGAGACAGTTTCGTTAGCCTCGCCGTCCTTGTCAGCCTCTTCATCGCTATCATCAGAATTACGATTCAGATCAACACCATCACTGTTATCTACAGTCGCTGGGGAGATTGGTTCCTCTGAACCAGTACCCAGACTTTGGTTCGCCAGCAATCTCTCGATTAGTTCTAACTTCTTGCCTCTTACAGAAAGATTTGCTTGCCTACAGAGAGCTCGTAAACTCTCAGTATTTTCACCTGACAAGGACTCTTGACTGTAAGTTTCCATCGTAGACATGTTTTTTGAAAGTTGCTTTTTGTGCAAAGTTTTGTGGTTAGTTATCCTACAGTGTCAAAAAGCACTCTAAACTGTATACTCGATACAAATCCCACCGCTGTACACCAGTGTTAGGCGGAAACCTGTGCAGTTCCCTCTGGCGCCACAGGCGTTTGGCGGTGAACCCACTTGGTAGCAGTCTGCACCACACAGATTCACTTGGTAGCTGTGGCTGAGCAGTCAGACCTCTCTCAAGAAAAGTTGAGCAGTATGTGGAGTATACAAAATAGGGTAATTCTTCACAGCAAGGCAAGCAAACACGCAACGAGGCTTAGTGTAAAGATATTAAGGTATTTATTTATAACAAAACATCTATGAAAAACACTAAGGCAAATCACGGCAAATAAATCAAACACAATTACTCTACGAAGTATAAACGATCAATCCCTCTAGCAATATATCGACAACTCTAGGTTCTACCGGTACCACTTATTTTCAGACAGAGGTGTATACCTCAACCTAGATGACACTCGAATATTAGTTAGGACGGGAGAGAAAAAGATAGGCAGGTTATGAAATCAACACAGTTCAATCCTTCGCGGATAAAATGCAAGGCACGAAGGCAAGAACCACAATAGATCATAAAGTTCAGAGGCCAGGCCCACTCGGAGAGAGGCAAGGCGATATGTTCCAAAAAGTCTCTAGTGGAAATGCGTCCGAGTCTTTGTAGCAAATTGTTATCGGCAGATTGAACCAGTTCAGAACAATACGTGAGAAAAAGCTTGGCGGAGACCCAACGGAAAGGCGAGGATTAAGACACCTCACTCGAACCGATCGAAAGGGAAGCCAGGCGGACACGGTACCTTGTTGTGGAGAGACAGCTCTGGCGGGGGCAGTTGTTCCTGGTGGTGGATGCACGACGGGTCTTTGCCAAGATTAGAGATGATCTCGTCGTCGAAGAAAAGTGAAGTCCGGTGCACCACCAGGGAAGAGACCAGCTGCGGAGTACTCCGTCACAAGGCACCACCTTTTGGTCGCGGTACAGGGGAAGTGGCTATCCGGTTGCCAGGGTGCTTCTGCACGAGCAATTCGACCACCGCGTCCTGAAGCGAAGAAAAAGCAAAGGGGACTGGTTGTTCCCACCAGTCAGGGGAAGAGACTCTCCGGCAGGGAGATCTCCTCTGTCGTCGGGAAGTGGTGAGTCGGTTCCGCAGGGCTCCACCGGAGGTGTCGTCGTGCAGGTCGGCTCAGCGTTACCCTCGTCGGATTCTTAGGTCCTGTGGCGACTTCTGAAGATCCAGTCCCAAAAGCCCTGCTTTTATGCAGAAAACCCCCATTCATTCAGCCTAGCTGTCCATCAACACTTGCTAAGTGGTGAGCGGGGAGGCTCACCACTTGGGCCAATCACTCAAGAGTGCGACCGGAGTTGGCAAGGCAACTCGGTCCAGGGTGCCTAAACCCCCTGCCCCACCCCTGTGGTAGCCCAGACAGAATGGCACCACTTTGGAGGGTCTCTGTACAGAGGCCTGCCAAAAGTGGAACAAAGGGCTCAACCTTTGGTTTAGGAGTCACAGAGACGAACACAGACGCCATTTTAAAAACCGAGTTCTGGCAGAAAATACCATCCGATAAACTTATTTAAGATAAGTAGACCGGTGGTACGTTAGAGATTAACGAGGAAAAGTATCAATCTCCAACAATGGGACTAATCCCATAGGGTTATGTCCGGGGTCGAACATAACAAGTAGTTTCCACTGCCACCAGCCAAAACTCGACGAGGGGGGACGGGACAATGCCCCCTCGAGTAACAGACCCAGGAGTAATCGAATTACCCTTACTAGTACGTCCACAATAAGATGGTTGGTACTAGTTCTGTTAGTAAATTTAGGTCTAGTAAAGCCAATGGTGACTTTACATGCCCGGGGAGACAGTAGTCAGTCCACGGGTATGGAGTCTATGGTGGAGGTCTGCTAGGACGCCCCAGTGTTACGGCACGTAGGGTGCGGTGTAACACACATAGAAAAACATATGAGACCCTATGGAGTAAAAGACTCCATAGCCCATAGAACACATTGACATTCAAAGGAATTACACACATTCATGTCCAAGAGTGGGAGAAAAAGAGTCTCACTCTTGGCAGGATGGAAAAAACAAACTCCAGAAATCCAGCAAAGCTGCTGGGGGACTCGCTAGGTTAGGAAATTCAGCCTAAACAGAGAATTCTCCCTAACAGAGTGGTAGAAAAAGAGTCTCACTCTTAGCAGGAGAAAAAAATAAACCCCAAAAATCCAGCAAAGCTGCTGGGGGACTCACTAGGTTTGGGAAATTAGCCTTAACAGAGAATTCTCCCTAACATTGATCGATGAAGAAAGCATCTTCAGTGGTTTCCCTGGTCTGTTTCTTCATGGAGGAGGCTTGGCTCCTTCTGTAGTTCAGAGAGACCTCGGGTGATCGACCAGGAATGGCTGCAGAGCCCCTTCTCTTATCCAAGATTAGCTTCCCGCCAGAATTGAGAACTTCCAATCAAAGATCTGCTCTCATGCAGGTATCCCAGTCATGGACCAATCAAGGTCCACAGTGGCCTCAGTCATTCAGGCACTCCAGACATCCTGGCACAAGTAGTGTGGATTGGGACCAGACAGTCCCCAACCGCTTCCTGGGCACACACACGTGACAGGCAGAAGCCCACGAAAGTGATCGGTTTTCGCAGGAGGATGCATGTCCAAATAAGGAAAACTCGGGTTACTCGACCTGGGTGAAGGCAAGGGACAAAATGCCCATGGGACAGAACAAAATACTTTTTGTCTCAGCCATTTTCGGACCTGGCCACAGTCTTGAACCAAACGAAAAAGTGGTGTGATTCAGTAAAAAGAAGAAAAGCATAATAAAAAGTAACTGCTGCCACCAGTTTGTTCCAGGCACATTCGTACAATCACCAAAAAATCAGTCGAGGGTGCATAGGGCCATAAAACAAAAAGGACCCCACCACATGGTACTGGAAGGTACATTGTGCACTGTTAAAAAGTTACCAAGAAATGGCAACATAATCAAAGACTAAGGGAAACATAGTTTCCCAGCACTGACAGTCTGAAGGACGTGTCAGATTCCCCATAACAAGTGAGCAAAAGCCCAGGGGAGCGCAGCTGAAGGCTGGGCTCCACTAGAAAAAGTCAGGTTAGGAAAGCCAAACAAAAACAAAATGTTTTGGGGGTCCATAAATGGAGGGAAAATTGCACATAACTGAAATCTTTCCTAACACTTGCCCCTCCCAGACTAAGGACAGGGGGGAATAATCCACCCCTGGATAGGCCTCATGTTCAGGTCGGTTAAACATTCTGGACAACACATCAGCTTTGCTATGTTGGACACCTGGCCTATGCTCAATGGTGAAGTCAAAACCTTGCAGGCATATGGACCACCTGAGCAACTTTGGATTCTCTCCCTTCATGTTCATGGGAGCAGGTAAGCAGCAGAGAGGCCAGGGATCATGCAGGGCAGGTGGCCGGGGGCAGGTAAGCAGCAGAGAGGCCAAGGATCATGCAGGGCAGGCGGCCGGGGGCAGGTAAGCAGCAGAGAGGCCAGGGATCATGCAGAGCAGGCGGCTGGGGGCAGCCAAGCAGCAGAGAGGCCAGGGATCATGCAGGGCAGAAGGCTGGGGGCAGGTAAGCAGCAGACAGGCCCAAAATCATGCAGGCTGGGGGCAGGTAAGCAGCAGAGACACCAGGGATCATGCAGGCATGCAGCGAGGGAAGGTAACGGCAGAGAGGCCAGGGATCATGCAGATTGGGGGTTGGGGTCAGGTAAGCAGCAGAGAGGCCAGGGATCATGCAGATTGGGGGTTGAGGTCATGTAGGCTGTGCGGCCAGTGGCAGGTAAGCATCAGAGAGGCCAGTGATCATGCTGGGCTGGCAGCTGGGGGCAGATAAGCAGCAGAGAGGCCAGGCGGCTGGTCCAGGTAAGCAGCAGAGAGGCCAGGGATCATGCAGAGTAAGGGCAGGTAAGCAGCACAGAGGCCAAAGATCATGCAGGGCAGGCGGCCGGGGGCAGGTAAGCAGCAAATAGGCCAGGGATCATGCAGGGCATGCGGCCAGGGGCAGGTAAGCAGCAGACAGGCCAGGGATCATGCCAGTCAGTCAGCCAGGGGCAGGTAAGCAGTAGAGAGGCCAGTGATCATGCAGGTGTGGTGGTCGGGGGCAGGTAAGCAGCAGAGATGCCAGGGATCATGCAGGGCAGGCGGCCGGGGGGCAGGTAAGCAACAGAGAGGCCAGGGACCATCCTGGGCAGGCAGCCGGGGGTAGGTAAGCAGCAGAGAGGCCAGGGAACAGGCAGGCAGCCGGGGGCAGGTAAGCAGCAGAGAGGCCAGGGATCAGGCAGGGCAGACGGCCGGCGGCAGGTAAGCAGCAGAGAGGCCAGGGATCATGCAGGGCAGCTGACTGGGTGCAGGTAAGCAGCAGAGAGGCCAGGGATCATGCAGGGCTTGTGGCCGGGGGCAGGTAAGCATCAGAGAGGCCAGGGATCATGCAAGGCAGGCGGCCGGGGGCAGGTAAGCAACAGATAGGCCAGGGATCATGCAGGGCAGGCAGCATGGGCCGGTAAGCAGCAGAGAGGCCAGGGATCATGCTAGGCAGGCAGCCGGGGGCAGGTAAGCAGCAGAGAGGCCAGGGACCATCCTGGGCAAGCAGCCGGGGGCAGATAAGCAGCAGAGAGGCCAGGGATCATGCAGGCTGCGGGCCGGATGCAGTAAGCAGCAGAGAGGCCAGGGATCATACAAGGCAGGCGGCCGGGTGCAGGTAAGCAGCAGAGAGGCCAGGGATCATGCAGACTGGGTGACCAGGTGCAGGTAAGCAGCAGAGAGGCCAGGGATCATGCAGGGCAGGTGGCAGGGGCAGGTAAGCAGCAGAGAGGCCAGGGATCATGCAGGTGTGGTGGCCGGGGGCAGGTAATCAGAAAAGAGGCCAGGGATCATGCAGGGCAGGCGTCCAGGGGCAGGTAAGCAGCAGAGTGGCCAGGTATCATGCCAGTTAGGCAGCCGTGGGCAGGTAAGCAGCAGAGAGGCCAGGGATCATGCAGGGCAGGCGGCTGGGGGTAGGTAAGCAGCAGAGAGGCCAGGGATCATGCAGGGCAGATGGCCGGGGGCAGGTAAGCATCAGAGAGACCAGGAATCACGCAGGCTGGGTGTTCGGGGGCAGGTAAGCAGCAGAGAGGCCAGGCGTCAGGCAGACTGGGTGACCAGCTGCAGGTAAGCAGCAGAGAGGCCAGGGATCATGCAGGGCAGGTGGCAGGGGCAGGTAAGCAGCAGAGAGGCCAGGGATCATGCAGGTGTGGTGGCCGGGGGCAGGTAATCAGCAGAGAGGCCATGGATCATGCAGGTCAGGCCTCCAGGGGCAGGTAAGCAGCAGAGTGGCCAGGGATCATGCCAGTCAGGCAGCCGTGGGCAGGTAAGCAGCAGAGAGGCCAGGGATCATGCAGGGCAGGCGGCCGGGGGTAGGCAAGCAGCAGAGAGGCCAGGGATCATGCAGGGCAGATGGCCGGGGGCAGGTAAGCATCAGAGAGACCAGGAATCACGCAGGCAGGGTGTTGGGGGCAGGTAAGCAGCAGAGAGACCAGGCGTCAGGCAGGCTGGGGGCAGGTAATGTAAGGAAGGCATGGTATCAACAGTAAGACGGAGACAAGCACCCACAGTTCAAGCATGTTAATATAACTTCGAAAATGGTTTGAAATACATCTTTCAAATACGAAATCTACTGATGGGAGCAAGCTACGACCATCAAATAATAACGCAGTCCTCGTAGTGTCTTATCAAAATAAAAGGGCCTATGCTAATAAATGTATTGCCAATCCCTACCTCTAAATACAAATAGTGTGGGAAACAATGTTATGAAAAAGACAGAAGTGTTCACAAAATGATATGTCGGGATGTTCAGGCCGTTGGCCTCCCTTCCCCATGTTTTCAGCACAGTTTCTGGCTTCTCTAGCACGAGGATACAGTTCAAGCATTAGCATCAGGGCCTTCCGTGCCCAAGCCTCTTTGCCTTTCAAAGTCTCTTGTTCAGACGGCCTGATGCGATAGACAAACAAAACGTTTTTTCCTTAACTTTCAGATTATCACAAGTACTCAACTTCTCAGGCGATTCCTCATTCACCTTGGATCCCCCTCAGCCAGGCTCAGATCCTTTCAACAGAATGTTTGTACTTTATGCATTTGATTTCTCGTAAAGTATTCTTTCTCGGGTGACTCACGGTTCACCCGGGATTTCCCCTCAGTCGGGCTCAGATCTCGTATCCCCCTCGGTTGAGCTCAGATTTCTTTTAAGAATTAAAGCTGTGTGAGGAACTTCTTGAGGGATATCAACTCTAGAACCTCAGCGCCCTTACATTTCCTTCTGTTTTCATCAAGTGTTGCATGCGTGTGCTAACGCAAGCAGAGACACGAGTTCCTCTACTACGTTTCACATGACAAAGAATAGTAATGTATCCCACGTGATCACGTGCCACAGAAAAGCTATTTGAAACACTGTTCCAAATATTCCAACTCCAGTTTTTATTGTTGAACTGTGTTCATACGTAAGGTAGCCCTCTGTGATAACATGTGTTTCGGCAGGAACGCTACCTTTCTCAAATCAGGGCAATTCAAAATGTGCTCAAATTATATTTCTCGTATTGGTTCAAAAGCAAAAGACTGCTCCTGGTTGGTGAAAAACATAACCCCAAAACATAAAAAGTTTTAAACAAAAAAAGTACACAGCAAAAATATAGGATATATTCCGTAAGGATAATAACATTAATTGAGCATATTGCCAAGGGATAAAACAGCAAATGTACCATATGTCAATGCAATATTATATTAATGTTAAGTCATTCCATTAATCATAGGATGTCATTGGTCATATCGTAAAATCAGTGTTGAGAGGATACAGTAGTTTGTTATTCAATGATTCACAGAGAATTGGGGAGGGGGAAATAGGGTACAATGATTAGGGATGAGGACTATCCATTGTCAAAATGGAAGGACAAAAAAAGAGAGAAAGAAAATAAGTAAACATCCATGAGCGTCAAGCAAGCTAATATACATATGATAACCACCCCTCTGGGTGAGTTCAGCCTCTTACCCCACTTGGGTAGCGTTAGTTTTCACAAAGTCTCGAAATGGGGGTGCCTACGTCACGAGTTAAATCCCTCCAGATTTCTTTTGACACAATGTTCATAACTTTACACAAACTTGTTTTAACCAAAAGCTTTTAGCTGATCTCCCTCAGCTGGGCTCGGACCAACGTCCTACACGATTTCATCAACTATCGAAGACTTTCAAATGTGCACTGGGTTTTTGCTTAACCCATGTTAAGATGAATTTCTGAACTCTGACCTGGTGGGCAGAGGTTCTGATGGATCGTCTAGTTTCTTGGAACATGGTAACCTTCTAGACAAGCCAGACCAATCAAGGTAGCATTGGCGGCGGTCAAGACTGGGTGTCAGGAGGGGCGACACTACAAATTACTCCCAGTCAGGTGTATATATTAAAAATACATATACATTTTATTAAAGGCCTTTTAAATCAAACACAAAGCAGTAATAACTAAACCAACACATCACTACTATTAAAAATATATACAGTTACCAATGGCCTAAAGGAATAGTGCACAGCAGGGGCCACAACGTGTAAAGAAAGGGAGCATACAATGCGGATATCGTTTAGGCAGTCCTTCACAATTCAAACCCTAACTGAGAGGCAGTCCAATCCCTACGATGAGAGGATCCTTGTGCTCAAAAGTACTTTCTGTGCTGGTTCATGCAATTGTGCAGTTGGAGAAAAACAGGGTCTCTTGCAGGGGCTGTAGCAGCTCAGGAAGGTGGGTGAGGCAGTGAAGAATAAGTTCTGTCAAGGAGTTCCCCCCCTTCTCACCTGGGTCCGGAGCTTGCCGGTGTCTTCGATCGCTGCCTTCTTGCGAACGCTCCTGGTCTTGAACAGTGCTGCTCGAGTCTCGTCTGGTTCCAGGTTGCGTTTAGTTCCGGGAACGCGGAGTCCAGGAATCCGGGAGTCTTGGAAAAACTAGTAATGCTCGGAATCAGGAAGGGGGAAGGGTCAGGAGCGGGTATCAGTACTGGGATAAAGGAAACAATATTGTGAGCTACGAACACACGTCTGAGGCTACTCTGCAATAGCATTGAGACGCGCTGAGCCGCGGAAGGCGTGGTCTATAAATAGATCATGCCGCGTTCAGCGCATGGAGCGAGCAAGGGCTTCAGCTCTGGACGGCCATGTTGGAAGTAGTATGGAATGTAAGCCCCATTGAGACAAGGACCAGGAGGTCCAAAAGGGGCATGATCTGAAGTTCATGACAGCATGCCTCCTCCGAAGGCCTTTTCCTCCAGGTTTGCCCGGGTGTATTAGGTGAAATCTTCTGAGCAACCGAGGAGCCTTGATATTTGAAACAGTTTCCCAGGTCCTTTTAGCTAGGAGGATATCCTTTCCACTCCACTAGATATTGAAGATGGCCCCGCTTATACCTGGAGTCACAAATCCGGGACACCTCATATTCCAGTTGGTTGGCAACCAGTAGAGGAGGAGGTCTACTGGATTTTCGAGAGGATTGGATGTAGGGCTTCAATAGGGATGTGTGAAAAACTGGATGAATTCTTTTCCAGGAGTCAGGTAGCTTGATTCGATATGAGACAGGATTGATAATCTCCTTGATGGGAAATGGACCATAGTAGCGGGGAGCCAGCTTGTTTGGTCACAAGTGTCTGGGAAGTAGTTTTGATGACAACCACACTCGGTCACCGACCATATAGGAAGGACCTGGTCTTCTCTTGGAGTCCGCATACCTCTTGGTCTGTAATCTGGCTTTTTCCAAGTGTTCTTTAGCCTCCCGGTGAATGTTGATAAGCGTTTCGATCCAGGAGTCAACAGTAGGTACTGGTGTAGGGTAAGGTAGAACCGAGGGTAAAACCGATGGATGGAACTCCTGACTACAATAAAAGGGGCTGGTCTGTAGCGCTGAGTGTTCGGAGTTATTGTAAGCGAATTCCGCAACGGGTATCAGGAGAGACCAGTCATCCTGGACCTTGGTGGCGAAACATCAGACATATTGTTCCAGGGTCTGGTTTGCACGTTCTGTGGCTCTGTTGGTTTGGGGGTGATATCCTGAAGAGAGGGCACGTTGGATTCCTAGAACTCGACAGATGTGTTTCCAGAATTGTGAATTGTATTGGGGACCCCGTTCAGATATGATCTTGGAAGGAAGCCCATGTAGTCGGAATATGTGTTGCAGAAATATTCCAGCTAGCTCTGAAGAGGAGGGTAGTTTCATCAGTGGCGTAAAATGGGCCATATGGGTAAATAAATCTATGGTGACCATTATGGTAGTATATCCTCGGGAAGGTGGTAACTCCACTATGAAGTCTGTAGCGATGATTTCCCATGGTTTAGAGGGTAGAGTGGGCTGCAGAAGAAGACCCGCCGGTTTTTTGTTATCATGTTTATTTTGGGCACAAATCATACAAGCCTGGATGTATTGCTGTACGTCAGACTTCATTTTAGGCCACCAGAACTGTCTCTGTATAAGACGGAGGGTGTTGGTGATACCTCGGTGCCCAGAATGGAGTGTGTCATGGCAAAAGTTTATTATTTTCTGCTGTAACTTCCGTGTAGGAATGAGTAGTGCATGGTCCTTGAATAAGTAGCCTTCCTTGGCTCTTAATTTCCAGTGGTTTCTTGTTGAGATGTCCTTCCACATTTCTGAGGATTGGGTTTGCGATCGGACTTCTTCCAGGAGATCAACTGCGTGGGCTACGAAGATCGTGGGAGAAAACATTTTAGGAAATGCCTTATCTTCAGTGGTCACGTAGTCCGGACGGCGAGACAAGGCATCAGCGACCAGGTTCTGTGATCCAGGGACATGAGTAATGTGGAACTGATACTGGGCAAAAAAAGTAGGCCCAATGTGCCTGACGACTGTTCCTGCACTCCAGTGACTGTAGGATCTGAAGGTTTCGATGATCAGTACAGACTTGGACAGGATGTCTGGCTCCCAGAAGTAGGTGTCGCCACTCAGTAAAGGCTTGGCGAATGGCTAACAGTTCCTTTTCCAGGACAGAGTAGTGTGTTTCACTCGGAGATAAGGTTCTTGAAAGAAAGGCAACGGGGTGTTCCAAATCTTCCTCCATTTTCTGCTTCAACACTGCTCCTATAGCGTAATTAGAGGCATCCGTTTCCACTAAAAAGGGTCAACTTGTATCGGGTTGAGCCAAAATAGGAGCTTGTGTAAACTCGGTCTTCAAACATTGGAATGCAGTTTCTTGTAATGTTGACCAGACAAATGGGGTATCCTTCTTTAGCAGAGCCACTATAGGTTGTTCAATCTTGGAAAAGGTGGCTATGAACTTTCGGTAGAAATTGGCTAGTCCTAGGAAGGATTGGATTTGTTTCACGGACGTGGGAGTAGGCCGTGCGAGAATGGCCTTTACTTTTGAAGGGTCCATGCCAATCCCCTCTAGACTAAGGATAAATCCCAGATAGTGCACAGAGGTAACGTGAAACAAACATTTTTCAGGCTTGGCTAAGAGGTGATGTTCCCGGAGTCTTTGTAGAACTGCCTTAACATGTCCTTCATGCTTCAGAGGGTCCTTGGAAAAAATCAATATGTCGTCCAGATAGACAATGACGAAGAGAAACAACATGTCAGAGAACACCCTATCCATAAAACGTTGGTATACTGCTGGGGCATTGGCTAGTGCAAAGGGCATGACCAGGTACTCGTAGTGTCCAAAGGGTGTTCTAAGGCAGTCTTCCACTCATCTCCTTCCCGGATACGGATTAAATGGTAGGCACCCCTGAGATCCAATTTGGGTAATATTACTGCACCTCTCACTGCTTCCAGGATATCCGATATCAAGGATAGTGGGTATCGGTCCTTAAGAGTGCATTGATTTAGGCCACGATAATCAAGGCAAGGTCTAAGTTCCTGGGTGTCTTTCTTAGGAACAAAGAACAATGATGCGCCTGCTGGTGACTTTAAAGGTCTTATGGTACCGTTTTCAAGGTTTGTATCCAGATATTCTTTGAGGGCCTTTTTCTCAGGTTCGGAAAGGATAAACATCCTACCGAAAGGGATCACTGCCAAGGTTTCCGTTTCAATTGCGCAGTCTTCAGTTCTGTGTATAGGTAAAGCCTGGACTATGGCAGTGGAAAAGACATCGGCAAATCCTTGGTAGGCCTCCGGAACCTGTATTATATTGGAAACCATGAGTGGCGTTTCTTGCTCCTTAGGTGGTTCCTGAGGGGGTGTTAAAGGAAGTTCCAGGGATAGACAATGAGACATACAAAACTCGAGTCTAGGAATAGTGATCCTTCTGTCCAGTTTATATACGGGTTGTGTTTTTGTAACCAGGGCATACCCAATACCATGGGGTAGAGGGCGGACTTAATGATATTGAATCTGATTAGCTCTTGATGGTGGTTTATTGAGAGCTGGATTTCCTTGGTCTGTAGGCTTATGGGCCCTGAACTGAGGGGTCTTCCATCGATGGCTTCCACAGGCTGCATGGTGCTTCGTGGCTCATATGGGATTTGATGACTGACAACCCATTCCTGATCTATGAAGGTTCCCATAGCTCCACAGGCAACCAAGGCCAGAATGGGGCAGATCTTACTCTTCGAGGGTGAAAGAAATGCCTAGAGAACGACCAGTCTGTTTTGTCCAGGAGAGTTCAAGGATGGAATTGAGGTGGAGCAAACATCTCTCTCCCGAATCTCTGCTTCATTTAAGATCGGGAGCTGGCGTTTCCCGAATGCCGAGGAGGTGCCAGAGGACATTCCCTGACCAAATGTTTGTCTGAAGCACAATAAATACACAAACCCGTATGGATCCTTCTCAACCTTTCTTGAGGTGATATGGGTCCATGAAAGGCTCCAATTTGCTTGGGTTCAGGTTCTGGGGCTTTGCTTGGGTTTGCGTCCGTTCTGGCTGTGCTCTCAAAGGACGTCTTGGGTGGGTTTCCCTTGGATTTCTTCTTTTCAGCCTTCCTTCCTGGATGCGAAAGTCTATTTCCAAGGCCAGGTCCATTAGTGCTTGGAATGAATTTGGTCGAGCCACCCTGGCCAGTTCATCCTAGATCTCGTCATTCAGGCCTCTCCTGAACAGGGTAAAACTAGCCTCAGAGGACCTGTCTGCTTCCTTAGCCAATTGTTTAAATCTGGTCACATAAGTGAGCATATCTTGGGAGCCCTGTTGAAAATCCAGCAAGCGTTCTTGGGCAGTATAGACCTGCTCTGGACGGTCGAACATGCCTTTAAGGGCATGTATGAACCCATCATAGTCATCTAGGAGGGCATCGCCGGAGTTAATAAGGGGTGTTGCCCAAGTTAAGGCGTTGCCGGAAAGGTGGGATATGATGAACCGCACCTTAGCCCTAGGAGTCGAGAAATAATAGGGTTTAAAGGTAAAGTGGACCAAGCATGAATCCAGGAATCCGCGAAGTGTTGTTGCCGAACCATCATACTTGTCAACAATACCGCCCAACAGGGCACTCTCCTTTGTAGCAGAATCCCGGGACAAGACCAATTGTTTGAGCGCAGCGTTTTCCGCCTTAAGATTTTGGACCTCAGTTGATAATTCTTGCATGCGTCACATTAAGTCCTGAACTGCGGCTTCCATCTCGTTTTTAGGTTCGATCGGGTGGCGTCTCAAACTGTCAAGGAGTTCCCCCTTCTCACCTGGGTCCGGTGCTTGCCAGTGTCTTCGATCGCTGTCTTCTTGCGAACGCTCCTGGTCTTGAACAGCGCTGCTCGAGTCTCGTCTGGTTCCAGGTTGCGTTTAGTTCCGGGAACGCGGAGTCCAGGAATCCGGGAGTCTTGGAAAAACTAGTAATGCTCGGAATCAGGAAGGGGGAAGGGTCAGGAGCGGGTAATAGCACTAGGACAAAGGAAACAATACCGCGAGCTACGAACACAAGTCTGAGGCTACTCTGTAATAGCATTGAGATGCGCGGACCCGCGGAAGGCGTGGTCTATAAATAGATCACGTTGTGTTTCGCGCATGGAGCGAGCAAGGGCTTCAGCTCTAGACAGCCATGTTGGAAGTAGTATGGAATGTAAGCCCCATTGAGACAAGGACCAGGAGGTCCAAAAGGGGCGTGATCTGAAGTTCATGACAAGTTCCCACTATTTGAGGACGGTCTCCCCAACAGGGCAGAACAGGATCCAAGAGTTGGGAATAGCTCGGTAGCACCGATTACGTTGATAAAGAAGAGTGGCCCTCAAGGGACACTTGTGCGTAAAAATGGATGGATGTGCCAGGGGCCACCGGTAAGGGTTGCAGATACTCACTGACCCTCGGCATACTCCAGACAAAACTTCGGCAGTCAAGTCCACTTCGGTTGTGGGTTCAAATCCTGCAGATGTGTGGTTCTGCAGCTTTCAGGGACTACGTTCCAGGGATGATTCTGGGGCGAGACAGTGGCGATTCCTCTGCTCCTGATGAAGGGTTCAGGTCAATTCCACTGCAGCGGGTCTGAGGGCACAAATGGGGACAGCAGCAAGGCACCCTTGAAGTTCATCTCCACAGCTAGGTAGCACAGCGACCTTGTATGCTCGGGTTCAGATGTACTCCCCTAGTTCTAGACCTACGAATGCTAGGTGTACGAAACTCAGCGGGAGAGTGCCTTATACTCAGCACTTACTGCCTCCAAAGTCTCAAGTGTCAACTCAAGATGGTGGCGGTTTCAGAGCAAAGGTCCTGTGCAAGCTGATCAGTTCACTGGTTGGCCCAGGAATACTTGCGAAAAGGAGAGCTTACAGGTTAAGGTGGAGGTGCGAGAATAGTTAGTCCCACTATTCCAATGGGTTGAAGCACCTTTGCAGACCTTCTAAGTTCGATCAGAAACATGAGATCCAATGCGACGACAGCGGGCTCAGGATGCCAAACCTTCCAGCAGGTCAACAGCGGTTCCTCGGTTCTGCTTCTTGGTTTCAGGATACTTGGCTCCTATCCTAAATTCATCGAGATCGACCTGGTATGGGTGTAAGGGGCCTTCTCTTATCCAGAATCTCCTTCGCACCAAAATGAAGAGGACTCATTGAGAGATCTGCTCACATATAGCCATCCCAGACGTGGACCAATCACGGACCACGGTGGTCCCAGTCATTCCCAGCACACCAGACATCCTGGCACGCAGGATGTGTATTGGAACTAGACAGTCCAACCCACATCCTGGGGGCACACACAAGGCATGCAGAAGCCCACAAAAACTTCGATTTGCGCGGGGATCTGCATGACCACACAAGGATTTTCCCGGGTCTGCTCGACCTGGGGAGAGCAAAGGGACAAGATGGCCAAGGGCCAAAACAAAGGACAACCTGGCATGGCAGATTTGGGGCCAAGCCACTATACTGGGCCAAACACAGTATGGACCACACAAAAGGGTTAACAATATGAGAGAAATAACAGCTGCCACCAGCTCTTTCCAAGGCACATTTGTACATCTACCAAAAAATCCTTTGAGGGTTTCTAGGGCCTTTAAAACAAAAGGAAGACCCCAGCGAACAGTACTGTAAGGTACTTTATGCACTGTTAAAATGTTGCTAAAAACTAGCAACGATGTGAAAGACTAAGTGAAACAAAGTCTCCCAGTATTGACTGTCTTTAAGGGAATGTCAGTTTCCCCATAACAAAGTGAGCGAAAACCAAGCAGAGTTCAGCATAAGGCTGGGCTCCACTGGAATAAGTCAGGATAGAATGGCTAGACAACAGCAAAAAGTTGGGGGGGTTCACAACTGGATGGAAAATTATACATAAACAACCTGTTGCAAGACCACTTCGATTTCACAATTCATTGTCACATTTGCCACCTCTCAGCTGGATACCTAACAGAGACTTTCGAATAAGCACCCATGTGGCGCTGGACCACTCTGTCTATGGTATTGTATCTTGACTTCAAAGTTCAATCACTCATCGGCTGATTTAATTGTGCTTGCATCGCTTGCCACATACGCTTCAGACACTGTTCTCTTCAGTTTTCACTATACAATGTTGCCGCTTGCAACCTTGGCTTCAACACAGACCGGTTTGGTATCAGTCTCCCAACTCACTGTCTGTGCTGACTTCACTGGTGCTGCTTTGTTGTTGGAGCCAAGGACAGTACCACAGCGGCAAACGATTTTCCTCGCCTTGACTATCGATGCGGGAGAGCCCCGGGGACCTTTGATACACAATGCAGGATTCTTCAACCTCGATTCCTGGTCTTATGTTTATTATTCTCAAAGGTTCATGAAAGTAGCAGTCAAGCGTAGATCTCGGATCCCCGTTGGTCGAGCTCAGATTCCTTTTAACACAGTGTACATAACTTTACACAAACTTCCTTTAACCAAAAGCTTTTAGCTGATCTCCCTTAGCTGGCCTCGAACCAACTTCCTACATGATTTCATCAACTATCGAAGACTTTCGAATGTGCACTGGGTTTTTGCTTGACCCGTTGCAGGACCCCTTCGATTTCACAATTCTTTGTCACATTTGCCACCTTTCAGCTGTATACCTAACAGAGACTTTCGAATAAGCACCCGTGTGGTGCTGGACCACTCTGTCTACGGTATTGTATCTTGGCTTCAAAGTTCAATCACTCATCTGCTGATTTAATTGTGCTCTCATTGCTTGTCACATATGCTTCAGCCACTGTTCTCTTCAGTTTTCACTATACAATGTTGCCACTTGCAACCTTGGCTTCAACACAAACTGCTTTGGTATTAGTCTCCCCAACTCACCGGCTGTACTGACTTCACTGGTGCTGCCTTGTTGTAGGAGCCAAGGACAGTACCACAGCAGCAACCAATTCTCCTCACCTTGACTATCGATGCGGGAGAGCCCTGGGTACCTTCGACACACAATGCAGGATTCGTCAGCCTCGATTTCTGGTCTTACGTTTTTTATTCTCAAAGGTTCATGAAAGTAATGGTCTTTCGTTGAAAAGGTCAAGGGCACTTCCCTCCTTGAAATTCTCTTTGGTCTTGCCATCTTTCGCCTCCTATTAAACTGCCATCTTGGAATGCTGCTGCCTCGTGTGCTTTGCCTTGCTCACAGTGTGCTTTCTGCTCCGCCTTTTATCCGTGTGGGGAAGCGTGATGGAAGCGAGGTGTGTGTAATGAACACCCGATTGGATTCATTAGTCGCCAGTTTAAGGACAGAGAGCTCAGGTGGTCCACTGTGGAGAAGGAATGTTTCTCTGTTGTGTGGGCCATAAGGAAGCTGAGGCCCTACCCTATGGTACCCACTTCACTGTGCAAACTGACCATAAACCCTTAAAGTGGCTAATGAACATGAAGGGATAAAATCCAACGTTGCTCAGGTGGTCCATAAGCCTGCAAGGGTTTGACTTCACCATTGAGCACAGGCCAGGTGTCCAACATAGCAATGCTGATGGGTTGTCCAGAGTGTTTAACCGACCTGAACAAGAAGCTCATCCAGGGGTAGATTAGTTCCCCCTGTCCTTGGTCTGTGAGGGGCGAGTGTTAGGAGAGATTTCAATTATGTGCAATTTTCCCTCCATTTAGGGACCCCCCCCAAATGTTTTGCTTTTGTTTGGCTATCCTAACCTGACTTTTTCCAGTAGAGCCCAGCTTTCAGCTGAACTCCCCTGGGCTTTTGCTCACTTGTTATGGGGAAACTGACACATTCTTCAGACTGTCAGTGCTGGGAAACTATGTTTCCCGTAGTCTTTGACTATGTTGCCATTTCCTGGTAACTTTTTAGCAGTGCACAATGTACCTTCCAGCACCGTGCGCTGGGGTCACGTTTTGTTTTTTGAAGGATTTTTTAGGTGATTTTACGAGTATGCCCAGGACGAACTGGTGGCAGCAGTTACTTTTCATAATGTTTTACTGAGTCAAACTGCGTTACCGCGTTTGGTTCAAGACTGTGGCTAGGTCCAAAAATGGCTGAGCCACAAAGTCTTTTGTTCTGTCCCATGGGCCTTTTGTCCATTGCCTTCATCCAGGTCGAGTAACCCAAGTTTTCCTTATTTGGGCATGCAGCCTCCCGTGAAAACCGATCTCTTATGCAGGCTTCTGCCAGTCACGTGTATGTACCCAGGAAGCGGGTTGGGACTGTCTGGTCCTAAACCACATTACTGGTGGCAGGATGTCTGGAGTGCCTGAATGACTGAGACCACTGTGGACCGTGATTGGTCCATGTCTGGGATGCCTGCAAGGGAGCAGATCTTCTATTGGAAGTCCTTGATTTTGGTGCAAAGCTAATCTTGGATTAGAGAAGGGGCTTTGCATCCATTCCAGGTCGATCACCTGTGTTCTCACTGAACTACAGAAGGAGCCAACCCTCAGTGAAACCACTGGAGACGCTTTGAAAGGTTTTGGCACCCTTTGCCCTCTGCTGTCCTGTCAGACCCCTGCTTTCTTTTTCGATCAAGAAGGCCTGCCAAGGCGCTTCACCCCTTTGAGTAGTGGGAACAACTACTCTTGGCACCCTCTGCTTACCCACCGAACAAGCCCCTTTGGAAGTGTTCCTGGGCCATCCAGTTAACTGTCCAGCTCTATCTCAGAGTACCCCACAGCACTGCTGCTGTTTTGAATGAAAACCTGACACTTGGGAAATCGTTTGCTTGTGGTCCCAGGCATTCTCCCACCAAATTTAGCAGGCCTAGCTCCTCTGGGTCCCAAATTAGGAGAGAACGTAGCGCTGCCCACATCCACGATTCCTGCGTCACTACCTGGGAGCGACAGTCAGTATAGGTCCCTTGCTGTTCTGCTCTCCTGTGCCCTGAAGCCTGCTGCACTGGAATTTTCTTCATACCTCCTTTGGAAGCTGAGCAAAGGCTACGGTCCCATCACGGACGATCGTTCTCCCACGAAGGCGCTGAGAGCTGGAGCGCTGCAAAATTGCACGACTCGAACCTACTAGTGACCTCAAGTAAACTGGTAAAGTTTGATCCAGACTGTGCTGAGGGTCGGTGAGTACTTGCATCACTTACCGTGGCCCTGTGGCACAACCGATCCTTTTACGCACGAGTATCCCTTAAAGGTATTCAAACTTGGCTGGGTTAGCCTGTGCTCCCTAGCTATTCTCGCCATTTGAACACTGCTTTGCTGTCAAGGGCAGGGTCTACTCGAATAGTAGGAACAAATTCTTCATTGCCTCAAGCCCCTTCCTGACTTGCTACAGCCCTCCAAAGAAGACCCACTTTTTCTGTTTCACCTGCGCGATCCTGCCTTTTTTATGCACAACTGTACTGTTGGGCAAAAAAATGTCTATCCTACCGTACCGCGCTCACTAACAAATGTAATATGAAACCAGTTATGAAAAACGCCTTGTGGCTCAATTTATTGTAAGAGGTTACAAATGAGTTTGTTAACTTCACAAAATTTCAAAAACAGGCTGTTGAGTAACCACTTTACGTCACACTGTAATGATTTGTCAAAAAAGTATAGACGTGTTAATTTCACAAAATTGCCTGCTGCAAGTTGTTGTATAACCTCATATAACACATAATAGTAAATTATAGAACATGAGCTCACTCAAAGTACTGCCATTTGCAAAGCATATTGCACAACCACATATTAACACACTCCAAACATTGCTTAGCAAAAATGGTTAGCATTAGATTGGTTTGCGGTCAACACGTGTTTTAACCCTCTAGGGTCGTCATCAGGGCGTGGTGATAATATAAATAGTCTAAATCATGTAATGCCTGAATGAGAATATCCTATACATTATATATATTAGCAGTCCATAACCAAAGGTAGATAATATGATACATGATAAGAACACCAACAGAGAAAGAAAAGGGGGGAGAGAGAAGTTATGTATGTCCTCCGTTGAATCAATGAACTATCCCTCGTTAGGGCAAATGTATCCAAACCATTTCACAATGCATGCATTTCTTATATTATGACAAGATATAATTATTCTATTTTAAATTGTGAAAATTAAAATTTTCAAATAAAGTTTGTGTTTTCACCCAGTCCACAAAAGCAGTTTTTGGAATTTGCTATGATCATATTAATGGTACCTGCATAAATTGCCAGAGTAGATGATGTTGACACACACCTCAATAATCGCCACTTTCTATCCAAGTCTGACTTCTTAAATAACTGAGAATATTGTTAGGAAGAATCCTGTGCAGTTCCCTTGGGGAACACTGCAAAAAAATTAAGACTACAGGAGTAAGCAGTAAACCCAATTGGTAGCAGTCTGCACCACCCAGATTTACCTGGTAGCTGTGGCTGAGCAGTCAGACCTCTCTCAAGAAGTGTTAAGCAGTATATAGAGCATACACAATAGGGCCAAAAGTACAGTAGAGCAAACAAACACTGACAAGAGCTTGGTATCAAAAGTATATAATTATTTATTTAAAACACACTTTAGGAAATACACTAAGCACTATAGATCAAAACAAGTTCAAACACAATCAGTAAAAGTATACACACCACCCTTAATAATTATTAGACAAGTCTAGGTCAAAACACCACTATTTGTAAAACAGATACGAGCGCTTAACTCAGATGGCACTCCAATAATTAAGTTAGAGGGAGAGAAAAAGACAGGTCATGAAAATAAACCAGGTCCCAACACTTTTCTAAGACCACAGCAAGCTAGTGAAGGCAGGGTTTACTGTAGAGCAAAAGTTCATAGGCCAGGGCCACTTTAACTGGATCAAGGCGATATGTGCCCGAGATCACACAGTTTAAAAATGCATTCAACTCTTTGCTAAATGTTCAAAAGAGGTTGGTTTGATACGAAAGGTGACGTTAGAAGGTCTGGGGGCCAACCCAGTTGGAAAGCCAAGGATTTAAGGGTCACCTTTAGCAATCTGTGGAAAGGGAGGCCAGGTGGAAGACAGTACCTTTAAAAGTGAGGACGCTCCAGTGGTGGCAGTTGTTCCTGGCAGCGGGTGCAGTTTGTAGTTTCGACCAGGGAAGGAGAAGATCTCATCGAGGAGGAAACTTGGAGTCGTTGCACTGCCCAGGGATGAGACCAGCCGCGGAGTTGCTTGATCGGTTAAAAGGTGTGTTCATTTTATTCGCGGCCCCAGTGGACTGAAGCTTGGCTATCCGGCTGCCGGGTGCTTGGCACTGGCGATTCGACCAAGGGACATCCTGGAAGGCGAATGTCAAACGGGTTGTTCCCACCAGCTCAGAGGGAGAAGCCTCTTGCAGCAGAAGATCTTCTCTTGTCGTCGGGGAAGTGGTGAGGTTGTTGCAGCACGGCTCCACCGTTGGTGTCGTCGTTACAGATGGCTCAGCTTCTCCCCTCTTCGGATTTCTCAGGTCCAGTGGCGACTGAAGTTCCAGTCCCAAAAGCCCTGCTTTTATGCGGAAAAACCCCCATTCAACAGCCTAGCTGTCACTCATACATGCTAAGTGGTGAGCCGGGCAGCTCACCACTGGGCCAATCAGAACAGGGTGCCACTTGGGTTGCTAAGGCAACGCAGTCCAGGGTGCCAATGCCCCCACCCACACATCCTGTGAATCCCAGACAGAGTGGCACCAGTTGGAGGGCTTCTGTGGAGAAGCCCGCCAAAAAGTGGATCAAAGGCCCGACCTTGGTTGGATTTACAGAGACGGACACATACGCCATTCTGGCGAAAAGACTCAACCGGCGAGTTTATATTAATTAAATAAACCAGCGGTATCTTTACAATGCACCAAAAAAGTGGTGCGTTTAAAATGAATGGGAAAATCCCATAGGAAATATTCCGGTGGAATATTTCACGTGGTAACCACTGCCACCAGCCAGAAACTCGACAATGGGGGACTGGACAGTGCCCCCTTGGAAACAGACCCAGGGGCAATCTAATTAACCCCTTCCAATACTTCCACAATATGATGGTTTGTACTAGTTCTGTTCACAATTTCGGACTAATGAAGCCAATGGTGACTTTACATGCGCTGGGAGACAGTAGTCAGTCCCAGGGTATGGAGTCTATGTTTAGGGGTCACTGTGACACCCCTGTGTTACTGCACTGAGGGTGCTGTGTAACACATATACCAAAACAGATGATACCCTATGGAGTAAAAGACCCCATAGCCCATAAGCACATACCATGTCAAAGACATACCTCAAATCATGCCTAAGAGTGTGAAGAAAAGAGTCTCACTCATAGCAGGAGAAAAAAAAATTCAAGAAAAGCTGCGGGGGGGTTTTCTAGGTTTGGGAAATTAGCCTTTTAAGAGAATTCTCCCTAACAAATACCCTGAAAGGTTAGCGGAAGGTGTGTTAAAATGAAAACTCCTATGGGTATATGAACGCATGAGGTCAAATGTTTTGTCTTTGTGGATATATCGCATAGTTTATGCATGGTTTAATCCTATGCCAGTACAGTACATAATTAAAATATTTGCAGATTGTAATGTCTTACCTGCCAAGAGGCAGATGAGAGTTGATATGCAGTGTTTTCAAATTTGGGGCTCGGTATGATGAAAAGTTAAAGTTGTTTTCCACCAATGATCTGCTGTGTGACCACAGTATTATTCATGAAAGTCTGTAGGGGTTAAAATATAAACGGTAAGTGCGTTATGGACACGTCCAATGTCCTCATGTTTTTGAAAGTAAGCACTGTTGAGGGTCCATTACCCTGTAGGTGGTTCCTGTGAGCCCCCAACCCCACAGACTCAGGCACACATGTCTATTCAGCTCGGGCTCCCTGGTTGCACTGTCATTGCCGGGAACGCCCCCTTTATTTATAATGCACGCGGCGGCGTTCAACGTCACGCAGCCGCATGCACGTCCCTTAAGGGGACAGCACCACACTCCTCCTTTTCCATGAAGATAAACATGTCATGACCTACAGAACACGCCCCTTTTGGACTTCCTGGTCCTTGTTTCAACGGGGCTTACACTCCCTTGTACTCCCAACATGGCGGTCCACTGTGAAACACCTTCCTCGCTCTACACGTTGGACGTAGCATGTTCTATTAATAGACCACGCCTCCCGCGGCTCCACACATCTCAATGCTATTGCGAAGTAGCGACCAGACGTGTGCTCCGTAGCTCGCGGTATTGTTTTCCTTGGTTCTTTCCCAGCCAACAACATTCCTAGTCCCTTTCCTTCCTTTCTTGATTCCTGGACTTGTGTGCTGAGTAGCGCACTCTGTAAATTTCCCGGATTCCTGGATCCTTGCGTCCCAGAACTTTGAACGCACGCTGGAGTCGGAAGAGACTCGTGCAGCCTTATTCAAGACCTGGTCCGTCCGCACGAAGACATTGACCAAGAAATCCAGCAAAGATCAAACTCAGGTGAGAAGGGGGGAACTCCTTGACAGTTTGAGATGCCACCCGACCGAACTCGATATGGACATGGAAGCGGCCGTCCAGGACCTGATGCGTGGCATGCAAGAGCTATCAACCGAGGTGCAGAATCTAAAGGTGGAAAACGCCGCTCTCAAACAATTAGTTCTATCCCGTGATTCTGCCACAAAAGAAAGTGTGTTGCTGGGCGGCATAGTGGACAAATACGATGGGTCGGCAAAAACCCTTTGCGGATTCCTGGATTCATGTTTGGTCCACTTTACTTTTAAGCCCTACTACTTTTCAGCTCCCAGGGCTAAGGTGGGGTTCATAATTTCCCACCTTTCAGGAAACGCCTTAACCTGGCCTCGTTAATTCCGGCGATGCTCTCCTAGATGACTATGATGGGTTCATACAAGCCCTTAAGACCATGTTTGATCGCCCTGAGCAGGTCTATAGTGCCCAGGAACGCCTGTTAGACTTTCAGCAGGGATCCCAGGATATGCTCACCTATGTTACCCGATTCAAGAAATTAGTCAAGGAAGCTGATTGGTCCCCTGAGGCGAGTTTTACCCTTTTCAGGAGAGGACTGAATGAGGAGATTAAGGATGAGTTGGCCAGAGTGGCTCGCCCAAACTCATTCCAGGCACTAATGGACCTTGCCATGCAAATAGATTTCCGTATCCAGGAAAGGAAGGCAGAGAAGAAGAAATACAGAGGTAATCCTCCGAAAGTGTCCTTTGAGAGTACCACCAAGACGGACACAAACCCAGGCTCAGTCTCTGAACCAGAACCCATGCAGATAGGAGCCTTCCATAGACCTATATCCCCGCAAGAAAGGATGAGAAGGATTCATACAGGGTTGTGCATGTATTGTGCCTCAGACAAACACTTGGTTCACGCAAGCCCCCATCTTGCCCAACCCGACATAAATCGGCCATTCCTAGTGGAAACGGATGCCTTTAACTACGCCATAGGGGCGGTCTTGAAGCAGGAACTTGAGGATAAACTGGAACACCCCATTGCTTTCCTTTCACGAACCCTGACTCCCAGTGAGACACATTACTCCGTCCTGGAAAAGGAACTGTTAGCCATCCGCCAAGCCTTCACTGAATGGCGACATCTACTTCTGGGTGCTAGACATCCAGTTCAGGTCCGCACGGACCATCGAAATCTTCAAATTCTACAGTCATTGGAGTGTAGGAACAGTCGTCAGGCGCGTTGGGCCTACTTCTTTTCCCAGTATCAGTTCCACATCACTCATGTTCCCAGATCACAAAACCTGATTGCTGACGCCTTATCTCGACGTCCTCACTATGTAGCTACTGAAGATAGGGCCTATCCTAAAATGTTTCCCCACACGATCTTTGTAGCTCAAGCAGTCAACCTCCTGGAAGAAATTCGAGTGCAAACCCAATCCTCTGACCTCTGGAAGGATATTTCAAGGAAGAATCCATGGAACCTAAGAGTTAAGGAAGGATATTTATTCAAGGACAATGCACTGGTTATTCCTACACAGAAATTACAACAAAGAATAATAAACCTCTGTCATGATACCCTTCACTCCGGACATCGTGGCATAACCAACACCCTCCGTCTCATACAAAGACAGTTTTGGTGGCCTGTAATGAAGAGCAGTGTACAACAGTACATCAAAGCTTGTACTATCTGTAGTCAAAATAAACATGATAACAAGAGACTGGCGGGTCTTCTACTGCAACCTACACTGCCAACAAGGCCATGGGAATTCATTGCTACAGACTTCATTGTGGAATTACCACCTTCCCGAGGATACACAACCATCATGGTTACCATAGACTTGTTCACTCACATGGCTCATTTTACACCCCTGTGTAAGCTACCATCCTCGTCCGAGCTTGCTGGAATCTTCCTGGAACAGATATTCCGTTTGCATGGACTTCCTTCCAAGATCATATCTGATCGAGGACCTCAATACGTCTCTCAATTCTGGAAACATCTCTGTCGCATTTTGGGAATCCAACGCGCCCTCTCATCTGGTTATCATCCCCAAACCAACAGGGCCACAGAACGTGCTAATCAGACCCTGGAGCAGTATCTTCGATGTTTCGCCACCAAGGTTCAGGATGACTGGTCGCTCCTGATACCCGTGGCTGAATTCGCCTACAACAATTCTGATCATTCAGCACTTAAGACTAGTCCCTTTTGTTGTAGCCAAGGTTTCCATCCATCGGTTCTACCCTTTGTTCTCCCTCATCCTACACCAGTACCTACTGTCGACTCCTGGATAGAAACCCTCATCAACGTATAGCATGAGGCCAAAGAAAACTTGGAGAAGGCAGACCACAGACTAAGAGGTATGCAGATTCCAAAAGAAGACCAGGTCCTAATTATGCAATTGGTGATCAAGTCTGGTTGTCCTCGAAATTACTACCCCGACATCTACGGCCAAACAAGTTGGCCCCTCGGTACTATGGTCCATTTCCCATCAAGGAAATTATCAATCCAGTTTCATACCGGATCAGACTACCAGACTCCTGGAACAAAATCCACACAGTATTTCACACATCCTTATTAAAACCCTACACCCAATCCTCCCGGAAATCCTGCCGACCTCCTCCTCTGCTGGTCGACAACCAATTGGAATATGAAGTATCCCGAATATGTGACTCCAGGTATAAACGGGGTCAGCTTCAATACCTGGTTGAATGGAAAGGATATCCTCCTAGCGAAAGAACTTGGGAACCACTTTCTAATCTCAAGGCCCCTCGACTGCTCAGAAGATTTCACCTTATACACCCGGGCAAACTCAGAGGAACGGGTCATAACCTACAGAACACGCCCCTTTTGGACTTCCTGGTCCTTGTCTCAACGGGGCTTACACTCCCTTGTACTCCCAGCATGGCCGTCCACTGTGAAACACCTTCCTCGCTCTACACGTTGGACGTAGCGTGTTCTATTAATAGACCACGCCTCCCGTGGCTCTGTGCGTCTCAATGCTATTGCAACGTAGCGACCAGACGTGTGCTCCGTAGCTCGCGGTATTGTTTTCCTTGGTTCTTTCCCAGCCAACCCCATTCCTAGTCCCTTTCCTTCCTTTCTTGATTCCTGGACTCTTGTGCTGAGTAGCGCACTCTGTAAATTTCCCGGATTCCTGGATCCTTGCATCCCGGAACTTTGAACGCACGCTGGAGTCGGAAGAGAATCGTGCAGCCTTATTCAAGACCTGGTCCGTCCGCAAGAAGGCATCGACCAAGAAATCCAGCAAAGATCAAACTCAGGTGAGAAGGGGGGCACTCCTTGACAAAACAACAGTCTCAAACAACAATAACAAACAGTGCAATCGCAAAAACTCACCCCTTTATTCACAACCACCCTGGATCCCCATAACGATCACATGGGCCCCACGGGCCAACTATGACACGTATCCCAGCACATAATCGTTGAGGTAAGTGGGTTTCCCTTGCCCAGCCCTCTGGGGGTACCTCCCGCTTACCTCCGGCACGGGCAGTCCATCTGGTGGCACTCCCCGGGCTAGGGATGCGGGCGTGAGGGGATGGCCTCGCCCTTCTCCGGTACTTCCATCCTGTCAGGTTCGAGGGGAGGCTCATGTTAGGCAGAAACCTGTGCAGTTCCCTTAGGGACCACTGCAAAAGATTTAAGACTACAGGTGTTTGGCAGTAAACCCACTTGGTAGCAGTCTGTACCACACAGATTCACTTGGTAGCTGTGGCTGAGCAGTCAGACTTCCCTCAAGAAGAGTTAGGCAGTATGCAGAGTATACACAATAGGTACAGGGACACAGTAGTACAAACAAACACTGACCATAGCTTTGGTGTAAAAGTATATAATTATTTATTTAAAAACACACTTGTAATTTACACTAGCAAAAACGAGGTGAGTAAATTCAGCACACAGTCACTATCATATATATACAACCCTATTCACTTAATAGACAAGTCTTAGTGAGAAACACCACTTATTTTCAGACAGAGTTGAGCGCTTAACATAAGATGACACGCTAATAAGTTGTAAAGAAAAGGGAGGAAAAAAAAGCAGGGTTAAGGAAGCACACAAGTTTCAATACTTTTACAAAGAACCACAGTAAGGCAGGATAGGCAGAGTTCTACTGGAGAGCAAGAAAGTCAATTGCAAGGCCCACTCTTTGAGAGAGCAAGCAGAAGGGGTCCAGGTTCACACAGTGGGGTTATGCCCAAAGAGTTTTGTAGATAGTTCGCACAAAAAGGATGAAATTCAAGTCAGGAAAAGTTAGCTAGGTTGCCCCAGGCTAGCCCAGGTTAGAAAGTCGAGGCTTTACTGTCACCCTGAACGATCTGTCGCAAGGGAAGCCAGGCAGGACACAGTACCTTAAGTGTGAAGGAAGCTCCAGCGGGGGCAGTTGTTCCTGGCAGCAGGTGCAAGTCGGTGTTTCGTCCAGAGGAAGAAGAGGTCTCGCCATGGAGGAAAGGTGAAGGTCCTTGCACTGCCAGGGAAGAAACCAGCCGCGGAGTTCCCCGGTTAAAAGGCACTACCCTTCTCTTCGCGGTAGTGGTAAACCGTGGTATTCCCGTTTGCCGGGGTGCTTGGCACGAGCAAGGCGGCCACAAGATGCTCCAGGAAGGTGAAAAGAAGGCGAAACTGGTTATCCCCACCAGTCAAAGGAAGAAGACTCTCCGGACTGGAGATCTCCTCTGTCGTCGGGAAAAGTGGTGAGACGGTTCAGCAGGGCTCCACCGGTGGTGTCGTCATTGCAGGTCGGCTCAGCTTCTCCCTCCTCAGATTCTTATGTCCTGTGGCGACTTCTGAAGTTCCAGTC
Organism: Ambystoma mexicanum; assembly: GCF_040938575.1. Classification (NCBI taxonomy): domain Eukaryota; kingdom Metazoa; phylum Chordata; class Amphibia; order Caudata; family Ambystomatidae; genus Ambystoma; species Ambystoma mexicanum. The sequence goes on from NC_090931.1 coordinate 1,537,552,778, forward strand.
CCCAAAGCCCTGCTTTTATGCAGCACACCCCCATTCACTCAGCCTAGCTGTCAATCAAACATGCTAAGTGGTGAGCCGGCCGGCTCACCACTTGGGCCAATCACACAAGAGTGAACCACTTTTGCAGGCTTCTGTGGAGAAGCCCGCCAAAAAGTGGAACAAAGGGCTCGACTTGGGTTGGAGTCACAGAAGAAAACACAAACGCCATTTTAGAACCGAGTTCTGGCAAAAAATACCAACCGGTGAATTAATATTAAATAAATAAACCGGTGGTATGTTCGAGGCTATAAGAATTAAATAATTAAAGTTGGTAGCCTCGAACAATGGGAAAATCCCATAGAGATATATTCGCGGTCGAATATAAAAAGTAGTATCCACTGCCACCAGCCAAAACTCGATCAGGGGGACGGAGATGTGCCCCCTCGAACAACAGACCCCGGGGCAATCGAATTGCCCCGACCAGTACATCCACAATATGATGGTTTGTAGTGGTTTCTGTTCATAATTCGGGACTAGCAAAGCCAATGGTGACTTTACATGCCCTGGGAGACGGTAGTCAGTCCCAGGGTATGGAGTCTATGTTGGGGGGTCGCTACGATACCCCTGGGTTACGGCACGGAGGGTGCTTTGTAACCCATATCAAAAAAACACATGAGACCCTATGGAGTAAAAGACCCCATAGCCCATAAAACACCTGGAAAGTTAAAGGAACACCTCAAATCATGTCTAAGAGTGGGAGCAAAGGAGTCTCACTCTTAGCAGGAGAAAAAACAAACCCCAAAAATCCAGCAAAGCCGCTGGGGGACTCACTAGGTTTGGAAAATTAGCCTTTACAGAGAATTCTCCCTAACAGCTCAGTTCTGGGGTCACCTAGATTTTTAAAGAAACTCACGTTCCGGGTGACGGCCGACCTCCCATCCGAGGCCGTCACCATGGGCTCCTTGACGGCCACTACATCAAGTGGTTCAGGTTCATATGGGAGAGAGAGCTTTCCATGGGGGTGTCTGTTCCTTATGAGCACCTCATCTCCCGGTGCCAGTCATTGCGGGCGGAGCCCCCTCCTCACGTTCCCTTGTTCCGTCCGCAGCCGGTGATCCAGCTCCACCTATTGATCATCGATCACTCTGGCGCTCTTTATCCCCCACCTCGGGCAGCAGCCCTCTGGGGCACCGTTTGAACAGGGCCTCTGCTGGGGCGACTCCCGTGGAAGCGTGGGGGGTAGTACGATAGACTTGTAGGAACTGGTATAGAGCCCTCTGCAGGCACTGCCCCTGGCCTTGCGCTATCCGGAAAGTCTTATTAAGAGTTCTCATCAGCCTCTCAGCCTCAACGTTGGCCAGCGGCCAGAGCAGGGTGATCTTCCGATGTTGGACCCCATACCCCTCCATTAGTTCCGAGAAGCGCTCGCTCTGAAATGGCGCCCCATTGTCGGAGCACAGAGTGTGGGGGAAACCGTGGGAGGCAAACACTTTCTCAATGGCCACCACCACGTGCTCAAAGGCCACCAAGTCCATGAACTCAACCTCCAGATAGCGGGAGTATTCGTCCACGATTACTAGGAAATGTGTTCCCAGTGTGCTGGATCCAAAATCTGCATGCACCACCTCCCGTGGCCGCGTCCCCCGGGGCATTGCTTGCAATCGCTGGCTCTCTTTGCAGCGGGGATACCGCTGGCACCAGACACATGCAGCAACAAAGTCATCGACCCTCCGTTCCAGCTCAGGGAACCACACTTTGAGGCATAGCCAGGCCTTGGTCTTTGCGGCACCTTAGTGTCCATGGTGGGCCACAGTATCACCTCCTTGATCTTAGCTTGGGGCACGACTATCCGGTCACCCCTTAATAGGAGGCCAGATGCAGTGAACGATAGCTCTTCCCTCACCTTCCACAGTTGTTCTAGCCCCACCTTGGCTTCTTGCGTGCGCCCGGCCAGGGACTCCAGCACAGTCTTCCATGAGCCCTGTTGCATTTCATGCTTCTTTAGTTGAAAACACTCATCCTGAGCTGCCGCTTCCTCCAGGTCTTTAAGGGGCATTGCGTTGGGGCTTGCCGCTTCAACCGCCATGCAAACTGTCACGATGCCCGCTCCCGGGGAGCCGGCTCAGGCCCTGCGTCCCCAAAAGCGGACATCAAGCCCCCAGGGAAGGTCCCAGCAACCCCTTATAGGGGCCCTTTGGACAGCGTCCTGGCGCCTATGGCGCCAGGCTCATAGAAAACGTCAGTCCTGCCGCCATGAGCGCCAGGCTCATTATGAAAGTGTTGGGGTGCACTTACCTGATGCAGACCATGCTGCAGAACCCCGGCCTCCTTGAGGCCTGAAAGGAACTACTTTACCTGTGGGACTAATTTACCACCCGGGCGTGGTCGGGGAAGGATACATACCTGATTGAGGAAGGACACATTCTAGGAACTTCTTCCAAGGCTATTTAAACCACACCCGATCAGCCACACGTGCTTCGCTTTGTTCTACATCTAGCAGCTGGACGCTCACCGTGTCTGCTCCTGCATCTTGACTTCTGCCACACCTGCCAGCATCCTGAATCACCTGCAAAGGAAGGGAACAAGAGAACAGAAGAAGGAAAAGGCCTCACCTGCTAAATCTGCATCCCAGAGACATTTCACCGACAATCCTGAAAAGGAAGACATTTATTTTTAAAAGCACATCGCATCGATCGCTGCAGCGCCGCATTCTACTCACCTTTATAGGGCGCCTCCATGTTCAGCAGCGACCATCCGGATTCGCAGTCGCGCCCCCGCGCCTAGGGAGAAAAAGACAAGAACAAAGGTGAGAGAAAGAAGGGAAAAGGGAAGCTAAAACTCCATGTCAAGACTTACCTGTTGGGTCATTCCCTTTTCATTTCGGGTCCGCGCCGCATCCAGGCATTTTCGGACCCCGGCCCCTAAGGGGAAAAAGACATCCGTGTTAATAAGTGAATGAAAAGACATTACCAAAACACTCATTAAAGACTTACCTGATTTCCACAAGGATTTCACCGCTCACCTTGGGTCGGTGCCTGTTCCCCGGCATTCCGTACCCCGGCCCCTATGGGGAAAAAGACACTAGCATTAGAACATTAATGCATGGACACAAGGGGAACCACTTATAGAAAACTTACCTGGAAGCCAAGCAAGTTTGGTTCTCACCCATCCGAAAATCCAGTGACGTAACTGGATACCAACGCGCCCCTGCATCAGAAGCAGGATGGAGAGCTCGTCCTTCCAGACCCTAAGGTGAGACGCTACGGGGAAGCACAGAAGGGTTTTGAGGAGGGTGAGAGGGGTAAGTGGGAGGCCGATTGCATTACCCCGCAGACAGTTAACCCCATATTCTCACCTACAGAAGGATACTTCAGCGAGTCAGACAAGCCAGATCTGGGGCCCGGTCCAGTCCGTCTTCCGAACCCTGCGCATCACCTTAGACGAGGTCACAGCAGCGCGAACCAGGCCAGCACCCCCGTGGGAGTCAGGTGAGCGTTACACAAACGTGGTCATCTGCTTCCTCAGCACACGTGTCCTTCTCCTCCTTGCTGTCCACACCGGGATGCCTGGACAGCCGCATTGTTTGCACCAGGCCTGTACACTAGGGTGACACCATACTTGAGGAGGGCAAGCATCCATCGTTCAAACCTCGCCGGTGGTTTGAACGAGGACCCCGCCAGTATGGGCAGCAGGGGTTTGTGGTCCATCACGACAGTCACCGGGCGGCCCAGGACGTAGAGCCTGAAGTGCCTGCACCCCCACAGTACTGCTAGGGCCTTGCGCTCTATCTGTGAGTACCGCTGCTCAGTGTCGGACAGCGCCTTGCTGGCGTAGGCCACGGTGCGAACATCGCCATTCCGATCAATTTGCGTCAACACGGCCCCTAGGCCGAACGGGCTGGCGTCCACAATGATTTCTGATGGGGTCAAAGAACACCATGGTGTCCTCAGCCGTGAGGGCGCTCTTGATGTTGTCGAACGCCGCCTGTTCGAGAGGGCCCCAGTGCCAGGTTGTTTCTTACTTTGTGAGGGCCCTCAGGGGCTCTGATCTGGACGCTAGGTTCTGTATGAATCGACCACAGTACATTACCATATAGAGAAATCTCCTCACATCTGACACAGACTCAGGTGGTTGTGCCTTCTTAATGTCCTGTACTTTCCTCGGATCTGGCGACACACCTCCTTACTTGAACACAAATCCAAAGAATTCGATGGTTGGGCATAAAAACTCATACTTCTCCCTGTGGAGCATGAGGCCCAGTGATTGCAGTCTCTCAAAAGTCCTGGCCAACTTGTGCAAGATGGTCTACCTCAGTCTTGGCAAATACTAGGATGTCATCACTAATGTTTAAGACTCCATCCAGGTCAGCGAGGGCGCCTCTAATGATGTTTTGAAACACCTCAGCTGCTGATGACACGCCAAAACGGAGTCTCTTATACCTATAGAGTCCACGATGAGTGGTGAATGTGGTTATGTATCTTGACTCCGGGTGCAGGACGACTTGGTGGTAGCCGGCCCAGAGGTCCAACTTAGAAAAGAAGCAAGCACCGTGTACCTCCGCGATGATGTCGTCGATGGTTGGGGTCAAATGTCTCTCCCTTTTAATGGCCTTGTCGGGTAGCCTCATGTCGACGCATATTCGGACGGAGTCGGGTTGCTTCGGCTTCCTTGCCACCACGATTGGTGAGACCCATGGTGTGGGACCCTCAACCTTCTCGATGATATCTAGATTCACTAGATTGTCCAACTCCTTGTCCGTCTGCTCGCGGAGATGGAACAGCACCCTCCGATGTTTCAGGGCTATGGCTGCACAGACTCGTCAATGTGCAGCCTCACCGGGTCACCGGCCATTTGCCCAATTCCTTGGAAAAAGGTGGAGTATTTATCCAGCAGAACATGTATGTCCTCAAGATATATCGAGTAGGCAAAGCTGACAATGCCTAAGGCCTCCACCACGGCACAACTCAGGAGGGTTTTTGTGCTCACCGGTGTGACGTAGAAGTGGGCCGTGATCCTCGAGCCGTCATGCTCCACCTTTGCCACAAAAGCGCCGTCCAGGGGAATTTGTTCCAACCCACCGAAAGCAAAGATGCGGGCATTCAGACTGACCAGTTTGGGTGGTGTGTCCATCGCATCATAGTGTCCACGGGCCATCACGTTGACCGATGCCCCTGTGTCCACGAGCACTGGGACGGGCGACTTGTTCACTTCTACCACACACCTTGGTTGACGTCTGTTCTTTGACTTGAGAGCCCCCACACTGGACACGAAGAAAATGTTTTCATCCTCTTCATCTACCTCTTCTTCCGCGGGGGCAACCTCTTCGCCCTGGTCGACCTGGGCCACGTTCGGGGGGGGGGCGATTTTGACGCCGACCGAACTGGGCCTCTAGGCACCATCACTGGCAGGGCCGCCTTACACACGCGGGAATAGTGATCCGCCAGATCACACCTCCCACAAGTTCTCCCTGCCGCTGGGCACCCAGCAGGGTGGGGCAAGTCATAGCCACACTTCTGGCACAACTCGCCAGCTCTCCCGCCCCTGTCACAGAGGCTGGTACCTGGTCTTCTGACACCTCTGCCACCCCGCTACATGGCACATACCTCTTCCGTCTTCACTGGGCACGACCCAGCTTCCATCCTGGACGGCCAGGCTTCTGACACCTTATGGCAGCGCCCCAGTTCAAGGATGCGGGCAAGTGTAGTGCATGGTTCTCTCAGCACCTGCCGTCTCAGTTTTCCTGACGAACAGGCCTGAATCAGCGTAGTCCTAATAATGTCCTCTGCATCACCCCAGGCACATGCCAAGGACAGGCGTCTGAGACGGCCATAGAAGGTGTCCAGCGTCTCGTCCTCCTTCTGCCGTGTTGACAGCATTATGAACCATTCATAATCCGCATTGGCGAGAGGCAAGAAGTGATCTTGAAGAGCAGCCTTTGCTGCCACAAAGGAGGTGTTAGCTGGCTGGAGGGACTCGAAGATCTCTTGTACTGCAGGTCCAGCCATATACAGCAGGGTTCCAGTTTGCTGTCATCATCTGTGTCCATAGTGGCCCTAAAGTACATGTCCAAACGGTCCACCCACCGCTTCCACCTGGTCCCCAGGCTGGATGGGGGATCTGAGACATCGAACTTCGGAATAGGCTGTAGCACCGCAGGGGCCCACATCTGTGCCATGACTGGGGGGCCGGCTGCATTTATGGCAAACAAGAATGGACCAGTAGATAGGGATGACACGGATATAGTTCAAAACAAAATATTACAAATTTTAATCAATAAACACATCTTTCATTGTTACATGCAATGTTTTAAAAACCATAAATAACGATTCACCATCATATATTTCATCTATACTTCTCTCATTCCCAACTCACACATTCATTCAAAAAACATTTTTCCTTAAAACAAACAAATTTGGCTCTTTCCAGAAAATGTATCATACACTTAATACATATATTTCTACACACAAAATTTCAATGATTGTCTGCCCTGTTTCGCTTTCAGGTGTCGTATTTTTCTTGGTCAAATAATTAACCCAAGTATCTTTTATAGTCGTCGACACGTGTTTCGGTTCAATATAACACAATTTGCTGTTTTAAGTCTCATGACCTTCTTCAGGACGTGAAGACCTTCTTCAGGACGTCTGCGCTTGTGTTTTGGAAACGTATGCGCCAAATGTCAAATCTAAAAAACATACATAAGGTACCGTCAGTATCAGGTGTCATCCCATATTATTTAAACTTTTGTGACTGTTATTGTCATATGTATAATATCTCAACACACAGACCTACTCACCACTATGTGTCAATTCACAAATGGGCAACTAGGTATACGGAATCAATCCTTCACAGGGTCAATGGTATAATCAAGACCTGTGAACCAATCAGAGACACGTCTTAGTTCTCTGTACCAGTAAAGAATTACTTACGGAAATAAGTGATTATATGGACATAAAAAGTCTAACTTACAATTCTTTAATGTTAGTCAGCACCTCAGATGAATATTCAATGCTTCAGAAATCTTGGTGGAAAGATGAGAAAATTCTTTTTCCCCAACACTTTTACTCCACAGATCTGTGAAAAATAAACGGATCTGTTGTATATGCTATCACAAAAAATTGGATCAGTAGAACGGGATGACTCATGGATTTTGCTGCTTTTTTCAAGTTTGGCGCCGTTTGAATGAAGAAGGTGCCGGTTCCGTTTTTTCATGACTAAGCGGATGGTGTATTCCACTAGAAGCTTCACGGAGGTCCTAGTGATCAATATACACTAGTGCATATCCTGCCATTACATCACGCAGGTCCTGGAAAGAGCTTCATTTGGCACTTTGGTGCTTGCTCAACATACATACTGATGCCAGTGGAGGATTAACTCCTGCCGGCCTACTCACAATCCCGAGAACTGTAACTTGGGGAGTGATTACTGGCCCATATACACGTTTTTCTGCAAGAGATATCTGGTTAAATTTTATACCAGTTATACAATGACACCTGATACTATGGGCTGGGTCACTGCTGAATATGATAATGGAAAATATTTGATGTAATAATATTCTCAATACCTATTGATGTAGGGAACACTAGGGTGTTTTATATTCTAATGTCTGAATGAGTTCTGTATATGGTTATGAATGATGGTATGAATCGATTGATTTTTATGAGATTTTATGATATTAGGATGAATTTTCCTTGTAATGAATTAAATGAATACAATTTGATATGTATTAAATCTAACCAGAGTCATCCCATTCTACTGATCCAATTTTCTGTGATAACTGTACAATACCTGAAGGATCAGGGACTTGAGTGCAGGTCTACCCCTTTACTTACTTTTCTGTTGTATATGCTGTCATGAGTATCTGATAATATTTGCCTAAAACTCTAGATTCACAATGGGGGAGATGTGCACTCACTGTGAAGTTTCTATGGGCTGTACAGAAGTTATAAGTGTCACACAATTCCTCAGCAAACGTCTTCATCTGTTAACTACACGAGGCTGTTGGGAATAGTATACAGTAGTCACAAGAGTATTTCTCTCTGGTTACATAACACACTTTATTCATTACATTCCCTCCATATTCCAAAGTTAACTAAGCACCCATTAGGCTTGTGTGGTTTTTACCGGCTAAAACGTAGCCATCTCAAGACAACCAACTGTCAATGGCTCAGTCGAGTATCTCTCAAAGGAGAGATACCATCCTAGAACAATGCATTCATAATTCAATACCGCCTGTTCAGATAGAGCATTGTACGGGTAACGGTCCCTCTGATATATGTGTAAATTCAGGTCCCTGCCGCTGGTAAAAAACCGGTGAATGGAACACACGTTTAAAAAAACGCAGTGTCTGCAACGTCCACATGTAGTGAACCCGCGACCGGCAGAAGCCCATGCAAGCTGTCTAGAGGTATGCCCTATAAGCGAATAAGCACACGTGTATTATACTATGAGCAATTGTTTCAATATGCTCCGTACGCCGCGCTTAGGACGGCTGTGGATAATGCAGGCTTACCTTAAAGTCTGCTGTTTACTCCATCTGATGGAAAACAAAGTATCGCTCTAGCCCAGATAAAATCAGCAAAATTAAGAAAAGACTATTGTTATGTATTAAGAATAGTAAACATAAAGAAAGGACTCAATCTCAGCATAATGCTAATAGAAAAAGGACTCCTAGAAAAAGGGCTAATATTCCCAGCTAGGCAAATGCACTTATACTTACAAGATACAGTTTTTTAGATTATTGTGTCTCTAAAAGCACATCATCCATGTCAAACACAATATATGCACGTCTTCCTATATCTGGACTAAATTCTGTTTAGTTCCTTTTTAAATACACACAGCGTGACCAACATGTGATGGTATGCACTGTAAAATTTACATTTTTTAAAAATTGTCTATTTGAGTATGCTTAGTTCTTTGTTATAAGGGCATTCCACTCAACCGCCAGATTTAGGTCATTATGTACTGTATCAAGGGTATATATCCATCGTTGTTCTATACGGTGCAATATTGACCCTATATCTCCACCTCTCATGTTGGGTTTAACATGTTGAAGAACAAACCATCTAAGGTCTGTATCTTTATGTTTCAATTTCAAGAAATGTTCTACAAGCGGTTTATCTGCCACATTATTTCTGATACAGCTCCTATGTTCAGATATCCATTGTCTCACCTCCCGTGTAGTTTTGCCAACATACAAGACTTGGCAGGGGCAAGATATCACGTAAATCACATTTTTAGTTAAACAATTGGTATGGCAATTCATTTTCCATGTCAGGCCATTATATAGAAATTCTCGCTTGTTCTCGGTCAGGGGGCAGGCCACACATTTCCCGCACTTATAGTGTCCCACAATCTGAGGGAGACCCCCCTGTGAGGTAATGGATTGTTCTTTTGGGGAATCCGGGTAAGTGTGGACCAGTCTTTGTCTTAGATTCTGGTTCTACTTGAAAGCAAATAAAGGTTTACGAGTAAGGGTCCCTGGTTGTTTTACCAAGTCCCAGTGCCTGTTGATAATCCTCCTCACGTCACTGCTAATTGGATTAAACGTGGTAACACATACTAGGCGTTTAGGCTGTTGTTTAACCCGGGTGGAAAAACATATCTCTCGATCAGTGTATTCTGCTCTCTTACACTGTTCTTTCACCAGTCTCCTCGGATATTCTCTCTGTTTAAGTCTATTTTTTAGATGTTCAGCATAGATTTTGAAATCCTCTTTTTCAGTACAGTTCCTTCTTATTTCGTAGGAATTGACCATACGGAATATTTTGACGTAGGCTAGAAGGGTGAAAGCTGTTAAAATGGAGGAGAGAGTTCTTGTCTGTTGGTTTTTTGAAAAGGGAGGTGGTGAGGCAATTGCCCGTTTTTTTAATGATTAGATCGAGAAAACTCACTTGGTGATGGTGATATTCCAGAGTGAATTTAATGTTATTGTCACATTGGTTAAGCCAACCATGAAATTCCATCAGTGATGAAACAAACGGGCCCTTTCCATACAAGAAAAACATTGTCAATGTAGCGGTGCCACGTGCCCAGAAACAAATTCAATGTCGGATGAACACTCAGAGCATTCCCAGTACCAAGAACAAACGTTTTTTCAAAATCTGCCATATATAAATTGGCAACATCAGGGGCAAAAGTAGCCCCATGCTAACACCTTTTTCTTGCTTATAGAGCTGTCTTTTAAACAGAAAAAAGTTTTCCGTCATAGCCAACCTCAGGCACTCTTGAACAAAGTCAGTAGGAGGTAAGTGGGGTAAAGATCTCGTGTTTTAAAAAACACCCAGTATATTCAGGCATTCAATCTGTGGAATAGCTGTATAAAGGGACTCGACATCCATGGTGACAAGTAAGTCGTCATCCCCTATAGCAATTTCTCCAACAATCCCAATCATATGGGTAGATTCTTTTATAAAAGAGGGCATTTTGAGCACAAAAGGTTTTATAAAAAAATCTGAGTATATTGACAGAGGTTCCAGCAAAGAATCAATGGTGGAGACAATGGGTCTCACTGGAGGTCTGGTGGTGCTTTTGTGGATCTTGGCCAGAATATAAAATGCTGCCTTTCTAGGGGCCGTTTTATTAAAAAAACGGCCTTCGTCTGCACTTATCCACTCTTCACATACTGCATGATTAGTGAGACTTTTGATTTCTTCCTGCAGTCTCAGCGTAGGATCTCTATCTAACTTTTTGTATGATGTACGATCTTGTAATAAACGCATGCATTCATTTTCATATGCGGAAGTATCCAGAATCACAATACCACCCCCCTTGTCCGCGGGTTTTATAGTAATAGACTCAATCCCACAGAGTTTCAACAGGCTTTTCCTCTCCTCTCTGGTCAAGTTGTCTGGTTTATGATTCATGACAGGTTGTGCCACAGGCTGGGCTTGAGGCTGTGCCACAGGCTGGGGCTGAGCTTGAGGCTGTGGCTGGGAAGGACACTCTGAGGACATCATCTTAGATGTTATCATGGCCCCAGCATATAAAGTTATACTGGGCATCCCTTGGCTTTGACTTCACAATCCCGTAATAGACTGGGCTTTGGGTTTGCTTTAGTTTCCATCCACTTTTTGCAACAGCACATGTTTTGCCACTCTAGGGGTCCTCACGGGGGTCCCATGCCAGGCGCTGTCCACCATACCAGCTTGCATAGGGGCAGTCACGCTCACACCAGTTTCTGTTGTTCCCACCGAATACGCCAAGTACCATGACGTATTTGATAAAGGGAAGGCAGAGTCGTTGCCACCTCACCATATTTACGACTGTCCTATTGATCTTATTCCTGGAGCCAAAACTCCATCTGGTCGTGTATACTCTTTGTCCCTAAAGGAAGTATTGAAGGACTATCTGGATAAGGCTCTTGCCATGGGATTTATACGACCATCCAAGTCCCCTGCAGCCTCTCCACTATTTTTGTGCCCAAAAAGGAAGGTGACCTACGCCCCTGTATAGATTACCGGGCGTTGAATGAAGTAACGGTTAAGAACCAGTATCCCCTACCCCTCATTTCAGTCTTAGTTGACCAATTGGGTAACTCAAAGGTGTTCACCAAACTCGATCTACAATCTTGTCCATATTCGAAGCGGTGACGAGTGGAAAATGGCATTTAAGTACGCTTTGGTCTTTATGAATACTTGGTTATGCCGTCTGGCTCTGCAACGCCCATGCTACCTTCCAGGCGTTTATGAACAACGTGTCTCATGATATACAAGATCAATACGTCATAGTTTACCTTGATGACATTCTCGTTTATTCAGAATCTATGCATGAACACGTACAACACGTTTCTAATGTCTTACAAAGATTGAGAGACAACCATCTGTATGTAAAGGCCGAAAAGTGTGTGTTCCATACACGGAAGAAGAATTTACATTACCGACCAGGGAATCAGAATGGGCTCTTCCAAGGTAAAAGTGGTATTAGAATGGCCTGTTCCCAAGACCGTGAAGGCTTTACAATCCTTTTTAGGATACGCAAATTTCTACCGCCGTTTCATCCACTCTTTTTCAGCCATATCTGCCCCGCTCACAGCTCTTACTAGTTCTAAAGCTTCATTTCTCTGGATACACCCGGTTGCCTTTTACTCCCGGAAATTATCCAGCTATGAAAGGAATTATTCCATCACTGAAAGGGAGCTTCTGGCTATCAAGGACGCTTTCATGGAATGGAGGCATCATCTCCTAGGGGCCAGACACATAGTCACCGTCTATTCAGACCACAGAAGCCCCCTCGCTTTCAAATCCATTAAATGTCTCAATGCTCGTCAAGCCCGCTGGCATTTGTTTTTCTCCCAATTCCAGTGCATCATCACATACCGTCCTGCGTGGTTGCATGTCCCTGCAGACGCACTGTCAAGGCAGACTGCAATAGTTCAACAGGAAGTGAAAGCACCTGTTTCTCTTCTGTCCGAAAATGTGGTTTGTGGATGTTCTGTTCAGCCATCATTCCGTTCCGTCATTGAGAAATGGGTAGTTTCTTACCCAGTGGAGGTAGACTCACTCAATCTCGTTATCCAAGACGGTTTACCATTTATTCAGGGTCATATCTTTGTGCCTCCTGGTCAGGCGTGGTTGCATGCCCTACAGTGGGCTCATGATTCTGTTGTCGCGGCGCACCCTGGCCATCAGAAGACACTTGAATCACTTTGGCGCTGGTCTTGGTGGCCTTCGATGTCTCGGGATGTCATGGACTACTTGTCGACCTGCACTGTTTGTGCCCAATGCAAACCATCATGGTCCAAACCTATGGGACTTCTACAACCGCTTCCTGTTCCTTATAAGCCATGGCAGATGTTGTCCATGGACTTCGTAGCGGAATTACCTATGATTGACAGGCTTTACCCCATCCTAGTGATCATCGATTACTTTACTAAGAATGCCATTTTTGTCCCTTGTTCTGGACTCCCGTCGGCCCCTGCATTGGCTACTCTCTTTCTTGCGCAGACGTTTCGGTCTGCCGTCTATCATTGTGACTGACAGGGGTTCTCAGTTCACTTCAAGGTTCTGGAAGGCTCTTATCTCCTCTCTTAAAATTGAAGATCGGTTCTCTTCTGTCTTCCACCCACAAACTGAAGGGCAGATGAAACGTCTTAACGCTCCTATAGAGCAGTATTTGAGATGCTTATGACTGCAAGTCCAGAGCACATGGCTCGCTGCTCTGCCTCAAGCTGAGTTTGCGTATAACAATTCCCTGCACTCGGCTGCAGGTTCTTCTCAGTTTTTCGCATTGCACGGGTTCCACCCTTGCTCCTTGCCTCTAGACCCGTCCTTGCCTACGGACAATCTGGCTGCCTTTGCTTGTGTGCGGGAAATGGACCAGTTGCATCGTGATGTTCGTCTGCACCTTCTCCGCGCCCAGGTGAGGGTCAAGAGGTACGCTGATGCACGTCGGTCCCCGGCCCCTGTTTACCTATCTGGTATGAGGGTTTGGTTGTCCACTCAGAATCTGAAAATACCTGGAAAGAGGTCATTGATGCCTATGTTTGTTGGTCCTTACCTTACTGAATCTGTTGTCAATCCAGCGGCGGTTCGCCTGTCATTACCTACCTCTTGGCGGATGCATCCGGTTTTTCATGTCTCCCTGATAAAACCGTGCCGTGTTGGCACCCGGTTATTCCGTTGCCCTGCCCCTGTCGTGGTTAACGGGGAGGAAGAGTACGAAGTTTCGGCTATCCTAGACATCAGGTTGTCCAGGGGCAAACTGTTCTATTTGGTGGATTGGAAGGGCTACGGCCCAGAGGACCGCACCTGGGAGCCATTGGCCCATATTAATTCCCCTGTCCTACTGCAGGCTTTTCATGCTGCCAGGGTGTTGCCCTGGCCTTTGTGAGCGGATACTGTTACATCTGGGTCCCTGTTGTGTGGTCGCGCTGCTCATTTTGACTCAGTCAGGCAATGGGCATCTCCCTTCCTTCAACGCTGGAGGTCCCCTTGGAGACGCGGGGCTCGTGTCTCCCAGCTCCGCACCAAGTCACATGTTCAGTCAGCTGATCGCGGCACATCGAGGTCCTGCCCCCGACAAACATTCATATGCGCTACTCGCGCAGGAAACGCTGCTTCTAATTAGCATTTCTTACTACTTCCATTTTGTCATTGTTCTCCTGTTTTTTGGACCACGGAATTCCGACTCGACCTTTCTACTTGCCTGCTCCCTTTGGACTTGTTGAACTGTCTCCTGTCTCCGTACCGGTAATTCTCGGGTTGTTGCCCTCGAGACATCTTCTCCTGTTGCAGGGTCCCTGCGTTTGCTCTCAAACGCTGCAGAGCCTGTGCCTTGTACTTTCCAGTGGAATCATTAAGGTCTCATCCTCCAAACTTGCATGCTGTTTTCACTGGACATAAAGCTACGAGGCGCTCTCACATGACGTTGTATTCCTGGCCCTGCTTATACTCAAGGTGAGCCTTCAGTAATTCTGCTTTCTATACTGAATGCGCTACTTCTCTTCTAGTACTTGAGTGCAGAGTGTCAAGGGTAGTACAACATTGCATATTTAAACCTTTTGGGGACTTCCAACTACGTTATTGTCAGGAAAGGAAGAAGGCGATGGATATGGCAGGGGAAATGTGCACAAAATACACAGTAAACAACCTTGAATATAACAACGTGCATTCAATACCCAAGACTCGTGTATACCACTATATGAAAAGGAATGTAGGGTAAGCACTTAGAACCTCCTTATGACTGAAAGGAAAGTCGGCAAACTCCTTACCCGCTATGCTATTACAGATACTGACAGCGCTAAGCCCACGTAGAGGGCAAGCAGGGACAGAATCTGTAAGCTGACACTCTAGACGGTACTGAATAAAGAATTTGGAAACAGTACTCACAAGGACCGGAATGACCACATGAATGCCAGTACTCACGAAGACCGGAAAGACCACTTGGATGTCCGTATTCACGAGGACCGGAAAGACCACTCAAAAGTCAGTACTAACCCACAACCCTGTAAATCAAACAAGAACCCAGAAGGCAGTAAAGGCAAAGAGTGAGGATGACTAAATACCTAAGCCTAAGTCAAGAGGCAAGAAGGAATAGTACAGTGTGGAAAACAAAAGATAATCACACAGGAGCTAGTTACAACAGCTTCCCACACCTAATAATAAAATAGGAAATAAATGTAAAAGTGTAAAGGAAAACATGGCATGGATCCCAATAGAAGGCAAGGATCAGGAGCAGTGAAAACGATATCAAAAGGGAAACTGTCCCACCCATCCAAGGTGAAAAGGCAGGAAACTAAACCTGTAAAGGAAAGATTAATGCAACAAGTCTTTCAGTAGCAAAGGACAATTTCTAGGAAACAGTGAACACAGGCAATTGGGCTACAGCAAAAGGAAAGCTCAGAGAAAGGCTGCCTGCAGACAGAGAAAGGGAGAAAGGGATTTCCAAAAGGCAGAAATCAATTAGGCATACAAATACGAATTCCAGGACAAGGAACAAGAAACACTAACTAGAAACTGGGCACAAAAACTAGGAACCAGGAACAAGGGACCAGTCAAGACAGGAACGCTGCAAAAATGACCAGCGCTGGACTGAAGCAGACTGAGGCTTTTAAAGCTGCTTAACGAGCACACCCCTCAGGCGTGTCGCCTGCTGCACCTGCAGCCACAGGTGTTGCCTATCCTCCACCCAGCCTTGTCCTGCAAGGGAGGAGGTGAGGCAGTGAGCCAGGCATTCTGGGAAGCATAGTCATTTGATTAAAGCAGCAGTAGCATGCTGGCTGCCAAAAACCTGGAATGGATCCGGAAGGGAAGTAATTTGGGAAATAAGGTTTTAGCGCTCCCAATTCATCAGGACACTGTAGCATAAGGTTCGGAGGAAATGTCCAGTAGGGAAGAAACCCCAAAACATGCCCCCAAGTGGCGGGAACGGGAGCGAAGGGAGCGAGTCGTGACAGTATACCCCCTTCCACGGCCGACTCCAGGCGGCCGTTACTTGCACAAAACATCTTCTTTCCATGACAGGAGCGCTTTGTCTTCAGAAGTGGCACTGACGGAAACGATGACCCACGGGCAGAAGCAGAAGGACTGGAATGAATAGAATCAGGCCGCAGTCTATAAGAGCCATAGGTGGGTTTTCGGTGAGGAAGAGACTCATGGGTCGAAGAAAGGCATGAAGGACCCGAAGCAGAGTTGGAAGGTCCAGGAAGCTTAGTCACTGGAAGAGGATATGCATACATCCTTGAGGAGAGAGGCAGGCTGGTGCTACATGCCTTAGACAACGGTAGAAGTGCTGTTAGCCTCACTGCCGAGAGTGGACACACAGGAGGTGAGGAAACAGCAGGTTTCAGGAAATGTTCATGTTCGGAAGAGGAAGGTGGCGGCTGAGGTAGAGGTTCGGATACTCTGTCATCCATCTGGGTAAAGGTTTGTGGTTGAAAGTGACAAAGATTTGCCTGCATAAGTTCCTTGCCTTGGAGGTCTGGAGATCCAATGGGTTGTACGAGGCTGGCACTCCCATTGACAGTCATGTAGCCAGTCAAGTAGCCACCTTGTTGCACGTGGGATACAACCGCAGGAACGTTTGGCATACTGATAGGAGTGTAAGACACCGTACTCGGAACATCAGGCATACTAGCAGCGGGAGCAAAAACAGGCACATCTTGAACTGCAGCAGACATTCCCCTCCTTTGGCTACTATCACCCAACTGGTGCTGCAGCTGGAGGGCCGTGCCCGTCCCTTTCCTCAGGCTCATGTGGGATCCGGCAACAAAAGGGTTGTCAAGCGGTTGATGCAAACCGGACTCCAAACGCGGACCGTCCAGCCCGCTATCCTGGTCGGCTACTCGTCCGGTGACTGGGCCATGGTGGATGGCATCCGTTTCTCTCACGTAATACTCCAGGCAAGTCCAGCGGCCTCGCATGTAAGGCCCTCCCGAGTCGTGAGCCGGCTTGATGTTTCTGAAGAGAGAGCTGGCAGAAGTCTCAGTCTCAGATGTTGCATATTCGGGAGGCGCTGATGCTACAGTCAAGTAGTTAGGAGAATTGTTTTGTGTACAAGGCAGACATTCTGGTGATTCCCCTGAAGCATAAGAAGGGCAAGATGGACGTTCATCAGTAAATGGTTGGGATTCAGGAGGAATCTCTGGAGCAGAGGAATATGCAGCAGGATCTGACAGTGTAGACAGGTACACCTCCGATATTGGCAGCGAGGCTGAGCAGGATACACGTCTCTCATGAACTGAAGCCAAACTAGCAGTAGGCTCTGGGACCGAAGACATGCACTTAGAATGTACTACCGGAGGCTCCATGGCTGAAGGATAATCTGCTGGATGAGTCACTGTAGCCGGAGACAAACATGCCAGAGGAAATTCTGAGGCTGAGGGCATGCAAGCTGGAGCCGTCTTGTTAGCTGAAGACAAACTTGTCAAGGTCTTTGGCTCTGACTGCGTGCATGGTGAAGGCTCTTGGGTGACTGGCAGACATAGCACTCTTTTATTGATCGAAGATACGTGTGCCAATGATGACTGCAGAGCTGTGGACAGGATTATTGAAGAGTCAATGGTAGTAGGAGGACAGTCTCAGAAGTCGACAGACACACTTGTGGTTCAGGAATGGAAAGCCCCTTTAAGGCAGTTGACCCCTTGGCACCAGTAACCAAAGTCTGAGCTGTACCCCTGCCGTCCCTCTCCTTAGTGGATGACACAGAGTCTCTTCCTTTGTAGAAGTCAAAATCAACCAGAGGAATCACCATAGTAAAGTCTCTGTTAATCAGGATTTCGTCAATTGACCATTCCTCTGTCTTAGCTTCTGAAAGTGGCTGATTAACAATCAACAGTTCAGGGATCGCCTGCCGGGTTTTTGGTTCAGTAATCTGTGGAATGAGTCCATCAAAACATGAATTCTGCACTGTCTTTGACTGCTCGTAGTGACCGATATTGGCAGAAGGAAGAGCGAACACAGAGGTAGCATCATTTTCCACATCAGCTTGAATGTCTACTTCAGTCTCAGCAGCTAGATCAAGGGCAGAACCTAAGCCTACAGTTGTGACTGATTCTGTGTATGCCACCATTGTGGATTGTGTTTGGAAATCAGAAGCATGTATGTGTTCAAGCTCAGAGTTATGACAAACTGCTACACAGGAAGCTTCAGGTAAAGGAGTGGCTTGTGAATCTTCAGCTAACAGCAATTCCTGACAAACGGTAGGACAGTTGTCAGAACCTGTGTCCTGAATAAGCGCTGTGCTTGAAAAAAGACTTTCACTCCCAATAGATCTTACATATTGACAAGTATCATGATTTACAAAAGTCTCCGCACTCAGGGACTGAACAGTATTCACTTCATCAACGGATAAAGTTGGAGGTGTATTCAGAAAAGACTGCAACATCTTATTCTCCTCTTTTAAGGAAATGTATTCTTGTTTTAACTCCTCAAATTCTGATTTTAGCATGTCCCGCATTAACTGTACATCCCTATCAGTAGGCACAGGGGAAGGCATGGTGGCATCAGGGCTGGATCCTGCCCTAGCCATCTGGAAGTGCATTGATTGTATTTTGTCATCTACTGCTTGCAGGTCTTGTGATCTATACTCTCTCTTACCGACGTGGTCTGTGTTTCTTTTAAGCAGACTATTGGCATCAGACCCCTTGGCATTAGTGACCACAGTAAGAATCTGTGCAGAGGAGTAAGCTGTAGACTGAGGGCAGAAAACAGAAGATATGCAAGAAACCCCTCCATTCTTCATGTTTGAATCATGAAACTGTTCAATCTGAGGTAAAGCACAACCGGAGTCATGGGGTTCAATAACAGAGGTACTTGTGTGTATAAATTCTAGCAGTGTGTTGTTTTCCACTGCTAGGGCTTGCGCGGACATAGACTCTGGATCAGAATTAAAGACAGAGCTAGGATCAGGCAATGTACGATGGGCCACCCAGTGGGAAAAATACTTTGCACGTAAATACCCATTTGTGTCAAGGAGTTCATTTAAGTCAGGAGCAGAGATTCGATTTTCACGGGTAATTGTAAGGGAAGCTTTCTGTATAAACTTGTTAGAGGCCTTGCTGCCTTTCCTTCGTAATCTGGCCATGTTCAAACGGGAACAACGGCTGGTCATTCTGTCAGGAAAGGAAGAAGGCGATGGATATGGCAGGGGAAATGTGCACAAAATACACAGTAAACAACCTTGAATATAACAACGTGCATTCAATACCCAAGACTCGTGTATACCACTATATGAAAAGGAATGTAGGGTAAGCACTTAGAACCTCCTTATGACTGAAAGGAAAGTCGGCAAACTCCTTACCCGCTATGCTATTACAGATACTGACAGCGCTAAGCCCACGTAGAGGGCAAGCAGGGACAGAATCTGTAAGCTGACACTCTAGACGGTACTGAATAAAGAATTTGGAAACAGTACTCACAAGGACCGGAATGACCACATGAATGCCAGTACTCACGAAGACCGGAAAGACCACTTGGATGTCCGTATTCACGAGGACCGGAAAGACCACTCAAAAGTCAGTACTAACCCACAACCCTGTAAATCAAACAAGAACCCAGAAGGCAGTAAAGGCAAAGAGTGAGGATGACTAAATACCTAAGCCTAAGTCAAGAGGCAAGAAGGAATAGTACAGTGTGGAAAACAAAAGATAATCACACAGGAGCTAGTTACAACAGCTTCCCACACCTAATAATAAAATAGGAAATAAATGTAAAAGTGTAAAGGAAAACATGGCATGGATCCCAATAGAAGGCAAGGATCAGGAGCAGTGAAAACAATATCAAAAGGGAAACTGTCCCACCCATCCAAGGTGAAAAGGCAGGAAACTAAACCTGTAAAGGAAAGATTAATGCAACAAGTCTTTCAGTAGCAAAGGACAATTTCTAGGAAACAGTGAACACAGGCAATTGGGCTACAGCAAAAGGAAAGCTCAGAGAAAGGCTGCCTGCAGACAGAGAAAGGGAGAAAGGGATTTCCAAAAGGCAGAAATCAATTAGGCATACAAATACGAATTCCAGGACAAGGAACAAGAAACACTAACTAGAAACTGGGCACAAAAACTAGGAACCAGGAACAAGGGACCAGTCAAGACAGGAACGCTGCAAAAATGACCAGCGCTGGACTGAAGCAGACTGAGGCTTTTAAAGCTGCTTAACGAGCACACCCCTCAGGCGTGTCGCCTGCTGCACCTGCAGCCACAGGTGTTGCCTATCCTCCACCCAGCCTTGTCCTGCAAGGGAGGAGGTGAGGCAGTGAGCCAGGCATTCTGGGAAGCATAGTCATTTGATTAAAGCAGCAGTAGCATGCTGGCTGCCAAAAACCTGGAATGGATCCGGAAGGGAAGTAATTTGGGAAATAAGGTTTTAGCGCTCCCAATTCATCAGGACACTGTAGCATAAGGTTCGGAGGAAATGTCCAGTAGGGAAGAAACCCCAAAACATGCCCCCAAGTGGCGGGAACGGGAGCGAAGGGAGCGAGTCGTGACAGTTATGAACCAAGTGAATCCTTGATCTTCCCTTCTTGTGAGAGACTGCTGCTGCCTGGGACTGTATTCACTGGACCTGTTGTGCATTCCTAGATGCTATCCTGCTTAGTGCACCATCCCGGATCTAGTTGTGTTCCACTTGCCGTCCGGGTACTCCCCCATACTAACTACCCCTTTGTTATTTTCTCCTGTCCTTGTGTCCTCAATTACTCTGCTCCCTTCCTGCCTTCACATAGGGTAAGATTCTACCAGGGTGTAATATTCATGTACCACCTTACAATCTTAGCTGTTGGTCAATTGCAGAAATCCATTCCACACTATCCTTTTTCATGGCCAGGGTTAATCAGGTAGATAATACCAGTGGGAGAATTGTACTTTCAGTGGAGTAACCTGTTTCTTGTTTTCCTTACAGCCTTGGTATAGCGGTGTGGGTGTCCCCGCTCTTTTGGGTAATCAATACCTCTGTTTGTTACACTACACAGCAGAGGGGTATATTGCATAAAAGAGATCCTCAAGTTGAGGAGGCCTGGTTCTGGGTGTATCCCTTTTGGGAACACCCAGAACCAGGTGTGCGGACTCCCAAAGCAAGTTTGAGGGTGGTGATTAATCACTGATCTCATAAACCCAATCTGGGAAGAGAAGGATATATTGACCCGATTGCCTCCCCGCCAGCCCCGTACGCTAGATCATTGCCCGTGAAATTTCGTTTTGGAATATTACCCATTGTAACACTAAGGAATAAATGGAACCGAGGCATTGGTGATTTCTGCCTATTCGTAAAGGAATCACTTACACATTTTCTGTTTTTTGGACAGGTTATGATAAACTAAGCACACTCGTTCTAAAACCCCTGCTAAGAGAGAGGGATGCCAGTGATGACTAACAAAACCAGAGGAAAATGGAGGAGGCACCCCGATAACCCGGGCAGTGTCCTCCTCCTGTCCTCCCCCCCTCAGGTCGAAGGGGAGGCGCCAGCGGAAAGCATGGCAGAAAGCAAGAAAGCCTGTGAAGGGCTACAATGGAAGGGGGCGGAGTTACCCCCTTTATAGCGGGCGGGCTCCTTACTGAAGGCAGCTTCCATCCAGCCTTGGCAGAAGGACGCCCGCCCGTAAGGACCACGAAGAGGATTTCGTTTTCCCACCCACCCACCCTACAATAGGGCAAGGAACAGACAAACCTGGTCGTCAACGTCGCAGGACGATGAGCGATGTGGCGGTGTTTGGGCGACCAAACACAAGAGACAGACTCCGGATGAGCCAGGAGAAAGCCGGAAGGGTCTTCGCTCTTCTCAGACCAGCGCCCCTTGGGAGCCTAAGCGGCAGGGACGTCTGGGGAACAACAAGGGCTCAGCTTCCCCCAAGGAAACGGCACTCTCCCTGCCCAGGAACACCTGCATGGGCAGGCGAGGCTCAGGCGGAAGGGGTTGGGAGAGTTGGGCCTTTACTGGACTTTGCGAAAGAAAGGGGGAAGCAGATGGTTGGAGCAGTCGCCGCATCTTCAGAATTATTTTCACTAATGTGTGCAGTGTGGTTTTTATGATGTTGTGGAAAATAAATCTGCTGCCTTTTTATGCCAAAAACAAAAACAAGACTCATTGTACACATTTCTGGGGGGGGGGGTGGAATGAGTAGTTTCTATGTAATGGGTCCAAATGGACGGATGCCCGGGTTATGGAAGATCAATTGTACTGTCAATCCAATGATGACGATATAGTCATGGGTAGGGCAAGCATGTACATTTACAGGACATGGCTCAAAACGAGATCCCCAATAAAAGAGACCACCTAAATAAGGCTACCCGAATCGCATAACACATATATGGCAGAGAAATAACATAGGAGCGCCTGCTGGATGTTTTATAAGTGCATTTGCACTAGTTGTGGTTAGATAATGCTTTTAAGTACATTATGCATTGTAATTTGATTGTTTACCATGTTGTTAATATGTATGTGTGCAATTGCTGCAAGACTTATTGTCGAATAAAGCTAATGAATGTGTGGTGTGAATGTTTGTCATAATTTCATCTGCTCTTATTTATGCCACCAACATGTTCCAACTAATTATAACATTGTATTATCCTTCATCGGGCTGCTGTAGTTGCATGGCACTTCCTGCTCTTGCTCATCAGTGTGCAACCTAGTTAGAAAAGAAACAAGAAGCCCCAGCAATGTATGCAAAGGCAGGCGTGACAGGAAATCCCTGTGCCCATAGTGAGAGGGTGACCACATCCCCTGACGGGGGAACATGCCAATGTAACGCAGCATCTGGGAGGGAGAGTTATCAGGGAAAGAGGGACAAAGCTGTTTCATGACATTGCATTGGAGTAGCACTATTTTTCTAGGGAAATGTCGATGGTTGGCAGTTATGCCTTAGCTTCCCAGGTTGGGGTGTTTCACTTTACTGGCCGCGTTTGCTTGCAGCGTCCGGCGCATGCGCAGCGCGTAGTGAGTGTTGTTCCAGGCCCGGGTGAGTAGCGTCTCGTCACGTGCTCTGGTGATTAGTGTCCCGGGTTCTGCGCAGCCGCACTGCAGCGCTGGAAGCTCGCTGGCTGGGTGTAGGGAGGCCTACAGAGCAGCTCGTCTGTGTCCTGCCAGAGACCGTCAGCGAGACATCCACCCCGGATCACTGGGGAGGATCCATCGAAGATCACTGAGGCCTGGGGAGACATGTCCGGCCCGGGCGCAGATCAGGTGAGCTCTCCTCCCATTGCAGCCACACGGCGCCCCTCCAAGCAGGCTGGCGTCACTGCTTTGCATTCTGGGAGTTGTAGTTTCGCTTTTTTTTCTATTAGGCAGGTGCCTTGCAGAGGGCTTTCAGTTAACAAACCAGGACTGGCATTACATCGTTTTGGAGTTGGCAGCAGTGGAGTCATTGATAACTCTTTTGATTAATGTTTCATTGTCAGTGTGAACCACCCACATTGTCAGAGAGCACACCTCCAAGCCCGCGTGTCTGCAGCATCTAACAACTCGGACAAACTCTTTATAATCTGCAAGGAACTGGCCAATCCTACTGCAGTCTCTACCTCTCCTGTTCCCTTCTCGACCCTCTGCACGGCCCTGGTTTCTCATTTCACCACTAAAACTCAGGACATCCTGTGCACCCTCTCCTCTTCTATCTTCCTCCTTCATTCCTGGCCCTCCTGTGGCCACCTCTCCTCCTCCCTTCTCTTCCTTTGTTCACCCCTGACAATGTTTTTAGACAAGTCTGATCTATGAAAGTCTCGTCAAAACAGGTTCTTCCCTGTTCCTCTAAAACCATCAAGGACCACATTGACACCCTTGCTCCAGCCTTGGCCGATTTCTGCAATCACTCTTTCGTCACTGGAACCTATTCCTCCCCCCTGAAGCACTCCCTTGTGCACCCCTTCTTAAGAATCCTCTGCTGATTCCTCATGTCTGGCTAACTATCGCCCGATCTCCATTACTCCTTTCCTGGGAAACCCTTGGAAAAGCTGGTTATCTCCCAGCTTAATCTTCACACTGAATCTGTTGGTTCTCCATGACCATCAGTCTGGCTTCAGAGCGGCCAGAAGCACGGAAACTGCTCTCCTGAATATCCGTAAAAACGTGCTCTCAAACCTCGAATCTAACCTTCATTCTGTCCTCCATTTTCCTTGATCTTTCTTCTGCTTTTGATACAGTCAACCATGCCATCCTGCTCAACCGGATCTGTGATAACCTGGGTATTACTGATCAGGCCCTGGCCTGGCTGACCTCCTTTCTCACTGATCGATCCTCCCCGGTCGAACTGGGGTCCTTCCTCTCTTCTATCTCTCTCTACCTGTGGTGTTGCCTAGGGGTCTAATCTTTCTCCCTGGCTGTTCAACCAGTACCCCCCCCGCATAGCTGCTCTCTGCTCCAACTTTCAGTGTTATGCGGAGGACACTCAGCTCGCCTTCAGACTCCCCTCAGCCGCCTCTATGCCTTCTCTCATTCCTGACTGCAATTCAAGAGTGGTGTGCCACCAACAATCTTTGTCTTAAAGCCAGTAAGAGATCCTCCTCATCGGAACACCAGTTCCCTCCTTTCCTCTCACTCGCTGGCCACCCACCCTGGGCCCTCTTCCTGCTCCTACCTGTGAGGCTAAAAACCTCGGGGGCATCTTCAACTC
Source organism: Ambystoma mexicanum (assembly GCF_040938575.1). Classification (NCBI taxonomy): domain Eukaryota; kingdom Metazoa; phylum Chordata; class Amphibia; order Caudata; family Ambystomatidae; genus Ambystoma; species Ambystoma mexicanum. The sequence goes on from NC_090931.1 coordinate 1,537,577,288, forward strand.
CACACTATCCTTCTCTCCTCGCATCTCTGAAGTCTCTAAGAAGTCAAACTACCAGCTACACCTCCTCAGAGGTATTCTTCCTTTCCTCACTTTCCTCCAGAAGCTCGCCGTCTCCAGAGCCCTGGTTCTCTCTAGGCTGGACTACTGCAACAGCCTCTTTCTAAATCTCCCTCCCTATACTCTCCGTCCACTACAACTTATCCAGACCAGGACTGCATGACTTGTCTTTGGCCTCAAGCCCAGGGATCGTATCTTACCAGCTCTGAAATCCGTTCACTGGCTCCCAGTGGCGGCAAGGATAAAGCTCAAGACCCTCTGCATTGTACACAAGGCTTTCTGGGGCCTGGGACCACACTACCTCCAACTCTCTCTTCCTAAATATCTGTCTTCTCAAGCTCTCCGCTCCTCCCTCACCAACTGTCTGAGGGTCAGTGGCTTTTCCAAGCAAAGAGTTGGGGCAGATCTTTCTCCGGCTGGGACCTCTCTCTGGAACAGCCTCCCTGCCTCTCTGAAGCTTGAGCAGAACCATCTCTGGTTCCGGAAGCAACTCAAGACCTTCCTCTTTGCTTCCGCCTTCTCCCTTCCTCTAGCCCTGCTGATCACCTGTCTGATCCACGCACTGGCCACCATCTGAATTCGGGCCCAGGTCCCTGCCTTTCCAGCTGCAGCCCTCACTGCATCTTGGTTCCCCCTGCATTTGTGGTCTGTATCTGTAACCCTACAGTCCCCTCTTCTGCACTTATTAGCCACCTGTTGGCTGAACTTCTGAGTACCCGCACTTGCCACCCGTTGTGTGCACTCCTTGTTTCCTTTTATCCCGCACTTCTCCATCCACCCTCCACCCCTGGCACTTCTCCCTCCCCTTCCCTGCTTTTGCGCAATCTGAATGACACAAGGTCTAGTAAGGTCGTTGTTTTGTCCTCCCTTTGTTTCCCCCCCTCCTTGTCTTGTCGCACCTAGAAACAGTTGTGTACAGGCCGTTATAATTGCCATATCATATCCTATCATATCACTGTGTTTAATACCTACATGTTAAAGCATTCCAGCCTCGCCATATAAGTCCACAATATCAGCTTGTATGTGTACGCCAATTTGACACCCACGGTCACCTCAATGTGGACACGGGTCACCCCTATGCAAAGCAATATTATTCTACCGCCCAATAGTAAAGCAATGGCCTTTTTTGCTGCCACAACCCTATCCCTCCCATAGCTCATGCAGTTTCACGTGTTCGGCAGATGTAGCACACACCATGTAATGCATCTAATAAAAGGGGTGTTCGGCTTCCCGAGCACCCGTTGACCACCAAGCTCACAGACTTCTGTGTGCATTGAGAGCAAGTATGCAAGAGGGGGTCAGGCCATACCAGGCCCCATAATATTGGCGACGAGAACTAAGGCACCTTGCGTCCAGCCAGGTCACGCTGGGGGAGCATCCATCTGGCGGAGCTCTCACTTTTCCATGTCGGATTTTGTCCGACAACCGTCAGCACGGCTGACAAGGTCCCGTGGTGCAGGGGCACCCTGATGCTGGAGTTCTCAGTGCGGGTTTACATGCACCATCCAGCCACTGTAGGGCGCCGCCCTGATGACCACTCATTAGCCGGCAAGGAATGCACGCACAGCCGGTTGGCCCAGGGTGCGCCTAACCAGGAGAGCGAAAGAAGAGATGCTCCTGGCAGGGAATGGGGAGCATCTCACAGCGCTGCAGCAGCAGTAAAGAAGAACTCCCACCGGGGAGAGAGTTGCAGCTTCCACCGCCATAGTCGCTGTCAGTGATGGGGAGAAGGTGTGGCTGATATGGCTGCCATCTCACGGCCTCTGCCGGGAGCAATTCTGAGCGGTTGCTGCCGCTGAGAGAAAAAGCACTTCCGCCTGGGGGAGCAGGATTGCGGTGCAGCCTCTTCCGCCGCACCAGGTTAATAAGAAAGGCGCCTGCCTGGGGAGAGAGGGAAGCGGCATGGTACGCTGCCGAAATAAATAAATACTACATCTGCCTGGGGGAGTGAAGATGGGGCACAACTTTTGCCACACAAAAAAAAGGGTGGCTTGTAATAAATCAATCTTCTGCCTGAGTGAGTGTAGATGTGACGCAGCCTCCACCGTCGCGGCATGGATAAATAAGCCGCATAATGATGCCGCAGGGCTGGCCTCATTTGCCCGCTACAAGTATAAGGCAGCCTGGGGGAGCGAAGGAGGCAGCGCGGCTTCTGCTGCATCACCAGGCAAAGACTGATCCCGACCGGTAAGTGCAAAGAGACAACCTGTGACCGCAACCTGTCATCTGGCCAGGGTCTCGGGAGGATAGCTCACGGGCAACCTGCTTGCCTGGGAAGTAAGACAACACAGAGCAACACAAGTGTGATCGCTGGGTCTGCGCTTAGAAACCTCTGGGTATTAAGTGTGTTATAAATAACCTATTGTATCATATCATCCCTTTGAACTAAGAACTGCAGCTGATGTGGCCCCCTGGGTGCGGATTTCCCGATGTGCCATAAGTGCACCAAACTGTCTCTCGCTGTGAACTAGAAAAGAGCTATCGCCCATGGTGTGGGGTTCAGTGGGAAAAAAAATAATCCTTTTCGGAAGTTGTGATTCCGCATGTGCTAAATGATTAAAAATAGGCGCAGTTTGGATCCTGCATGTTCAACATGCTGAAAGAGGACCCAGCAAAAACGCGTTTTTTATTAATGTCAAAAGTGCTTAACATGGAGCCAGTAAAAGTGCATGTCAAGTGTGGTCCACCTCTCCTGGATGAATAAAGTGTGTTGTATGTGTGAAATGCCCAGAGCCCCACTGGCTGGGTTGTAAATGTATGTGATTTTTGTTTTACCAAGCTATGATATGATTATGCTTCACCCCAATTCTCAGGCATCCCTCAGCCGGGTTCACATTTGCCAAATGCACAGTTCACTTTGCTTTATCACAATGCAGGATTCACTCTCCTTGGCTTTCCCCTTGGATTCCCTCCATCGGGTTCACATATCCATTTCTAACACAGTTCATGATTTTCTAACACAGTTCATGATTTGTTCCTCTCATCAGAAAGCGGGGGTTCCCTTCTCCTAGCTTTCTCTCGGCATCCCTCTGTGGGTTTCACACTTGCCACAGTTCACAGTTTTTGTTCACACAATTCTTTTTGCTTCTCAACTTCGATTGTATGAGGGTTTTTTGCTTAACCCTCATATGACCCCTTTGACACCTCACGCCGGCCTTCCCCAAGGCCTCTTGGAACGTGCAGTTTCAAAAACAGGTCCCGGTCAGAGTCTTTCGAATGAGCGCCCACGTGGCGCCAGACCCCTCTGCACCTGGACCTTAACTGGGCTTTCCTTAAATTTCAACTTATACAAGTTCTTGTTCAAATGTTGCCGCTTGCAACCTTGGGCCCAGCACAGTTCGGTTTCATATCATTTTCCTGCGGCTCAACGGCTGTGCTGAACTTGCTGGACTCGTCTCAGGAGTCAAGGACGGCACCACAGTGGTAATCGCTGCTCCCTGCTTTGGCTATCGACGTGGGAGGGCCCCGTGTGCCGTTGACACCTGTCACACCACACACCAGCTGAACTTCCTGGTCTTATGATTCTTCTTTGGGAGGTTTCGCAGGGCTGAGTTGAAACGGCAAGGACACTTCACTCCTTGTCGTCCTCTCGGGTCTCGCCGCCTTTCTTTTCCATTTGAACTGCCAGTCCGGTATAGCTGCATTCCTTGTGCGTTTTGGCCTTGCTCAAAGTGTGCTTTCGTGCTTTGCCTTTTATCCCTGTGGGGAAGAGAAAGGGCCGTCAGATGTGTGTAGTTGTTGTCAGTAGCCTGACTTTGCCTGACCTTTGTGTTGGGTGGAACGTGTCAGGTAAACGGCTCGGGTATTAGTCTGTTGTTTGTCACAGTGTAGGAAAGTGTTTGTGTTGGAAAAGGGGAGGGTAGAGTTTCCAAGGATCCTACGGCATAGGATGGGCAAAAGGTGTTATACGGAATTATATTCCTCATGCTAGAGTGCTTGTTAAACTCAGAAGGGTGAGATTTGTAGGGCTTGTGAAACAGATGGGAATCACCAGGATTATTATGGTGAAATGTGCAGGGGGAATTGTGGGAATGGTAGTGTTTTGTCAAAGTAGACTGGGAGTTTGGGAAAGAATAATCAGAGGGACGTGAAGAAGAATGATTGGGAGTATTCGGGTAGAAAACAGGGATTCTGTGAGTTGTGGTTTTCGGGTGCAACAGGGTTTGGGCTCCTAGGGGATTTACCAGATATGGAGGGGTCATGGGATTTAGGTAAGGGAAATTCTTTGGGTGGAAGAGAGGTAGACGTGAAACAATCTATGAAGGTCTCAGGGACTTTGTCCCCTTCGCCTTCGTACCTGGTATAATACCATGTCTCATCTAGGGTATTCCCCCTAGCATAGCTCCGGGCTCCCGTACCCAGGTGATCCTCCCTCGCTTGTCCACCTAAGGATTGGGATCTGAGAGTGTCAGCCTTTCCCGGGCCACCTGAATAAGGGATTCTTGAGGTCTACTTGGGAGAATACTCTCCGGTTTCTTACAAGATGTATACAGGTTCCATAGGTAGTAAGTCAGAGATAACCAATAGGGGGATCCCGTAGATTTATGGAAATGGTGTTGGTTTTTACAATGTCACCACGATGCAAAACAGGGTGACACAGGCTCAGAAGCTGAGATTGCCGACGATTTGTGGTATCCTGTATGATCCCTGTCTATTAGAGAATAAAAGACAGTAAAACTTTCCCCATGGCCGAGTTTTCCGTTATTGCCAGGGGCAAGATTTCAGACAGGCCCTAGTTACTCTGCTAACTTGTGATATTGTTGATGCAAACCCTCTCCCACCCCCTCCTCCCCCCCTCCGTCCTCTGGCATGCTATTACAAAGTGGTAGCAGAGGACAGTTGGCTACGATCGATCGGCACAAAGCCGTCTCATCCCGTAGCAACACCTGGAGGGCTGTGAGGTGACCCACGGAGACCGAGAGAGACACGGGAGGTGCACACCGTGCAGAGTTGCCACCTTAGAGAAATTCTTGCCCGCCGTCCGTGGGACGCCCAGCAGAACAGAAGGGAGGAGTGGCAGGTTGAGGGAGAGCTGGTGACCAAGCGGTATCAGCTGATCATGGAGTGTAAGTATAGACTCAGCGATACAGCAAATAGGGGAGAGGGTAGACAGAGGTTGGGTGCTGTTGAGTACCTCCGGGGTGGCAGAGGTGGATGTTAATTATTTTTGGTTAGGGAACATTCGACTTTGGGGTGACCAGTTTGGCAGTTGGCCTAGACGATTGGCTCAAGGGTAGGGATGACAGAAGTTATGTAAATATTGGATTTCTTGTGGGTTGAACGTTGTAGTTCAGGTCATGTATGACGGTATCCCCGTGTATAGGGCTTGGCAGGTGAAGCTAGCTCAAATCATGGAAGGTGTTTTTCTGGTTTGCAGAGGCGTTTTATCTACAAATTGACGCTGTAGGTACAGATTGAACCTGTGAAATTTTGGTATCCCCTGTTAGGAGGCTGGAAGACGGCCATATATATATGGTATTTGTCCTTGTTGGGGTGTTCGTGAAGTTGGGAAATGTTGTGATAAATTCTCTGAAGGGGTGGGTGTCAGTGATTCTTCTTTTGCCCGTGTATTGTAGAGGGGACGTCACCAATCGGGTTCGTGTATAGGACTTGGAGCGCATGAGGGGTGCATAACTCTTTCCAGTGGTTATAAATGACCATCAAGAGTTAAAAAGTTGTATTTTGGGGCGGTGCGCGGAAGGCGCATGCGCAGGACTGGTGGGTGTGCCTTTTGAGGTAGAGAATCACAGAGGGGCAGCGCGTGGAGCACTCCCAGTGTATTGATCGAAAGCTGGAGAGGCTGGTGATGTGGCTCAGAGCTATTTGAACATCTGGTGTTAAGGTGAAATAAAGTGAGTGTGTGTGGTAACAGTGGAAGTGTTGAAAACCCAGACTTGGAGTCAAGTTAGTATTGAAGTAATGTATTCAGGCAAGAACATTGGGGGTACACACCTACAGCACCTGGGCAAATCTCTCCCACGCTATAAGGACAAGATTTGTAAATATAGCATGGAATGGACACGAGGCACAGAGGGTAAACTGCCTATGCCATGGCCAAAAGGAGGGAGCTTCTCCAAATGTGTGCAGCAACCACTACACACGCATATACACAAGAATTACAAGGGGAAGAAGTTGAGCAAACAAATGGCTATATTTGAATTGTGGAAAATGTTTCAGGGCAATGGTGGGGTGTGGCACGGCATCACTGGATGCTGAACCAACAAGAGGCTGGTGGCAAACAGCCCTCAGCCCCTGCTCCTCCTCCTGAACACGAAAACGAAGGCGCAGCAGCATGAGCCCAACGGTTATATCCATTGAGGGAATTAAGAGCGGTGGCATGGAATACCAATCCCACATTTGCACCTCCAGCACATAGCAGAAGGGAGGGGCAAGGCGAGAGTGGACAAGGGGCAAAGGGTTTGCAAAGTGCAGGCGGCGAAAGCAAGGAATGCAGAGAGATTCAGACACAATTAAAAGAGAATGACACAGGGACAGTGGGAAGAATGGAGGGAGCAGAGCACATAGTTCTGAACGTGTGGGTAGGCGGACTGATATTGCTTAACTAGATGGGAAGGTAGCTGGAGAGATGGGAGGCCCTAACCAAGAAGCAGTGGGCTGCAAGGACGTAGATGAAGCAAGAGAATGGGCAGCAGTAATGGAAGAAGTACAGAGGCAAGAGAAAGAGGAGAAAGAAGAGAACAAAAGAGTAGGCAGATAGAAGCAGAAGGCTGGAGCGCAAGGAGCTGGAAGTGCGGAAACAGAGAGCGCTTGAGAACAAAGCAAGAAGGAGGGAAGAAGAGAGGGAACGGGAAGTGCAAATAAAGAAGGAAAAGCAAAAGTTGGAAGTGCAGCGGCTCCTTAGAGAGTGGCATTGCAGGGAGGAGGATAGGCACGCCGTGAGGGAAGTACAAGTGAAGATGAGTTTGGCACATTTTAGTGATGACAAAGAGGGAGAGGCGCAAGGGAGGCGAGAGTGAGACCGAGGCTGGAGACAAAGCACGGCTACCCCGTGCATAGACAGAGACGACATTGCTTCCTCCTTGAGGGGCGAGTGTGGGAGCACGAGTAACCTAGGAGAGAGGCAGCAGGAAGATGCAGTGTTTAGAAGACTCAGCTTCCAGGAGGATTTTGACAGCATGGATAGGGACCCTGGGTACGACGATGACTTATTTTTTTTTTTTTATTTCATTTAGTTTATACAAAACGTTTTGAAAAGAGATATCCCATGCCCCTCCCACAGTGTGTCGGAGAAGTGCCATGAGGGTCCCAAGCCGCGAAGAGAAGCTAGTCTGTGGAGCTACTAGAAACCAGCTAGCAGCCACTTCTAGACTCTCAATTCTCGTTCATGCGGCAGTGTCTCAGTGTGCTGCTGTTTTATTTTCCCCTGTTTCGCTTTGCAGCTACTCCGACACACCATCATGGGCCTCACTAGTTTACATCTTTCGTGTCCAACTTCAGTAGTGTTTCTAGATTTTGTAAAAAATTTGATAACTCAAAGATTTCTTTTTCCCTGGGGTTGTGGAGTTTGCGCCACAGGTCCTCTCCACATAAAGTGTCATACTGTAGTACCAGGCGGCCTAAATGGACAGATCTAAGATCTTTCAGGCTTTCACAGTACAATGTAAGATGTTTGAGAGTCTCATTTTGTTTCTCGCAAAAGCGGCATTTGAGCATAGCTGTTACTTTTCGTGCTCTAGTCGCTTGGCTTACTCTTGTATTGAATAGGTTTAAGCAAAATTTCATATAGATCATTCTATGTCGAGCATTAGGTGTCTTTATCAGGTATTGCAACATCTGGTTGCGGTCTTTAGCTTCAATGGGTGCGTCGTCAAAGAGCTTGTGGCGATTTCGAGCATCCACTGTTAGACACCAGTCTTGTTCCCATAGTTTTTTCTTAACGAGTGTAGGATTATTTTGCAGTGTAAGTTGGTCCGTGCCGAGTTGCTTTAGCTGATTATTGCAACCAGTTGCCCATCTACACAGCACGGTTTCAGGGTTGCCTTTAAGTGCTTCCTGTAAGATCTTAAACTGGGGAGTACAGTCTTCTGAGATTATTTTCCGGTAGATGGATAGCATGTTCCATAGCACTCGTGCCTGCAAAGAGATGAGATTTAGTTCATATCTGATGCACGCACTCGAGATTCCTTTCTGTATGTGCAGAACTCGTCTCCAGTATTGGTTTTCCAACTGTGGCCACAAGGTGGCAGAGGCGCCTAGGGCGCTTTCCGTGCCGTATATGAGCGTGGGAGTGACTTTTTGGTTGTAATGAGCTAGCACTGGTAGCAAGGAGAATTTTCCGAATTTTTTATTTATGATGACCCCTTGGCATGCTAGTTGTATGCATTTTTGTATGATGTTCTCCGTCCAGGGGGCATCGTTTATGGTGCTGTTGAACCAGACTCCTAGATACTTGGCCTTTTTCACACATCTCAGGTTGTCATTACACAGACTCCAATTCGGAGCACTTTTTAAGTTCCGTTTTTTGTTTCTTGTGAGGTCTTGGAGGATGATTATTTCTGACTTTGCAGAGTTAATTTTCAGTTTGTTTTCTTTTACGTAGCCCTCAAGTGCAACGAGCTTCCTGGATAGGCCAATTGGGGTTTGATCCAATATTACAATGTCATCTGCGTATAACATCCAGTTTACAGTCATCCCATTGATTTTTGGGGGGAATGATGTGACGGCTTCGAGGTATTCTCCAATATCGGACAGAAATAGTCCGAATAATGTGGCTGCCAACGGGCAGCCTTGTTTCACACCTTGATTTGTTTTTATAGGTTTACTCAGTGTTCCACCAGAGTCCAGCCTTACTTTGAGTTCTGTGTTAGAATGCAGATCTTTTATGGGTTGAAGCAGTTTCTCCGGGCAGTGCCATTTTTTCATCTTAGTCCATGGCAGCTCTCGATCGATGGTGTCGAAGGCGCTGGACAGATCAATAAATGCAACGTAGATCTTCCGGTTTTGACGAATGGCTTCCATCTTCAGGAAGTTTAAGATAGTCAGGTTCAGCCCGCAGCCGACTCCTTTTACAAATCCTGTTTGGCGGGGATCGTATCTTTTAGAGTCGTTAATCCATTTGAGTAGTTGGATTTGAAGTTGCGCCGCAAAGATTTTCCCAATTACGTTGAGCAGGGCTATCGGCCTGTAGTTCTTGGGGTCTGTTCGATCACCCTTTTTAAAGATCGGTACCACAATGGCACTCCTCCAGGACGATGGAATCATTCGCGACTGTATTATTGATCTGAATAGGGAGTAACAAAATTCTGCCCATAAATCAGGGAATTGTTTCAAATGTTGGTTTGTTAGGCCATCTGGGCCTGGTGCTCCTGAGGTACTCAATCGGGCGATATTCTTGTGTATATCTTCTTTCTTTATTACAATTGACCATTCTTGCTCTTGACGTGGGGCTGTTATGGTCTTTGTTGAGTTGTTGTTAAAGGCCTCTGCATAGTGGCTTACCCAAATGTCTTCTGGGATCATGGATTTTATGATGGCACCCTGAGGGGTTGAGATGTTATTCAGGTAGCTCCAGAAGTCGCTGGTGTTCCTATTTGCAAGTGCTTTCATCATGTGTTCGGCGTCTCTTTGCACCATTATATGTTTATGACTGATGAGCCAGTTCTTGTAAGTCTGTTTCAACTGTTTAGCCTTATCGTGATTACTGGGGACTCCATTGTTTTTGAGCAGTCTTAAGGATTTTTGCAGGACTTTTTTCTTTAGGTTCAGCTCTGCGTCCCAGACATGTGTCTGTTTGAAATTTGCTTTTGCCTTACCAGATCTTTTTTCTCTATAGGTCTCCAATAGAGTTGTGTATTCAGTTTGTTCTTTCACTGGTTTTTCTCCCAGTGCTTTGCACAATGAGCTCACTTTGTTCGCATTGAGTCTCAGCCGATTACGACCTGGTCCAACTTCAAGAGGAAGTTTTGGCAAGACGTTTTCACGGCCACGGTTATGTGGCTTCAGGTATAGTTTTAGAATACAATGGTCGCTGGACTCCATTTCGATGATGGTTAGGTGAGATATTTCACACCTCAACAAATCATCGGCAAACATATAGTCGATTGTCGATCTTGAGTGGTTTCTTCGCCAAGTGTGTTGAGCAGGCATATCTCCTGTTGTTTGCCCGTTCAGCATGTGGAGATTCCACGCCTTCATTTCCGACAGCCAGCGCTTGGCGGCTAGTAGGGCATTTGTTTCATTCTTGTCGTGGGCAATGTGATTTTTGTTAATCATACAGTTTATGTTAAGATCTCCACATATAATGATATGCGTGTCTTTGTCGTTTCTTTTGCTGTTACAGATGAGTTCTGAGATGGTTTCCAGGAATCGGTCAAGATCTATGGCTAGGTGTTGCCAATATATATTTATCAACATGAGTGAGTTTACTTTCTTTATTGGGCTCGCAGGCAGTTGAATTTTGCATACCTGTATGTACGCGGACACGTTGGTTGCAGATAGTATGCGAACTTTGCTTTCAATTTTTGCAAAGATTGCCATTCCGGACATGGGGCGTCCTTTGATTCCTTTTATTGCTGGGTTGAAAGCGATCTCAAAACCATCTGCGATCGGAGGTTGCATTAGCCATGTCTCCTGAAGACACAGTAGGTCTATGTCTTTCAGGTCGTTTGGAAGTTCTTCAAACAAGTGCGTATGCCCGCGTGTATTCCATGACGCTATGCATAGATTGCCATACGCATTTAACTTTTGGCGTTAGCTGTTTTTTGGTTTGTTTATGGTTTTGGCAACCCAGGACCAGTCAAGATCTTCATATCGTGAATTGAGGTTCCTCCCGCTTGTGGAGTTCCGGTGCTTCATCATTGTTGTGAATGATTCATCCAGTGTCTTTGGGGTGGCATCGTCAGGTAGTTTCCTTAAGGTGACAGATTTACTCTCAGTGCTACGTTCTTCCGCTCGTGGAGCGGGAATACTGCTTGGTGTAGTTTTACCTGCTAATAGCAGTTGTGTGTCCGGCAGAGGTTCCAGCTCCTTGGGGGTCCGAATCTCGTTTATGTCGAACCCCATTGAATTCATTATGGCACCGGTGTTCAGAAGTAAGTCCCGAATAATTTTGGATGCTATGTGTAGAATCACACAGTCGTTGTTTTTTTCGTCTGCAAATTCCACAATTTGAATATCGTCAGAGGTAACAGTACGCAATTGCGGGATGTGATGTAATAGTCTCATCACGTTTTTCCTGTTCAACAGGAGACCGTCTTGTTCTCTCTCTATTCTTTCCAGTCGCAGCATGTATCTTCCCATTTTCTTTTTGCTCTGCAGTTGGTTACCATGAGCTTTCCCACCAGCATCGTTGAATCTTTCAGTGAACCGAGTGTCTACAGTCACAGATAAACCCATGTCGTCAACGCTCTTTTTTTGTGGTGATCGACCTTTCCACAGTCGTTGGATAGGGAGATTGTTATGTTTCTGGGTTTCAGTTCCGGATTTACTCCTACTTAGTAGACAGAGTTTAGATATGTCGGCATCTATTGAGGCCAGTTTGGCCTCCAAAGCTGTAAGGTTTTGCTCATATTTTAGGAAGTCCATGTTATAAGAGGTGCTGGGCGTGACAAGCGGTTCACGTTTCTTTAGAGCTATAGTTGAAGCTCTTCTTGCTTCTAGCGTGATGCACTCTAAGTCTCTGTTTTCTGGGCGAGTTGTGTTAGTTCCGTCATGATTCAGCGTGTCCATCATGACGCTTCTGGGTTGGTTTATTGATTTCTTCATGGCTATACAGCAGGATTTTAAAGCTGATTTGCTTGTGAGGTAATCGGGCAGGTGGTGATTTGTGGCTGACAATGCCTCTTTACTCGGTATTGTACTGGGGTCGATGTTTATGGCCACACCTGATAGTGCAAAGTCTTTGTTCCGTTCCGCCTCTGGCGCAACGTTTACATCAGCTGGGTCATCCTCGCAGTCCTCGTACGTTGAGAGGTCAAGGAGATCCTCCGAGAGGCTCTGTGTTTCAGTGGGTGGGGATCCAATTAGGTCCTTTGTGGTTCCCAAGCCTTCAGTTTGTTGGAATTTGGTTACTTTCTGGCTGTTCAGTTTATCCGGTATAGTGGGGGTCTTCATGTTGCCAGCAATGGACTTTGCCGGAGCGTCCACTTTTGGCTTGGCAGATGTTGCTGTGCAGAAGCCTTTTATGTTCCTTAGAAAGGAGCGCGCACCTGATCTTGTGTGGGTTTTTCTTATCTTCATATTTTTCTGTTTTTTGCCCGTTGAGTGCTCCCTCACTTTGGTAGTTACGCTGGAGTCTAGTGTTTTGGAGAAGATGGAAAACGTTTCTTTTGGGATGGCAGCCGCGTTGTTCGTTGGATTACTTCTGGAGCCGCTCTCGTCTTTCTCTTTTGATGGATTCACTGAATTATGATTTGTACTGGGGGCCTCTTGAGAGGCAGGTGTAGCAGAACTAGCACCAGAACATGTAGAGAGCTCAGGTGTCGGGCGGTTAACAGGCCCGTGATGCTCGTCATGCAGTTGAGATGTGTTCGTTTCCAGGTCACCTTCTGGATTTCGGGAAGCATAGTCTGAGGGGACAAACCTCTCGTTCAGCTGCGCTTCGTCACTTGTGCTTTTCGCTTTATCTTTCAGAGAGATAACGACGTTTAGTCGTTTTAGTTTTTGTTTGCACTTCATGGGTGCGTTTTTCTCGCCATCCTCTTCACTCCTTGTCTCTTTTAAGTTGTTCTGTCCGACATTCCCTATGTCTGGAGATGTGTTGCAGGTGTCTTGGTTGGATGCATTTACAACCTGTAACATCTCCTCAGTCGCGACACAGGAGGAGTCTTTCGGAGCAAGCCACTTACCGGAATTGTATGGCTTCTGTAGTTTTAGTAGTCCAATGGCTTCACAGGCTACTTCTGCGAATAGTCGTTTGTCCGTCGCACTGTTCTTGGTATGTTCCGTTATTATCCTTATATTTGCTTCAGATCTTGAGTGCTCATCTAAATTCGCTTGTTTCATTAGATTTAATTCTTGTTCCACATTTATCATTTTCGAGTTTAACATTGCCAGGAGCGTGGATTGGTCCTTGATGTTCTCGTTCAGTTGTTCATATAGTTTCACTTATGGCAGCATCGATATGGTGTGTGCGGCCATTATCAGGGAGTTTAGGTCTCTTGTAATTTCTCTCGACAGGCACTCTGCCAGATACTGTGTTGGAGCACTTGCCTTTTCTTGAGTGCTTGCTTTTGATTTATCGGCTTTATGTTTCCTTCTCTGTGTCTTGCTTTTCCTTGAGCGCAAGCCCACTGGGGAGGACCCAGCTAGGGCTAAAGAAGGGATACCATCATGTGTGGCTATGATCTGGAGGGCTGAATCACTCACGTTTATATGTCTTTTTTGTGAGGGGGACAGCTGGTCACTGTCGTCATCGTTCAGGGAGTCAGTTCTTTTCCTTTTCATCAGTGGGTTCGGCCACAAGATGCTCTTTTGATTTTTCCCTCGTGTTGTGATGGGAAGAGAGGAGACGTTCACCCTCGCAGGATTAGATGCGCAGCTCTCCGGTGGAGACTCATACTTTTCGAACAGTGGTAGATCAGCGGTTTTCTCGGCGCTCTGTTGGTTTCCCAATCTTATGTTGATTTCTACAAGGTCTTTTAGGACCTTGTCCACAATAGAGATCGAGCTCCGCCGGTTGGGGCTTGTCCCAGGATTAGAGACTAGGTCCAGGACGCTAGCCGAATTAGGCCAGTCTGTTCTGCCAGTGCCAGGTGCTACTTGCGAGGTCCTTAATAAGTTGATACTGTCAGGACCGGTTCCATTACTGTCGTGCGCAGTGGGGTCATTTTCGTTAGGGGTCGCCGTCGAGCTGGGCGAGGCAGGGGGCCAGACTTGTGCTCCGGGGGTGTGTTCGTCTAGGATCGCACACCTCTCCACTATGTTGTTGCCCCCAACTGGACCCCTCTTATTATTTGTCGCTGCTTGGCCTGCTTGGCCTGCCAGGGCTTGTAGGGTCTTGACGCGTGGGGGCTCGCCTGCGCCCTCACCCTCTCGTCTGTGGACTGTGGGTGTTTGTTGCACGTTGTTGTGCAGTCGACTGCCAGGTTCGACGTCAGACTCACCTTCTGAAAAGACGTCTGGCAATGTGTCTGGAGATGTATCTGGTAATATATGCCTGTAGTGATCGCCCTCCGCGATCAGGCCATTAGCCGAGTGTCTTTGCAGTAGTGGGGGTGCATTCATTACATTCATTACTGTTCTAGGGGAGGTTGTTGTACGGCAATCAAAAAAAGGTTCAGAGCTTATGGATGATAAGGAAGGAGTAGAGGCGCTTACCCTTTTGTGGTGTTTGCCGTTGCTTGCCAAAGGGGGGACCCGTGATTCGGTGGATCCCCCTCCACCGGCAAGGAGACGCCTCTGTTGTCTTGTTAGCGGGTGGGCCACCTCGCCTCCTCCTTGAAGGATCACAGCTTCTTCCAGGATCAGCCCAGATGGGCCGGGGTCCAGTGTAGTCATAGGATTTTACGGTGAGGGAATGCTCCCCTGCACCCCTGGCAACACTGACAACACTCTGCTTCACTCCGCGTCGCTCCGCGACCGGAGCAGTGTATTTGAGTCTGAGGAAAGGACTTCCTCACAAAACGAAGCAAATGGGTCCAAAAGCAGCGTCTTCCACACTGACAACACTCTGCTTCACTCCGCGTCGCTCCGCGACCGGAGCAGTGTATTTGAGTCTGAGGAAAGGACTTCCTCACAAAACGAAGCAAATGGGTCCAAAAGCAGCGTCTTCCACACTGACAACACTCTGCTTCACTCTACGATGACTTATTGGGGAGTTAGGACGAGGGGATAGGGCAGTCCTTTCATCATTCTCAAGGGAAGAGCCCAGACCAAGACACAATGTGGGGAGACGATAAAGACGCAGGCGGACTGAGTGAGGACAGAGGGGAAAGATCGCTGCCCCTTTTTATCCTTCTTAAACTGCCTTCCAACCTCTTTTCTTTAGTAGTTGGTTAGCTGGTGCAAGTGGATTTAGGTGACATGACCTCTGCCCCACCCACCTGCTTTGGGTTAGGTCATAGAGCGTCTCACGCCATGGCCTTCAAAATGAAAGGCAGATAAAAAGGGCACTTCTTGTTAGTGCCCGGAAAGGGGCAGATCCCCTGCTTCCCACATTTGAACTAATCCAGCATGTGCATCGCACCTTACTCACCCCTTCTTAGCCCCTCACACGCAAATACTGTGTCTGCATCCTGCTCCCACACACGTCCAACCCCCATTCAGTCTAGATGCATTGTTTATCGCAGTGTAATAGTTCAGCCCTGTCCACATCCCCACAGACTACAGCATCCAACAAAAGGAGCCCCAAGGATAGACTGGCGGAGGACCTCATGGAACATGCACCCTCCAAGAGCACACACGTGCATTTGTGCAACGCTGCATTTGCCCCTTTCTACACATCCACGCTCAGACAGCGACCTTCCACCTGATTTACAGACCACTTCAAACCAACAAGGCCTGCCTCAATGAAATTACAGACCTCCTCTTAACCATATCAGTCAGCAATACAAGACCACAACCTCCTCAGGGCCCAAGCCGCCAAGAAAATCAGAAACTCTACCCAAACTGCTCGACACCATGGACATCAAGCACCTCATCACAGAACTAACACACAAAAAAAGCAGCACACTCAACTTGGTATTCACTACCCCTCAAACCATCATATGTCTTCCCCTCCCCATTAACCTTGGACTGAAAAGACTGTGCAGTCCTACCCATTCTGTTGCCCTCACCCCCCCCCCCAATCAGGGCCAACCTAAACTGACCTAGACACCCCAATGCACTGGAAGGAACCCTCATCATCTTGGCCTCTATTTTCGACTCCATGAGAATGTCTACGCCCAGCTCAGTGCACTCCGCCCCACCATAACTGAGACCACCAGCACCCGTCAACCCTCAAACTTTGACTCCACAGTTATAAGCCTTCCATGCCTTGGTACACACATGAACTCCTTGAAGGCAAGCACACCATCTGTAGAATGTAAGAGCACTGGAGAAACTCCCACCAACTAGAAGACATCAGCAGCCTGAGAACCCTCTGATCAGCATGCAGGACACCCATCACCACAACCAAAGCAAACTACTGCACAACAGCCATCATGGAAGCATCCAAGAAAAGCAGAGTACTATTTGAAGCCATGGAGTACTGCTTCAGCCCACCGCCAGATACTCCAATACCGCTCACAGCAGTAGCGTAACACAAAATGAAGGGGGCTCCTGCCAGCCCGGCCATACAAACTTCTCTGAAAAGTGCAAGCCACACTACAGACACCTGACCCGCCTGGGTAACCAAGCATGTGCAATAGACATGATGATTTTTTTTAAATAAAAAAAAATGTTTTTCAAAAACATACATTTAAAGAAAAACCTTTAACATTCTATTTAACTCCACTTAATTCGGTCTTCAGCACATCACATTTCATCCTTTTTAACACCTCATCAAAACATCTTTACTATTCACTATTTACAATTTACAGCTACAGATGTCCTGGGCTAATCAGCCCTCCCCTATATTACTCTTCTTTCTTAGAATCAAGTCCACAAAATTCATTGCGGCTAAAACTAAACTGGTGTTTTCCCCCAATAGGACCCAGTGCCACCAGTCTTTAGCTGTGTTAGCCGAGCCCCCATGGAGTTCACCCTCAGGTCATTTAATGCTTTACAACTGGTTACTAAGTGGCAAAGGGTTTCCACCTTTCTGTGTTCCCCGCAATACCTACAGTGTGAATTTTCCATAGTAATTTGCCGTCTAGCCAATTGAACTTCTCTCGTGGCCATGATGTTCAACCGACATCTCAACAAGAGATTTCTATAATATGCTGAGGGGAATTTTTGGAGATACTTTGATACTTTGGCAGTTGATTTAGGCATTTGTTTTCCTTCCTCAGTGCATGGCTCAGTTTCTCCTTTCCCCAGGCATCTGCTGTTTCAGTCCATCTAGTGTCTCCTTTCCCCAGGCATCTGCTGTTTCAGTCCATCTAATTTCTCCTTTCCCCTGGCACCTGCTGTCTCAGTCCTGGCACCTGCTGTTTCAGTCCATCTAGTTTCCCCTTTCCCCAGGCATCTGCTGTTTCAGTCCATCTAGTTTCCCCTTTCCCCTGGCACCTGCTGTTTCAGTCCATCTAGTTTCCCCTTTCCTAGGCATCTGCTGTTTCAGTCCATCTAATTTCTCCTTTCCCCTGGCACCTGCTGTTTCAGTCCATCTAGTTTCTCCTTTCCCCTAGTATCTGCTGTTTCAGTCCATCTAGTTTCTCAAATTTCCTTTTCACATTACAAGGATTACATATGAGGTCATCTTTTTCAATGTTATTCTTTCCTAGGAGCTACTCTATTTTTAATTTTCAGTGCCTCAAGGCCCGGTCTTCCTTATTCTCCTCTGTCCTCGCAAAAGGTATCGCACCATCCACCATAACGCATTTTCTATGTAGTGATATTATTTTTGCAGATCCTATTTTATGGCTACCACCAGCAGAGAATCTGGGAGCCTTAAAATCCTCTGCCAAAAATATCCTTCTAATAAACTCCACACTTACCATGGCATGCTTGATGGAGATTTTTCACTGTATGTTAATACCTGTACCATCTTCTGTTTGTAGAATGTTTTAAGCGGAAGCAGTAAGTCACCCTTGCAATACAGACACCAGGAATACCAGACTCTGAGCCAGGCTGGCCAAACTTTTTGAACCCCGGTGTTACATTCACCTTGCGCTGCGGGGGCGTCGAGGGCAGGTGTGGTCAGTTGGTCTGCTCTGCGTGGTTGTGTCTCCTGGACTGGCCTGCTCCTGTGCACTTGTTTTCTAGGACTGGCCTGGAGTCAGCTCCTGATGAGTAATAGAAGAAATATAAGAGGGGCTAGCGTCTTCACCGGTGGACCCTTCCCTGCATCCCCGGATATGGTTTTCTTGTTACCCAATGACGTGGCTTCTCACCTTTAGAGATTTTAATGATGTGCTCTCCTTCCCGCTCGTCTTGGCAGGGGTGCAATGTTCTGTTGGATCGAGTTGCTCCACTGATCCGGTATAATAAGCAGCTGACCAGTCCTGCTGCAGCAGAGCTTTGTAGTGCTTCTGTGCACTTGGTAATTCTGTTTCCTAATGTTCTTTTGCCTAATGAGTGCTTGGTGTTTGCTCCCGTGCACTTTGGTAATAAATCTGTTTGTTTTTCCTAATGCTCTTGTGTAGAAGGGGTACAGTTCGAGTGCAATTAGGATCACTGTTCGTTCGTTCCCTATTCTTCGTTAACTTGTCCTCTCAGATGTACCTTATGTACAACACTGATGTCCATTCCCTTCCAACAGGCTCCATATGTCGGATGAAGTCTGAACAGCAAGAGCGCAGATGAAAACTACTGCCTTAGGCTTCGGACGCGCTCAAATCTCAGCTGTTGTTGAGAGCGGTATGTATGTTGCAGTCACGTGAGAGAGCGTTGCTCGCGAGTTCCTTTTCACTGAACTAACCTTGTTTGCTTTTCTTTCTCCTTTTCTCACGTAGGCGCGCAGAACGGCTGTGCAGAAGATCGAAGGCGTGGAACGTCAGAGACGATGCCAGAGGCTGAATCAGCTGTAGCGTGAGATGGTGAGTGACGCAGGTCAGCAGCAGGTGCTGAGTATCACAGGGTAAGTATTCAGGTAAGACGCGGGTCCGCTGCAGGCGTCGAGGATCACAGGGTAAGTATTCAGGTATAACAGGTGCCTTCACGTGCGCGTTGATTGCTGGAATTCTATCCGTGGATCGGATTTCAGCAGAGAGCGTTCTGCTGCCATGGGCAGGTTAACGCGAAGCGACTGGCAAAGCCTGGGTGGGGTTTATATAGCCAGGCCCTGCCACACCCAAGATCTTGGAGCACGTTCTGCCTGCCACGCCCATGCTTGCCACAACCATTCCTGAGGCAGCAGTTAAAGATGTTTGGGCCTGTTGGCAGCCTGTATTGGTTTTGCTTAACAGGCTCCTGAGTTTATATTGTAGTCCTTCACTATGAGGTTGGTGGACAGGACAGGGTTCAGGTGGCCCTTCCTTGATCTCCCCGGGTTTCAATCCGGTCAGGGTGCTTCTTATGTCCCAAAGTCCCCAGTGATGTCCCGAGTGATGGGTTGCAGTGTCTCTCAGAGGTTCTGGTCATGACAGCACTCCCCCCTCAAGGGTCTTCTCTCTGGTCCTGGTTTGGTGGGATTATTGAGATGAAACATTTGAGTAAACGCAGGGCATGGATATGTTCACGTCCTGTACTGGGGCCCGTATCTCTTCCAGTCTACGAGATAATATAGTTTAGACCTAGTCACCTTACAATCCAAGATGTTTTTGACCTCGTATTCGGGTCCACCATCCACTATTTCTGGAGCTGGTGATGCTGCGAACCTTGTTCCTAGCGATACTGGTTTCAAGAGGGAAACGTGGAACAATGGGTGAATGCGCATATTTGCAGGCAGGGCTAACTTCATAGCAACAGGATTGATGATTGCTTTGATGGTATACAGGCCTACCTTGGACAGAATGTCTTGGGTCCTTTCAGGGGAATATGTCTAGGCACTAGCCATACTGCATCTCCGACCTGGCAGGCTGGAGTTCCTTTCGATGCTGATCAGCAAATCTTTTTTGTTCCTTCTTGGCTCGGGTGAGATGTTCTGTCACTCTTTTGAGAGCCTGAACAATCGTAGAGTGCAGGGTGGTTACTGCGGGCATCTCCAGAACGTCAGGAGGATCAAACGCAGAAGTGCGTGGATGCCGTCCATGTACAGTGTAAAAGGGGGTTTGTCCCGTACAGGTATGTATGGAATTGTTGTAAGCGTACTCTGCTATCCACAACACATCCATCCAGGTGTCTTCCGATTGGTGTTGCATACACCTCAGGTATTGCTCAAGGGTCTGGTTTGTTCGTTCCATTTGACCATCAGTCTGGGGGTGGTGACTTGTAGACAGGCGGATGTCAATTCCTGCTAACTCACCACTCTTTTGGCAGAATTTGAACATGAATTGACTTCCTCGATCAGATATGAGGATAGTTGAAAAGTCGTGTAGGCAGACAATTTGTTCCAGAAACACCTTTGCTACAGTGTAAGCTGTGGGGAGGCCTTTCAGAGGGATGAAATGGGCCATTTTGGAAAACCAGTCGACTACTACTAAGATGGTATTGTATCCACGGTGGGATGGAAGATCCGTGATGAAATCAAGTGACAGCGTGTGCCAGGGTATGGGAGGTATCGCTAGAGACGAAGCAGACCTGCAGGTTTTTGCTTCTGAGATTTGTTCTGTGCGCATACTCCACAGTTTCACACATACTGAGCCACGTCCTTTCGCTAGGTCGGCCACCAGTAGTGTCTCTTGATTTTGGCCACTGTTTTGGTGATTCCCGGGTGTCCTTCAATGAGTGAGTCGTGATAGCTATGATTACTTGGTCCTGCAGTTCCTTGTTGGGGAGGTAGAGGCGTCCTTGTTAATAAGGCAGTCCGCTCGTGATTGTGTTGTCCTTTTGCTGCCCTGGTTTGCAGTTCAGCTTGGCCCATAAGGTTTTGAAATTTGGTTTGTAATTCTTCCAGGGATGATGCTGCGTTCAGTGTACCCGGGATCCTCTCTTCCGGGTTGATGGCGATGGGGTCTGGTGTAACAAACGCACTCTTTCCTTCGCCCATGCGAGATAGAGCGTCTGCTTTGCCGTTACACGCTCCTGGTAGGTACGTGATCACGTAATCCTATTCAGCTAAGAAAAGCGCCCAACGAAGTTGGCGGGAAGACTGGGCTTTGGCTGATCTTAAGTATTGCAGATTGCGATGGTCAGAGATTACCGTGATTTTATGTCTGGCTCCTAGGAGATAATGTCGCCAAGCTTTGAACGCTGCCTTGATGGATAAGAGCTCTTTATCCGTAATGGCATAGTTCAGTTCTGGGGCTGAGAATTTACGTGACCAAAACGCTGCAGGATGCAGTTGACCTGTCTCTGGATTCCTTTGGGAAAGTATTGCTCCCATAGCCACGCTGGAGGCGTCGGTTTCTACCACATATGGGAGATCAGGTCGGGATGTTAAAAGACGGGGGCCGAGGAGAATTTTTGCTTTAGTTCTTGGAAGGCTTCTTCCACCTCTGGAGAGCAGTTGAACTGTCTGTTTTTGCGCAGCAGGGATGTAATCGGGTGGATAATCTGAGAGAAAAAAGTTTGCAAAAACAAGGGCACTGTATACTCCTTTTACCGATGATGGCGATGGCCAGTTGAGAATCGCATCCACCTTGCGTGTGTCCATCTGAATACCATGTGGGGTGAGGAGAAAGCGCAAGAACTCCACTTCCGTGACGTGGAACTAGCATTTCTCTAATTTGGCGTACAATCAGTGCTGCCAGAGTTTTTGAAGGACGGTACGCACATGGGCGATATGGTATTTTCTTGAGGTGGTGTAAATCAAGATGGCGTCTATATAGAACAACACACACACATCGAGCAGCTCCCGGAGCATATCGTTCATGAAGTATTGGAACGCACCCGGGACATTACAGAGCCCAAATGGCATGACCTGATACTCGTACAGGCCATACTTTGTACGGAAGTCGGTCTTCCACACGTCCCCCTTTTTGACCTGTACCAGGTGATCGGCCCCTCTGAGATCGAGTTTAGTGTAAATCTGGGCGTCCTTAACCTGGTCCAACAATTTGGGGATGAGCAGCAAGGGGTATCGATTCTTCACCGTGATTTGGTTCAGTGATCTATACATGTTCTTAAGTCCCTTTCCTTTTTTGGTACAAAAAAGAGGGGCGAGGATGCGGGTGACTTTGACGGGCGGATAAACCCATTTACGAGGTATTGGTCCAGGTAGGCCTTCAGGTGGATGTTTTCTTGTTTCGTTGGTGCATAGGCTCTACTGCATGGAATTTGAGACCCTGGGATTAGGTCGATTTGACAGTCGTAAGACCAATGTGACGGGAGCGTGTTTGCTTGTTCCTTCTGGAATACATCCTGGTATTCCGCGTACTCTGAGGGCAGGGACCCCATTAAGCCCAGCATAACCCCTTCCGGTGAGGTGGTCTTCACTTTTTCTTCCAAGAGGACGTCGACTCCATAACAAGTACCTGCGCTGTCTTTGGAGAAAGTTAACACTCTTGCACGCTAGTCAATTTGAGGGTTGTGAGCCTCCAACCAGGGTATTCCCAGGATTACCTGAAATTGAGGAGCACAGATGAGGTAAAAAATCATGTTCTCCCGGTGTCCGTCTTGACAAAGCAGGGTGACCTCTTTGGTGCAATGCGTCATGGGACCCGGGGATAGTTGGGTTCCGTCCACCGCCGTTACATTTTCCGTTGTTACCTTCTGACGAAGGGGTAGACCAATCTTTTCTGCTAAATCCTTGTCCATGTAATTGCTGACTGCGCCGCTGTCCACGCACGCTTCCAATGCGTGCATTCTGGACGGCTGGTCTTGGTTAATTAGAATGACCGGTATGACTAGGTGCGAGGTCTGTGAAGATTCCCTCTCTCTGCTCGACAAGCGGACCTCTACGCTTGTCGGGCGTTGGAGTTTCCCACACCGGGCTCAGTGTCTTCCATGTCGGTGGCTCCTACTGTCTTCCTCGGTGGTTTCACTGGGCACTCACGAAGGAAATGTCCTGATTTACCACAGTACAAGCAGAGCTGTTGTTGCCTTCTCTTCTCTCTTTCAGCTTTGGTAAGAGGGCTCGGCAGTCCTCTGATTTGCAAGGGCTATGGGTGTGTCTCGCTTTGCCGAACCGTGCTCCCCTTGGGCCGCACGTAAACTGCTCGGCCTTCCGACCGGGCTCGGTCAGTCCTTCGATCTTGCAGTCTGTGATCCAGTTGTACCACCAGATCGATGTACTCCGCACAGGCTTCAGGAGGGTTCACCACCTGGGCCAGGACGTCCTTCAGCTCTCCCCGCAAGCCCCGGTAAAAGAGCGTTGTTCTCTTCTCTTCGGCCCAATTGGTCTCGGCTGCAAGTCGGATGAAGGTGGCTATATAAGACAGCAGATCCTGACTGGAGGAACAGCAGCTTGTTATCTAAGGCTTGACCTCTGGTATGGCGGGCGAACAGCTTCTCCAATTCGCGTTGGAACCCGACAAAATCGTGGCGCAATGGATCGTCTCCGTTAACCAAAGGGATCGACCAGTCCGCTGCGCTGCCACCCAGGTATGAAAGCACAAAGGCAACCCTTGACTGGTCATTGGGGAAAGCCCCGGCTGACATAAAAAGTGCAGACGGCACTGGTTCATGAAAATTGCATATTTGTTGGGGATCCCTGGGAAGCGTTCAGGCTGGGCCACGGGTACTGCGCCTGGGAGTACCACTTGCACTGGTGTAGGTTGCGGGACCAAGGAGGATGAAGCAGAATCTGGTAGCGGGGCCTGACCCGCCTGCGTCTGCAGGAGCTGTCTAGCTAGGTCTTCAGTACGTTACTGGTTCACAATGAATTCCCTTCTCAGGGCGTTGGTTTCTTGCCGCGCAGCGTGCAATTCGGCCCGCAAATCCACCAACAACTGGGCTAGCTGGATTGTGGTCTCCATGGTACCCGGGCAGAGATTCGAGAGAGGCTTCACATTCTGTTATGCTCACCTTGTCTCAGCGGGGGCGTCGAGCGTGGTCAGTTCTACTCCTGCGTGGTTGTGTCTCCTGGACTGGCCTGCTCCTGTGCACTTCTGTTTTCTAGGACTGGCCTGGAGTCGGCTCCTCATGAGAACTTGAAGAAATATAAGAGGGGCTTGCATCTTCACTGGTGGACCTTTCCCTTGCGTCCCCGGATATGATTTTCTTGTTACCCAATGACGTGGCTGCTCACCTTAGAGATTTTAATTATGTGCTCTCCTTACCGCTTGTCTTGGCAGGGGTGCAATGTTCTGTTGGATTGAGTTGCTCCACTGATCCGGTATAATGAGCAGCTGTGCAGTCCTGCTGCGGCAGCGCCTTGTAGTGCTTCTGTGCACTTGGTAATTCTGTTTCCTAATGTTCTTTTGCCCAGTAAGTGCTTGGTGTTTGCTCCTGTGCACTTTGTTAATAAGTCTGTTTGTTTTTCCTAATGCCCTTGTGTAGAAGGGTACAGTTCGAGTGCAATTAGGATCACGGTTCGTTCCTTCCCTGTTCTTCGTTCCCTTGTCCTCTCAGATGTACCTTATGTACAACACTGATGTCCATTCCCTTCCAACAGGCTCCGGATGTCGGATGAAGTGTGAACAGCAAGAGCGCAGATGAAAACTACTGCCTGAGGCGTTGGACACGCTCAAATCTCAGCTGTTATTGAGAGAGGTATGTATGCTGCAGTCGGGTGAGAGAGCCTTGCTCGCGAGTTCCTTTTCACTGAACTAACCTTGTTTGCTTTTCTTTCTCCTTTTCTCCCATAGGTGCCCGGAACCGCTGTGCAGAAGATCGAAGGCGTGGAACATCAGAGACGATGCTGGAGGCTGAATCAGCTGTACTGCGAGATGGTGAGTGGCGCGGGTCCGCTGCAGGCGCCGAGGGTCACAGGGTAAGTATTCAGGTAAACAGGTGCCTTCACGTGCACGTTGATTGCTGGAATTCCTTCCGTGTATCGGATTTCAGCAGAGAGCGTTGTGATGCCATTTGCAGGTTAACGTGAAGCGACTGGCAAAGCCTGGGTGGGGTTTATATAGCCAGGCCCTGCCACACCAAAGATCTTGGAGCACGTTCTGTCTGCCATGCCCATGCTTGCCACACCCATTCCTGAGTCAGCAGTTAAAAATGTTCGGGGCCTGTTGGCAGCCTGTATTGGTTTTGTTTAACAGGCTCCTGAGTTTATATTGGAGTCCTTCACTATCAGCCTGGTGACAGCGGCGCCAGGACAGGGTCCAGGTGGCCCTTCCTTGATCTCCCCGGGGTTTCAATCCTGTCAGGGTGCTTCTTATGTCCCAAAGTCCCCAGTGATGTCCGTAGTGATGGGTTGCAGTGTCTCTCGGAGGTACTGGTCATGACACCCGTTCTAGATCTATGCCCAGCCCAGACCACCTCAGCTACAATCACACCTCCAGCCAAAATTCACAATATGCCAAACCTTCAAAAAAACGCTCACACATCCCCGTCACCCTGAAGCTTCACTCTGCAGAACAACCCAAGAGCGTATCCACCCATATCCAACACTTATCAGTCACTGACCACCTTAACACCCCGCTCAAGGGGCACTAATAAATGCGAGATCTCTGGTGGCACATGCAATGCTGTGAAATTCTCGCAGCCAAATTACCTCTAGCCAACTCCTTGTCTCTGACCATCTATCTAATCTATAGACCCCCAGACCCCATTGATCCATTTTAGCAGGACATTTCCACTATTATCTCGAATAACCTCAAAAATACATTGCAAGTACTATTACTAGGTGACCTTAACTTGGGATTCAATGACCCGCTAGATAAACATGCCCTTAAAATCACCAACATCCTTTTGGAACTGGGCCTTACCTAGAGGATCAACGTACCTACTCATTACAAAGGGAGAATACTCGATTGGGTGGCAAACTACAACTTCATCGCGAACATCACCGCAATCTCCTCGCAAGTCTGGATGGACCGTTCCTTCTTGTCATTTACTCTCTCCACAACCAGCCCCACCCCCAACCCCCACTATCCACTCCACCTATTGTAACTAGGAACAAAGAATATTGCAGTGGATAGACTTTTGCCGCTCATTCTTCCTACCCTCAA
Organism: Ambystoma mexicanum; assembly: GCF_040938575.1. NCBI lineage: Eukaryota > Metazoa > Chordata > Amphibia > Caudata > Ambystomatidae > Ambystoma > Ambystoma mexicanum. Next base: position 1,537,602,985 of record NC_090931.1, read on the forward strand.
CTCCCTGCCAGACTGCACCGATCCTGGAATGCTTGTCGACAAATATAATAATATTATGACAACCTCACTTGATACCATCGCCCCACTTAAATCAAGACAAAGTGAGCTCCAAGCCCACCTGAATAAGTGGTTCACCCCTCACTTAAAAGAGCTACGACTAAGAAGCAGTGAGGCTTCATGTAAACTACTCCCCTCTGAAGAAAATAGGATCAAACTCACCAAGATTTCCTCTCTATACAAAAAAGAAATTTTCCTGGCCAAACGAGAATCATATAATATCCGGATTTCACAATCCAGTTCCAGTATGAAGGAATTATTCACGATCCTTAAAGAACTGGAGACTCCTTGCCACACGCCAGACTCCTGCATTAAAGATAAATCCTGGTGCTTTGACACCCATGATGCCCTAACCAACAAAGTAACTACCCTCCAAAACAAAAGAGCACAAAATAAGCATCCTTAACCACCCCAACTCCCCACAATATGCCCCCCCGCTGAGCTCAGACACCTCACCTACTCGTTTTAAATTTTCTAAAACTTCTATTCTAGAGGTTGAAAAAAATCATACAATCTCTCAAGCCCTCTAATTGTCAGGGCGACATCTGTCCAGCTTAGCTCATCAAGGATGCAGCTAGGGACTTGGCTCCTTTCATATCCAAGCTCATTAACGCCTCTTTCGCTTCCGGTACTATGCCCAGCAACCTCAAAGAATAGTGGGTGCTCCCATTACTAAAAAAAACAAACCTTAGACCCATCTATTTCCACTAATTACTGGCCTATCAAGACAGTGCCCCTTCTCCTAAAAATGTTGGATAAGGTGGCTTATCTACAAATTCAGAAATTCCTGGAACTACATCACCTTTTAGGGGCTCGCCAATCAGGCTTCTGAAACCGCCCTCATCGACCTGAAGGCTCAAGTACCTCGACTCCACTCTCTCCTTCTCCAAACAAGTTAACGCATTGGCTTCCACCACTGCTTACACTTGTAAACTTATCAGAACCGGTAAACCATTTCTTTCCAACATCATTTGCATCATATTGGCTAAAGCCCTCATCCTGTCTAGGTTGGACTACTGTAATGCCCTTTACATCGGTACCAACAAACATATCACTAGGAGAATCTAAACAGTCCAAAACAATGCCCTCCGAGCGGCCCTCTGCATAGCCAGGAGAGAGCATGTATCTGAGACTAGGCAACAAAACAATTGGCTCTCTACCTTTGCTAAAATCCAATTAAAAACTGCATTGCTCATTCATAAATCATTGAATAAGGCAACACCCATCTATCTCGCAGAGAGATTTCACAGAAGAACCTCCAGTAGACTTTCAAGACAAATGGACTCCAATTGCCTCACTATCCCCAGATTCAAACTTTCCAAGATTGGGGGTAGTAGCTTTCCGGTCAGAGCGTCCCAGCTTTGGAACTCCTACCTCCATCACTCCGTGCGGAGCAATCGTACCAGAACTTTAGACATAACTGCATAAACTGGCTTAAGTCAACAGACCAGTAAGGTCTGCCACCTTCACTCCTTGCTCTGTGCACGATTTGTATTCTGATATCACCTTCACTGTTTGTAAGCCTCCTGTAACTTCACTGTGCCTTTCCTTGCTATGTATGTACTAGGTATAATTTATCCTGTAACTAAGCGGTGCACTTCCATGTAACCTCTGCGCCCTGATACCCCCGGGTCTGGAGCGCAATACAAATAAAGAAACAAACTAACAAACATCGAAAAGCTAGCATATTTTCTGTGGATTGCAGCGCCCTGTGTTGTACGGTTTTTCACTTTGTTCCTAAGTGCTATACACAGGCCCTTTTCACTCATGTTTTTGTTTATCACTATCCCTGGGTAGATGAACAACTCTACCACCTCAATGTTTGATCCTAAATCCTCCATTTAAAGGAGCCGATTCGTTTTTTTATGCGCCGAGGACATTGCCATCACTTTTGATTTTTTCACATTTAGTTTAATTCCATAATGATTATGCTGCCACAGGTGCGTGGCACATGCTGCGCTAGGTGAAAGATAGGAGTATGTTTTTTAGACAAATCCTACATCTTTCACCTATTATAGATACAGTGTGGCGCATTGGCCCCTAGAGCTCAAACTTTCCAGCCATTACTGTACATGAACAGTAACATTATAATGCTCATGACTGTGATGAAAACCGCTTTTGGAGCGGGTGCCTCTCGAAGGGGCACTGATATTCTAAACAATTCAAGGTCTGGTTCTGGCTGGTGGCTGCCAGGTTGGGCGGTTGAAACACAGCCAGGAAGGCTTTCTCAAATTCCCCAAAATCAGACTATTAGCTGATATATACAGGGCAGCCCATGCCAGGGCTCATTGGGTTGCTCAAGATTAACCCAATTTTGACCTTACAATGTTGGAAGTGATGAGGCCTGAATTGAAACTGAATTTGACAGTGATTACAAAACTCCATACATATGATCACCATCATGTTTGAAGGAAGTAGTATGGGCACTGTGTTCTCGGCCAAGGAAATCACAGGATCTCTATTCATGGTGCCTCTGAGAACAGCGTTTTCTCATTTCAGAGAGGCAGCCTCTAGTCTTAGGTCCTGTAGCTCCTGTATGGCTTCCGTGGATTCAAGAGATTGTGGGCGTCTTAACCTGTCAAGTTCCTGGTCTCATCGCTGCTGGGCTTCTGGTCATGACAATCGCTCTCGGCAGGGAAAACCAGGTTTCGACCTTTCAATGCTATCCAGAGTTCCCTTTTAGGCTGTAAGTGTGGCGAAGGACCAGCGCCCGAGCCTCCCTCCACGAGCTGTTTAAGGACAGGCGCTCGAAAGCCAGCTCCCCACGCCATGGTGCAGCTCCCCAAATTAACTTGACATAGAAACAACAAAAAGTGTGGCGGGGAAGCTGTGTGTAGAATGGTGAGGTGAAAGGTTGGTATGAAGATGACTGGAAGCGGCAACCAGGGGGATGGCCGCTGGAGCGAGGCAGGTCAAGCAGCCAAGAGGAGGCAGACGGGGCATAGGCAAGGCGGGCAGAATAGGAGCAAGAGAAGGAAACTGGAGCAGAAAAGGGGATGCAGAGTAAGAATGAGGGCATAGACCAGGAAGGAAAGAGAGGTCCCATAGGACTGAGCACAGTATGCAGGCAGGCAGACTTCATACATATTGAATGTGTTAAGATGCGTCTGGGTCCTCATCTGTGGGGTTGATATTCCCCGGCGTCCAGTTCTCTGAGCCTATGCAGAAGTGTGGTGCTGGTCTCTCGCACATGCAACGCGCAGAGAACATGGTGGCGCCCATGGTGTTCCCACCGCCCTTCTCTCCACGATCAGGCCGAGCTGGCTTCTGCCGCCCTCCCCGCCAGTGCCCCGACACAGCAGGCCCCAGCATGGTTAAATCCGCCAGGTAAGACACTGTGGGCCGTGGCGGTGCCATGCCCGAGGCAGCATGGCACTGCCATATTTTATAAGCAGCGGCTTCATGAAAATGCGTTGAGAAATTCTCCTGTGCACGGGAGGATAGTTCAGGGGCAACATGCTCGCCTTGTAAACAAGCTGACACGGAGCAACACAGGTTCGATTCCCCAAGTCCACACTTAGAAACCTCTGGGTATTAAGCACGTTATAAATAACCTATCCTATCATATCACTGCTGGTGAGTTGCGTTTATTGGATTTTTGATTGGAATTACCCTAAAAAACTGATTGCAAACTGTCTGGCTTTTTACCCAAAGTGTGTTGTATAATGCACTATTGTAACCCATTATTCTAAAAAGTTTCTTGATGGAAAGAGGGTTCTCTGTAGCCACAAACACCTTGTTATTTGTGCTAGGTGAAAGGTGTACGGTTTGATTAAGACATATTCACATCTTTCAGCTAGTACCTTGTAGAGAAGGAGGCACCTGTCTTCTCCCTAGTCTCCGCCGCCTTGCCACCATCATATTGGGATGACGGACGAAGAGCCATGATGGGGGAACCCATGCCTGAATCCTTGCAATGATTCTACACCTCGTGGAGTATATAAGAGACAATATGTACTCGGACAATCCTTCAGAGTGTACACGCAAGCCGACATAGTGGAGGAAAGTTATCAAGAAGGGTGCACTTTGCCGAGCTGTCTAAATGCAGCCATGAACGGAATGAATGTGCTTTCAAACAAGGTCGGACGACGGCAAAAGAATGCCCTAAAAAGGACATAAGTACTTATGACAAAACAATATCAAAATACTTAAGAATGACGATGTAACTGAAGCACTAAGAGAAAGATGTACCCCATGATGCAGTACTTATGAACACAAATAAGAATTAAGTGACTCACTGGCCAATAACTGTAAATATGCTGAAACACAAGGTAGAAAAAATACATAGAAGCTTGCTTATGAGAGGTATATATTCAACATATAGGACAACCATTAGAAGAAGATGGACAACGGCTTATGTCAATCAACCCAAATACCTCAAAATATGAGCCCAGGAAATGTGGAAAGATGATGATGATGAAGACGTTGTTTTCCCTTGCAAAATAGAGGAGTACATTGGCTTGGAACCAAGGATGCTATTTGGAGAGATGGAGAATAAGCACAAAGGGAGTCTATGAGCAGATCATGTGCAAGGACCTATTTCCCTAAGATTAGGAGGAACAAGAACATTTACGGATGCCAAATATTGGAAAATTAAAAAGGGCATGAAATTAATATGGGATAGAGTGAGCAAGTCTCTAAAGGCCAAGAGGAACAACTGCACCCAGCATAATTGAATCAAGTGATGTTAAATGCACCGTTGATCTGGACAATCTCATGGTCTCATAACACGTGACGAAGAGCTCGCAAACAAGGGCTATTCATGAAGTCTGAAGCTAAGATAATTTTGTGCCTACACTCCCTCGAATGCCTGAGACGGTGCAGACTGGCAAGGTCAGCCGTCAAACAGAATACAATGGCACGAGACCTACCGATGAGAGAGGGTAGACTAATTGAAAAGGGAAAGGAAAGGAAAGGATGCATCTCTAAGCACCTGTGTTTCGTTTCCATGTATGTGCTGCTAGCGAGCCAAATGTCCAAGCTTAGATTTGGGTTGCCAACCAATTGGAACAGCCTGCCATGCACTTTTACATACACTGTTGCTAAGTATTATTCTGCTGGCATGTTCTCTGCTATGACGAGTTTCTTGCACCACGCGTATAGAGTTAGCTGAGGGTGTGTCTCGCAGACAAGAGACTGCTGATGACGGACTAACACGCGTATTTTCTATATGTAGACCTATTCCCTAATCCAATCCCACCCTCAATAGGGTTTGCGGTGTGCCGCATAGGATGACATCATAGATGACGCATCTAGCATTATATAAACTACGTATGACTGAAAAAATAGTGTGATCCTGCTTGAATCGAGTTGATGAGTGTCTATTCAGCCTGCTCTACTTCTTTGAGATTAAAGTCTGGTTATTTGGTCTGAGATATTATTTTGGTAATTCCATCTAGTACAAAGATGCTTCAAGGTGCTCGAGCACAGCCTTGTGCCGTGTGCCCGTGTGCGCGGCATCATGATCATCATTCTCATTAAACATGTGTGGTGGCCCAGGTCGGCCTGGAGTGTGGCGGATCGGGCTTTGTTGCCAAGCTTAGGGGGAGGGCCTTTGCATGGCTCACATGCCCTGCCCCCCATTTTGTGTTATGCCACTTAGGCGAAGTGGTCATCTCCTTTGTAATAGGAAATAAGTCACTCATGGAGTTAGTGGCAGCATTGATTTTTTTTCTCTGGCTACTAGGTTTTCATAGCTGTGGTAATTTCCTCTTTGTAATGGCTGTGGCCCTTTTAGATTATCAAATCCATCTGTGCTTTAGTTATCGGCAGTTAGCTTTTAGAGTATTAACTCGAAGGTAAACGAAGGAGCAGAGTGACAGGCTTTACACACTGTTTGGGGACTGGGCTATGTGATGAGAGCTGCGGTAAAGCGGTTTCCTGGGGCCAGATTACAGAAACGTTGCACCGGCGCAAGTGCAAAGTTGCATGGTATTCGCTATAAGGCAAAGTTTGCCCAATTTTTTTTAAAACACTGGGACATATTATTAGAAACCCATGAAAAATGCAGATTTACATGGTCTAAGCACCAGGGCCACAATAGAGACAGTGCGAAAAAGGTAGATTTTTGATGCATTTTTGCACCTGGACAAACTTTTCCTCAGTGCTAATACCGTGCACCTTTGCATTTGCACCGGTGCAAAGTTTCTGGTTGGTAGGCCATGGACCAGCATGGTTAATACGATTCCTGTTGAGAGGAAGGGAGGCCGCAGTGGGGATAGGGGGAGTGGTAGGTATAGGAGGGGCAGTTATACAAAAGTAGAAAGCCCTATGATCTTAACGGGTAATAGGGGACAACTGTACATCTGGGATGCTGTCAACAGGCGAGAAGGTGGCATCCAGGATGTGACCAGCACTGGTGAAAATGTCATTGAGTGGAGAAAGACGTCTCGAAATAGCAAAGCACATATTAGTCACTAAGGATTAGTGAAGGACCAACTGAGAGATACATTTGAGTGATGGCATCAGTAAGTTGTGGAGAAAAGGGAACCCCCCCCGAAACCCCCCCTCTGGAAGGATGGTCGAGAAGCGGAATGTAAGAGTACAGGATGAAAAAATAGAAAACGTGACAATTTTTAGATTCTGAGTTTAAAGTGAGCAGATGAGGAGTCCTAACGCGTTTTAGGGGATTCCTATAGATTAGTGTCACGCATCCAGTGGCGTGATTAATACATTCTGTTATATAGCCATTGGGGATGGCTTGCACTAAATCTGGGGCTAAGGGTTTAGTGAGTCTCGAATAAAGATGCAGTAGCCTACCATGTCCCAGTCTGTGCCCAGGAAGCATCTGCAAGCGAGTGAGGATGGGGGCATTGGCTGACCCACAGGATGTAAACTATGTGTCTATAGAGTGCGTCACAGAAGTCCGGTGAGTATGGGCGCATTGGCTGACCCACAGGATGTGAACACTGTGTCTATAGAGTGCGTCACAGAAGTCCAGTGAGGATGGGCGCATTGGCTGACCCACAGGATGTGAATAATGTGTCCATAGAGTGCGTCACAGAGGTCCAGTGAGGATGGGCGCATTGGCTGAACCACAGGATGTGAACACTGTGTCTATAGAGTGCGTCACAGAAGTCCAGTGAGTATGGGCGCATTGGCTGACCCACAGGATGTGAACACTGTGTCTATAGAGTGCGTCACAGAAGTCCAGTGAGGATGGGCGCATTGGCTGACCCACAGGATGTGAACACTGTGTCTATAGAGTGCGTCACAGAAGTCCAGTGAATATGGGCGCATTGGCTGACCCACAGGATGTGAACACTGTGTCTATAGAGTGCGTCACAGAAGTCCAGTGAGGATGGGCGCATTGGCTGACCCACAGGATGTGAATAATGTGTCCATAGAGTGCGTCACAGAGGTCCAGTGAGGATGGGCGCATTGGCTGAACCACAGGATGTGAACACTGTGTCTATAGAGTGAGTCACAGAAGCCCCAGATGAGATTGGGCGAACTGTGTCTATAGAGTGCGTCTATAGAGTGCGTCACAGAAGTCCGGTGAGCATGGGTGCATTGGCTGACCCACAGGATGTGAACAGTTGTCTATAGAGTGAGTCACAGAAGCCCCAGATGAGATTGGGCGCATTGGCTGACCCACAGGATGTGAACACTGTGTCTATAGAGTGAGTCACAGAAGTCCAGTGGGGATGGGCGCATTGGCTGACCCACAGGATGTGAACAATGTGTCCATAGAGTGCGTCACAGAGGTCCAGTGAGGATGGGCGCATTGGCTGACCCACAGGATGTGAACACTGTGTCTATAGAGTGCGTCACAGAAGTCCAGTGAGGAAGGGCGCATTGGCTGACCCACAGGATGTGAACACTGTGTCTATAGAGTGCGTCACAGAAAAAGTGGGGATGGGCGCATTGGCTGACCCACAGGATGTGAACACTGTGTCTATAGAGTGCGTCACAGAAGTCCAGTGGGGATGGGCGCATTGGCTGACCCACAGGATGTGAACACTGTGTCTAAAGAGTGCGTCACAGAAGTCCAGTGAGGTTGCAGAGAGCCAGTTCTGGCGTCCTTTTGGGTTGCGAGTATGGTTTTCGAGTTGCAGGGTCTGCACGTAAAGCCCTGGTGATGAAAGAACGGGACCACCGGGGCTGACATTTACTGCTACACAATAATGAACCCTTTTTTGATTCTGGCACAACATGCCATTGCTGCCTTGTGAGGCTAGCCTTTAACAAAACGCAAGCACTTTAATGAAATGTTGCAGATGGTGTACTGCTGCTGTTAGTAAGATGCAAGGATTTAGTGCGGGAAGGTAGAAAACAGGATGATATGTTTATTTTATATGAATGGACAACCATTCATTACTGTATTTCATTGGCTGGAAATGGTGCATAATTGATGTCACGTATTCTGTTCCAGGTGCAGCTCACCTTCCGTGACACTCCTGCCTGTTTCTCAGAAGAGGATTGGAAGGTTTTGAAAGAGTGGCAGAAGGAACTCTACAGGAATGTGATGAAGGAAGTTCACCAAGCGCTGCTCTCTCTGGGTAAAGTTACACCCCTGATCTCGAGCAATGTGGTTTTAAAGTCTATGAAAGGGCTGCCTGGTTATCTCAGACTTTCCTAAGGGGGTCCTTTCATCTTAATAATAGTAAGACTGCCACACCCTCCATGTGCTGGCCATAACTAAACTGTTTACTGTTGGTAATGATCCACTCATTTCTCGATCAAGAGATACATGGTGTGCTTTGGTTGATGTTTAATAAATTGTAATCCAACGGTTCTACGTTATTTCACTGAATGATTTTTCATCGTGGGACTTTTCATCGCCAAAAACCCTGTTTTTTTTTTTGTTCCTCCCCCCAATATCCCCCTTACTTTTTAATAATCATACCCCAACCCCTATAAAACACCCCTCCCCAAATTTATTTTTTAAAAAAAAGGGTTTTTGGCGATGAAAAAATTGGCGATGAAAAATCACTCGATGAAATGTGTGTATACCAATCCAACAGTGGGAAGAATGAAGGTATGTAACCATTATGCGGGTAGCATAATCACAAGCATTGTTGGGTTACAACCCTAACATCACAACTGTGGCTTTGGTTAAAATGAGTAACTGTTCTGCAGGCAAAAACAATTCACCCCACTACCCTCCCCCCCACTGCGCAGAGATTGTCTAATTTTCCAGCACCATCCTTACTACATGCAGCTCTGTCGCATTTCTCATTCAATAAAACCAATACCACAAAATAACTGTGATGACATCCCCACCAAGCGAGAGACTCATCCATGGCAACAAGAGTCTTTATTTATGGACGTTGGCATGTGACGCACTGCGGCCCTGTGACGCACTGCGGCCCTGTGACGCACTGCGGCCCTTTGAGAGAATGTAAGCAATAAACCAGTGAGTGGTCGGCTGCAGGAGCTCGACTCCTGAACATGCCATAGTCCTGTAAACTGCTAGGGTGCACTTATCAAATCAGGACCCGAAGTTTGTGTTAAGAGTAAATATGCAGAACAATGGCCAATGCACGAGACTGAGGCAGCGAGCCGTGCCAAGGATGCCCAGGGTGTTGCTAAGGACTGCGGCCACAGGACAAACTTCCCCCAAATAGACAGGCATGAGAGACATCTCGATGGGCCAGCCCTCTGTGCCAAACATTCACTTTGGAGAGAACAGCCGTCACAGCCTTAGAAATCCAGAGGATGAAGAGCCGAGGAGAGGGGCGATGCAGTGAAGAAAGCAGCCAGGACCAGCACACAGATGCAGAATTGGTTAAAGGGGCAAGACCAAACAGAAAAACCAATGACAGCAGTGAGAGAAGGAGAGAGAGCATGGAGACGGACACCAAGGTAAGGTGCAAAGGAGGGTCTATACCAAGACCAGACAGAAACACCAATGACAGCAGTGAGAGAAGGAGAGCGAGCATGGAGACGGACACCAAGGTAAGGTGCAAAGGAGGGGCTATACCAAGACCAGACAGAAAAAACAATGACAGCAGTGAGAGAAGGAGAGCGAGCATGGAGACAGACACTAAGGTAAGGTGCAAAGGAGGGGCTATACCAAGACCAGACAGAAACACCAATGACAGCAGTGAGAGAAGGAGAGCGAGCATGGAGACAGACACTAAGGTAAGGTGCAAAGGAGGGGCTATACCAAGACCAGACAGAAACCCCAATGACAGCAGTGAGAGAAGGAGAGCGAGCATGGAGACGGACACCAAGGTAAGGTGCAAAGGAGGGGCTATACCAAGACCAAACAGAAAAACCAATGACAGCAGTGAGAGAAGGAGAGCGAGCATGGAGACGGACACCAAGGTAAGGTGCAAAGGAGGGGCTATACCAAGACCAAACAGAAAAACCAATGACAGCAGTGAGAGAAGGAGAGAGAGCATGGAGAAGGACACCAAGGTAAGGTGCAAAGGAGGGGCTATACCAAGACCAGACAGAAAAACCAATGACAGCAGTGAGAGAAGGAGAGCGAGCATGGAGACGGACACCAAGGTAAGGTGCAAAGGAGGGGCTATACCAAGACCAGACAGAAACACCAATGACAGCAGTGAGAGAAGGAGAGCGAGCATGGAGACGGACACCAAGGTAAGGTGCAAAGGAGGGGCTATACCAAGACCAAACAGAAAAACCAATGACAGCAGTGAGAGAAGGAGAGAGAGCATGGAGAAGGACACCAAGGTAAGGTGCAAAGGAGGGGCTATACCAAGGACAAACAGAAAAACCAATGACAGCAGTGAGAGGAGAGCGAGCATGGAGACGGACACCAAGGTAAGGTGCAAAGGAGGGGCTATACCAAGACCAGACAGAAACACCAATGACAGCAGTGAGAGAAGGAGAGCGAGCATGGAGACGGACACCAAGGTAAGGTGCAAAGGAGGGGCTATACTAAGACCAGACAGAAAAACCGATGACAGCAGTGAGAGGAGAGCGAGCATGGAGACAGACACCAAGGTAAGGTGCAAAGGACAAACTTGGAGAAAGGTGTGAGAAGCATGGAGTGGCAAAGCAATGTATGTTGGGAATTGAAGTCTGATTTCCTGGAGCTGTCTGAAGTGGAGAAATGAGTGGATAATTTGTGACTGGGGGATCATTGTTTGAAAACTTGCATTGTTGGAATTGCAGGTCAAGTTCCCAGAATTGATTGTGATAGATATGATATGATAGGTTATTTATAACGCTCTTAATACCCAGAGGTTTCTAAGCGCGGACCCGGGGATCGAGCCTGTGTGGCTCCATGTCCAAGGCGAGCACGTTGCAGCTGAGCTATCCTCCCGAGAGGCAGAGTCGAGCCCTATTGTTCACTTAGAAAGGAGGTTCAATTTCCCAGATACTTCTATGGAAGAGACTGTCGGGAGAGTCATTACCTGCCAGAGATGGAAGCTGAGCTGAGAAGAGAAATTAAAGGGCTCTGGCTAGAGACTAGTGTGACAGTCATATTGGGTAATCGGAGATTAGTGTGCTAAAGTCACATTGGGTAATGTGAGACACCCAAGGGTGTCTCACCTCTTAGTCCCTTGGGATCTGTCATCCAGGTGGCCAGGACATGGCCATCACTTTTGGATCCAGTTCCTCGGGGTGGACCATTGCGGGAAGATCACCCCGGTGAGGGGTCCCTGGGGAGTAGGAGTGGAGCACCCGGAGGTGAGACGTGGTATCCCCGCTTCAGTTTCTCTGATTCCCCATTATATTACCTAGGAACTTTACCCCTGCCCCCCTTCACACACAACACTGTTACACGGACGGAGGAAGACAGACTCACACCCAGCCAGTCTGTTTAACATGTCCCAACATCAGAATCTGGCACTTGCCCATAAATACTCACACCTGAATCCCATTATCCTTCCCCACTGGGATAAAAGGCAGCGCATAGGATTACACAGTGAGAAAGGCAAAAGGCACAGACGAGCAAAACTTCCATGGTGGCAACAGTATCGCAAAGGAGAAGTGTCGGACCCGAACAGGGCAGTGAGAGGGGAGGGGCCCTTTACTCCATTGTACGGTGCTCAACTATTTTCGAATGGTTGGCGAACAGAACAAGCAAAACCTAGCAAGAATACTGAGCAAGGCTCTGTAATCTGTGCTCGATATCCGGAACCCTCCTGCACGTCTGCTGGAGATAGAGAGGAGTTACAGCTGCCAGAGTATCATCCTTGGCTCAAGGAACAAAGCCGTTGATCAAGCAGCTTTGTGTAACCGGTGAGGTGGAAGGAACTGTGAGATACTGATGCGCTTTGAAGCGAAGGCTACGAGCCGCAAGATTGTTGCAATGTGAATGGTTTTTTGAAAGGGCCATATTGAGAGGTACGAGTGAAGGATAAGCGGCAAGAGGGAGTTGCCGAGGTACAGAAAAAGACTCCAGGATAAGCTACTGCAGAGTGGTCCGGCATCTTGGGTGTCCAGTCAAAGGTCTCTGTCTGGGCGTCTTTGAGTGCGGAACTGAATGAACTAAAATCAAAGTGGTCATGCAAAGGTCACAGCAAAACCCCAGCTTTGAACTGAATGAACTAAAATCAAAGTGGTCATGCAAAGGTCACAGCAAAACCCGTTGCAAAATCCAAAGGCTTTGAACTTGTTTTCATTAAGGTGAGGAGGCTTGCGCTTGATCAAGGGGAGACATTTATGAGAATGTACATGGACTTGAGCCGGCTAAGAGAAGTCCACGTCCTAAGGAAAAAAGAAAGGCCTGAGCCCGACGGAGGGGTACCTGAAGTATTAATTGTTTTTAATGCTAAAGCATGTGAACTGTACAGCAGGATATTTCCCAGTGGAGAGACTCTTAATCGACATTGAAAGAGAGACTTTGCTTAGGGAAACCCTGCCTTGCGTAAAGGACTGCTTCCATGTGCCATGAACTTCGAGTGTACTCCAAGCTCGACTCCTGTTCTGCCTTGTCCTGTGCTGAAACGTGGGGCAGGGGAAGCTACCGTTCAGCAGTCCTGAACTACCGAACCCCTTGGACCTTTTAATTTTTGCTATGCACGTTTTTTTGTTATATACGTCATCATCCCACACACTTTTGTCATATAGAGTAGGGTTTCACAATCGTTTTTTTTAGTATAGGCCATCTTTGTTTTGATACGACATGACTAGGACAGCGTTTTCTTTATTTTGATGGTCGTAGCTTGCTCCCATTGTTAGCAATTAGGTTTAGAATAGGTGTTTTCCAAAGTTCAATTCCTTGTGTTTGTCGTGCTTCTGATACCGTGTCCTCCTTACAGTAATCAGAGATTAGTGTGACAGAGTCACATTGGGTAATCCTCCTTTATGGGCTTGGTGGGCCTCTGGTGACCATAGATGCCCAACCACCATGTGACGAGCCACCTGGAGGCTGTATAGAAGAGCTTGCCCAGAGCCTTTCCAGCCCGCCCCATACCACTGGCATTGCATTAACAGGTGGGGATTAGCGGCCCCAGGGTTGCTCTAATGATGCACTGGCTGACCCTTCGGCCCACCTGCTTCCCAGCGGGGTGACCCCTCTTATGCACAGTGGCCTTTTCTCAGAGCACATAGCGACATTAATCGAGATCTGCCCATATCGATGTGCATCAGGTAGGAGGAGGAGGAGGAAGCTCTGTTTCCAGCCACCAGCACCCTGCCAGTCCTGCAGTGTGACAACTGATGTAGGCACTTGACCTTTCTCAAAAGACCCACCGCCCCTTGATGGGAAGATCACATTCGTATGTGGATTTCCAGTGGCACTTTCCCATTGGTTTTAAATGGTAGGTACTCTCCCTACAAGAAAACCCCTTCAGGCCAGAGCAGCTCAGGCACAGATAATCCGTTTTAGCCTACTGGAAAGCCGTTCTCCTTTGGCTACCTCAATGCAGACTGATGACTGTGCTCACTTCTCCGTGAGTGCTTGCAGACAGTCCCACCAACAGGGATGCACTGCATGCCATCCTGGAGTCACAATGCTGCTAGTTGTGTTCCGCCTGAAGTCAAAATGGCCGATGGGCTCTTTAGGTCCACTGCTGCTCAGAACCGGGACAAATTAAACTGCAAGGGTACGAGGATCCGCTACACATGGGGGAATTAGAACATGCCAAAGAATATCTGCCAGAGAAGGGGCTTGTGAGAGAAATACCCAATCATGACCCACTGTGCCAAGGGCTAGCTAATCATGGCAGTTAATGAATTAAATGAATGAACAGGGCAATCCACCCAGGGCCCTGCACGGGGTGTCACTAACCGAGATACTAACAAGTGTTACCCTGGGTAAGACCTGACCTGAAGGAAAGCATAAGAGGCTGCTGAGGACTGCATCCCCGGCACGGAAAGAGACCTGACCTGAAGGAAAGCATAAGAGGCTGCTGAGGACTGCATCCCCCGCACGGAAAGAGACACGGCCAGAAGGAAAGCATAAGAGGCTGCTGAGGGCTGCATCCCCGGCACGGAAAGAGACACGGCCAGAAGGAAAGCATAAGAGGCTGCTGAGGGCTGTATCCCCGGCACGGAAAGAGACACGGCCAGAAGGAAAGCATAAGAGGCTGCTGAGGGCTGTATCCCAGGCACGCAAAGAGACAAGACAAGAAGCAAAACATAGGCGGCTGCTGAGGACTGTATCTCGGGCACGGAAAGAGACCTGACCAGAAGGAAACCATAAGAGGCTGCTGAGGGCTGTATCTCAGGCACAGAAAGAGACCGGGCCAGAAGAAAAGCATAAGAGGCTGCTGAGAGCTGTATCTCAGGAACGGAAAGAGAGACGTCCAGAAGGAAAGCATAAAGGGCTGCTGAGGACTGCATCCCCGGCACGGAAAGAGACACGGCCAGAAGGAAAGCATAAGAGGCTGCTGAGGGCTGTATCCCAGGCACGCAAAGAGACAAGAGAAGAAGCAAAGCAAAGGAGGCTGCTGAGGACTGTATCTCGGGCACGGAAAGAGACCTGACCAGAAGGAAACCATAAGAGGCTGCTGAGGGCTGTATCTCCGGCACAGAAAGAGACAGGACCAGAAGGAAAGCATAAGAGGCTGCGGAGGGCTGTATCTCCGGCACAGAAAGAGACCTGACCAGAAGGAAAGCATAAGAGGCTGCTGAGGGCTGTATCTCCGCACAGAAAGAGAAGAGACATGACCAGAAGGAAAGCATAAGAGGCTGCTTAGAGCTGTATCTCAGGAACGGAAAGAGAGAAGTCCAGAAGGAAAGCATAAGAGGCTGCTGAGGGCTGTATCTCAGGCACAGAAATAGACAGGGCCAGAAGGAAAGCATAAGAGGCTGCTGGGGTATCTTGTCCACAGAAACAGAGAAAACCAGAAGGAAAGCATAAGAGGTTGCTGAGGGCTGTATCTCCGGCACAGAAAGAGAAGAGACAATACCAGAAGGAAAGCATAAGAGGCTGCTGAGAGCTGTATCTCAGGAACGGAAAGCGAGAAGTCCAGAAGGAATGCATAAGAGGCTGCTGAGGGCTGTATCCCAGGCACGCAAAGAGACAAGACAAGAAGGAACGCATAAGAGGCTGCTGGGGTATCTTGGGCACGGAAAGAGACCTGACCAGAAGGAAAGCATAAGAGGCTGCTGGGGTATCTTGGGCACGGAAGGAGAGAAGACCAGAAGGAAAGCATAAGAGGCTGCTGGGCTATCTTGGGCACGGAAGGAGAGAAGACCAGAAGGAAAGCATAAGAGGCTGCTGGGGGCTGTATCTCCGGCACAGAAAGAGAAGAGACATGACCAGAAGGAAAGCATAAGAGGCTGCTGAGAGCTGTATCCCAATCACGCAAAGAGACGAGACAAGAAGCAAAGCATAGGAGGCTGCTGAGGGCTGTATCTCCGGCACGGAAAGAGACCTGACCAGAAGGAAACCATAAGAGGCTGCTGAGGTATCTTGGGCACGGAAGGAGAGAAGACCAGAAGGAAAGCATAAGAGGCTGTTGGGGTATCTTGGCCACGGAAACAGAGAAAACCAGAAGGAAAGCATAAGAGGTTGCTGAGGGCTGTATCCCAGGCACGCAAAGAGACCTGACCAGAAGGAAACCATAAGAAGCTGCTGAGGGTTGTATCTCGGGCACAGAAAGAGAAGAGACATGACCAGAAGGAAAGCATAAGAGGCTGCTGAGAGCTGTATCTCCGGCACAGAAAGAGAAGAGACATGACCAGAAGGAAAGCATAAGAGGCTGCTGGGGTATCTTAGGCACGGAAGGAGAGAAGACCAGAAGGAAAGCATAAGAGGCTGCTGGGGGCTGTATCTCCGGCACAGAAAGAGAAGAGACATGACCAGAAGGAAAGCATAAGAGGCTGCTGGGGTATCTTGGGCACGGAAGGAGAGAAGACCAGAAAGAAAGCATAGGAGGCTGCTGAGGACTGCATCCCCGGCACGGAAAGAGAAGAGACATGACCAGAAGGAAAGCATAAGAGGCTGCTGGGGTATCTTGTCCACAGAAACAGAGAAAACCAGAAGGAAAGCATAAGAGGTTGCTGAGGGCTGTATCTCCGGCACAGAAAGAGACGAGACATGACCAGAAGGAAAGCATAAGAGGCTGCTGAGGGCTGTATCTCCGGCACGGAAAGAGACCTGACCAGAAGGAAACCATAAGAGGCTGCTGAGGTATCTTGGGCACGGAAGGAGAGAAGACCAGAAGGAAAGCATAAGAGGCTGCTGGGGTATCTTGGCCACAGAAACAGAGAAAACCAGAAGGAAAGCATAAGAGGTTGCTGAGGGCTGTATCTCCGGCACAGAAAGAGAAGAGACATGACCAGAAGGAAAGCATAAGAGGCTGCTGAGGGCTGTATCTCCGGCACGGAAAGAGACCTGACCAGAAGGAAACCATAAGAGGCTGCTGAGGTATCTTGGGCACGGAAGGAGAGAAGACCAGAAGGAAAGCATAAGAGGCTGCTGGGGTATCTTGGCCACAGAAACAGAGAAAACCAGAAGGAAAGCATAAGAGGTTGCTGAGGGCTGTATCTCCGGCACAGAAAGAGAAGAGACATGACCAGAAGGAAAGCATAAGAGGCTGCTGAGGGGAGCTGTATCTCAGGAACGGAAAGAGAGAAGTCCAGAAGGAAAGCATAAGAGGCTGCTGAGGGCTGTATCACAGGCACGCAAAGAGACAAGACAAGAAGCAAAGCATAGGAGGCTGCTGAGGGCTGTATCTCAGGCACAGAAAGAGACAGGGCCAGAAGGAAAGCATAACAGGCCGCTGAGGGCTGTATCTCAGGCACAGAAAGAGACAGGACCAGAAGGAAAGCATAAAAGGCTGCTGAGGGCTATATCTCGGGCACAGAAAGAGACCGGGCAGAAGGAAAGCATAAGAGGCTGCTGAGGGCTGTATCTCAAGCACCGAAAGAGACACGGCCAGAAGGAAAGCATAAGAGGCTGCTGAGGGCTGTATCCCAGGCACGCAAAGAGACAAGACAAGAAGCAAAGCATAGGAGGCTGCTGAGGACTGTATCTCAGGCACGGAAGGAGAGAAGTCCAGAAGGAAAGCATAAGAGGCTGCTGAGGGCTGTATCTCAGGCACAGAAAGAGACAGGGCCAGAAGGAAAGCATAAGAGGCCGCTGAGGGCTGTATCTCAGGCACAGAAAGAGACAGGACCAGAAAGAAAGCATAAGAGGCTGCTGAGGGCTGTATCCCAGGCACGCAAAGAGACAAGACAAGAAGCAAAGCATAGGAGGCTGCTGAGGACTGTATCTCGGGCACGGAAGGAGAGAAGTCCAGAAGGAAAGCATAAGAGGCTGCTGAGGGCTGTATCTCGGGCACAGAAAGAGACAGGGCCAGAAGGAAAGCATAAGAGGCTGCTGAGGGCTATATCTCGGGCACAGAAAGAGACCGGGCAGAAGGAAAGCATAAGAGGCTGCTGAGGGCTTTATCTCAGGCAACGAAAGAGACACGGCCAGAAGGAAAGCATAAGAGGCTGCTGAGGACTCTATTTCTAAGTCTTGGGGAGATGAGACCAAAAAGCTTAAGACACCAACTTTCCTGTGTGCAATGTTAGGAAAGATTTTCTTTTTGCAACTTTTCCCCCATAATTTTCTAAGAACACCCCATTCCTTTTATAATAATGTATGTAAAGCTCTTTGTATCATAGCTATATACATATGAAATGATTATTATAAATTGATATTTTTGCTCTGGTTTTTATCCTGTCCTGGCTTTTAGAAGGGAAGTAAAGCCTTCAGTTTTACTCCCCTTGCCTTTTGCTCATGTGTTATAGGGAAACTGTCATTACTAGGAAACATTGCTTCCCTTTTTAGTTCTTGTACTTTTTGACATTGCACACAGCACCTTAGAGTGCAGTGCAATGGGGATAATGTTGTATCCCACTAGCTTTTCATTCATTAATTTCAGCTTTATTCCTGCTGATCTGCAGTAAAAGCATATATAAAATACAACAAATTCATTCAAATGGTAGCTTTTAGCACATGGGATATTTGGTTACTTTTAAATGTGCCTAAAGATAAGCGGATGGCAGCAGTTATATGTATACCGTTTTTTGTAATATTTGTGGTGTGCACATTCGTGTTTTCTGTGTATTTGTACTTAACATGGCTAGTGCCCTAAAATGGCAGTCCCGCGAGATTTCCGCTTGTTCTTCGGCCGTATGTTGCTTGACCTTCTTCCTGCCCTCCCAGTTAGGAAATCCCTAATAAGGTCATGCACTTGCCTGGCAAAGGGGCAGCTTTCTAAGGCTAGGGGGGGGGGCAGGGGTGTGTGTGTGCGTGCGTGTGTCTGTCTGTTTTAATGGTGTAGATCCTTACCATTGGTGGACTTGGACTTGCTTCCAGCTCACATTTTTGGTAAGAGAAGGACTCCTGCAGCAGTTTCTTCATATCTATGTTGGCGCCAAGAATCCCTCGAAGAAGAGCAGCTCGCTGAAAATCCAAAGGTGCCTCCTGAAGTGGCCCTGCGTACCCTCCAATGTCTGGCCTGGTGAAGCCCTGCTCCTCTGCCCGATCTCCGAAGCCCCTGAGGCGTACTTCAACCCTTGGACTAGTGGGACCAAGTAGTCTCAATGTCTTCTCGAGGATCCAGCCATCCAGATCTTTTGGAAGTGTGCCTGGACTGACCAGCTCTCTCGTGGGTTACTTCGCCAAAGCCCATGCTGTTCCACTTTCACGGCCAGAGCTTTGTTGGTCGCCAGCTGCTGCAACAACACACCTTCTCCCCGAATTTCAGCTTTCCAGACACAACGGAACCTGTCCTCGACCAGCATCTGTGACCGCAAATGGAAGGCCACCTATCGGTGCTTGCAAACAGTGATCGTCACTGAATCCTGCTTCCTGCAGCCTGTGAAGCATCAGTGTGCCTGTTCTCCTCCCCTCCCCCGTCCTCCATCGGATAACATTGGGAACAAGTTGCTTTGTCTCCTGTCTCCCCTCCACTCACCTCTATTCATCGAACCTGGTTCAAGATTCCTGGACCTGGGCTAGCCGTGGGTCTGGAAGAGAAGAGAACACTTAACTTTTCTCTGGTAAATTGTTGAATAACTTTGAAAGAATTTGAAACTAATTGCCCCACGACCCATTGCATCATTTCTAAAGAGAACTGATATTGATGAGAAACATTGGGCCTCATTCCGAGGTGGGCGCAAAGGGAGACCGGTGCCGGTAATCCCTTTGCGCCCTATTCCGAGGTCCCTTTGCGGGTCCCGTCCTAAACGCCTGGTCTGACCAGGCGTTCTGGCCGGGACCCGCAAAGGGACTTCAGGGCTAATAACGGTACCGTAATTTACGGTACCGTTATTAGCGCCGTTATTAGCGCCTTCCCCATTCCCATTGAACAGTATGGGGGCTCAAATGGGAATGGGGATTGACATTTTCAATGTGGACTTACCGGTCCCGCAAAGGTCGGAATAGACCAGTAAGTCCCCATCGAACCAGGGCGGACTCTGTACCGTTATTGGAGGCAGTCATGGCGCTAATAGCGCCATGACTGCCTCCAATCTTGGAATGAGGCCCATTGTGTTTGACCCTGTGACCTTTGGGCACAAGGGCCCATTCATCTAGGGTTTAAATCTCTCATTGTAGGATATTGTTCTTGTGTTTGCTTCCCATCATTTACTGCATCTTAACTTACTTCCCTCCTTTACTTGATTGAGTTACCGGAAGGTATTTAAGTGAACCTATGGTGACTGTATATATACAAATATATCAGGAGAAACTGATAATATTGCATGAGTGTTGTGTGAAATACTACCTGTTAGATTAAATTTCCAGTGTGTTCATAAGGTCTAAAATAAATAACTGAATTTTTGTAATTGGGTGTGCTGTATTGTGTGGATGCATTGAGTTCCCCTGTGTGAGAAACCTGAGGGTGTTCTCCCAAGTAGACCCAGGGATTCTCTTATTCACTCTCAGATCCCAACCCTGGGGGTGGACGAGCGAGGGAGGATCACCTGGGTAGGGGAACCCCGGGTTATGCTTGAGGGAATGCTCCAGGTGAGACGCAGTATTACACCAGGGGAGAAAACGAGGATGAAGTACCTTAGACTTTTATAGGCTGTTCCAGAACAACCACCCTTTCACCCAATGAATCTCCCTTACCAGAATCCAACAACTGCTCCGCCTATGGTTAACCCATTAGGAACTCAAACCCCATTGCTCTGGGAATCTCCATCTCCCAGGATCCCTGTTTTCCTGTTGCCTTGCCGAATACTCCCAGTCATTCTTCTCCCTGTCCCTCTGATTGTTATTTCACAAATTCCCTGTCTGCTTTAACCAAACACCAGCACCTCTATTCATTTCACAAACCTTACAAATCTCACCTTTCCAAATTCACCAACCCCCCTAGGATGAAGAATATAATTCCTTATGACACATTTTCCCATCATACCCAGTAGGCTACTTAGAAACTCTACCCCCCCCCCCTTTTACGACACAAACACTTTCTCAGACTGTGATAGACAACAAACTAACACCAGAGCCGTTTACCTGACATGTCCCAACACAAGGGTCAGGCAGAATCGGGCAATTGCTCATAACTAAACACACCTGACTGCCCTTTCGTTTCCCCACAGGGATAAAAGGCAGAGTGCGAGAACACACTTTGAACAAGGCCAAACGCATGAGGAAGCAGCTATTCCAGGACGGCAGTTCAAACAGAGGAGAAAAGCTGAGAGACCTGAACGGACGACAAGGAGGGAAGTGCCTTTTCAACCCACACTCACAAAGCCTCCTTAAAAGGAATCATAAGACCATGAACTACAGCTGGCGTGTGGTGTGACAGATGTCGATGGTGCACGGGGCCCTCCTGCACTGATAGCCAAGGCGGGGAGAAGCACTTGCCGCCATGGTAACGTCCTTGACTCCAGAGACAAGAAACACCAACATGTTCAGCACAGACGGTGAGTCAGAGAGAGCTGATAGTAAACTGGACTGTGTTGAGCCCAAGGTTGCAACGGCAACATTATATGAATAAAGAACTTGTGTGTAATTGAACTTTTTAGAAAACACAGTGAAGGACCAGCAACAGAGTGGTCCGGCGCCACGTGGGCACTCATTGCAAGGGCTCTGGCTGGTGCTCTTTGTTGAAACTACAAATACCAAGAGGCCCTAGGAGAGGCTGGTGTGAGGTGTCAAAGTGGTCATACGAGGGTCATTCAAACCCCATGTACAATCATAAGTATTTGAGATGCTGAGGAAACAAAGAGAACAGTGTTACTGGGGGCAAATGTGAACCTGACTGAGGGATGCCTACGAATTAGGGTGACCAATAACACCCTCGAGAACATTGTGTGAATAGAACTATGTGAAGCCTGGCTGGGGGCTGAGACACAGACTTGGGTAAGAAAAGAACCTAAGGGGTCTAGTGAACTGTGGCAAGTGTGCACCTGATGGAGGGATGCCAAGAGGATGCTAGGGGAAGGGAACCCCCGCTTTCTGATGAACTGTAAAATTGCGAACTAAGGCAAGTGTGAACCCGACTGAGGGATACCAAGGGAAAAGCTAAGGGAAGTAAATCCTGCATTGTGATGAAGCAAAGTGAACTGTGTATTTGGCAAATGAGAACCCGGCTGAGGGATGTCCACATTTAATAGTTGTTTATTGAGACTCTTGAATGTTACAAGTTGCTGATATTTTGAATGAAATGCCGTAATGAGCCCGACTGAGGGAGGCCATGGTTGAAAGAAGGATCAGAGCCTGGTTGCAGGGGATCCAAGGGTGAAGAGAAATCACCCGACATGAAGATTACAAAAGGAACTTTTGTTTTGTTGTTTATGGCACACTAGGTGCTCTGAGGCAATAGACTTTTTGTAAAAGACAATTGGCCACAGAAGGCCCTGATATTTTGGAAACTAACTGCACACTCGTGCTGGAGAAGCCCAGGAGTGTGCTGTGCTCAGAAGTCCCGCCTTGTCCCATGCTTAAAATGTGGGGACGGGAGACCCCAGCTATACCATCCTGACTTATCATTTTGAGAACATTTTTTCCTTTTCTTGCAAACATTATCCCACACTATTTTGTAGCATAGCGGTAAGGATTGGCAATAGGTTTTATTAGTATAAGCCCTTTTTATTTGACTAAGACACCACTAGGACTGTATTATTATTTGATGGTCGTAGCTTGCTCCCATCTTAGATTTGCGGTTAGATTTGGCATTTATCTCACCCATTATACAGTTCAATACAAACCCTTGAACTGTGATCACTTGTGTCTGTCTTATCTTGATACCATGCCTTCCTTACACCTGACCCCATTCAGACTATCCTGAGATTAAGCTTGACTGCTCAGCCACCTACCTTGATTGGGAATTTCGGTAACCTCTCAGAGCAGATACTAGAAATCCATCTTAACGAACAGGTGGAAGTGGTGGAATTCAAATTCACACCTCCAAAGAGGCTGGAATTTAACAAAGCTAATCTAGAAATTGACAGAATTGAAAAGCAGAAGGACAAAGAATTCCAGCTGGAGTTGGCCAGCCTGCAAGGGTCTCAAGGCTCCTCCAGAGGGTCTGGGAGTGGCTCTGGGCCCTCTTCTTATCCAAGATTCCCTAAGGAGCCGTTGAACATGTATGATTAGAAAAGCTATATCATAGATTGGTTGGCTGATTGATGAGCCTGACACGATTGTATGGCTGCTCAGCAGACTACCCCGTTCTTGCTGCAGTGCCATTCCGGATATGTCTAAAGGTGACAGAAAAGACTTTGATACATTGAAACAGGCTCTACTCTTGAAGTTTGGGAAGACTCCTGCCCAATACCTAAAAAGATTCAGAGACTTTAAAAAGAAAGTAGTACTTGGGTGTCCTCTCTAACTGACTCTTTATACAAACATGTGTGGCTCGGTTGAAGGTCATCAGGTAACTATTTTTGAAGGCATGATCAATTTTGCCATGCTTGAACACATTTTTGCCATTTGTTCCCCTGAGCTGAAACAGCATTTGGAAGATTGAAAGGAGTTGGATCCTAAGAACTGTGACGATCCTTCAGGAGTGGTCAAATGCAGGATGATCTCATGCTAGGGACTCCTCTCTTGGGGATAAGGACACAATTAGGACGAACAACCCCTGTGAAGACCCACCACATAGGCTAACGATCATGCCCAAATCGTATCAACATAAGTTCACCTCCGAAAGTGTGTTATTGTGAAATATCAAACCCATCTGATGATGACATGTACTGAGACGAAGAAGCACTCAAAAATATTACATTTGAGTAGGACGAAACCTAGAACAGCTGCTGTCAATTGGAAGGACGTTACACTGGGGCTGTTCCCGCTATTTAAACTGAACAGGAAAGATGGACTGTGTTCTTCATCATCGGCTGACCTGTTCAGCAATGGGCCGTGAGGTTCTGGCAACCTGGAAGCTGTGACACCACCAGGCTACCAAGGAGGCTGCGTCGAAACCTGGAAGGTTGGGGCAGGGCTTTGGGAGACTGCAACAAGACTTACCTCCAAGACTGGGAAAAGGAATGGCGGGATGCCCGAGAAGTGTCTTGCGAGTCGGTTGGGAAACCACTCAATAAACTTGCAGAGATCGAGAGGTGGTGGCATGCCCTGTAGTGGGTGGACTGGCGGTCCGACAACGGTGCCAAGACCACCTACCATAGCCTATAACAGAGCTTTGTAGGTGAATATGAGAAGAGAGCAAGAGACTGTGAAGGAGGCGTAGCCTATCACGGCGGGACAGAGGGGTCTGACAGCTACGCCGAGGCGGTCCACAATAACTCAAGCTGGAGAGAGGCAGGATGCAGAGGACATCTAAAGGAAGAAATTGAACCAAGAAGTGTGGACCCACAACCCCTGGCGAAACCAGTGAAGAGTTCCCAAGGAGAAGTAACAGGAACACGTACAAGGCAGGGAAGTTACAAGAATATAAACCATGAAGACAGAGATAATCGTAAAACAGTGTGGTCCTGGAGGGTGGAGAAGGACTCCACAAACAGCTTCGTCATTACAGTGGTGGCGGATCAAGAATAGTACAAAACCTGAAGGTTGTGAATACCTCCCTAAGGGCGCGACAAACCTTGTTGAAAGTTGTGAAGGAAATTGGGGAACCAGCTAGGAGAAGGGAGTCATTCTCCTAGCCCCATAAGAACTTTGCGTGACTGTTTGTTTTCTGTTGGGTCAAGGAGAACCCGGAACTTTTGTGTAACTTTTGTTTTAAAGAACCTGAGAGGCATTTGGACACTTTACATCCAGGAGAAGGGAGTTGTTATGGGATGACAGGGATAGACCAGGAGCCTTTGTGACCATGACAGTGCCTTTTTTTGTTTTGGCACATGCAGACTTCTTGATGAGCACTTGAGTTGCTTTAGTTTAGGGAAATCCCCTTAGAGTTAGGGATAGATAGGTTTGGTTTATCACTTAATAAAATATTATAGCAAACACTATGACACCACTTGGTCAGTCTCTTCCTTGTCGCCACGGAGGCTGGCCTTTCCTGCTGACATTTGAGTCTCCCATAGAGTGTCCCATAAGGAAAAACATGCTTCTGGTCAGCATAAGGAGGGTAAAAAGTAAAAGGAGCAAGAGGGTATGCATCCAGATAAATATTCTTTCCATAAGGGCCACAAAACATTTAATAAGGGGGTGGGGAGGGGAGTAAGTCCCATGATCGTGGAAAGGGTAGTGGGACTCCCCATCCCAAGCAAGAAGATGGACACTGTATGTCTCCCTACATACAATGGTCCAGTGAATCTTGTGTAACCTGTGGGGCAAGCAAACACGCGAAGGAGGCCACAGATGTAAGGGTACGACCTTGGGGGTTCATTCTGTGAATCTGGCACTCCTTATGAAGAAGAGATTCTCACAGGAGTATCCTTCCTTTTCAAATTCCTTGCCCAGCGGTGTAGGATCTGAAGTATTTTTAGATTCCCTGGAAACCTAGATTTGCTGAAGCTTATGCTTCCATACCTGGCAATACCAAACATTACTGATGATAGTGGACTGTTAGATGGTGTAGACAATTCTGCTATTAGGGACACTGGGGCCAGTAAAACTGTAGTGGATTCTACTTTGGCAAACCCAGAGGCTCTGGCCTGAGATGTTCGGGTGCCCACTAAGTTGGCGGATGACCCCCTCCAGTTATGCCTGTTACTTTAGCTGTCAATGGTGGAATGGTCAGGATACCTGTCCATGTGCAGAAGTAAGTTTCAGGAAAAGGTCTGTTAGGGGATGACGTCAGAGACTTGGGATTTGTGGGGGACACTGCTGAAGGTCCATGGACTAGGTCTTAAACTAATGCTGCCTTAGCCAAGCCAAAGGCCCAGCCTAAACCAAAAGGGAAACCTAAAGCCAAAGGTGAGAAAAAGCTAAGGATGAGGAAGAGTGGTTGCCAGAAGTTCTCAATCCCAATGAGAACCCTGAGTTGCAGAGTTTGCTTGCAGACATAGGCCCTTTTAGGAATGAGTTAAATAAGGGCCAAGATGATTGTCCATCACATGAAGGCCTAAGGAGGCAGGCCTGCTTCCAATTGGAGGATGAAGCATAGGATGTTTTGGGAAGGTGGGTTACTGTATAGTGAACCTACGGAGTCCATTGAAGGAGACATAGGAGGTTAGTGGTACCCCTTCATGTTGGACCCTTCCTTCTGCGATTGGCGCATGAAGTCCCCCTGGCAGGTCATCTTGGCATTAAGAAGACTAAGGAGCGGTTAAGCATGCACATCTACTAGCCTAATACGGGGGCTAGAGTAGAAAGCCATTGCATAAGTTGCACTACTTGTTATCTGGCAAGAGTGGAACAAAAATCCAGGCTCCATTGTTACCACTACCTTTGGAAGGTGTACCATTTGAGAGGGCACGGATTGACGTTGGTCTTCTTGATCCTCCAACATCCTCTGGTAGCAGGTTTATACTTGTGGGAGTTGATCATGCCACAAGAGATCCTGAAGTCATCCCATTGAAGACTCTAATTGCCAAGTCAGTTGCCAGAGCATTGCTAGGTATCTCTAGAAGGTTTGCTTCCCTAAAGAAGTTGAGGAAGCAACTTCACGTTCAAGTACGTGTAGGTCATGTGGAAGGAATGTGGGCTGTCATACAAGTTTTCATCCGCATACCACCCCCTAACCAATGGTCTAGTTGAGAGGTTTAATATAACTCTCAAAAGCACAATTGGAGCTCTTCAGGTGCCAAAGAGAAGGAAGTCAGATCTTCTTATGCCATGCTTACTTTTTTATTTGATTTTGATCCATATAGCATTATACGCCAAACCACTGTACAAAAATTAGATGGTACAAATAATGTAAAATGAGAATGAGTATACAAATTAACAGGTCAGCACATGAGTTATCAGATGAGAGCGGAAAACAGGAAAAGACATGGGCGATCGAAGAGAGAGAGGGAGCATGTTCCAGTGTTTAGAGGCCAAAAAGCATAATGAAGGAAGCGGGAAATAGCACAAGGGGGATGAGGAACAATATTTAGAGCAGAGTGAGCAAGTTGGGACATAGAAATAAATCAGAGAGGAGAGATAGGGAGGGGCAAGACCGTGAAGGTATTTTAAAACCAGACTGAAGAAGTTAAACAGTAGACTTGATACAAAGGGGAGCCAGTGAAGTGAGGCAAGAGCAGTGGCAATAGAATCACGAAAAGATAAAGCAACGAGGAGACATATAGCTGAGTTATAGATGGAGCAAAGAGGAGAGAAATGGGCCAAAGGAAGGCCTAGTAGAAGAGAATAACAGTAAAACAGAGAGGCACCTCAAGAGGGGCTTGGAATTAATCCCTCCACACTTGTTTGGTCACTATATCGGGGTACCTCTTGCCCTAGTCAAGGAGGGATAGGAGTTACCTCCTACTCCTGTCACTACCAATTAGGTGGATTAAGTGCTAGGATTGAGGAAAAGGATGGCCTTACTGATGATGGCTCAGGCCAGTAAGAAGTTGAAGGCTGGACAATCACTGTTGAAATCTTGTATTCCCAGAAAGCTTCACTTGTTCATTTTTCCCCAGGCCGAGGAATCCGATTTATCAATCCTATAAGGCCTAGAGCTTTTCAGGACAATCTATCTGGTCCTTACCGCATAAGTTGGGAGGGTGGGTGAGATTAACTAAACAGTGGACATGGGAAGACCTGGTCGCGCTCATAAAGTGTTCCATGTATATAGATTGAAGGCTTTCATCCCTATGGTTTAAATGGGAGCCCTGCTTCTGGCTTTAGAAAGGGAGGAGGGGGGTCTGAACCTCTCCTTGACCTGTTCTAAGGCAGCCCTTCAGATGGCTCCATTACGCTTATCAAATTGTCCCCTGAACTATGTCTACAACAACAGGGAAATGTGAAGACTTTGCT
Organism: Ambystoma mexicanum; assembly: GCF_040938575.1. NCBI lineage: Eukaryota > Metazoa > Chordata > Amphibia > Caudata > Ambystomatidae > Ambystoma > Ambystoma mexicanum. The sequence continues at coordinate 1,537,630,670 of NC_090931.1, forward strand.
TAGACAATTTCCCCTCTTGTTTCCCCTAACTACGGCTGAGCACCTTGGTGTAAGCATGATATTAACACTGGAGATAGCGTGCCTACCAAAACTAGGAGTTATAGAATGTCAGACAAAGTAAGGTCTGACAACAAGTCTGAGGTCAACAAGATGTTGGATCTTGGGGTAATGGAGCCCTCCAGTAGTTATTGGTCTAGGCCAGTGGTCCTGGTACCTAAAGCAGGTCCCTCAGATTTAAGATTATGTGTGGACTACAGAGCTCTAAATGCTGTCATCAAGACAAATGCTCATCCTCTTCCACGAAATGATGAGTTAGTGGACAAGGTTGGTGCTAACAAGTACCTTAGCATCGTTGATCTCACTGTAGGGTATTAAGAAATATGCATGACTGAGAATGCCAAGAAGAAGACCGCATTCTTAATACCTAAGTAACTTTATCAGTTCAGGGTTATGCCCTTTGGTTTACAGAATGCACCTGGCACTTTCCAGAAGCTAGTCTATCATGTCCTAAGTGGGTTGGATGAATTATGTATGGCAAATCTGTATGATATTGCAGTTTTCAGCCCTACTTGGGAAGAACATGTAAGACACCATGGGATTGTGCTGCATGCTCGTTAGCAGGCCTACTTGACCATAAAGACAACCGCATGCCAGATTGGACAAGGCTCATTGACCTATCTTGGGCAGGAGGTTGGTGGGACAAGATGTAGCCTCTATCCAGTAAAGTACAAGCTGTACAAGACTGGCAACTCCCTCAACCCAACCCCAGGTGACAGCTTTTCTAGGCCTCGCTGGGTATTCCACGAATTTCATGTCAGACTATGGTAGCATAGCTGCTTCTCTGACTGCCCTCGCTACTCCAAAGAAACCTAAGAAAGTCACTTGGTCTGAGGCAAGTGAGAAGGCCGTCCAAGTCCTGAGGGCTTCCCTGTGTCAAGCCCCTGTTGACAGTGCCCCTGACTAACAGAGACCTTTCATTGTTTAAACAGATGCCTCTGACACTGCCATAAGTACTCTCCTCTCTCAGATGACAATGATAGGCAACATCTTATATGTTTCATTAGTCTCCAGCTTAAGGACGGAGACATCAGGTGGGCAACTGTGGAGAAGGAGTACTTCTCTATTGTGTGGGCCCATAGGAAGCTGAGACCCTACTTCTCTGGGACTCCCTTTACTGTGTAGACTGACCATAAACCCTTAAATTGGCTAATGAACATTAACGGAGAAAATCCTAAATTGCTCAGATGGTCAATAATATTCAACTTTGACTTCACCATTGAGCATAGTCCAGGCACTCAACACAGCTCAGCTGACAGACTGTCTAGAGTGTAAAACTGACTGGAACAGGAAACCCATCCAGGGGTGGGTTAGATCCCCCTGTCCCCTGTATGGGTGGAGGGGAGGTAGTGTTAGGAAAGATTTTTTGTTTTCAATTTTTTCCTCAATACTTTTCTATTGGACCCCATTCTTTTTGCTCAGTTTTTGATCCTATCCTAACTTTTAGGCAGTAAGTAAAGCCTTTAGCTTCATTTCCCTTGACTTTTGCTCATTGTTATGTGTAGTGCAGTGCTGTGCAATGAGGATACATTTGTATCCCTAGCTTTTTATAGATGGGATTTTTGGTTACTTTTTGGTTACTTTTATATGTGAAGAAAGACAAGCTGGTGACAACAGTTACACTTTTGCTGCTTTTGCAATCTTTTTTGGTGTGCACATTCGCGCTACTAAATGTGGGTAGTGCTCCAAATGGCTGCGCCACAAGATTTATATTTGTTCTTTAGCCTTCTACCTGCCTTCCCAGATCAGGAAATTCCTTATAAGGTCATGCACTTGACCAGGTAAGCTGCAGCTATCACAGGCTAGTGGGCTTTTGTGTTTGTGTGTGTGGCCCATAAAGGGGGGTGGGACTGTCTAGGACCAGTCCACACCCATGGTGCCAGAAAGTATGTGTGTGGGGCAGATGTGAAACCAGTTGAACCCACAACTGCTGGATACCTGTCACTGGAACAAAGGTTGAAGATGGAGCCTCCAGCAACCCCCAGATGATCCACAAAGACATCTGGGAGAATCTGAATCAGGCGGGTAAGTAAGCATCTGTGTGCCTGTGCCCCCCGCCCCCTCCTGCGCCCCATCCTATAAGAGTTGGAACAAGTCCCTTTGTCTCCGGTCTCCTCTCTGGTCTCCTCTAGACATCGAACCTTGGTCGAGTATCTTGCCCCTAGCCTAGTCTTTGGTCTGCAAGAGAGGTGAACACTTACCTTTTTGCTGGCAAATTGTAGAATAACTTTTAATGAATTTGAAACTAATCATCACCACAAGCCCATTACACCGTTTCTAAAGAGAACTCATACTGGTGAAAAACATTGATTTAGGCTCTGTGACTTTTGTCCAGAAGGCCCCCTTCATCTTTGGGTTTGAACTTCTCAAGTTAGGCTATTGTTCTTGTGATTGGGTCCCATCATTTACTGGATTTAACTTAACTGCTTTGCTTGATTGTTATCTGATGTTATTTAAGTAAACCTGTGGTGATTGTATATATATGTATTATAGAGTGTTGTATGATAATGCTACCTATTAGATTCATTTTCCAGTGAGTTTATAAGACCTACGATAAATAACTGCATACATTGAATTATTGTGTGCTGTACTGTATGGACTCACGGAGGGCTCCCTCTCCCCCCACACTCTGACTCTGCTGAGACTAAGCCTTGACGGCTCATACAACCAACTTTATTGGTTTTGGCTAGCCTTGCAGAGCTCACTGTGCACTATATCTAGGGTGGTTTCCTAAAATCTGTCTACCAGCCCAGATTCTAGAAATCCATCTTAACAGGCAAGTAGAAGACTGGCTGGCTGAGGGCAAAATCTCAGGTAATGGGAGAGAGTAGACCAGAAGGAAAGCCTAAGATCCCGTGCAGTGCTATCTCTGAGACACCTGGAGTAACGAGAAGAGACATGGGGCATAGGAATCATGCTAAGGGCTATATACTAAATACTGCGAGAGACACAACTGGAAGGCCGGCCTAAGATCCCGTGCAGTGCTATCTCTGAGACACCTGGAGTAACGAGAAGAGAAATGGAGCATAGGAATCATGCTAAGGGCTATATACTAAATACTGCGAGAGACACAACTGGAAGGCCGGCCTAAGATCGCGCACAGTGCTATCTCTGAGACACCTGGAGTAACGAGAAGAGACATGGAGCATAGGAATCGTGCTAAGGGCTATATACTAAATACTGCGAGGGACACAACCAGAAGGCCGGCCTAAGACCTTCAGAAGGCTATATCTCTGACATACGGGGGATACAAGCCCACCAGAAAATTCTAAGAGCCTTCTGAGGGCTATATTTCAGACACTGGGAGAGACCAGACCAGGAGAAATGCTTGAGTGTCTGCTCAGGCTTCTTTCTCTCTGAGACCCTGGAAAGACCAAGCAGGGATGTAGATGTAAGGGGTTGCTTGCAGCAACTTTTAAGATCATGGGAAAATCCAACTCTAAAGTGAAACCTAATGAGCGGGTTGAGAATCATATCCCAAACATTGAGACCTGAGTGTTTGGCCCAGGAGGTTGAAACCTGACAGCATTGGGAAATATCTGTGCCAGTCTGGTACCCCAAGCAAGTGGGGAGAACAATTTGGTGGTTCATTGTCAAGAATGTGGGTGCTATATCCCTGAGACTTTATCCATCCAAGAAGTGTTTCCAGCACCATTTCCTGGGACTTTTAAGACAAGCAGCTATCCAGGCATTCTATCTTTGGACCATGCATTAGTTAGTAAATCCCTAGGACGATTAGTATTCCTATAGGTAGTCCCAAGAAACACATTGTGTTGACCGATTCTGACACCCTTCATAAAATATCTTCTATCGCTTTTGGTCTGATTTCCTCTCTGTCCTATAGGAATAGGACAAAATTACCGTAATTAATTTACTGACTCCACCAAAACATACCATGAAAGGTTTTTACTGCCAAAAGTTCAAACTTTTCGTGGTATGTGTTTAGGACTTTTGGTGGGGACGGTCTAGAAATCTTTTTTTTTTTTTTAAAGGCTGCAGGGGTGCCCCCGCAACACCCCACTCACTGTAATATACAGTATAGTGAGCGGGCGTTACGGAGGACACCCCCGCAGCTCACCCGACTGAAAAAAAAGGCTAGGGGCTATGGGGGTGTCCCCCGCAACACCCCGCTCACTATACTATGTTAGTATGGTTTTGGTGTTGATTTATAATGGATGTTCGCATGGGAAATGTGCAGACATTTTGTATTGCGTACATTTCCCATGCCAAAATTTCTGTCGCGGGTAATTTACCCACGGACAAATTACACAGATCCATCCTATAAACTATTACCCCCAACGTCTTCCTAGTTGGAGCGAAGAAGAAAGTCAGATGTTCCGACCCAAAGACTGAGTGAATGGGTTGAAAACCATGGGGTTGGGACCCCTATCAACCTGGGGCGTGTTTTCCAGAGCCAGTCCTGCCCCAGAGGAGGGGTGCCAGAACTCAGAGGGCCAGAGTCTCTGTTCCTTCTACATGTGCCTGGCTGAAATTGCACAGTACCACTTTTGCGTCCTCCATACCTTGCGGTGGAGACCCAGTCTCACCATTGAGCTATGCAGTTGCTAACAGAACTTGATACAGCAGTTGGAATGGCTGTAGGTTCCTAAACGCGGGTCTGTAGGGTCTGTAGGGTTTACTGGATCCATAGGAGGCTGGAGACTTGCTTCTAGGGCCATACCTCTCTCACTTTACTTCCCTGGTCTTTCCCACCTCCCTATCCCAGGTGCACCTAACGAGAGGTTAGTAGCTAGTGCCAGGTGACCCCTACTGTCTCTTGTTCTTTTTAAGTGCGTTGCTTCCCTAGGTGTCTTCTAAGTCTCCCTCTCCTAGCCCTGCTTAGTGTACTTGGGCGGTTGGGGGGGGGGGACTATTTACGGATGGTGCCTTCTTCAGTCTGGTGTCTCTCTCACTCTCTATCTCACTCACTCTCTCACTCTCCCCCTCTTCTACACTGGAGCCCAAGCTGTTTCCTCACCCAACTAACCCACACTAAACCATTCACACACACTGAATGAAATACCCCACCCCCCTCCCATGATTGGATACTTACCCTCTCAAGTCAAGTGCCTGTCTTCCAGGGGTGTGTCATAGGACTTGTAATCCCTCCCCCTTTCTCAGGCATTCTGACTGTGTTTCTGGTTTGGAGCCTGTTATGATTCACAGTAACCAGTTTGACCTTTTAGGCCTCTTTGGAGACCTTTGTCCGTTTCAAACCTTGGTGGTTTAGGGGTTTGGTTTAATACTTCTAATCCCTCATAGTTCACTGGGATGTCCTCCTCTTGTGCCGGTGCCATTCCAGGATGCTGTGGTGACTTGAAGTGTCTTTGAGGCTTCACTTCTGGTGGTTGGTGGTGTGCTGCTCATTGCCCCCATCAGAGCTGCACAGTCTAGTGCTGTGCAGTCCCTGCCTCTGGCATTCTTCCATTCGCAAGCGGTCGCGGTTCCCGCAACAAGCCTGCCTTGGCCTTTTCAGGTACATAGGAGTGGGGAGGAGGCCTTCCCACTGTCGCTCGACTACCCAGGTCGCTGTTGGGGTTCTGGTTCCCTCCCCCTCCTGACAACGCCGTGCCTGTTGCCATACAAGATACTCCTTCAAAGGCAAAAAACTTTGAAATTGACTTTGTAGTGGGTCGCCTTTAGAGAATGCTTTATGGTTTTTCATCTCTGTAACCCAGCCCTCGGGGTTGAGGAAGGCTGGAGTTGGCTTTGGGGGCCAGCTGAGGTGGAGGACCAATGGAAAGGAGAGGGAAGGATAAAGCAGGACAGGAACGTCAAGACAGTGTGGATTGTTCGGGCGAGGTTAAGGGAGAAGGTGGACTGAGAGACCAGGTGGAGGAAGGAGGTTGCAGCGGAGCATGGAACAGAATTACAGAGAATGTGTGCAAGGTGAGGAAATGGTTGGCAAGCGAAGTGGTACTTGGTGTGTGTGAGAGAGAGTGTGTGTGTGTATGGTGAATGAGGGTTCTTGAGATTAAGGACAAGGGGTTTATGTGAGGGTGAGTCAACCAGGTGAATAAGAAAGTGAAAGAAGGGTGACTGGGTGGAGTGCATTGTAGAGTTGGAGGAGAGAGTAGTGGGAGTGGCAAGTACTGGGAGAGAGATTTGTGGAGAGTGGTGGAAGAGGAGAGTGTTATAGCATAAAATGGAGGCTAGAAGGAAGGGGTAGAGGAGAAAAAAACATTGGAGGGAAAGAGAGGGTAAAAGGAGAGTGGGAGGAATAGATGAAAGGAGAGTAGGCAACAGGGAAAGGAAAGAAAGAACATCAGAGCGAGGGGCATGAGAGTGTGAGAGGAAGATGCCGAGTGATACTGGAAGGCACTATTTCATAAGATTGTTTTTTATGCGACTCCAGGTTAGGATCCAACTAGGGAGTAAGCAAGATAAGGCAGTTGCCTTTGCGCCTCATAACGAGTCAGCCAGATCCTAGAGCGTAGGTGTTACAGATCTCTAGTGACCACACTGGGCCTCAGAGAAGTCTGGGTTTGGGTGGAGAGCACCTCTGCCCTTAGTGATACCCCACACAAACCTCTGACAGAAAACCTTGAATCATCTTCGAGAGCTGGTGTTCTGTTGCGGCATCTGGGACATAATGCTTAGCAACACTGAAAGGTGCAGTGTGCTATAAAGACTGCCAAAGGGCTAAGGAAATAGTTGGAAATGCACCGCCCTCTCGCCATATGATAAGATTGAGTGGGTGAAAGAAAAGTCAAAATCATGTACTTGCCCCCAGACCCAGGCAAAGATAAAGTGTGCTGGATGAACTGCCAATGCATCGGAGTAGGCTTCTCCAATGAAGTCCTTTTTTAGTGCCTATTCCCATAGCCACTCTTCAAGTCTTTCCAGAACATCAGAAGGGAAAATATCTTGCAAAAGGAGAAATGAAAGGTGTGTTTGTCTACATTAACACGAAGAAGAGGTGATGGCTGGAAGGATTAGAGTTAATCCAAACCTCTGGCATTGCTCTGGGAAAACCTCCAGACCATCGTTCTTTACCTGCCAAGTGTGAGGAAGGCATGGTATCAATAGTAAGACAGACACCACAGATCAGGGGTGTTTATTGAAGTTTAGGGTGAGATAAATGCCAATCTAATCCTAAATCTACAGATGGGAACAAGCTACGACCATCAAATAATAACGCAGTCCTAGTGGAGTCTCATCAAAATAAAAAGGGCCTATAGTACAAAAACCTATTTCCAATCCTTACCGCTAAATTCCAATAGTGTGAGGAAAAGAAAGCAATGTTCACAAAATGATAAGTCGGGATGTTCAGGCCATCGGCCTACCTTTCCCATGATTTTAGCATGGGACAAGGTGGTTCACTCGAGCATAGTACACTCTCTGGCGTCTTCGGCACGAGGTCAGGGCCTGATGTACCAAAACAAATGAAAAGTTACTTTACAAATACTCAAGTCAGGTGAGTCACTCTTCACCCTGGACCCCCCTCAGCCAGGCTCAGATCCTTTTTATACCACAATCTTTGGTTTGGGAACCCTCTTGTGGGCTCAGATCTTATCCTGCAATGCTTATAGAATATCTTTTCTCTGGTGACTCACGGTTCACCCCAGATGCCCCTCAGCCGGGCTCAGATCACTTTTTTACAATTAGTCTCCCTCAGGTGGGCTCGGACCAATTGCAGTTAATATTAGCTATCAAAGACGTTCGAATGTGCACAGGGTTTAGCTTGACGCATTGCAGAACCACTTTGATTTCACAGTTCACAATTTTACACTCTAAGTTTGATGCCTAACAGACCTTCGAATGAGCACCCACATGGCGCCGGACCACTCTCTATATGGCATCTACCTTGGTTTCAAAAGTTCAGTCACTCCTTGGATATTCAATTTTATTTGCGTCGCTCATCACATACGCCTTACACTCTGTTCTTTGCTAATTTCTTCATACAATGTTACTGCTTACAACCTTGGTTCTAACACAGATCGGTCTGCTATCAGTCTCCCTGACTCACCGGCTGTGCTGACTTTACTGCCGCTGCTTTGTTGCAGGACCCAAGAACAGTACCACGGCTGCAACAGCTCCTCCGCGCCTTGGCTATCGATGCAGGAGGGCCCCGGTTACCTTCAACACACACTGCACCTTTCTTCAGCTTTAATTCCTGGTTTTATGTTTCTTATTCTTGAGGGCGCTTATCGGCTCTTCTCCTAAAAGGTCAGGGGCACTTCCCTCCTTGCAACCCTCTGGTCTTGCCGTCTTTCACCTCCTATTTAAACTGCCATCTTGGAACTGCTGCTTCCTCGTGTGTTCTGCCTTGCTCAAAGTGTTCTTTCATGCTCTGCCTTTTATCCGTGTGGGGAAGTGTGATGGAAGTCAGGTGTGTGTAATTATCAGTAATTGCCAGACTCTGCCTGGCACTTGTGTTGGGACATGTCAGGTATACGGCTCGGGTGTTAGTCCGTGTTCTCTCACAGTGAACTGTCTATGAAAAAGTGTTTGTGTCGAGCAAAGGGGACGGGGGGATGAGTTCCTAAGTATTGTACCTAGTAGGATGGGGAAAAGGTGTTAGAGGAAAGGGGATGCCGCGTCTCACCGTTCAGTCTCCCACTCCCCGAAGACCCTTCATCCAGGTGATCCTCCTGCACTGGTCCACCCCCAGAAACTGGATCCAAAAGTATTGGCCGTGTCCTGGCCGAGTGGATGACAGATCCCCCAGGACTAGCGGGTGAGACACGTTCTGGGTTTTCACACAAGCCATTACAAAATGGGAAAGACCATATACAAACCATGCTTGGTCCCACCCCCAAAAGGGGCAGTCCAGGCCACACTGCTTGGTCATATCCCTTCTGCACGAGACCACAAGCATCCCCAAACATGTTTCAGCCTTGTTTGACCTCATCAGTGAGGAGTAGCTTGTGTATCTAGGACCAGCAGACTCAGGCCCCACGTCTGGGCATACCCGTGCCACTCGGGGTGACTACACCAAAACAAAAGGTGATGGCTTGGAGGTTTGGCTTGGAGGTTTAGAATTAATCTTAACCTCTGGCATTGCTCTAAGCCACCCTCCAGACAATCGTCGCCTGCCAAGCCATTACAAAAGGGGAAAGGCCATATACAAATCAGGCTTGGTCCCACCCCAAAAGAGGCAGTCCAGGCCACATTGCTTGATGGCATCCCTACTGCACAAGACCACAAGCATCCCCAGACATGTTTTGGTTTCGGTGGCCATCATCAGTGAGTAGTAGCTTGGGTCTCTAGGCTCAGCAGGCACAGGACCCACGTCTGGGCATACCCGTCCCACTCTGGGTGACTAAAGCAAACCAAATGAGTGGTGAATGGTTGCCTGGAGGTATAGCATAGGGAAAGATTAATTCTGAATTATCCAGCCATCACCTCTTATGGTTTGCTGTTGTCACCTCGAATTGAACGGATATGCCAAAATGTGGGTGCCAAGCCTGGTAGGACTAGATACCCAAGCTGCATCTCACTGATCACGCCCCACGAGGCCAAAACATGTCTGGGGATGCTTGTGGTTTCTTGCAGGAGGAATGGGACCTAGCAGTTTGGGGGTGGGGCCAAGTCTGATTTTCATATGGTTTTTCCCCTTCTGTAATGGTTTGGCAGGCGAAGAACAATGGTCTGAAGGGTTGCCCCGAGGTATGCTGGATGTTACCTTCCAGCCATCACCTCTTTGGTTGTGCTGGTTTACATTGCCTGGGCACGTGCAGCGGTGTGAATATTTGCTTCCTGATGGCAGATTAAAGGATAGTGCAGCATGATAACCACACTAGTTATTCCTAAATGATAACCACACTAGTTATTCCTAGCCAAGTTTTGTGCTGGTCTTAGAGTTGTAAACAAAGGAGATTATTCTGTTTTCTTGGCAAGGATAAGAACAGTTCCTGCAACTGAGTATTACATTCTTTGATACAATTTAAAAAAAGTAAAAGAAATGCAGAGAAGAAATATTAGCTGGTGCTTTTGGAATTTTGTTGCACTTTAGTAGGTAAAGTGTCTTGGTACTGTTATTCTACTTTGCAGCTACCTTTTGAACTTTATGATGTTAGTACTGCTACTGAAATCGCTATAAAACGAGAGCACAACCAACCGTAAAGTTCAGCTGCATATCTATTAGTTAATTCATTAAACTCACCTATACCACTTGGGGTCTCGGGGTGCACTGAGAAAACAGGTGCGTTTCAAGTATGTGATAGAGGGGGACCTACGGGGAAAGGGAAGATTATTCCAGGTTTAGCCGCTTGATCAACAAAGCGTCTGCCCCCAGCTGCTGCAAGATGAAGGAAGGGGATGCAGGGGAGGAGCTGGCTACCGCTTCTTGGCCATCTCTGGGGAGGCAGGGGAGGAGCTGGCTACCGCTCCTTGGCCATCTCTGGGGTTGCTTTCTCGAACATTTGGTTGTGGGTTATTTGGGAGCCAAATTATTCTGGCACTTAAATGTCAGACTTCCTACTTTGAAAATAATTTGTGCTTTGACGTTCAGCCAATGGGAAGTTCTGGCATCCAGCATGGTAAATAACCAATTTGTTCAGTTTTCCTTATACAAGGGTCATGGGATTAATAATTAACATGTGTTTTCTTTTATAACCAGGTCCACTTATTGTCACTACCGTCTTTTCATTAAGAAAAAAAGATGAGGAAGACCCGAGTCACATGGACAGCCAGGAGTCAGTGGACAGAATTCATGGTATTAATATCTTTATTTAAACAGCAGTAGAAGGCGGGCAGTTGCATTTTGGACATGTTGCATTTGATGGGTCAATTTGAACAAGAGGCTGAGGGAAGTGGTCTTTCCATTATTGAGTCCAGAGGAGATGAGAACACTGATGATGGGCCGCCCATGGGGGAACGAGAAGAGGTGAAGATGAGAGCACTGACGATGGGCACTCCGTGCGGGAGGGAGACGAGCTGAAGGATGTTCCTGCAGGTGCTTAGGAAGAAGAAGCAGGTGCTGATTGCATTGCTGACTAGGCATACAACAGAGGATACCCAAGCCTTTGTCTAAATACGAGGGGGAAGGACAGGTTGAAGAGATAGAGGGCCATAGTCGGGGGGAGTTTTGATAAATAGAGCTTCTGTTATGTCCTTGTTGTGTATCTCACATTCAGTCATGGACACCTGGCGTGCAACTAAGGAGAAGTGTTCCTGCGGATCCAGGAGCTAATCGATTCTGAAAAGGATGTGGGTGTCATCGACACAAGAACAGAAAGTTAGGCCAAGGGATGAACATGGTCATTAAAGAGGAGAGGCAGGAGAGACCCCTTGGGGATTCTGCAGGTGGGGGGCTGTGCCTGTATTGGAAAGTCAGGAGGGCTACGATCATGAATCTGCCCCAAGTAAAGAGTCGGTCCAGGAGAGCGCAACACCTTGGAGCAGACTCTAGAAAGGAGGATGGGACTGTGAACAGAGCAGAACGCCGCTCAGAGGTAAAATGAAGGCTCTGGCACCTCTGGCTTCTGCAATGACATGGGGATAACAAACACTGTCCTACAGTGGGAGAAGAAACCAGCCTAGTTATTGTTGTGAAGGTGTTTAGCTTAAAAGAAGGATTCAAGTTCAAGGGTGATGTTCCTTCCTAGGACTTGGGCATTTAGTGCAAGTTAGAGATTTGACAATCATTTTTATGGGGTGAAAGGATAGAGGGGGGAACAGTTTTACATTTCCAACTACATTGACTGTGCACGTCTCCAATCTCTCAGGCCTATGGGTGATGGACAAAGTAACTCTATTCACATCTTCATGGAGCCGTTGCAAAGAATATCCATCACAATTTTCTTCCTTCCGCCTGCTCACCCTCAGGCATGATGAGTTTGTTTGTTTGTTTATTACTTGTATTGCGCACCAGACCCTCAGGTATCAGGGCGCATTACAAAAGGAGACTTACAGATTAGTTACACAATTTTCTCATACCGATACGATCACATATTAGTTACATAACGGTGTCACAGTGTCATGTAGTACAGGCGAGATTACATAATGGCAAAATGTCAGAATAACACACAATTATGATTACGAGCTGGTAGCAAAGTAGAAAGAAATCATATACATATGTCCAAATTTGGTTCATGATTAGTCGTGCATGGGGGGAATCGAGGCAAGGCATTATTTATCTGGATCCTTGAGCCATGCTATCATGTTCTGGCGGAATTTAGAATATGTTTGATCCTCTCTAAGAAGTGGAGGTAATGAGTTCCAGAGTGAGGCGGCTTTGACCTGAAAACAACACCCCCCTACTCTGGAAAGTTTGAATCTTGGGACCAGCAGGCTATTGATTCTGGATGATCTGGTATGTCTGATATGGGTCGTTTTGGTGAGTCTCTGTGCGAGATAGCATGGTGCGGCATTGTTTAGACATTTGAAAGTCAGTGAGGCAACTTTAGCTGGATTTTTCATAAGTAGAGAGACGATTATTTCGTTATCTGGTTTCAGATATATGCTCATTTCTGGAAATTCCAAGAGCTGCTCTCAAGGTGTTATTCTGTAGCACCTGGATTCTAATGATAGTTGCTTTGTTTGCTCCAATGTACAAAGCAATAATCCAACTTCGACAGGATGAGCGCTCTTGCCAAGGTGATACAACTGTGGTTGGAAAGGAAGGGTTTACCTGCTCTAATTAATTTGCAGGTATATGCGGTGGTGGAGGCCATCACATTGACCTGCTTATAGAATGAGAGGGTGGAGACCAGGTGGACCTCCAGAGTTTTCACCTCGTTAGCGGTGGTGACAAGGTTATTATCTATGTTGAAAGATGAGTATCTTGGTCCCAATTTCTTAAGGGTGGAGGTAGTGCCCAAGATGATAATCTCTGTCTTCTCATCATTCAGGCATAGTCCATGAGTGGCCATCCATGCCTGAATGATGAGATACACACTGTTCACCAGGGCCAAATCCTTTTCATAATCCCCAGTAAGTGGTAGGAGAATCGGGGTATCATCTGCATAGTTAGTGTAGGTGATACCAAGATGGTATCGATCATCAAAAAGGGGCTTCGTGAAAATATTGTATAACGTAGGAGAAACCCATGAACCCTGGGGCACTCCACAAGTGATTGGGCTAGGGTCAGCAGCAGCTGTGGGGGAAAAGACTCTCATAGTCCTATTGTTGAGAAAGGATTGGATCCAGATCAAGGCTTCGTCAGAGAAATGGGCAGCCGAGACCAAGTGACTGCAGAGGACCTTGTGGTCCACAAGGCCGAATGCCGCTGATGGGTCCAATAGGAGGAAGAGTGCTGACTTTCTTAGATCCCTGAGCTTGTCAATTTGGGCCTTGAAGTCAATTAAGGCTGTTTCCGTCTGTGCTGAGGGCGGAAACCAGACTGACGGGCTCCTAGCAAATGGTGTGTCTCCAAGTAGTTTTGTATTTGTGAGTATGCCATTTTGTCTAGAATTTTTAGAAGAAATGGCACTGTAGTGATTGGGCTGTAGTTGGTGGATATGGCGGGGTCAAGAGTCTGTTTTCTAAGTAGAGGCAGTACCCAAGATTCTTTGAGGTTGCTTGGAATGGTACCAGTAGTGAATGACGCATTGATAAGTTTGGTAATAAAAGGGGCCAGGTCTCTGGCTGCATCCTTTATAAGTTGAGCTGGGCATTGGTCTCCCTTGCAGTTTGAGGGTTTGAGTGATGAAATAGTTTTCTCAGTCTCAAAGATGGAGACTTTGGAAAACTTGAATCGCATATGGTGTGGGAGTTTTTTGGAGGTAGAGATGGAAGGGGAGTTGTTATCGGAAGGTATGGAATTAAGAGAGGCTTTTTTCTTTGCAATTTCAACCTGTAGGGTTGAGACTTTATTAGCCAATGCTTGTTGAATGTTAGTACACCAAGATTTACCTTTTACACAATTATCAGGTACCGGGGTAGGGGTTTCCAATTCCTTCAGGATGATTAAAAGTTCTTTTGTACTAGACTTTGCTTGGAAGATTCTGGTGTTGTAGGTGTCCCGTTTGGCCTGTATTATTTCATTTTTGTAGAGAGCGGTTATATTGTTATAGATTAGTTTTGTTTTCATCAGTGGGTTGTAGTCTCCACGATCCCTTGCATTGTCTTTTTTTTGTACATAGAGTTTTCAAATGTGGTGTGATCCAGGAGTTGAGGTGGGCTATAGGCTTTCCTTGCCTCAATTTCAAAGGTGCGATTGAATCAAGGGAAGTCAACATCATTTTATTGTATTCGTTCACCAAGGATTCTGGGGCCAAGTTGTCTGGCAGGGAGTTGAGTTTAGGGAGAATAAGAGGGAGAAGGTTGTCAGAGGTAATGTTCTTTTTATTCCTTGTAGGGATAGGCGGAGCCATTTGAGTGGGAGTTGATGTCGGTCTTTTAGTCGCTAGAGGGAATGCCACAAGGTAATGGTCGGACCAGATTTGAGGAGAGATTGACTAGATGGAGGCGTTGCAGTTATCTGCCACTCAATCCAGTATCCTTCCATTTTTGTGAGTAGAGTGCAGAACTCTTTGGGTGAAGCCAAGTTCGGTCAGAATATTAGCCGTACTGGTATCATGGAGGTCTTTGGGATCGTTGAAGCCTAAGTTAAGGTCCCCTAGTAAAATGACTTGGGAGGAGCTTTTTAGGTTATTCAACAAGATATTAGATAGGTCTTCCTCAAAGGTACCCGTAGCGCCTGGTGGTTGGTAAATCAGATGGATAGTGAGAGTCTGGGAATTATTAATGCACAGTTTGGCTGTGAGGTTTTCACAAGATGTAATATCAGAGGGGGGAACTAACCTAATAGAGAGGTTGGCTTTAGCAATGAGGGCTATGCCACCTCCACGTGCCTCCTTTATATCAGATCTAAGAATAGTGTAACCATTTGGTATGGCTAACATAAGGGCAGGACCTGCTGCGTTGTGTAGCCAAGATTCTGAGATAGCCAGAAAGTCAAGGTTGTCATTTTGGATAAGGTTGGCTAGCTTCATGGCATGTGAAACCATCGATCTAGCATTAATGAAGGCAGCCTTAAGGTTGGAGTTATTCGGTAATGGGGTGTTAGCTTCTAGTCGGGTAGTCTTAGTCTTAGAGGTTATCATTGCTTTGAGAGTATTGTAAGGTCTTTCAGTCCTAATGTTAGGTATTTTGTTAGGTAACATAGTCTTTCTGTCATTGGTAGAGGGGAGTGTTCTGGCTGGTGGTTCGACTAGTTTAGTTAATCTATAGCGCAGTTTTAGGTTTCTATCAGTCTTATTACATGGTTGTGTGATATAATAGGAAGGCTGTTGAAATCTTGCTCCATTATTAATGAAGGTAGGTAATTGGACGTAAATCTGGGTAGACTGGGTCATAGTTGTTGTGTGAACTGGGCAATGGCAAGGCAGCAATACTCTGTATAAATCTTCTATGTACAAGCTAGAACATTGAATAATGCCACAGAGAGTAGAAGGAACTTTGCATAATACATTTTGTAGTGGCACAGTGGAGAAATGAGGCTTATATTGCTATGACAGATGCTGGTAGACTCAATGCTACTGTACAGAGGATACAAAGCAGTTGTATACAATAACTTAAGCAACAAGGGATATACATGCATAGGCGGAATCTGATTGGATCACATGTTGTAGGATAGGCTGGCCTAATGCGAGCGGTGTCGTAGGGATAGACTAGCACTGTATGAGTGACCGGGATATGCTGATTTAAGTAAAAAAAAAAAAAAACAAGTCATGAAAGTTAACAGGCGGTTGAGCTAGGCACTGTACTTGTGAGATATGCAAATCACAACAGCAAGGTATTTACTCGTGCAATGTTATGCTATGGGCAGTGAGGAGGTAAGATAGGGGTAGTCAGTTAGTGAGCAACATTATGTCCTTATATAAACAATTGTTCGGATAGAGCATGTCTATGTTTCGGGCGGAAGTAAGAATCGTGGTTCAGGGCTGTACACTGGTGACAGCGAGACTGACCACTACTCCGTAATTCATACTCGGGGAAATTTTACCTTGGTTTATTCTAAGGTGAACGGGCAGCATACCTTGCCTCCAGACTCCTTAGGCGCAGACAGGCGCAGACAGAAGTAAACCCTTATGGTGGACGCCCTTAGTAGTGCACTGGCTCTCGCCTTCCGGTTGCGAGCAGCCTAAGATTTTAGCACGTGTCAGCCAATCCTTGGTGATCACGGTCGCTTAGCAACAAAGGACGCTCATAGACAGGCCGCCACCTTAGGTCGGGCCGTCCTCGTGGTTGTGAGGAGATCTACAGCTATGGATGGTGTCGGAAACTGCACAAAATCAAATAAGTAAAGCTCAGGATGCGGGCATAGCGTGCTTACCAGCACATGGTGGATTGCCACTCACTCTTCGTAGGTTGATTCGCAGGGGAACGGGCCCCTGCCCCTCCAAGGAAGTTGCAGCAAGATCAGGGAGCGGGCTCCTGCCCCTCCGACGACGCAGCAAGTAGTGATGTATGTGTTGTATGTTGTATGTGTTGTAAGTAGAGTTGATCAGAAGGCATATGCGGTGTGGCCAGTAAGGGGTGGTCTTCAAGGGGAGAGCCAAAAAATATTAGCAGGTCAAATGACGTTTAAGAGACCATCATCGTAAATAGAATAGACGGATGAAGAAGGAAGGTGCAAGCTGGAGAAGCAGTGGGGGGGTTAAATGTGGGAGGGAGAACTGATTTTGTGATGAATAGCTTAGCTGACTGGTAATGAGATATGATATGATAAGACATTTGTAATGCGCCTATACACCAGTGTTTCAAGGCGCGACGAGGCAGGGAGGGGGGGACAAAGGCAAGCCAGACAACGATCCTACTAGGCCACGTGTCATTCAGATCGCGCAAGTGCCTAGGCAGAGGGGGAAGGGAAAGTGCAAGGGGAACGGGAGAGGGGAAAGTGCAGTACAGGGGTAGTAGAATAACAGGATAAATAAGGGCCAGCTGGTGGCAAGTGCAGGGTAAGTGCAGACAAGTGCTGGTGGGGGGGGGGGCTGTAGGGATACAGAGACAGTCCTGCAGTGCAATGGTTGCCAAGGGAGGCAGTGCAAGGGGAGAGTGGCTGGG
This sequence comes from Ambystoma mexicanum, assembly GCF_040938575.1. Lineage (NCBI taxonomy): Eukaryota > Metazoa > Chordata > Amphibia > Caudata > Ambystomatidae > Ambystoma > Ambystoma mexicanum. The sequence continues at coordinate 1,537,647,683 of NC_090931.1, forward strand.
CCAGGGACCGAGATCGGTGAGAGTGGCCCAGTTGCAGATTCAGTGCAGTTTCAGTCAGGAATTTAGCAGGGGAGAGGGGGAGAGAAAGCAAAAGCAAAGAGGAAGGTTTTGAGGTGCTTCGGGAACCGGAGATAGTTCTCCTCAAGTTTCAGGAAGGCTGTTCCAGAGGGAGGACCCTGCCGTGGAGAGAGATCTACCCCCACCTCGTTGCTTAGAGAAGCGGCTGACCCTGAGGGAGTTGGAGGCGGATGAGCGAAGAGCTCGAGAAGGAAGATATTTAGGAAGAAAGAGTTGAAGGTATTTTGGCCCCAAGCCCCAGAAGGCCTTGTGGACAATGCAGAGGGGTTTCAACTTAATCCTCGCAGCCACTGGGAGCCAGTGCAGAGATTTTAGTCCTGGAGAGATACGGTCCCTGGACTTGAGGCCAAGGACAAGTCTCGCAGTCCTGTTCTGGATGAGTTTCAGAGGGCGGGGAGTAGAGGCAGGAAGATTTAGATAGAGGCTGTTGCAGTAGTCCAGTTTAGAGAGAACCAGGGCTCTGGAGACTGTGATCTTCTCGGGGAAGGAGAGGAAAGGAAGAATACCTCTGAGGAGGTGCAGCTGGTAGTGTGACTTCTTAGAGACGTCAGATATGTGAGGAGAGAAGGAGAGTGTGGAGTTGAAGATGACCCCAAGGTTTTTTGCCTTACAGGTAGGAGCAGGAAGAGGGCCAAGAGAAGCCGGCCAGAGAGCTGCAGGGAAGGAGGGAGTGGGTGTGCCGATGAGTAGAATCTCAGTCTTGCTGGCATTAAGTCAGAGGTCATTGGCGGCACACCATTCCTGGATAGCAGACAGACAGTCAGAGATGAGGGAAGGAGAGGAGGAGGCCGAGGGTAGCCTGAAAATGAGCTCGGTATCATCCGAATAGCACTGAAAGTTGGGGCAGAGAGCGGCGATGCGGTGGGCAAGGAGTGCCAGATACTGGTTGAACAGCCAGGGAGAGAGGTTAGATCCCTGGGGGACACCACAGGTAGAGAAAAAGATGTCAGAGAGGAAGGACCCCAGTTGGACCTGGGAGGGTCGATTGGAGAGGAAGGAGGTCAGCCACGCCAGAGCCTGACCAGTGATACACAGGTTATCACAGAGATGGTTGAGCAGGATGGCATGGTTGACAGTATCAAAGGCAGAAGAGAGATTGAGTAAAATGAGGACACAGGGGAGATTAGAATCAAGGTTGGAGAGCAGGTATTCACGGATGTTCAGGAGAGCAGTTTCTGTGCTTCTGGCAGCTCTGAAGCCAGACTGATGGTTGTGAAGACAACCAACAGATTCAGCATGGAGATTAAGCTGGGAGATGGCCAGTTTCTCCAGGAGCTTGCCCAGGAATGGAGTGATGGAGATGCTGGGCAGGAGGGGTCAGAAGTTTCTTAAGAAGAGGGTGCACAAGGGAGTGCTTAAGGGGGGATGGGAAGACTCCAGAGGTGAAGGAGTGATTTCAGAAGTCAGCCAGGGCAGGAGCCAGGGAGTCGATGTAGTCCTTGATAGTTTTGGAGGAACAGGGGTGAACCTGTTTTGATGACTTTCATAGATCGGACTTGTCTGGAGACCTCGTCGTCAGAGAGAAGGGGAAAGGCAGAGAAGGAGGGAGGAGGGGTGGCTGCAGAAGGGCCAGAGGAAGAGCAGGGAATAGAGGGAGGGAGGCAGGTGATAGGAGGAGAGTGGGGACAGGATGTCCTGAGTTTTTGAAATGAAGTGAGAAGCCAGTGCAGTGCAAAGGCCCTGGGAGGGGACAGGAGAGGTAGAGACTGCAGCAGGGTTGGCCAGTTCCTTGCAGATTTTAAAGAGTTCAGCCGAGTTGTTAGATGCCGCAGAGATGCGGGCTTCAATAAGGGCTCTCTTCTTGGTGAGAACGGAGAGCCGGTATTGCCTTTGGAGCAGACGGCAGGCCAGTTTGTCAGAGGATGAACATGAAGCACACCATTTCCTCTCTGCCACCCTGCACTTGCGTTTTAGGGTGACGAGATCCGAGTCATAACAGGAGTTACATTTGGCTTTGGGCTTCAGGCGGATTCTCATGACAGGGGCAAGGATATCAAGAGTATCAGATATAGCAGAGTGGAGAGTGGAGAAGGCTGTGTCAGGGTGGGAGTCAGCCGAAGGGGGAGTGGGGATGAGAAGGTGGCGGCGAAAGCCTCAACTGACACGCGCTTTGTGGGTCGGATGACCGAGAAGGAGGGTGGCAGTGATGAAGGTGGCTTTGCCTGAGGGGTAGGGAGGGTGAGGTGGGAGGATAGGTGTTAGGGAGAATTCTCTGTTTAGGCTGAATTTCCTAGCCTAGTGAGTCCCCCAGCAGCTTTGCTGGATTTTTGGGGTTTATTTTTTTCTCCTGCCAAGAGTGAGACTCTTTTACCCTCACTCTTGGACATGATTTGAGTGTGTTTCTTTGACTCTAGATGTGTTTAATGGGCGATGGGGTCTCCATAGGGCTTCATGTGTTTTTGTAAAATGTGTTACACAGCACCCTCAGTAGAGTAACACAGGGGTGTCATAGTGACCCCCAAAGATAGACTCCATACCCTGGGACTGACTACTGTCTCCCAGGGCATGTAAAGTCACCATTGACTTTACCAGTCTCAAATTCTGAACAGAACCAGTACAAACCATCATATTGTGGACGTACTGGCCGTGGCAATTCGATTGTCCCCCCTGATCGAGTTTTGGCTGGTGGCAGTGGATACTACTTTTTATATTCGACCGCGAATATATATCTATGGGATTTCCCATTGTTCGAGGCTACCAACTTTAATTATTTAAATCCTATAGCCTCGAACATACCGCTGGTTTATTTATTTAATATTAATTCTCTGGTTGGTATTTTTTGCCCGAACTCGGTTCTAAAATGGCGTTTGTGTTCGCTTCTGTGACTCCAACCCAAGTTGAGCCCTTTGTTCCACTTTTTGGCGGGCTTCTCCACAGAAGCCCTCCAAAGTGGTGCCACTCTGTCTGGGGTACTTAGGAGGGGTGGAGGGGGATTTAGGCACCCTGGACTGAGTTGCCTAGGCAACTCAAGTTGCACTCCATCCTGATTGGCCCAAGTGGTGAGCCGGCCGGCGCACCACTTAGCATGTTTGAGTGATAGCTAGGCTGAGTGAATTGGGGTTTTCTGCATAAAAGCAGGGCTTTGGGGACTGGAACTTTAGAAGTCGCCACAGAACCTACAAATCTGATGAGGGAGAAGCTGAGCCGACCTGCTACGACGACCCCACCGGTGGATCCCTGCTGAACCGTCTCACCACTTTTCCCAACGACAGAGGAGATCTCCAGCCCAGAGAGTCTTCTTCCTTCGACTGGTGGGGATAACCAGTCTGCTTCCTTTTTCGATTCCTGGAGCATCTCGTGGCCGCCTTGCCTGTGCCAAGCACCCCGGCAACCGGGATACCACGTTTTACCACTACCGCGAATCAAAGGGTAGTACCTTTAACCGGAAAACTCTGCGGCTGGTTTCTTCCCTGGCAGTGCAATGACCTTCATCTTTCCTCCACGTCGATCTCCTCTTCCTCTGGACGAAGCCGCGACTTGCACCCGCTGCCAGGAACAACTGCCCCCGCTGGAGGATCCTTTCCACATAAGGTACCGTGTTCCGCCTGGCTTCCCTTGCAACCGACTGTACGGGGTAGATTTAGCCCCCGGCTTTCGACCCTGGGTTAGCCTGGGACACCCTGGCTAAACTTTTCTGAGCCTAACTAAAACCTTCCTGAACTCCCTGCAACACCTTTTAAGCCTGTTGTCATTGTGTGCTCTTGGGTGCATTTGTGCCCTGCTCTCTCTAAGAGTGGGCCCGGCATATGGACTTTGGCTCACAAGTAACTTTTGACTTTCCTGCCTTGCTTAAGAGTTCCTAAGTATTAGTGTGGTGTATTTTCCTACATTCTGCCCTTTTCCCTCCCTTTTTTGTTAACTTATTGGAGTGCCATCTATAGTTAAGCACTCGCCTCTGTCTGGAAATAAGTGGTGTTAACTAAGATTTGTCTGATAAGGAATAAGGGATGTATATATAATAATGGTAACTGTGTTTAGAGTGATTTACAATAAGAGTGCTGGAGTGTTTCAATAAGTGTTTTTAAATAAATAATTATATACCTTGATACCAAAGCTCTGGTCAGCGTTTGCTTGTGCTATTGTGTCTGAGTGCATATTGTGTATACTTTACATACTGCCTAACTCTTCTTGAGGGAAGTCTGACTGCTCAGCCACAGCTACCAGGTAAATCTGGGTGGTACAGACTGCTACCAAGTGGGTTTACTGCCAACACCTGTAGTCCTAAATCTTTTGCAGTGGTCCCCAGGGGAACTGCACAGGTTTCTGCCTAACAATAGGAGAAAGTGACCACAGAGCTTTCCAGTACTGCTTGTCTGTGCAATATTATTGGAGTCTTTTTTTTTTTTTCTGGTGCTTCGTGGGTGCTTAGTTTCCTTCAAGGTGGCAACCTGGTTGATGGCGGTGCAGTGCAAAGGAGAGAGTTCAGCGAGGCATGGATATAAGCTGGACAGGGGTCAAAGGGAGAGTCTAGTTAAGCTCAGGATGACGGGAAATAGGGAGAGGTGTGAGATTTTCTTCCAAGGGCTGGATTGTGCTGTGGGTAGTGGAGTGGAAAGGGCAGGAGAATAGAAGAAGGATTAAAGATCAGATGCAGGGGGGGCCCTAGGAGTGGCTGGTAGGGGTGCAGTGGAAATCTGCTTCTGGTCTTAGACCCAGGGCTTCCGTGTTGTGGGCAAAGGCATAGGCAGAAGTGTGTCTGGTGGCTCAATCCATGCATTGAAGTCACCAAGAATCAGGAGGTAAGAAGTTGCACCGTGGTGTCAGCAAAATTATCATTGAAAGCAGCATGCTGGCCTGTCGGGTGGTATCACAGAAAGCAGCATGCTGGCCTGTCAGGTGATATCATTGAAAGCAGCATGCTGGCCTGTCAGGTGATATCATTGAAAGCAGCATGCTGGCCTGTCAGGTGATATCATTGAAAGCAGCATGCTGGCCTGTCAGGTGGTATCATTGAAAGCAGCATGCTGGCCTGTCAGGTGATATCATTGAAAGCAGCATGCTGGCCTGTCGGGTATCATAAAAAGCAGCATGCTGGCCTGTCGGGTGGTATCACAGAAAGCAGCATGCTGGCCTGTCGGGAGGTATCATAGAAAGCAGCATGCTGGCCTGTCAGGTGGTATCATAGAAAGCAGCATGCTGGCCTGTCAGGTGATATCATTGAAAGCAGCATGCTGGCCTTTAGGGCGGTATCATTAAAAGCAGCATGCTGGCCTGTCAGGTGGTATCATTGAAAGCAGCATGCTGGCCTGTCAGGTGGTATCATTGAAAGCAGCATGCTGGCATTTAGGGTGGCATCATTGAAAGCAGCATGCTGGCCTGTCGGGTGTCATTGAAAGCAGCATGCTGGCCTGTCGGGTATCATAAAAAGCAGCATGCTGGCTTGTCGGCTGGTATCAACGAAAGCGGCATGCTGGCCTGTCATATGGTGTCATTGAAAGCAACATGCTGGCCTCTCATGTGGTATCATTGAAAGCAGCATGCTGGCCTGTCGGGCGGTATCATTGAAAGCAGCATGCTGGCCTTTAGGGTGGTATCATTGAAAGCAGCATGCTGGCCTGTTAGGTGGTATCATTGAAAGCAGCATGCTGGCCTTTAGGGCGGTATCATTGAAAGCAGCATGCTGGCCTGTCAGGTGGTATCATTGAAAGCAGCATGCTGGCCTGTTGGGTGGTATCATTGAAAGCAGCATGCTGGCCTTTAGGGCGGTATCATTGAAAGCAGCATGCTGGCCTGTCAGGTGGTATCATTGAAAGCAGCATGCTGGCCTGTTGGGTGGTATCATTGAAAGCAGCATGCTGGCCTTTAGGGCGGTATCATTGAAAGCAGCATGCTGGCCTGTCAGGTGGTATCATTGAAAGCAGCCTGCTGGCCTGTTGGGTGGTATCATTGAAAGCAGCATGCTGGCCTGTCAGGTGGTATCATTGAAAGCAGCATGCTGGCCTGTCAGGTGGTATCATTGAAAGCAGCATGCTGGCCTGTTGGGTGGTATCATTGAAAGCAGCATGCTGGCCTTTAGGGCGGTATCATTGAAAGCAGCATGCTGGCCTGTCAGGTGGTATCATTGAAAGCAGCATGCTGGCCTGTTGGGTGGTATCATTGAAAGCAGCATGCTGGCCTTTAGGGCGGTATCATTGAAAGCAGCATGCTGGCCTGTCAGGTGGTATCATTGAAAGCAGCCTGCTGGCCTGTTGGGTGGTATCATTGAAAGCAGCATGCTGGCCTGTCAGGTGGTATCATTGAAAGCAGCCTGCTGGCCTGTCGGGTGGTAAATGATGAGAACAAGGAAGATAAAGGGGTTTAGAAGGACAGAAGTGCACAAGTAAGCATTCAGACAGGGACAGGGCGGCAGTGCTTGTAGAGGGAAGGGTGGTCCTGTGGATGAAATTGCCAGCAAATATTTGTGGCTTGGTGTAGCTTTCCCTGTGGGGTGGTGAAGCTGCAGGTTGAGCTCCGAGTAGACGTGGAAGGTATTCTCTCTGTTGGGGATATGCAGAACAGAGATTGTAAAGCTAGAGAGCATGATCAGACGTGATGTTGAGGCGAGTCCAGTTGTGCAAAGAGGCACTGCAGTACTGATGATGGGGGAACTTTATTCAGAGCTGGTAACGGGCACATTGCCAGCAGATGTTGCATAGAAGAAATACTAGTCCAAGTCACCGGGGCAGGAGCGGTGAGGAGGAAGGCAGAATACTTGGCAGAATACTACCTAAAAGACAGTTCGTAGCAGCTTCAAGTCGTGCAAGTCAGAAGAAATCAAAAGTTCCTGTGGATACTTTCTATTCTCTAGGAAGGAAGACACAAGAAGGCTTACCCAACGCTGGAGACACTGTTAAAGAACTCTCTAAATGGATGCAATCAGCAGCTTGAGTTGGAGGTAAGGGGAGGTTGCCCTAGACAACTCTACCTGCACTCTAATGCTCTGGAGCGATTTTCTGGAATCAGGTATGCAATAGCTTTTTCCCACAGGACCTTTGCTTAGAAAAGAAAATGCATGCTGGATGCTCTGCGATGTTGCCGCTCTGGACCCGACCTCCAGATTCCTTAGTCAGGTGACTGAACACAGGACAACAGACGGAATCTCTCAGCAGCAGTCTCAAGGGAGGACCTTCGGCACGACTTTCAACAGCTTCTTGGTTCACTCTACGGTTTTTGCACCTTTTCTGCAGCACCGGTCAATCTTCTTTGCTTCCTGCAGTCCTGCACTCTGATGAGGGGGTCTGGGCAAGTTGAATCAGATCTCTGGAGTGCCTCTGGAGTGTCCTTGAGGGCTCAGCAAAGATTTGGATGGATTCCGCCTTTCCACGATGATGCATCCGAAATGGGCAGCAGGTCTCCTTGTATTGGGGTTCCGCAGCGGTGGAAACTCACAGGACCTCGGGAGATGGCTCAAATCAAAGTTAATCTTGGGAATGGTTGCTCCCACCAGCCAAAGGGAAGGAGTTGTCCTCTTCGGAGCTCCTCTGTCGCACAGAAAACATGGTCAGGACAGCAGTGGTCGCTTCAGTGTTGCAAAGGGTCTGCATGCGTCTCTGGTCATCGTCTTCTTCGGTTACTTCAGCTTCCAGAGGTCAACTTGCTTTTCACTCCAGAAGCCTCGCCTTGCATACAGTTCCAGCATACACTCCTTTGCAATCTCTCTCAGCATTTTACAGAAAGGGGTGTTTGGCTGTCCAATCAGGACTGCCAGACCCCCAGTGGGAGCTGGTTCTATTTAGGCACTCTGGCAGACAAAGGACAGGGGGATGGAAAAGTCCTCCCCCACTTCCTATCTGCCCAGACACTCTGGAGCCTAGGAGGGGACACCCAAGGGTTCCAGAAAAAAGGCAAAACCCACACGGAGGCCTCCCACTCCCAGAATGGTAGAAGGGGTAACAAAGAACACCCACGCTAGTAATGGTGAAAAAAGAAGGGAGGCCCTCAACTTGGTACTTGGGTGCCCCTATTGTGCACTACCGAGGCTATGGACATAGCATGCGGTATAAAAATAGTTGGTAGAACACGTCCACTGCCACAAGCCATAACTAGGCGATTCTCTATGTGACTAGAAAGTCACAGGAGCAGTGAGAAGGGGGATACTAGGTATCCCTCTGGCACTCCACAGAAGGTGGTGTGCGCCAGTCTCTCAGACTATACAGTTCTCCAGCATGGGGTCTGGCATGGATTCACATGCTCATGAATATTCCCCGTCGTCAGGCTGGGAATCCTCGGTAAAGAAAAAACCAGTATCAGTTTCGTTTCTGATCTGTCTTTCGTAGTAATAACCAATCACTGGTCTCTGCGTCATACTGACCACAGCCAATGACTGCCCTCTACCTAAGCACCGCCTCTGGCAGCCATCTTCAGATTTTTACCGCACGTTCATGTGTTGGGATCCTCGTGCTATTGCTCTCGAGCGTTAGTGCTATTTTTTCGCGCTTTTTACAAAAAACTTCGATTCTTTCGGTCAAAAGAGCCTCAAGCTCCACCGATCCTACATCCGATCAACGGGGACCCGTGTCGGATTCATCTGTGCCCCTCAAGGGTGAAGATTTCGTCGAGCTACACTTCGGAGGACTCCAGAAGCTTCTCAGGCCCTGTCTCGGAGATGGCCCAGGAGAAGGGAAGCTCGACGCCCGGAAAGCTGTTCAGGGTCTGCCCTGGATGCCAGCTGCAGAACGTCTTCAAGGAGGACGAACACTCTTTCTGCCTTTACTGCCTTCATGAGGACAAGACGCACGTGGAGAAGGACTGTGCGTTTTGCGGCAACATGTCGGAACGGACCATGAAGGACCGCCATCAACGTCTCGCCAACTGGCTGGAGGGTAAGAGCCCGTCTGGCGAGAAGAAGAAGAAATCCGAGCGGTCTTCTAAGACCTTTGAGGGCGCCCCGGCGACGGGGGCCCAACATAAGGCCAAGCACCGCGAGTCCGCTGGCACCGGGAGCGCCGAACGGTCGGGCTCTGCGGGCGCCAGGCAGGGCGCACCCTCCCCGGCACCATCAACCACGAGCCAACGCTCTGGGTCGGGTAAGAGGAAGGCCGAGCACCCGGCGAAGCTCCTGGAGAGGCCCCGGTCGAGCTCTAAGGCAGAGGAGGAGCGTGGCAGTGCCCCCTCCCTCAAGGATAAGGCGGTGAGCGCACCTAAGGTGGTGAAGGCCTTGATCCATCCGACCAAGCCCTCTATCGAAACGGTCGCGGCGGCCCTGGCTCAGCCTGTGGTGGCTGCACCAGTGGTGGCGACCTCAGGGCCCAGAATCTCCCTGCCTCCTCGGAGGGAGTCTTCCTTTGTGCCCATCGATAGGACCCCCGTGAAACCCTCCGTGGGGAAGAAGAAGGGGGGGCAGGGCGTCGTCGTAGAGTCGGCCTCAACCTCAGAAGAGGAACTGATCGAGGTCTTAAGCCACGGCCTAGGCGTGGAAGAAGGCCAGCCCGTCGGAATGGACCCCGACGCAGGTGACGACGACGACATCGTCGAGGATACCGACGGGGCCCCTGCTCGCCCGTCGGATTCCCCTCTGCCAGCGCCGCAAGACAACTCGGCGGCCATTTTGTTGGCCATACAGTCCTTATGCTCCGAGATAAGGACGAGGCTACCGTTACCGACGGAGGAACCTCTCCCGTCGGGGGATCCAGAACCGGGACCTTCTGGTGTTCCCCCTACCAAGAAAAGAAGGATCCATCCACCACCTCCTTTTCAACCGTCGCGCCCCTTCCAGCCCTCCTCCCCGTCCACCCGAGGGGATGATACGGGGACTGACACGGCAGCGACGGGTACGGACGACGAGGCATACGACGAGGATTTTCCGTCGTCGCCTCCCACCAGGGCCTCTCCGCCCGACGAGATCGGATCTTTCCACTCCATGATCTCCAGGGCTTCCGAGCTTTTCCAACTCTGCCCTGAGGAGAAGAAAAAGGAAGGCTTCCTTTATCAGCGGCGCGAGGCCAAGAGGAAGACGGTCCTCGCAGTGCCTCTGTTGGACGACATTTGGGATGAGGGCCTTTCCCTCCTCAAGAACCCTTCCACGACGCCAGCTAGAAGAGACCGGTACGAGAAAAAGTACCGGGTCCCGGACACGGCCCCCCTATGCCTCCGGGCGCAGCCTACCCCGGACTCCGTCGTCTCCGCGGCAGCCAGGAAGAAAGCGGGGGGGGGGTGCGGCCTCCACATCGACTTCCCCGCCGGACGGCGAGGGAAAGAAATTGGATACTATGGGGCGTAGAGTCATCTCGTCGGCAGCGACGACGATTAAAGCGGCCAACGCCTTGGCTATCGTGGCCCGCTACGACAGGGAGCTCTGGTACAAGATGGCTCCCCTGCTGGATTTTCTGCCGGACGACAAGAGGGCGGAGGCCCTTGAGATCCTGCAGGAAGGTGAGGTGGCCTCGGACCACGCCATCACCGTGGCGACGGACATCGCCGACACTGGATTCCGCCAGCTGGGCAACGGTGTTTGCCTTCGACGTCGTGGATGGCTCAAAGCTACGGACTTCCGGCAGGACGTCCAGACCAGAGTCCTGGACATGCCCTTCGACGGGAACAACCTGTTTGGGAAGACAGTGGACGATTCCCTTCAGGCCATCAAGGCGGATACTGAGACGGCCCGGGCCCTTGGAGTCCTGCAACGACGGACGCCCTTTCGGAGCGGCGGAGGCAAGGGCGCCTCCAAAGGTTCCGGCGGCGGTTTCGCTTCCTACCGTCAAGCGGCCCGCTCGTCGTCGCAAGAGGCCTACAGAGGACGAGGCAAGTCTAGCGGACCCCGCCGTCGTCGCCAAGGAGGTCAAGGCGGCAAGGCCGCGTCCAAGCAGGATTGAACCGGCCTTGGGGTCGGGCCCCCACCGAAGCACCCCGGTGGGAGGCCGGCTGGCGGGCTTCGTCAGCGTGTGGGAGTCCATCTCCACCGACCGTTGGGTGCTGGACGCCCTGGCCCGGGGCCACGCGCTCGAGTTTCAAAGAAGGTGCCCGCGCGTCCCCCCCGTGGCCAGGAAAGAACTTCACGTCCCTCAACTTCTCCTGGAGGTAAAGGCGATGCTCAGAAAGGGCGCCATCGAACTCGTCCCAAAGAGGCTTCGGGGCTCCGGAGTCTACTCGAGATACTTCCTCGTGAAGAAGAAGACGGGAGGATGGCGCCCCATCCTGGACCTGCGACGTCTGAACAAGTTCAAAGCCCTTCCCTTCGGACTACGGTCGGCACCCAGGGTATTCACCAAGTGCCTTGCACCGGTGGCGGCGCAGCTGCGCCGCGAGGGGATCCACGTCTACCCCTACCTGGACGACTGGCTCATCCGCGCCAAGACGAGGGAGCTCGCCGTGGTCCACACGGCAAGGACCGTCCAACTCCTCACGGACCTGGGATTCTCCGTGAACTACGCCAAATCCCACCTGGTGCCCGCGCAAGTCGCACTGTTTCTGGGAGCGAGGCTCGACACAGTGTCCCTTCTGGCCTCCCCGTCGGAGGAGAGGACCAGGACCATCTTGGGCAAGGTGCAACGGATGTTGGTGGCCGACGCGGCCAAAGTGAGGTCCATCAAGTCCCTCCTCGGGATGATGTCTTCCTGCATCTACCTCATTCCCATGTGCAGGCTCCGGATGCGCCCGTTGCAAGAATTCCTGGATGCGCGCTGGATCCAGACGACGGGCAGCTTCGAGGAAAGGATCAAGCTCGACGAGAGTTTCCGACGAGCGATACGGTGGTGGGGCACCCGCGCGCATCTGACGGCGGGCATGGACTTCCAGACCCCAGCCCACCAGGAGACTGTGACCACGGATGCCTCCCTGGAAGGGTGGGGAGCGCACACCGAAAATCTGCACGCAAGGGGACTCTGGCTCCCGACGGAGAAGTCCCTACATATCAACGTCCTGGAGCTCCGTGCAGTGTTTTGGGCCCTCAGGTCCTTCCTTCCGTCCCTCAAGGGCAAGGTGGTGAGGATCTTCACCGACAACACCACCACCATGTTTTACATCAGGAAACAGGGCGGAACCAGGTCCCCAGCGCTGTCCAAGGAGGCGCAGGACCTGTGGCATTGGGCCGTCGCCCAAGGGATTTTTCTGGTGCCGTTTCATCTGGCAGGGATAAAAAACACCATCGCCGACTCACTCAGCAGGGAGCTGCGCTCGTGCCACGAGTGGGAACTACGGCAGGATCTGGTGGATCGCCTCTTCCGACGGTGGGGCACACCCCAGATCGACCTGTTCGCGACGGCGACGAACACCAAGTGCCGGAGGTTCGCCAGCAGGTTTCCCCAGACGAGGAGCATGGGCGATGCTTTCTCGTTCCCCTGGGAGGGCCTGTTCCTCTACGCGTTCCCTCCCTTGCCTCTGCTAATCCGGCTCGTCAACCAGCTCAAGAGGTCACGGTGCAGGATGATCCTCGTCGCACCTGCGTGGCCGAGGCAGATATGGTTCCCGGACCTTCTGGACTTGTCAGCGTCCCCGCCGATCAAGCTGCCGGCGGACGCGGATCTACTCTCCAGGGAAGGAGGCGCCATCCTCCACCACGACCCGAAGTCGCTGAACTTGCAGGCCTGGCTCCTGCAGCACTAGAGTTTGGAGGATACGACTTACCGGCCGATTGCAGAGAGGTTCTTGCAAAGGCCAGGGCGTCCTCGACTCTTAAATGCTACGGACACAAATGGAAGAGGTTCTCTGTCTGGTGCCACGCACAGAAGATTAACCCTCTACGGATTACGGCTCCCCAAGTACTGCCGTACCTGCTGACGCTGGCCAAAGCTGGTCTGGCACATGCGTCCATCAAGATTCATCTTGCTGCGATCTCCCGATACACCAGAACCACGGGCCGGACGTCCTTGTGGTCTCATCGTCTGGTGAAAGAGTTCATGAAGGGACTGTTCAGATCGTTCCCGCCGGTGAAGGCTCCGGCCCCGGCGTGGGAGCTCAACGTGGTGCTGACCAAGCTCATGGGACCTCCGTTCGAGCCTCTGCACTCGGCCCCGTTGAAGTTTCTATCGTGGAAAACAGCTTTTCTTGTGGCCATCACCTCCGCACGACGAGTGGGAGAGATCCAGGCCCTTTCCTGCAAGGCCCCGTACTTGACTTTCCACGACACGAGGGTAGTGCTCAGGACGCACCCCTCCTTCATGCCCAAGGTACCGTCGGACTTCCATCTCAACGAACCCTTGGTGTTACCTGTGTTCTTCCCGTCGCCTTCGTCGCCGGCTGAGAGGACTTTGCACTCGCTGGATGTAGCTAGAGCGCTGAAGTTCTACGTGGACCGCACGAAGGGTTTTCGGAAGACGTCACAACTCTTTGTGAACTTTGGACCTGTCAATCAGGGGAAGGCTCTCTCGAAGGCTTCCATCTCCAGATGGCTCTCCGGCTGTATCATGTGCTGTCACCGGTTGGCAAACCGACCGCTGCCTGGCCGTCCGAGAGCCCATTCCACCAGAGCGATCGCAGCTACCACGGCGTTCCTATCTGGTGTGCCCCTGCTGGACATATGCAGGGCTGCTACGTGGAGGTCGACGCACACCTTCACGAAATTCTACTGCGTCGACCGGGATTCCAGGGAGGAGTCCAGGGTCGGCCAAGCAGTGCTGCGCAACCTGTTCGCCTGAGGTGAGCCTGGTGAGGAGGTAAGATGCTTAATGTTGAGTTGATGTGATGCTTAATGTTGAGCCTTTGCCACCTCCCGTGGTTGTGCATGGGTGTACTGCTATGTATTCTTTATTCATGAGCATGTGAATCCATGCCAGACCCCATGCTGGAGAAGGAACAAGTTACTTACCTGTAACTGTTGTTCTCCAGCATGGGTCTGGCATGGATTCACATGCGAACCCTCCCGCCTACCCCTCTGCGGCTCTTCACTTGGTCATACTGCCACTTCACGTGCTTCCAAATCTGAAGATGGCTGCCAGAGGCGGTGCTTAGGTAGAGGGCAGTCATTGGCTGTGGTCAGTATGACGCAGAGACCAGTGATTGGTTATTACTACGAAAGACAGATCAGAAACAAAACTGATACTGGTTTTTTCTTTACCGAGGATTCCCAGCCTGACGACGGGGAATATTCATGAGCATGTGAATCCATGCCAGACCCATGCTGGAGAACAACAGTTACAGGTAAGTAACTTGTTCCTTATACTTGCAGATACTCCTTAAGAACTGTAGTTACTCCAGGATAAAGAAAATAATCTCACAAGGAGGACCCTGAGGGTCCCCCGCAGCACTGCCGTAAGGAGCTGCGTGCCGCAGTGGTGAGATACAGATGCCTGTAAGAGTTCTGGAGAAAATAGACTCCATAGTACAGGTAGAATACAAAGAATCGAGTTCCAAAAGAAAGAGCCCACAAGCATGAATGAGTCAAAAAAAAGCTCCACTCATTCAGGTTAAAAGAAAAGGGTCCCGAAGTCCAGCAAAAAGTGCTGGTGGTCTCACTAGGAGAGGGGATGGAGTATAAAAATGATAAATCTCCCTAACACTAGTCCCCCCCCCCCAGACTAGGGACAGAAGGATCTAATCCACTCCTGGGTGGCTCTCTTGTTCCAGTCGGTCATACTTTCTGGAGAGACCATCAACATTCTTATGTTGTGTACCTGACCTGTGCTCAATAGTGAATTTAAATCCTTGTAGGTTTATGGACCACCTGAGATATTTTGGGTTTTATCCTTTCATCTGCATCAGCCACCTTAAGGGTTGGTGGTCAGTTTGAACCTGAAAGTAGTTCCATAGAGGTATGGTCTGAATTTCTTCAGGGCCCCCACAATGGAAACACATTCACATTCAATTGTGGCCCACCTTGGTTCCCTATCTTTTAATGTTCTGCTAATAAAGCAGATGGGGTGCTCCTTACCTTTGCCATCAAATTGGCTCAAGACTGCTCCTATCCCTGTGTTGGAAGCATCCCTTTGGACTAAGAAGGCCTAAGTGTAATCTGGAGCTCCCAGCACTGGAGCTTTACCAAGGGCATCTTTCAGCCCCTCCCCTGGAAGGCTTTGTCACAGTCCTCATTCCACTTTACCTTTTTAGGGTACTTGGGAGAGGATACAGTATTCAATGGAGAGGCTATGGTCCTATAGTTCTCAATGAAGTTCCTGTAATACACCTCTCCCAACACACATCTCCCAGGACCTGGGTAGGGCAGTAGCCCCATCCTTCTGCATCCTGAACACCCCTCCTCACCATCGCCGAACAGAGCCGCTGCAGGAGCAACCGGGCTTGCATCAGACTACAGTGGAACAAAGCGTATTACCAGCCTGCAAGGTGAGCACTTGTGTGCTACAGCCCGCTTCTGCATAGCTGATTGCTATACTTGAGAGCCAGTCCTCTGGTTCCTTTATAATTATCTATGAAAATTGTATCTCGTGGCAGCCTGATCACCTAATGGCCGCCCAAGCACTCACGGCCCCAGATCAAGGCTGCTTGGCGCGTTGCTAGGCACGGCCTCTATATTTGAATTTGCAATGTCCACCGGCAGGCAGAAGCACTTCTGCCTGCCCGCGAAGGCACGCCAGAAAAAGGCCACTGTTTTTGTCCTGTTCGCGCTATGCAGCGCTAGACGTTGCCCCATCTTCACTGCTATCTTCTTAGTTTACACGCACATGTACTCTTCTGTACTACTATCATTTGTGCACATTATACTGCAGACCAGGTCACCACCTCTCACCGTCTACCTCTGTGACCAGGCAAGTACAGCCATAAGCGCTTTGGCGGCCCTACCTCACAACTACAAATTATGCTGCATTTTATTCACTAACACTACTTTCACACCCAATGACACATCGGACGGCCAAACCGGATAGTCTGCAGACTTTGTGATAATCTACCCAATAATCTTTTGTCACCAACATATCTACACTCAACCTCTAGTGGCTTAGTTGAACCTTTTGCTAGCCCACTACCCGTGTGTCAGTGCTGTCCGTAACTGTATCAATCTAGCACGTTACAGCGATTGTTGTGTATAAACCAGTAATGCCTTGTATGTTCTGTGATGCCTGCTTCACCTATTCAGAATCAGCCTATTGCATACAACCATTGCCTGCTTTATTGTGCCATTTGACTCTTAGCATCTATTGCTGCCTACTGTATAATTATGCCATACACCTTACCCAATGTATAATAGAGCTACCTACCGCCTACAGCCTAACTGCCTTGTTCCACCTAGCCTAGTGATAACATTGTCACTTGAATAACTACATTGGCTGCCTATTGCATACCACAAATGCCTTGTTTGCCCTTCCTAGCCCAGTGTTAACATTGTTAAATCTCTAGCAGAGATGTCCTATCCATCCTAGCCTAGTGACTACACTGTTATTTGAATAACAGCGCGGCCCAGTACCTACCACCTCCTACTGCATCGTAGAGGTGGGTTTTCTCTCTCCACTTATCCCACTGATATCAGCCTTAGGTGTCTATCGTGCAACACTCCGCCCCCACCTCACTCACCAGTCGCCTTACCGGCCGTCCCTATTAGTAGCTCCACTTTGTTCTAACCCACGCCAGATTCATCTCTACCATGGCTGCTTTCCAGAGTCACCCTCACCATGGCCTCCTTCCTCCCATTATTCCATGCTATCACACAACGCACTCCCACCTCCCCCTTCTCAATGCATCAGAAAATGCACCCCCTTAGATAACACCATCACTAGGAACACAGCCAATCCATTACTCAGCCCAAAGGAATGGATTCAGCGCTTCGCCACACCTCCCATTCCATTTATCCCATGTCCGGTCGACATCTGAAATCAGAGACTAGGATCTCGTTTCCCCAACCACAAAGTAACTTTAAGGATGCCCACCCAATATACATCACCGAAGTTAAAAAAAAAAAACACCTGCCTACTCCTTGCCCTGCAGCAGCCTCACAGACTCTAATCTCACCGACCCCCTATTACCACCTCGATGGACCCCACCATCCTCATCAGGAAATCTGAGCCCAGAAGGTCCGTCAGACACACTGCGGCTGCCCACCATCAAAGGAGCACTCATTAACATCGCTCACTAGTTGCCCACGCCCTCAACATTGATGACCTTATCACTGCCAATTGTCTTGACTTCTTGGCCATTACGGAAACCTGGCTTCACCAGGCCCAGCAATCTCACTAGCCCTCCCTGAGGGATGCACTATCATCAGGGCTGACAGAAAAACAGGAAAATGAGGAGGAGTTGCCTTCATAACGAAAACCCATTTGGGCCTCAGAGCCATCTCCCAGACCAGCCTTCCCTCTGCAGAACTTCTATATGTCAAAATTGCACTCTCACCCACCTAAACAATTCTTCTGCATCTCATCTACTGCCCCCGTGGTCCGATCTCTTCCTTCGAGGGAGACATCATTAACCTCCTCTCTGCGAACACTAAGCTTGGCTCCCAAATTATCCTCTTGGGGGACCTTAATTTAGGACTTCTGGACCCTGATGACACTCTGGCCTTAGCATAAGAAAACCTTGGCTTCAAACATATAGTCACAGAACTTACTCACATCAAGGGCTGAATCCTGGATTGAGTGTTAGACCTCAATTGTTCCTTAACAATACTTCCGAATGAACCTGTCGCTTGGTTGGACCACTATTTCATATTGTTCACCATCCAAGGTATGACACCCTCCCCCCATGCCCTACCGTGGCAACCCCTATCTTTTCTAGAAACTGTCGAAATGTCACAATCTCAAGCCTCCGGCCTCTTATCAACAACATCCTTGACGTGTCCAATTACAAGAACCTAGACTAAAATAAGTTACTGGACCTATACAATGACACTCTTGAATCAGCCCTTAACGTCTCTGCACCACTCAAGCTTAAAAAAAGCCAAACCAACTGCCCACCTCAATATGTGGTTCATGCCCAAACCGAAAATCCTAAGGAACACAAAAAGGTTGGCTGAATCCACTTGGCGAAACTCACCTACCGTCCATAACAAAGCCGTGTTCGCTACAGTTGCAGCATCCTACAAATCTGCCATCTTATCCACAAAGAAAGAAACCTATAACACCAGAATCCTTAATACCAAATCAAGCTCTAAGGAGATATTCAGCATTTTAAAGGAACTAGAATCACCAGCACCTCCTACTGAGGATTGCATCAAGGATGCAGCCTGGTGCACCAAAATCCAACAAGCCGTATCTGACAAAATAGCGCTACTACGAAATAAGATAGAAGCTAAAAAGAGCACCCTCTCAATCAACCTAGACGCCAACCCAGCTCATGAGCAGTCACCCCCTCAATGCCCACCTTTTGTGTTCTCCCAAGTGACACCAAAAGAAGTAGACAACATTATTAAGTGCCTGAAACCCTCTTGCTGCCAAGGAGACACTTGCCCAGCTTCCATCATTAAGGAAGAAGCCACAGAACTGTCCCCTTTCATTGCTACATTAATAAACTCCTCATTCAAGACAAGCCAAGTACCCAACAATCTCAAGGAGGCTTGGGTGATGCCCTCCTAAAACGAAAACAATCTAGACCCGAACATTCCAACGAACTACAGGCTGATTATCACCGTCCCCTTCCTTTTAAAAATCTTGGATAGAGTTGCATACTTGCAAATCCAGAATCACCTGGAAGTAAACAACCTATTAGGCCTCAGACAATCCGGTTTTAGGCCAATACATGGAACGGAGACATCATTCTTGGATTTGAAAATCCAGATGGACGAGGCAAAAGGACAAAGGTAAATTAGCGATCCGTCTGCTGTTAGCCCTGTCTGCGGCATTCGAGCTAGTCGACCACCAAATCCTCACCAGACATCTCACCTCAGCAGCAACCTTCTCCTCCAACGCCTCGAATTGGATCAAATCCTTTTATCCAATTGAACCACCAGAGTCTTCTCACCCACTTCCTCTGCCAACCCGATCCCTATACTCTGTGGAGTCCCCCAAGGCTCGTGCGTTTCGCCAACACTATACAATATATTCACGAAGCTCCTCTTTGATCGCTTGGATAACTTGGGTGTTATCTACACCAACTACGCAGATGACACCCAGCTGCTCAGCCCGCTTACTGACCACTACGATGAAGATTCCAAGTTAATCAATGAAATCTACCTAGAAATCCAGGCTTGGATGGCCACCAACACTCTGTGCCTTAATCATGAAAAGACCAAGCTTCTGATTGTCGGCACTCGGGCACGCCTAAATAAACTTGACCAAAGGTACATTTCCTGCAATGTTGACGGGAACTGGATCAAATTCGGCAAGGAAATAAAAATCTTGTGAGTCTGTGGTTTGGACGCTGTCCCTAAAAAAACAAGTCAGTGCTGTGGCATCTGCTACCGCCTACACAAACAAGTTAATCTACAGTTGCAAATCCTACTTGTCCACTAGACAGAGCCCTAGCGCTGTCAAAGATTGACTATTGCAACACCCTCTTCCTAGGATCCTCTGAACAGAATTTAAGTAGGCTTCAAGTCCTACAAAATAATTTATTGAGAGCAGCACTTAATCTTCCCAGATCCAGCCACATCTCAACTATCAGACGAGATGCCAACTGGCTTGCTGTTTGCGATAGAATCACTCTCCGCACTCTGGCAATCACTCGCAAATGCCTATCAAACTCTGCTCCTAAATATCTGTCAGATAAATTCAGCAAGCACCAACCATCCCGGACTACCAGATCTGCCCAATCTAATCGCCTCGCAGTACCAAGGTTCAACCTAAAAACTGCAGGTGGTGCCAGCTTCCCTGTCCAAGCCGCCAAATGCTGGAATTCTCTGCCTCTTTCTCACAGACTAGCACCATCCTTCTGGATCTTCAGAACCGGAGTAAAAAACGGACTTAGTGACGAGCCTACCCGATGAGGCCCTCTCCACCATTTGCTCTCATTTGTAAATGATTGTCAACAGACCTTACTGTAACCTCTGGTCTTCCCACCCTTGTCAACGTTTTATTTATGCCTATAACATTCACGTGTAACTCCCTGTCCTCAGACCTAACTGTAACCACTGGTCTTCTTACCTGTTGTCAACGTTTTTCTATGCCTGTAACACTCTTTTCCAGCGCCCAGTTACCTCTGGGTTCGGTGCGCGATACAAGTAATATACACATACAAGTAAGCAGTAAGTCCTAAGAAGGCTCCTACTTGAGTTTGAGTAGTTGGACCGACCGAGTCTTGTACAGCCTGGACTTTACTAGGTTAGGGCTTGATCTTCCCTCCTCCTATCTCATGACCAAGGTAGACCACTTTACTCTGACCAACTTGGCATTTACTTGCTTTCATGGTCGGATTGACCTGTTGAAGGGCCTGCAACACATGTCCCAGGTGGTGAAGATGTTCTTCCCACGTTGGGATGAACACTGCTATCTCATCCAAGTATACCATGCAGAAGTTCTCTAACCCATTCGGGAGATGGTTAACTATTCTCTGCAATGTGGCAGGTGCATTCTTTAAGCCAAAGGGCATTACCTTAAACTGGTACACGCCTTATGGAGTTGAGAATGCTGTGTTCTCCTTGGACTGGTCAGTCATGGCAGTCTGCCAATAACTACTTGTCAGATCAAATGTACTGAGGAAATGTGCCAAGCCCAGTTTATCCACCAGTTCATCTGTCCTTGGCAAGGGATGGGCATCAGTCTTGGTAACTGCATTTAATGCCCTATAGTCCACACAGAATCTAAGTTCCTTAGTCCCTGCCTTTGGTACTAACACAGCTGGGCTAGCCCGTGGACTTGTGTGGAGTATTGAATCACTCCAAGCTCAAGCATTGTATTGACCTCTTCCTTAATGTGATTCCTCACGTTATCCTACATCCTGTAGTCCCTGCTTTTAATAGGTACACTATCACCAATGTCAATGTCATGCTGGCCCCAATGGGTCAAGCCTGGTGTAAGTGAGAACAGTGGGGCAAAGTGAGTTAACACATCCTTGCACTTCTGCTGTTGCTGCATTGTCTGATTCGTAGAGAGTTTTACCCCTTCTACTGATCCACCTGAAGGGTGTTCCCTTAGAAGATCTGGGAGAGGAGACAGAAAAAGAAAAGAAAGCTAGACAGTATGTGTGGGAGCGCGAGATTGCCTGTGAGCGAGTGTGTTCTTGTGAAAGGGAGACATACAAGTGAGAAATACAGACCTGTGTGTGTGTGTGTGTGAGGGAGAGAGAGGGAAAGAGAGAAAATCAGCACAAAACACAATTTATGAGTTTGTGTGTGTGTGTGTTTGCATGCATACATGTCTGCAACTTATACACACACTGTTTACAAGGTTGGGGGAACTTGTGGATTCTGTTGGGCACTGACCAAGATTCCTAGAAAAGACCAGGATGGTTTGCGGATCGACGTTTAGAATTTTTTTAAATCACTGAGGTCAACCTTTTTTTAATTACCTGCATGTAAATTGGGATGGATCTTGTTTCTTTAAACGTATTTTTATTTGTTGCATTTGCATTCTTTACTTTCTGAAATGCACAAAAGTAGTCACCTTGACCATTGTTCTGCTGATACTAATATATTTTTTTGATGAAAATAGAAGATCTGGCATCAGCTTCCATTTGTGACGAACTCGGAGAAAGCATTACAGACCGAGATTTGGGTGAGTTACCAATGTGCGTCAGCACGTTCACATTTTAGAAGAAAACAACCCCGGGGCTCCCCCGCTCACTCCAAAAACAACCCCCAGGACTCTCGCATGCTCCAGAATATATATATATATATATACACATATATATATATATATATATACACATATATATATATATATATATACACATATATATATATATATATTTCTGAGGCTTGTGGAATCTGCTTAGATCACATGCTGTGCATAGGCCGACATCTAGTGGAAGCTGCGGAGTATTACAGTTTGTTTTTCGAAAGTCGAAAATGGGCGTCGACACAGGCGTGCCAGTAATACTATCCCTAGTGTGACGTCCACTGTACCCAAGATCCCTCACGCGTGTAGGATCCTCAGATTGTTTTTTTCCGCCATACTGGTCGGAAGCATCTTGCGGAGTTCCCTGGCCTTAGCCATACTTTTGCTGTTATTATAATTTTAATTCTTATTCATTCCCTTCCCCACCCCAACGTCGACCCTCAACCTCGACGACGGCTGGAGAAGTCATCGACCGTCGACTGCTGCACGACGGATCTGGGCCTCGGTAGGCCGCTGGCCTCGGCCCGGGCCTAGTAGGCCGCTGGCCTCGGCCCTTACAAGTAGGGAGAGTGGGGGGTGGTACATACTCTTCACTCTTGATATATAGTTACATTTATATATATTCCTACACTTAGCAGCCCGCTGCCTTAAGGTGCGTATGGAGGGTACCCCTTTTCAATTCTGCCCCAAGTGCAATCGCAAATACCCTTGGGTCGACAGGCACGCCACGTGCAATCTCTGCTTGCCGAGGGATCACCCCGAAGCGAACTGCAGAGCGTGTAGTAGGTTTAAACCTAAGACACTTAAGGACCGTTCGACAAAGCGTTGGGCCCACCACGCCAGGCAGGAGGCCATGGCAGCGGAGGGCGCCTTCAGCGATGGCAGCGACGCCGTACTTTCGGACGGCGAGGGCATTACGGCGTCGAAAGACAGCCGACGAGCGCAGGTCCCCGACCTCGGAAGGTCGTCCGGCAAGGCGGCTATGGGGAAGACCCCCGGCGACGCAAGCGCTACACACCTAACACACACTAAACACACTAAGACCAACCGGACCTCGACGACGTCGACTTCCCGGAAAGAGGCACAAAAAGAACGGTCCGACTCGGTGTCCTCTGGGCGCTCTCGATCGAGATCGCCTCACGACGCAAGGCAATCATCCACTCTTGCCAAGAGTGCCTCGCTACACACACTAACGGAAGTTCGATCGTCGGGAGACGAAGACGACTTCCACCCCCAGGCCGCGCTCCAAGATACCGAGACCGCGGTTAACATCAGTGAGGCCCCACGCCCGAAGCACACAGATACCTCTCCAGACCCTCGACGCCAGGCGTCGAAAGTCTCTGGGGCCCCCAAGGGACAGGGAAAACATTTTTCCACGCACGGAGAAGGGGGGAAACAGCGGAAAGCACAGCCTTCCACCCCTGTAAAGCCTAAGCAGACAAGCAAACACAAGTCTACCCTTGAAAATAAATCACCTGCTAAAGTAATACCCTGTTCCAGGGAATGGTCCAGTGAAGACATAGACAGGGTTATGTCTAGGATGTCTTCCTTGGCTGATTTTTATGATAAGAACCCAGAACACTTTCTTTCATATAACCCTCAAGGGGCCACACCCTCAGGCTCCTCCGATCCTATCCCGCTAAGTAAAGAGCCCCGGGTCGAAAGACCTGAACCCTTCAAGGTTCAGCCTTACTCCACTCCATATTCTACTCCACTCCCCAGTTATCAGGGACAAGTTTTCCCTGAAGAGGACCAGGAGTTTGCATTTATGGAAGAACAAACCGGGACAGATTACTATGCAGAGGATGAGGACCTGGAGGAGGGAGAAGATGAGCAGGAAATTTACAGAGTAGATTCCCCAGTACAAAGCGAAGCCCCAGTTACTGACTCTCCAGTTGATAACCAGCCCCTCCTTAACGAGGTTCTCGCTCGAGCAGCGGAACACTTCCACATCGACACCCACGGTGTACAGGAGGAAAGGGACTTCGCGGAGGAGTTTGTAGGAGAGAGAAGACCGGTCGCTCAGACCATCCCTATCCTCAAATCCATCCAACGAAGAATAGATCCTTCCCTGGTGAATCCTAACCTCACCAGAGCTGTCAACCCCAGAATTGAAAAGATTTTCCGGGCAGCCCAGTCTGACCCTCTGTATATAAAGGGACATCTTAAACCAGATTCCCTAGTGGTGACCAACACTAGAAAGAGGGCTGGCACGCCCTTATCTTCATCAGAAGCTCCTCCCGACAAGGAGAGCAAAAAACTTTACGGGTTTGGCAGAAAGGTAGCCTCAACGTCCGCCTACCAAGCAAGGATTGCGAATTCCACCACCCTGTTGGCTAGTTACAATTGCCATCAATGGGAAGAAGTCGCGGCGCTCATTGCCTCTGCTCCAGAACCGTTAAAGGGCCAGCTGGCTCGGATCTCGGCAGAGGGGAGAGCCGTGTCTGGTTGCATTTTAAAAGCAACTTTCGACGCCGCTGACAACGCAGGGAGATTGATAGCAGAAGGTACTGTTATCAAGAGACATGCGTGGTTACGGCAGTCGGGATTCAAGACAGAAACCCAGGCTTCTTTAATAGACAAGCCAGTGGAACCCGACCTATTGTTTGGGAAAGCGGTCGAAGACGCACTTAAAAATGCCAAAGATGAATATGAGACTCTCAAATCCCTTGGCCAGCTTACCAACAAACCCCCTAACCAGAGGGGGAACAATAATTTTCGTCGCCCACGCGGCCAAAATTCACAAAGAGGCAACTATGCCCAGGGACAAGGTACACAATGGAATAACAACCAGCAGTCTACCCAGAGTTACGGCAGGGGTAACAAGAGAGGTCGTGGAAGAGGCAGAGGCAGCCCCAACAAGGGCGGGGGCACGCCTCCACCAAAACAGTGACGCTCAGTTCAGGGTCCCTTGCCACGCAACCCCAGTAGGGGGACGCATTTCCACCTTCACCCAGGCTTGGGAAGGGATCACCTCAGACAGATGGGTGCTGTCAACAGTATCCGCAGGATATTGTATAGAACTACTGCAGCGTCCCCGGAATCATCCTCCACGACAAAGAGTGCACTCCCTAGAGCATCAAAGGATCCTTCTCGAGGAGATCGCCATTCTGCTAGAAAAGGACGCGATAGAACTCGTCCCAGGACACCAGGTAAACAAGGGTATCTATTCAACTTACTTCCTTGTGCCAAAGAAAGATTTGACAATGCGCCCAGTATTGGACTTACGGCCTGCCAACAAATATGTCAAGCCCCAAAAATTCCGTATGACCACGCTACAAGAGGTAATCCCCCTCCTAAAAAAGGGGGATTACATGGCAACCTTGGATATGAAAGATGCTTATTTTCATATTTCCATGCTCCCAGCGCACAAAAAGTACTTGCGCTTCAAGGTGGACAGTCGCCACTACCAATTCAAGGTACTGCCCTTCGGGATAGCTTCAGCACCAAGGGTATTCACCAAGGTACTGGCGGTGGCGGCTGCACACCTACGCAGGGAAGCAATCCCGGTGTACCCTTATCTGGACGACTGGCTCATAACGGGGGAAACCCCAGGAATTTGCAGGTCAAACATTCAGAGGACTATCGACCTCCTCCACGAATTAGGCTTCTCCATCAACGAGAAAAAGTCAAGTCTGGTGCCAAGCACCTCAAAACAGTTTCTAGGAGCTATCCTAGATACTCAGAAAGGATTGACCTTCCCTTCGGAAGAGAGAATTCGGAATATACTTCTGCAAATTCCGCATTATCAGTCAGGTCAACAGATAACAGTACGCAAAGCTATGCGGTTACTGGGCATGATGGCGTCATGCATTTACCTGGTCCCCCACGCGCGTCTGCGCATGCGTCCCATGCAGGAATGGTTGGCGAAACAGTGGTCTCAGGCAAGTGGTCATTGGGACGATCTAGTGGTCGTTTCGCCAACACTCGTACAGAGCCTACACTGGTGGACAAGAGAGAATCTCGCAAAGGGGAAACCCTTTTACGATCCCGAAGTACAAGCCGTGGTGACTACAGATGCATGCCTAACTGGGTGGGGAGCTCACCATCTCCACCACACAGCTCAGGGTCTCTGGTCTCACTCAGTAGCCAAGAACCACATCAATCTGCTAGAGCTTCTGGCAGTATTCCGAGCGCTAAGGGCGTTCGAGCCCCATCTACTGAACTTGTCGGTGCAGATCAGGACGGACAGCACGACAGCCATGTTCTATCTGAACAAGCAAGGGGGGACTCGTTCGCCAAATCTGTCCAAGCTTGCCCAGAAAATATGGATATGGGCACTCAGACGGAACATCTTCCTGTCATCGCAACATGTTCCAGGGGAGCTCAATTCCCTAGCGGATGCTCTAAGCAGAAACTCCCTCCCAGAAGAACACGAATGGGTCCTTCACAGAGACGTAGTAGAAGATCTCTTCTCTCAGTGGGGTTTCCCCACTATAGACCTATTCGCCACAAGCGAAAACAAACAATGCCCAGGATTTGCATCCAGGTTCCCCCAGCCGGACTCCCAAGGGAATGCCCTGTGGATGAACTGGTCAGGGATGTTTGCGTACGCTTTTCCACCAACTCCTCTCATCAGGAAGGTGGTGTACAAGATGAACAAGGAATCTATGACGCTCATCCTAGTTGCTCCCATGTGGGCGAGACAACCATGGTTTCCACACCTACGCAGGATGGCGGTGTGCGAACCCATCAGACTCCCAGCCTGGTACAACCTACTGTCCCAGCAACAGGGTCAAACAGTGCATCAGGAACCCAACTCTATGAACCTAGCAGCATGGCTCCTGAAGTCATAGAGTTTGGACATCTCAAATTACCACAGAGGTGTATGGACATTCTAAAGGAGTCCAGGAAACCAAATACAAGGCACTGTTACTTTGATAAGTGGAAAAGATTTGTTATCTGGTGCCAGAATAAACAAATCAACCCGGTTGATTGCACTCCTTCCAACGTTGTGACATACATGCTCCACCTGCTGGATGCAGGGTTGGTTTTTAACTCGCTGAAAGTACACCTGGCAGCCCTCTCGGCTTACACCACATCCCATAACAAGGTCTCGTGGTGGAAAGTACCAGTGGTTAAAGCCTTCATGGAAGGAGTAAAGAGACTTCACCCTCCTATTTCGAACCCACCGCCAGGATGGGACCTCAACGTGGTGCTAGCTAAGCTCATGGGACACCCATTCGAACCCATGCATAAAAGTAGTCTCAAACACCTGACTTATAAAACGGCCTTCTTAGTAGCCATTACCTCCATAAGAAGGGTCAGTGAAATTCAGGCTCTGTCAGTGCAGGATCCTTTCTTTACTATCCACAAGGACAAACTGGTTTTACGCACACACCCTAGGTTCTCACCTAAATTCATATCCAAGTTCCATGTAAACCAGTCCATCGAGCTTCCGGCTTTCTTCCAAAACCCGCAAAGCTCGGCTGAGGTGAAACTACACACCCTAGATGTGCGTAGGGCGGTCCTATACTATGTAAATAAAACCAGACCGCTAAGGAAAACAGATCAACTGTTTGTCTCCGTAGCTACAGGCAGAGAGGGGGATCGCGTCTCTAAAGGCGCTATCTCGAAGTGGATTATCAACTGTATACAGCTGTGTTACTCTCTTTCTGACAAGACTCTGCCTTTTACGCCAAGGGCCCACTCTACTAGAGGCATTGGTGCCACTCTGGCTTTCATTGCAAATGTTCCCCTCGACACCATTTGCAAAGCGGCTACTTGGAGCTCTATTCACACTTTTACTCAGCATTACTGCATTGACACTCATTCCAAGACAGATACACAAGTGGGACAAGCGGTTCTAAGACACCTGTTTGCTCATGACCCTTCTCACATCCCACCTCCTTCTTCTGGTACTGCTCGCTAATCTATGCACAGCATGTGATCTAAGCAGATTCCACAAGCCTCAGAAGGGATACATTACTCACCGTAATCGTATTTCTGATGCTTGTATCTGCTTAGATTCACATGCGACCCACCCTTCCTCCCCTCCGAGAGAAGGCGCATGATTGCTTGTAGTCTTACCTTTTCTGTCTATCTGCTTGGATTATCTGTACTCACGCTACTCCTCATGCTTCCTCATGTCAGAAAAAATACAATCTGAGGATCCTACACGCGTGAGGGATCTTGGGTACAGTGGACGTCACACTAGGGATAGTATTACTGGCACGCCTGTGTCGACGCCCATTTTCGACTTTCGAAAAACAAACTGTAATACTCCGCAGCTTCCACTAGATGTCGGCCTATGCACAGCATGTGAATCTAAGCAGATACAAGCATCAGAAATACGATTACGGTGAGTAATGTATCCCATATATATATATATATATATATATATATATATATATATATATATACACACACACACACACACACACACACACACACACACACACACACACACACACACACACACACACACACACACACACACACACACACACACACACACACACACACACACACACACACACACACACACACACACACACACACACACACACACACACACACACACCCCCCCCCCCCCCCCCCCCCCCCCCCCCCCCCCCCCCCCTTTATCTCATATAATCCCGGTTCCGTTCCTCCGACTGGGATCACTGGATTCAAACACCCTGAACCTGCGCTCACTGGAAAGGACAGAGCGCACACTTCCAGGGTATTTATTTGCTGGATCGGTCATGCCTACTCACCCTAGGCCTGGCCATGTCATACTGAGCATGTGCGGCGGGGGCCATGTTGGGATGGGATATGCATAAACATTCATTTCCCATCCCACGCCAGCTTTTTTAAAGAAATTGTTTTGCTGCAATTTCAGGATGGGGCATGTAAGGGGGGCATGGTATCGAAGTAAAGACAGACACAAATGATCACAGTTCAAGGGTGTTTAATAAACTGTGTAATGGGTGAGATAAACGCCTAATCCAAACCTAAATCTAAGCTGGGAGCAAGCTACGACCATCAAATAATAACACCGTACAAGTAGCGTCTAGTAAAATCAAAACGGCCTATAATAAAAAAAACTATTGCCAATTCTTAGCGCTATGCTATAAAATAGTGTGGGATAATGTTCACAAGAAAAGGAAGAAGTGTTCACAAAATAAGTCGGCATGGTCTGGCTGGGGTCTCCCATCATCACGTTTTCTAACATGGGACAAGGCTGGACTCCTAAGCACAGCACACTCCTGGGCTTCTCCAGCGCAAGGTTACAATTCCTTTCAACGATACCAGGACCTTCTGGGGCAAAGTCTCTTTTATGCAAAGTCTCTTGCTTTAGAAGGCCTGATGGAGCATAAACAACAAACAAACAAGTTCCTTTGGTAATATTTTACGTTGGGCGATTACTCTTCGCCCCTCGGATCCTCCCTCAGCCGGGCTCTGATCCTTCTTCCAACAATAGCCTCCCTCAGTCGGGTTCACTACGGCCTTCCTTTCAAAATATCACCATGTAATATTCGAGAGTCTCAATGTCTCTTTAAACAATCACTCACTGTGGACATTCCCTGGTCTGGTTCACTCTTCTCGACACAATTTTAACAGGTGTATTATGATTCACCCTGATTCACAGGCATCCCTCAGCCGGGTTCACATTTGCCAAATACACAGTTCACTTTGCTTTCTCGCAATGCAGGATTCACGTCCCTTTGATTTCCTCCTGTCAACGTGTCGGAGACTTTCGATTGTATAAAGGGTTTGACTTGACCCTTGAATGACCACTCTGACACCTCACGCCAGCCTCTCCAGGGGGCTCCTGCTATTTGTAGTTTCAACAAAGGGGACCAGCCAGAGTCCTTTTGAATGAGCGCCTACGTACCTGACCACTCTGCAGCTGGTCCTTCACTGGAATTTCTTAACAGCTCGAACACACACAAGTTCTTTGTTCACAATGTTGCCGTTTGCAACCTTGGGCTCAACACAGTCCAGTTTACTATCCGCTTTCTCCGACTCACCGGCTGTGCTGAATCCGTTGGCGTTTCTTTTCTTTGGAGTCGAGGACGGTACCACGGTAGGGAGCGCGTCTCCCCGCCTCGGTTATCAGTGCGGAAGGGCTCTGTGCACCGTTGGCATTTCACACACCACACGCCACCTGTAGTTCCCGGTCTTATGATTCCTTTCACAGAGGCTTCATGGGTCTGGGTTGAAAAGGGCAAGGGCACTTCCCTCCTTGTCATCCTTTTAGGTCTCAACACCTTTCTCCTCTGTTTGAACGCCGTCCTGGAATAGCTGCTTCCTCGTTTGTTTGGCCTTGCTCAAAGTGTGCTCTCGTGCTCTGCCTTTAATCCCTGTGGGGAAGGGAAAGGGCTCTCGGGTGTGTGTAGTTATTGTCAATTGCCTGACTCTGCCTGACCCTTTTGTTGGGACATATCAGTTAAACGGCTCTGGTTTTAGTCCATTGTCTTTCACGGTGTAAAAGTATTTTTGTCGGAAAAGGGGTTGGGGGAGTAGAGCTTCTAAATACCCTACAGGGTAGGATGGGGAAAAGGTGTTATAGGGAGAGGGTACCGTGTCTCACACTTCGGTGTCCCACTTCCACTCCCCGAAGACCCCTCATCCAGGTGATCCTCCCCCACTGGTCCACTCCCAGAAACTGGATCCAACAGCGATGGCTGTGTCCTGGCCACCTGGATGACAGATCTCTGGGGGCTAGCAGGTGAGACACTTTCAGGTTTCTCACAGGACCACCACCAGGCATCAAAACCTCGGGCCTATCCTAAAAGCACCTCAGTTCCTCAGTCCACTCCCTATTCTACCTCATTTTCCTGCGGTGTCCAAACAAAGGACCGTGTGCTTCCCAAACATTTGCTATCACAGGGTCTTTGCCTTTGTCTGTTCCGATGCGCCCAATGTCCTGTTGTCTCCTGGGTTGGGATGGCTTAGGAAACTGCTACCAGGACTTGCAGCTGCCCCTCTTGCTTTAGGGGTTTGCCTTTGTGCATTTGGTTAGGAATTATCTAGGAACTTCTGTATAGGGTTGTGTTCCTCTTGCTACTTGCGTTCTCACAGGTTTCTAACTTATTTGGCTAGTCTGCAGCTTCTCTTAGCAAAGCTTGGCTCCTGCCAGCCTTCGGGTCCAGTTTCGTACTAGGCCTATGAAGGTAGCCTTCTCCTTCACCCTTACATGTCTTCCTAACTTAGTGGCTTATGTGTCTTGCCTAATGCAGGTTCAGACTCCCTGATACACCTTTTCTTTCTCTTCTCACTGCAACACACTGCTCTGCCTCTGTAATGCTGTCCTAACACCCTGAACATCAGGAGGATGGCGCCTCGTTTTATACGTGGGCTCTAGGAGCAATTTCGCAATTGTTCAATCCTTCCATATGTCTTTTCCACTTGTAATAAGGTGGGCTTGTGCTTCCCTTATTGTGGCTAGCCCATGCCCTGGGTACTGCGGTGCAGGATTAGGAAAGGTATGTACGCTATATTGGGATCAGGAACCTGTAATGGCGGCAGATTTCCTGCACCCTAGTGAGTTTGTTTTCCATGTTTCTAGCATCCATTCACTGAGCGCGGCCACTTGTTCTACCTGTACCCTGCTGCTACCACCAGAGTCCAATTTGGTTTAGATTTGTTCCCCATGCCGGGGCTTGGGCACCCAGTGTATGCAGCTGGCGAGTCACTCCTGTGCCATGAGCCGCGAGTGGCACTGAAATGATGGTCATGAGCCCTTCCCTGGCACTGCTTTTCCTTGGTGTGGCTACCCTGGGGATGACAACACATCCCCTGAATGCAATGCTGTGTGGTGTGCTCTCCTGCCTGCCCCATGCTATACCTTTCCCTTGCACTGGTATGAGGGCTTTCTCCTGGTCTGTGTATTTGCTGCACCCTAAAACTGCACGAGGGAGGACTCTGAAGCGCCATGTACCACCTCCACGTGCTGCATCACAGCCAGTGGCTCCCTCTGGGGCGACAAATAGGAGTCTTTGACACAATAGGCAAAGAGCAAGTCAGGGCAGTCTGTAGCTGCACAATACTTCTTCAGTGTTCTGCCGGGGGCGAGCAGGCTGCTTCTAGACCGGTTATCTGTATGTGAAATCCTAAACCTCTGATGGTTGAGCTTCTCCGTTATATTATTGCTAATCTCTTTTAACTGCTGCTGTATCATTTTGTTCATTTATATTCCTTTATTTTTTATTCTTTCTGGCACCATGGTCGTCCTTGACCTGGTAATTTGTTTTGATTTTTACTACCTTTTGTTCTGCGCTAACAACCCCGTGGTGTTAGATTGTTATATATATCGTTTTTCAAGCTTGTAAAAAAATATGGACAGAAGGACGTAGTGGAGACAGGGGGAGGAGGAAACAATTCGAGGCTAGGGTGGGGGGATGTAGAGAAGTAGAGAGAAAAGAGGGAGGCATGTACAGATAAATGGTAGGAGGTATTGAGGGAGTGAAGGTGGTGAGAGCAAGAGAAAGAAGTAGTGAGACATAGCATGTAACAGAGAGAGAAAAAACTCTGACAACCAGGCCGAGAGTGGGGTCAGTGGAAGAGTGTATAGAGATACAGTGACACAACCTATGTTTGGCCCAGTTTATACTTTTATTAACATTCCAAATATTCAGTCAGAACAGCAGAGGAAGTAGTTCTAAGGATCAAGTGTTACACGGGGCTAAAATCGTAAGTTTATTTCTGATGCTTGTTAATCTGCTTAGAACAACATGCTGTGCATATAGTCTGACATCCAGTGGTAACCGCAGAGTATTGCATCTTGTCTTTCGAGAATCGAAAGGGGACGTCGACATGGGCGTGCCTGTAACACTATCCCTACATGACGTGTAGTGTACCCAAAATCCCTCACGCGTCGAGGTCCCGCAGATTAATTCTTTCCACCCAGCATACTGGTCGCCTTATGCAGAGCTCGTCCAGAGACATTGCTATTGTTATCCTTCGACCTTTGGTCACATATTAAGTTATTTAATATTATCCTACTGTCACTTCCATCGATGGCTGTTTCCAAATTTCCGCCAAAGCCGGTTCCACGGATCTTCGACGGACAGTGTTCCAGTCGGCGCTGCCGCCCACGTGGCCGGGCCTTCTGGCCGGCCTACACAGTAGGGAGAGTGGGGTCGGGGTGGACATTTCCTTTTCCAAGAATGCCTTTACCTTTCCTCTCTCTTTGTTCCCTGGGTCATTTTGTCACTATATATTTCCTCAGCTGTGAAGAGCACTCCATTTAGGCTTTGTCCTTCTTGTAAGGCCAAATTTCCCTGGAAGGATAAACAGTGTAATTGTAATCAGTGTCTGTCCCTTAATCACGACAAGACGGTTTGTGCGGCTTGCAAGCTCCTGCATTCGAAGACACTGAAGGAGCGCCGTGTTAAGCGGTGGGCGGCCTACGGAATGTCGCAGGCCAAGTCTAGTTCTCCGGCTGCCACAACCGCCGATTGTGACGAGGGGCTGGGTGACGAACAGGCCTCCGATTCAGAGGTGATTGACCTCTCGGCGGAGCATTCCCGCTCCACGGCGTCTGTCCCCGGCACCGCTAGGCAAGGCTCAGGTCCTGCTATGTAGACTGTACACCCCGGCGACAAAGATGCACACTCTTCACACACTAAGAACACAACCCCAGGGACACCTTTGACGAAACAATCAAAAGCTGTCCATAGCGCCAACGGGCACACCGGAAATTTCGCCCGTGCCCGCTGACCGTCAGGATCGGCAGCCCTCCCGCAACCGCAGGTGCGCCTTGCGACTGGGCCCTCTAAACTGAATGGTGCTGCCCCCAATATTCAGGAGTCTGTCGCGACGCATCGGAAGAAGGCGTCCACAGTCGAAGGCCCCGGTTCCGCCGAAAGTAACCGCTCAACCGAAGGCCAGAACTACACAACTTCCCGACTCTGAGGTGATTACCGAAAGCCTCGCTAGGATTATTTCGGCAGATAGTCAGAAGCTACGGGCCAAGGATTCGTCGAAACCCAAGGACAAACCCAAGGACTCATCGAAATCCAGAGATGGGCCAAACGATTCATCGGAATCCACGGAGCGGCCTAAGGACAAACTGCTTCAACCGGCAGTCCCCCGAAAGGATTTTTCGGAAGGCACCGGAGGGATTTCAACGACGTTAGAGTGGAAATCTCAACGTTCTGTGACGGAAGATCCATTATGAGAGCCGTTTCCACTCGTGGACCCTTCTGGTTCATCTATTTGGACCAGGGAGAAGTTTGAGGGATGTATGGAGAGGTTAGAGAGATTTGTAGAACTGTCTCAGAAATCCACGCCCAAAAGGCCTAGGGAGGGGAATCCCCCTCTCCCTGTGGCCAAACTACAAAAGGTGTTTGACCCTTCTCAAGAAGAAGAGTATATTTATGACCTCGCTGAGGAGGAGGTTCCTGTGGGCCTATACAATCAAGATGAATATCCTTTTGCTTACACTGATGATGTTCATTTGGACTCCACAGAGGGTTGGGAAGACAACCCGACCTGGTTGATCCTCAGCCTTGGCAGTCACCTAATCCAACACCAGAACCTGATGCCTTGTGCTTGGACTCCCTCCGCCCTCCCCCAACAACATCCACTCGACAAGCCTCCACGGTTGACGAGCAAATGGCGTTCAATGCCATATTAAGGAAAGCAGCGGAACATTTCCACATTGCTACCCAGGAAGCTGTTCCAGAAGCTGATTTTTGTGGAGGGCATCCTAAAAGAAAAACCACCGGCCAGCCAAGCGATTCCTCTGTTAAATTCAATCAAAAAGCAGTTGGCCGCTTCTTTATTGACGCCTGCCCTAACTAGAGCAGTAAATCCTAGGGTAGAAAAATAGTTTCGACCTTCCCCCTGTGAGCCCCTTTACAACAGGGGCCATGCTACACCAGACTCGCTGGTAGTAACAACAACAGTTCCTCTATCAACTGGGGAGGGACCCCCTGACAAGGAGTGTAAGAGGCTATATGCTCTAGGGAAAAGGGTCACGGCGGCTGCAGCCATTTCCACTCGCATTGCAAATAATACAAACTTGTTGGCCAGCTATGCCGATGCACAATGGTCCATGCTACAGAAGGGCCTTCAAGAAGTCCCTGAACCGCTGAGAGCTTGCCTGCTCTCTATGGTGGCAGAAGGCAGGCAGGTTAATCGGAGTATCCTTAAAAATACTTTGGATGCGGCAGAGACAGCTGGCAGATCCTTGGCCCAAGGTACCCTCATGAAGAGGCACGCATGGTTACGCAACTCTGGTTTTAAACTAGAGACTCAAGCCTCATTAATAAATAAACCGGTGGAGGAGACTAATTTATTTGGGAAAGTGGTTGGGAAAGCGCTCGAAACAGCTAAGGAGGAGCATGACACCCTGAAGACCCTGGATCAGATCACACAGAGGCCTTTTCCGAGGAGGGGGAGCGGGTCTTAACGGTTTCATGGTCAACGTTTCCCTCAGAACCAATTCAACTCAGGAAATAATTGGTCCTCTACCCAAGGAGCCAACACTTACACCACTCTGTATCCCTCAAGAGGCCAACGTCGTGGTAAAGAAAGGAGCTGGAATTCTACCCTTCGAGGCTCCCCGGCCTCATGCCAAAAATGACATGCAGATCCGGGTCTCCTCAACTTGCCTCCCCGGTCGGGGGCCGGCTAATATAATTTCTTCAAGCATGGCAGGGGTTAACTACAGACAGTGGGTACTCAAGACCGTTGCCCTCGGGTACTGTATAGAATTCCGCCAGTCCCCCCAATTCAAACCTTCACGAGCAAGACGCCTGACGCCAGAACATCTGCGCATCCTGCTACAAGAAGTCGAGACCCTGCAGAAAAGGGCGCCATAGAAGTCGTGTCTCTTCTACAGGTAAACCAGAGTATTTATTCAGTGTACTTCCTTGTACCCAAAAAAGATCTCACTATGCGCCATGTACTAGATTTTCACACAGCGAACAAATTTGTCAAGCCCCAAAAATGTTGCATGCACACTCTGCAGGAAGTAATTCTCCTGCTCACACAGGGGGATTACATGGCAACATTGGACATGAAAGATGAATACTTTAATATTTTAATGTTGCCAGCGCACAGAAAATACCTCAGCTTCATGATTCAAGGCCAGCACTATCAGTTCAAGGTACTACACTTCGGCATAGCCTCGGCACCAAGGGTATTTACAAATGTACTGGCAGTGGCAGCATCACACCTGTGCAGTTTGTCTATCCCAGTTTATCCTTACCTTGACGACTGGCTCATAACAGGGGATTCCTACGAAACATGCCTGTCAAATACCCAAAAGATGATAGACCTCTTATTCAGCCTGGGATTCTCCATCAATGAGAAGAAGTCCAGCTTAGACCCCAGTCAAGTCAAGCAGTTCCTAGGGGCTCTAATTCAATCAAAGGACGGCCTTGTCTTCCCCTCCAATGAGAGGGTCCAAAACATGCTGTTTCATATCCCTCAATATGTAGCCAGCGAGAGGTGATGGTACGCAAGGCTATGCGACTGTTAGGAATTATGGCGTCATGCATTTATTTGGTTCCTCACGCGTGCTTGTGCATGCGTCCAATGCAGGAGTGGCTCAACAGCCAGTGGTGTCAGGTCAGCGGACAATGGGACGATCTAGTGGTTGTCTCGCCAGCCCTTGTTCTCTCGCTAGAGTGGTGGTCGAAGGAGAAACTCTTGAAGGGGAAATCCTTCACCACCCCCACATTGGAGGCCACTCTAACTACAGACGCATCTCTCACAGGGTGGGGAGCTCACCTGCTTCAACAGACGGCGCACAGAGTTTGGTTTCCAGACGTAGCTTCCAACTACATAAACCTGTTGGAACTGTTAGCAGTTTTCAAAGCACTGAAAGCTTTTCAGACACAACTGCAGGGGAAGACGTCCTGATCCTCACTGACAGCACCACAGCCATGTATTATCTGAACAGACAGGGGGGCACTCACTCTCCAGGGCTATCCAAACTGTCCCAGAACATTTGGAAGTGGGCTCTCAAACACATGTTCCTGTTATCACAACATGATCCAGGGGAACTCAATCTTCTGGCAGACATACTCAGCAGAGATTCCCCACTACCCATGGAGTACGAATGACGATTAGACAAAGACATTGGGCCTCATTATGACCCTGGCAGTGACCGTCCCACCGCATTAAGAGTTCTGCTTGCTGGTTTCTGACAGCCTTCCCTGGCGGGCTGTGCGGCACCCGCGAGCATAACTCGTAATTGCACCGCACCGTTATCAACAGTGCCGGTACAGCCATGCTCCCCACCCCCATTCGGCCCTATGCGGCAGAATGGGGATCGGGAGTCCGGCAATACTGCCACCCGCGAATGGGCAATTACCGGCCCATTCATCTCGTAATGGGCCGGTTATTGCCCAATCGCGGGAGGCGGTGCCGGTAGCGAGCATGGCGGTAGCCGTGCCTGCCATACAGGCACGGCTACCGCCATGCTCGTAAGGAGGCCAATTGTCTCCAACGTTTTTGCAGAATGGGGCTTTCCAGAGATCGACTTGTTCGGAACTCTGGAGAACGCTCAATGTCAAGACTACGCCTCGAGGTATTTGTTTATGCTTTTCCCCCGACTCCCCCACTCAACAAGATAGTGACCAAGATGCACCAGGAACCAGTCACAATGATATTGGTGGCTCCATTGTTGGCCTGCCAACCCTGGTTTGCTCATCTAATGGAAATGTCCCTCTCCCCACCACTAAAACTACCCTGCCCGTACAACATGTTGTCGCAAGACAGAGGGGAGACGCTTCACCCATGCCCGCAAACATTGAACATAGCGGCCTGGCTCCTGAGGTCATAGAGTTCAGGTACCTGCAACTCACTCAGAGATGTATGGACATACTCAGGGAGGCAAGAAAACCTAACACACGATATTGCTATTCCAGGAAGTGGAAACGTTTTGTTATCTGGTGCAACTCTAAGAGCATCAACCCCATTGACTGCTCTCCAACACATCGTTTTGTACCTGACTCATTTACTTGACTCAGGCCTAGTCTTTAACTCGCTAAAAGTTCACTTAGCTGCTCTTTCAGCCTACACTACATCACAACAGAAGGTGTTGTGGTGGAAAATACCAGTTATTAAGGCTTTCATGGAGGGAGTAAAAATAATTCACCCTCCCTTTTCTAACCCAGCTCCTGGATGGGACCTAAACGTGGTGTTGACTAGATTTATGGGGTCTCCTTTCGAGCCTATGCATAATGCAAGTCTGTCACCTACAAAACTGCCTTTTTAATAGCCATTACTTCCATTAGGAGAGTCAGTGAACTACAAGCGCTCTCAGTTCTAGACCCCTTTGTAACAGTTCACAAAGATACGGTGGTTCTGTGCACTCGTTCTCGTTTTGCGCCTAAATTTATCTCCAAGTTCCATATGAACCAATCAATAGAACTGCCTACTTTCTTCCAGAACCCTACTAACATGGCCGAAAGAAGCCTACACACATTGGATGTGCGCAGGGCAGTCATGTTTTACCTGGACAGATTTAAACCACTGAGAAAGACGAGCCAATTTTTCGTTTCAGTGGCAGCTGGTAGAGAAGAGGATCCTGTCTCTAAATCAGCAATCTCAAGGTGGATTGTCAAATGCATCGCACTGTTACACTCTTGCTAAGAGAGAACTGCCCTTCAAGCCTAGAGCACATTCTACACAGGGCACTGGGGCATCCATAGCATTCATTGCAAATGTTCCGCTTGAGTCCATTTGCAAAGCGGCAACCTTGAGTTCTGTGCACACCTTTACAAAACACTATTGCCTAGACACTCACTCTAGGTCTGATTCTCAGGTGGGACAAGCAGTACTAAGACATCTTTTCACTACTGTTCCTTCACACAACCCACCTCCAACTCCGGGTACTGCTCGCTAGTCTATGCACAGCATGTGATTCTAAGCAGATTAACAAGCATCAGAAGACATGCATTACTTACCGTAAAAGCATTTCTGATGATTGTATCTGCTTAGATTCACATGCGCCCACCCTTCTTCCCCGCTCGGATGGAAGGAACATAGACGCCTTACTACTTTATCTCTTTATGTACTCACTCACGATAGTCACAAGGCTACCTCACGGCAGAAGAAATACAATCGGGGGGACCTCGACGCGTGAGAGATTTTGGATACACTACACATCACGCAGAGTTAGTGTTACAGGCACGCCGATGTTGACGTCCCCTTTCGATTCTCGAAAGACAAGATGCAATACTCTGCGGTTACCACTGGATGTCGGAATATATGCACAGCATGTGAATCTAAGCAGATACAATCATCAGAAATGCTTTTACGGTAAGTAATGTATGTCTTCTATCCAGAGGATGAAAATCATGGATATTTACTTCCTACAACAGGTGACATGATTACCAATTCCAAAGAGTCATCCAGCGTAAAGAGATTTGAAAACCTACACGGGATCCACCCTCCAGAGACAGAAGCCTGCGGAAGAAAAAGAGCCTTCCTCAGCCCAGTAGAAGTAGGAGGTATGGTATCTGTGCTGTGCCCTGGAAATCATTCCTGGAAAACAAAAAGAAAGAGTGAGCCAAGCGGGTTAAACATTCAATGCTTCACCTGGATAAGTGGAGAGCTGTGCATGAGAGCAAGACTCATTTCATCACTGACATGGAAAATGCAGACAACTTCATGCCCACCCTCTGAGCCGGTTGTTCAGATGGAGGGCTTCACCTGGCTAAGTGGAGAGATGTGCATGAGAGCAAGACTCATTTCCTCGCTTCCACAGAGGATGCAGGTGACTTGATCTCCATCCTCTGAGTCAGTTGTGCAGCCGGGGGATCGATGTGACCAGCGGAGGCTTGGAACTGATCCTCTGCTGGGACTGTTTTTATAAACTCCAGAGGCATGGGCTCATTTCTGTTCAACTATCTTATTGATTGTGGCTATAGGGTTGTCGCGGGACAGGTAGTGGGCTATATCCCTGTAAGGCCTATTAAGTTGTCCGTGGTTGCCTCCTACATTGTATCTGATGCGTTATTTGTTTTAGGTTACTCTTATCTCTCGTCTGCTAAGTACATGTACTAAATTCAGGATTTGCCTATGCGTTGGTGGCTGGGTCATGTTCATTTTGCCAGGCCTGGGTTGTTTTGGTTCAGGGCTTCTGCTGGTGGTTTCATTTGCTGGTGTTGCTATGGTGTGACGGGCAGATGGCAGTGCGATTGTTTCTTGAATTTAGTTTTATTGTTTAAAATGCTGACCTAGCTCGAGTGCAGCGGAGCTCTGTACAAGGTTTGGGTAGCCAGTGTTTGGACGGGCATCTTTAGTCCTGTGGGTTGCGGCCTGTGTGTTCATTGGGATTAGTCCATGGTCTTGTGTTGTTGATAAAGCAACATTTTAAGAAATGTGTGGGGGCCTTCCTAGTCAATACCGGGTCAATTTCCAGAGGTTGGATGTGTGACAAGTGAAGGATTGTTTGCAGGTCCTCGCTTTGTTTTTTTTGATCAAACAATTTTATTGATTTTATTACATAATACACAAAAAGAACAGTGACCCTGAGGGGGTCCAACCTACAATAACATCATAAGAGAAAATATGGTCCGTCTTTCAACAACTTGAGGATATGTTAACAAGTACTTGTGCACTCTTGCTTTGCCATTACATACTGGCCACCGGCCTATGTCATACAATAGTTTTATTGTGTGTTCTCCCACTTTTCCCATATTTTCCCCGCTTTCCCAGGGCATCATCTGGCCGCATATACTCTTCGCTCCATCGCAATGCATGCTTCTACATCATCTAACCATTGTGCATGCACAGGGGTTACATTCGAGCCCCATAGCTTGGCAATGTTGCGCTTGATCAGTGCCGTGGTGGTTGCAAACAGTAGCTTGTCGGTGCGAGACATCTCACCCTCTTCCTCGACACCCAGCAACATCAATTTCGGATCTCTGGGCACAGCCCGACCCAGTACCTTACTAAGTGTGTCGCAGCAGTGTTGCCAGTATAGCGTGA
This sequence comes from Ambystoma mexicanum, assembly GCF_040938575.1. Classification (NCBI taxonomy): domain Eukaryota; kingdom Metazoa; phylum Chordata; class Amphibia; order Caudata; family Ambystomatidae; genus Ambystoma; species Ambystoma mexicanum. The sequence goes on from NC_090931.1 coordinate 1,537,688,149, forward strand.
TGCGTGGACGGTCCCATATGATGTGGAAAAAGGTGCCCTCTTCCTGGTGGCAGCGCAGGCAATTCGGGTCTGTGGTTTTACCCCATCTGTACAATGCAACTCGTGGGTAGTAGACTCTATGCAGTATTTTGAGCTGGACAAGGCGTAATCTGGCCGAAATGGCTGTTTCCCTCGGGTACATTAGGATTGTTATCCAGTCTTTAGGCAGTATTTCTCCCACATCCCTTTCCCATTTAGATTTTAGACTCGATAGCTCCGGTGTGGCGAACGAGGTGAGAACATTGTACATCACTGAGGTGATTTTGGCGTCTATACTATCTAGTACCAGGTTCCTCTCTATGGGGGTGCAGTCTGCCATGTCTCATAGGTCAGGCAAGTACCGCTGTAGAGCATGACTTAATTGCATATGCCGGTATCGGTCAGTGACAGGGAGGTTAAACTCCTCCACCAACCTCTCGAATGTCACAATTCCCCCGTCCCGAATCACATCTCCCACTTTTGTTATTCCCGCAGTTACCCAGTTTCGCCATTTTGGGAGCCTGTCCAGCTCAGGGATGTGTTTATTTACCCACAGTGGCTGTACCGGTGTGGTTTTCCCCTCCCAGTTTATGTGCTTATGCGCCTCTGCCCAGATTAATGCCCGGTGAGTAGCCATTGTTTTGGTGGCGTTGCTTTTAGTTTTCTGGTATAGGGACTCTAGTGGGGTTATGCTTGCTCCATCTAGAGTATCAGTTTTAATGTGGGGTAGCGAGGGGTTGCCGTGTAATAGGTCATTTATCACTGCCATCTGACTCGCCCAATAGTACGTCTGTATACGCGGCAATCCTATTCCTCCCTCCCAAATGGAGCGCTGCAGGATGTGGAGCGCCATTCTCGGGTGTCCATTGTTCCACAGGAGTTTCCGGAGGATTCTGTCGATTCTATGAAACTCCCGTCTGGGGATGTGTAACGGGGCGTTTTGGAGTATGTACAGGAATCTAGGTAGTGCCATCATCTTAAATAGTGCTGCTCTCCCCAGTAGGGTCAGCGGCAGGGCGTTCCAGTGTTTGACGTCCTCTGCAAAACGGTTTATGATTGGGTGGAGGTTATTTTCTACGTACTCGTTTAGATTCGTCGTTATCTGAACCCCCAGGTAGCGAAACTGGTCAACTTCTATACGAAAGGGGCAGTTCTGTATCTCTACGCTACCCGTCTCTCTCAGTGGGAATAGTGTGGACTTCGACCAGTTTACCTTCAATCCACTAAAGGATTCATATTCCTTCAGTAAGCATATCACTGCAGGACAAGAGGTTGTGGGGTCTGCTAGATACAGTGAGACCTTATCCTCCCAGTCTTCTGTCCACTGGAAGCCCTTCCACGTTTGTGATTCTCGTAATAGAATCGCCAACGGCTCCATGGCAAGCGCAAAAAGCATTGCAGACAAGGGGCACCCCTGTCGTGTCCCCTTGCCCAGTTTGAACGGCTGCGAGAGCCACCCATTTACTCTGGTCACGGCCTCTGGGGACTTGTATAGCAGCTGCACCCATCCCAAGAATTGGTCACCAAAGCCCATTCGACGCATTATTTCCCACAGTGCTGGCCAGTGCACCGAATCGAAAGCTTTCTCAAAATCTATTGCTAGAAGCGCCAGGGGACCCCGCAATAGGGAGGATTTTTCGAGTGCAGCGTGCAGTCTGTGTATGTTCATACGCGTAGACCTCTGGGGCATAAAGCCACACTGGTCTGGGTGTATAAGTGACAGGATAACTTTCTGCAGGCGATTTGCTAATGCTTTCGCCAGGATTTTGGTCTCGGTGTTGATTAACGAAATCTGCCTGTACGAACTACATTTCTCTGGTGGCTTATCTGGCTTGGGGATCACTATTATAGTTGCTTTTCTTAGGTCTGGGGGAAGCTGTCCTTGCTCCCTCGAATGTGTGAACATCTGCAGGAGATGCAGAAGTATCGCACTTGGTTCTATCCTTTTCCATGTCTCCACCGGGAAGCCGTTCGGCCCCGGTGTTTTCCCGGGATGTAGTTGTAACATGGCCACCCCTAGTTCCTCTTCAGTAATGGTTGCCTCCAGGAGATCTCTCTGTGTGTCCGTTAGGCTGGGAAGGGTGATCCCGTTCAACACGGAGAGGTTAGTGGGGGCTTCCGGTGACCCATAGAGCGTTGCGTAGTAGGCTGCAAAGCCCTCCGCGATAGCCTGATCTGTCCACAGTGGTTCCGAATTGTCGGGTGTGATCATCCTGACCTGTTTGTGCCCTTCATCCCTGCGCTCCAGCCAGGCTAACAATTTACCCGCCTTATCTCCAGTCTCATACAGTCTGGCTCGCATCGAGGTGTGCGCCTGTTTAGCGTTGTCTAGGGCTACATTGTGCATTTTTTTTTGGGCAAGGACCAGTGCTCGGTTCGTTTCAGGCAGGTCTCGCGCCAGATGTGCGCGTTCTGCACGTCCCACCTGTTCTTCAGCCTCATTTACTTTTTGCATTTGAGCCTTTTTGTGCGCCGTTGTCCAGGAGATAATCTCTCCCCGCAATTCCGGCTTGTACGCCTCCCACAGCAGGCTTGGGTCATCAATTGACCCAGCGTTCAGTTCAAAGTAATTGGTTGTGGTTTCTTGAATACGCTCTACAAGCTCCGGGAAACCTAAGTAATAGTTGTTAAGGCGCCATGAAGGTGGAGGAATAGGCCTTGACGTTGACAGTTCTATTAGTAGGGGCGAGTGGTCAGAGATGCCGCATGTAAGTAGTGTGGCACTACGTACTCTATGCACCTCTGTGGCTGGGACGAAAAAATAGTCCAGTCTAGAGAGGGAAGCATGGGCGCCTGAGTGGAAAGAGTATTCTTGCCCCTCGGGGTGAAGGTCGTGCCATACATCCCTCAGTCCCAGTGCTGATATGAAGGTGGCTAGCCTAGTGTACGTGTCAGGATTCCTGCCCCTTAGGTGTGTACGATCCATACCCAGGTTCATAACATCGTTAAAGTCTCCACCAAGGATTAGTGTATCTGAGGAATCTTGTACTGTTAGGGGGGTTATTTCTTCTATGAGATTTGGCAACAGCGCGGGTGGTGCATACACAGCTAGTATTGTTATGGTTCGATTCCATAGGGTTCCTGTCATATGCACGAATCTGCCTCCCGTGTCCTGTGACACACTGGACAGTGTCAGCGGCAGCTTCTTATGGATCAGTATGAGGACCCCTCTGGAGCCTGAAGTAAAACCCGAGTGCAGTGCTATACGATGTTACCACGTTTAAATAAGTTGCATGTGGTGCCCGCTAGGTGTGTTTCTGTGAGCAACGCCACATCCGGTGCTTGCCTGTTTAATGCTTGGGTGACAAGTCTGCGTTTTATCCCACTACCCAGCCCATTGACATTCCAAGTCAGGAGACGTAATGATTTCGTATCAAATCTATCATTCGTCATCTGGTTGGGGGGTGGGTTGCTGTTGAGCAGTATGTGTAGGATTCCGGGAAGATCCACAAACTATTGTTTCGCCGTGAGACGCAGGTTTGTAGGAGTGAGTATTTAGTGTTGTCGGACCATACATGAACAAAAATGAAAACCAAACCCATAACAAGGGTAAGAAATCCCCCCTCCCCCCTGCTCCATCTCTCGTTCCCCTGAAGGCATCTACTGCCCCGCTAGTGTTACCTAACCCCCCTCCCTATACTCCCACCCAACCTGGAGTATCTGTCGCCCGAAATTTAAACAGAACAAGTAAACCTTAACTAAGCCACTCTCGGTGGCATATGAACTTCTTAGCTTACACAACTGTCCGTGATGCTGTCGCGGACTTCCTTGGTTTTAGTCTTTGCTCGTGGGGCGGGTGGCTGTTCGGCCACTGGCCTGGTTGTATTCCGTGCGTTGGTCGGCGTGGGGGGTGAGAGATTTTGTGGTGCTCCTAGGCTCAGTAGCTTCGGCTTTCTGCCCAAAACTGCTCCCAGTTCATATTTCTCCCCGCAGCGGGCTTCCTGGTTGTGGACGTTGCTGTTGGCCCTGCTCTGGCGGGCGTTCTGGGCGAGGACTATTGCGTCTATCTCTCCTTCTCCCCTCCGTGTTCCAGTCCCCTTCTATGTGCTGTTCGGCCCAGTTCCACGCCTCTCTAGGGTCGGTGAAGTGCACAGTCGTGCCCCCATGGAATATCTTGAGTTGGGCCGGGAAGAGCAGTCCATATTTGACACCCACTGATTGTAGACGTTTCTTAAGCCGGTCAAATGACTGTCGTGCTTTCTGAACTTCTTTGGTGAAATCGGGGAAGAAGGCTATTTTGGATCCGTTGAATGTGACCGTGCCCTTCGATCTTGCCAGTTGGAGTTCCGTGTCTCTGTCCCTATAGTTCAGAAACCTGGCAATTACTGTGCGTGGTGTAGATGCTGGTATCACTTTGCCAGTTGGGATGCGATGGGCCCGCTCGATGGAGAAGAATTTAGAGAATGCCTCTCCGTCATAAATATTCGTCAACCAGTCCTCAAGGAAAAGTTCCATGCATTCCCCTTCGGCTTTTTCAGGCAGGCCGATTATTGCGCCGGGATCTACCCTCGCTATCGTCCACTCTTGCCTCCAGGGTCTTTATCCGTGCTAGCATACTCGCCACTTGCCTGTTTACGCCTCGCAGGCCATCCTCGGTTTCAGAGATTCGCGCCTCTGCCTCTCCCGTACGGGAGGTCAGCTTTTTCAGATCATGGCGTAGCAGGGACACGTCTGCACCGATGCTGTCCATCTTTTTTTCCATCGAGGTCCTGGAGTTGGTGATGGCACTCATGATATCTTTTAAGGAAATATTATCCACATGGTCCGGGTCGACCGGTGGTGGCCTCTCTGGTGAGCGGGGTGCTGGCGTCGCTGCATACTGCTCGATCCTGCTCTGTGTGGATGTTTTCCTGGGCTTCTCCTTACCCATTTCAGTTTGGCGTGGTACTGTTGCAGTGTGCTGGTGCCGGCCGGTGCTGGGGGTAGGCACTAATGGTGGTGCTGGGCCCGCTGCGACCGGCGGATATTTATGCTGGCATAACCATTCCCTTGACCAAACAATATCTGTTAGCCCCACTTTCAGCAGTTCTGTGGTTCTATCTCCTGGTAGCGGCCACAGCAGGCGCAGGTGGGGATCGCGGCTTCGTCTGGAGGCCCTTTGCCTGTGGGGGGAGGGAAGGCGGTTCACCAGCACTCTCTATCCCACCTTCCCCTCTCCTTACCACATCGCCGGTTGTATCAGGCCTCGATCAGCGGGACCACGTCTCCGTTGCAGGGGCGCGCTAGTCGGATCACCAGCCGGTACGCCGTGCGTCTTCCTCCGCGCCAACACTGACACGCCGGGTTTCTCGCCCCGGGCCCTCTTCAGGCCCCGGTTCGATTGGGTTCTCGCCAGGTGGGCTGGTCCTGCGACCACAGTAGCGCCCCGCCGCTGCGGTTAGGATGTTGACTGCAGGGCCCGGTGGAGCGTGCGCCGGTCAGCGGTCGACAGTTAGTGCGCGCTCGCAGTCATGGCGGCCATCTTGGGCCCAACACTTGTCACGGTTCCTGCAACTTCCACTTGATCTGGACGGCGATTCCTTGTACGGATTTGCGTCGGAGCACCGCGATTCGGTGCAGGAGAGTCTCACACACCGCTGGAGTATTTCAGGGTTCAGCTCGGATATATATTTTAGCAGGATTTAACAGGATGAGGCCAGTGGCGCGGGAGCAGCGCGGGCTCACGTCCTCATCGGATGGCTGCTGGCCACGCCCCCCAGGTCCTCGCTTTGTTGATGAGTTATGATTCAAGCTTGTTGGTCAATTGCTGTGCGAGGAGCGTGTGCCACAGATATGTAGAACTTAGCCATCAGGTACACTGGTGTAGTACTCTTGTCTGCTTTGTAGATGATACATGCAGTCTCCTGGTCTGGAGAGGAAGACAACCTAGTTTGTGTAGGACAGCAGTAATTCTGACGCATTTCTGTGCATCCTTAATACGGTGTGCTGCAGCATGGTGGACTGCTTTTAGGGGAGCCAAGTAAGCGATGGGACGCCCGGTCAGGAGGGCATTTCTCCTAACGATGTGCGAGACCACAAGGGCCTACACTACAATCTGGAATTCCTATGACGGGTTTGGGTTTGTTTTGGAAAGCGTGGAGTTTTGGAGCCGGGCCGTGTGGGCCTTCTTGGCTACGTGTTTCTAGATGGACAGGCTGCTGATGTTGAAGCCTTAGTATTTTGCTGAATGCAAAAGTCACGGATGAAATCCTTCTAGATGCTGTGGCGAGTCAGATATAGGAGACGGACAAGAAGACATGGTTCAAACGTAGACGTTTTATTAAAGGAAATAATGTCTTGCCTATGCCTATCACTTGCATTATGGTAATGATTTTCCCCAAGCTTGAAAATAATAACAAGCTAGTGTTCTTCTGGATGTCTTCCCAAAACGCAGTCGTCCATCTGGATCTACCACTAATAACAACGGAAACATATACTTGATCTAGGAAAATAATTACTTTCCCCCGCTCCCTTTTCTTGACTTGTGCTGGCTAGTTCTTGACTGCAACACATGTGTCTTTGGTTCTCTTTCAGTCCTCAGCCTGCTGGTACAGTTCAAAATAAGTCCTATATTCTTTCTGTCATTCTGGGATAGGGTACTCCAGACCCCCACACAAATGTCCCTGTCAGTTGAAAGAGTATGTTTCTGAATTAGAGTAACTGGTCCTGTAAATAGGCTACTTGTGTCAAACAATAGGTTCTGGCTTTGTGTTTAGAATCAGTTTCTTGTTCACCAGTCTAGGGTGTTTTCGTCTCTCCTGCATTATTGTATCTCTTGGCCCGGCGTGGGCCTTCTGGCTCTTCAGCCTATCTCAGTCTGGCACTGTTCTCACTCCTCTGTGGGGTACCTGGCTTTTGAGCTGTGCGTAGACTATACAGCCTCTCAGATGGTCTTGTCTTCTTATTGCTTTCACCCCCTTCCATGCCCTTGTGGGGTACTTTGTGTCTCAGCCCGCCATGCATTACCTGGTTTCTCTGGTTGTCTAGCCCTTGAATTGCTCTCACCACCTTATGGGTTAATTTGGTGCCTCACGCCCTTCTCCTGCTCCTCTGTCAGCCACGTACATGGTTCTCGGTGGCAGTGCTTGTTGGGGGAGGCAGCTTCTCCATTTCCTGTGGAACCACGGGACCGACGTCTTCGTGCTCGGGTCTTACACTTCGGTTCCTCCTATATGCGACTGACAGGACTTCTGCATCGGAGCTGCTGAATGCCAGTATTCCACATCTGCAGTGGTTCGGTCTTTCGTTTGCTCAGCGGCCCTGAGCTTCTTGGGGTGGCTCTCCCTCCCTCTCTCCGTATTGACCTCAGCTCTCTTATGTTCCTCCCTGGAACGGGAGAGGAGACACCATTGGCTCTGATCTTCAGGCATGTAGTTTAACAGAGTGACCGGGCACCCAATTTCCGCTAGGGATAATTGACTCATGGAGAGTAAAACATGGGGTGTTCTCTAGAATGGAGGTGGCGAGTGACTTTTCTGTGGCTGACGAGTGCATCATGAGAGTAGGGTCAGAAACCAAGTCATTCATTTTTACAGGGCCTTGCACATTATTCTACTGTTCAGTCCCCACATAACCATCACACATTTGGGACTCTGCTTTCAAGGGAGGTGTAGTAAAAGCTTTACCTGGGGATTCCTTGTCCCCTAAGTGGGGTCATCCCCTCCCCCCCTGCCCTCCCAGTGAGATCCTGCTTACCCTGTCCCCTCTTGGGTGTTAAGCGTCCCGGGCTCCCCCTTGGGTGAGAAGGGACGAATTCCCGCTATTCGTCACAGTGCATATCAGTTGTTTAGCAAGGGACGGATGAGAATGAATTTGGTCTCGGAGGGCATAAATTTGAGGTAGCCAGTAGACATCCAGGACTGGATGATAGCTAGGTAATCTCAGACAAATTATGCCCTGTGACCAGACACTCTCATGTACAACTGATTATCATCTGCGTATTGTTGGATGGCAATTTCGGGATCTTTGAGGAGTGTCACCAGAGGCTCCATGTAAAGGTTAAAAAAGGATCAGTGAGAGGATGGAGGTTTGGGGGACACCGAAGGAGACTGGGAGTCGGTTGGAACACATGTTCATCTGGACGGCCTGGTGTTTGCTCGAGAGGTAGGAGGTAAACCAATTCAGGACAGTGCCAGATAATCCCATCCTGTCAGTGAGGAGGATGCTGTGGCAGACAGTGTCAAATGCAGTTAAGCGTTCAAGGAGGACGAGGAGGCATGAGGCGCCCTTAACATGAACCTCCTGGATGGTGGAAGTCTCGGTGCTACACTTTGAAAGAAACTATGAATGATAGTGCTTTAGGAGGTGTAGTTGTTTGATTCTGGCAAGTAGTTGTTTTGCTACTTTTTCCAAGATTTTGCGATAAATGGAAGGTTCATAATGGGTTGCCAGCTGGCCAAGTCTTCCTGGTCTAGGATTGTTTTTTCAAAAGAGGTCCGAGAACAGTCTCGAGAGTGCCCAGGAATGACCCTTCAGCGAGGGATTAATTAATGATGCTGAGGAGTGCTTGGCGCGCCGGGTCCCTCATTGGCGATATCCTCGAAGGTAGAAGTAGGTTAAAGAGAGGGAGAGGATAGAATTCAGTCCAGAGGGGGCGGTGTACGTGCTGGAGAGCATGGGGGGCTAACGCTGGGGGAGCATAATTCAGTGATCGGTCAGATTTTCTCTATTGTTGTTGATTCCATCATATTTTTCCTGAGCTGCTGGAATCTCAGGGTGAGGTGAGGGTTTGGTACAAAACGTTACTACTTTGGAGAGGGATTTAATCCTGTTAGAGGCTGCCACGGTGGTGGTGGGGTAGTAAGCAGCTTTGGCCTCAGTGATCAGAATCCTACGGTTGGTGCAGAGATATTTGAGGTTAGTGAGATCTCCAGTGATATTTCTCCTGCGTCACCGTTTCTCTAGGGCTCTGATTGAGTGTTTGTTGGCGGCAAGGTCTGCGGTGTACCAGGGGGTGGATGGTTTGGTCTTCGAGTGGATGGTTTTTAGGGCGCATGAGTATCCACCAGTTTCATAGCAGAGTTGTTGAATAATTCTAGGACCAGGTTATTCTCTGTGCTTCTAGTTCATTGACCGTGAACATTTTGTATGAGTAGCTCTTTGTGAGGCGATGTTTAGCCTGATCTTCGTGGGCTGTGGTCGGGTGGGTGATCGACAGTGGGGTGGCTGTGTAGTCAGAACAGTCGAGTGGGATGTGGTCTGCGCTGGTGATGAGGGAGTAACATATGTAAAGACTAGGGGCCTCATTCCGAGGCTGGCAGTAAGGGGTGCCGGTGGCGTTGACCGCTTACTGCCGCATTACGAGGTCCTTTAGTATGTCCCTCTAAGGGCAGCTGGTTTTACCAGGCGCCCTTAGTGGGAGTGGCTAAAGGACCAGGGAGCTAACAACGGGCCCGTTATTAACGTGCCCGTTGTTAGCTCCCTCCCCATTCCTATTGAGCCCTATGGTGGCTCGAATGGGAATGGGTTTTTTGAATGAGGAATTACCGGGTCCTCCAAGGTTAGAATGGCCCGGTAATTCCTCATTTAATGACCCAGACTCGGTATGGGGGTAGCCATGGCGCTAATAGCACCATGGCTACCTCCATACTCGTAATGACCCCCTAGGTCTCGAGTGTTTCCTTTGTGGTGCGTGGAGAAGAGTGAAATTTGCTTAAGGTCCATTGATCAGGTCAATCTGAAAAGTGTGCTTGGAGTGTGGTTGCTGGTGTGAGACTCGGGGATGTAAAAAACTCTGAGAAAGACATTATTCGTGTGTGCTATTTTGGCACAGGAGAGTAAATTGGAGATTCCATCAATAAGAGCCACTGTTGTGTGGTCTGTAGTTGAGGTGGAACGTGATGGATTCCTTGTGAGAAGGGAACTGGCAGGTGAATGAGGCAGGCAATGCATGGACTGGTGGATGTAAGGAAACTTAGACATAGGGCCTCATTCCGAGTACGGCGCTAACCAATGGCGCTATTAACGCCTTGGTTGACGCCGTACCCGGACCGGCAGCGCCTTGGTGGTTGGCGGAATTACCGCCCCATTCCAAGGTTGGCGGGGCGGTAATTCCCCAATCCCCATTTACCCTTCCCCATTCCCATTCTTGCCCCATAGGGCATAATGGGAGTGGGGAAGGCGTCAATTACGCCACCGTAAATTACGGTGGCGTAATTAACATCAAGGTCCCTTAGCGCCATGGTATTTAACGCCTGCTAAAAGCAGGTGTTAAAAGCACCATGGCGCTAAGGGAACTCGGAGTATGGCGGTAAGGGATTACCGCCACCGCTCTCGTTAGCGGTGGCCGCTATCCCTTACCGCCATACTCGGAATGAGGCCCATACTCTTGTTAAAGATTTGACCTTTTACTACTCATTCATGAAGCAGCTTCTTGTATTGAGTACTTAGTCTGTCAGGTCGGGACTCACTGGGTTGAAAATTCTGTGATTTTACCCCCTATCCACTCGGACCTCTCACCTATACTTTTGAGCATGTATATTCCTGCCTCTTGGTGCCATAGCAATGGGTTAAGCCTCAAACATGATTTATTCCTCGATCTGAACTTCTGTAGCAACTTAGAGAGACATTACAGAGTTCTTTAAAATCATCTGGGGTCTGTAGATGCCTCCTGCATGATGTGGGATACTTTGCAATGCTTAATTCGGGCAGTCTGTATCTCTAAGGAGGTGGGTGCTTTTTTGCATGGAAGGGGACACTGAGGAATCTTGGGTGGTGGGGGGGAAAAGGAGCTATCCTGGTGGAGATTTATAAGACTGTCTGGGATATTAAGGAGAGTCGCTCAGCGACTTGGATTACCATAGCATTCGGGCTGCCCGTCGCTGCTGCAAGCACCAGAACGTTTTTACCCCCTCCTTCTTAAATAATCGTAAATTAGATGTTTGGTGCTTCATAAGTTGCGCAATTCATGTTTATTTTAGAAAAACAGTCCTTAACATGTATTTCGGCCTCTGGCTTTATCAAAACCGAACATTAGGTAATTCTGCATATAGAAATATAGTGTGCGTAAGGTGGACAGAGAAAAGGGGTTGGCATAGGGTAGGATTCATAGGTTAAGAAAAAAGAAAATCAAACAATTTGTTAATTAGTAAATAAACAATATTCTATTAGAGTTGGCTAAATTCTGCACACTATATTGTTATATGTAGAATTACCTAATGTATGTCCGGTTTTGATAAGGGCCAGAGGCCGAAACGCGTGTTAACCGAAGGACTGTTTTTCTAAAGTAAACGTGCCTTGCGCAATGAAGCACCAAACATCTCACTGCCAGAGATTTAGTCTGCTTTTCCCTGCTTCAAACTGCTGAAGATCATAAAGTTCAATTTATGGGATAGCAAGCCTCAGCCAGGCAATATGGGGGCAGGGGGGATCAGTTCCTCAGACAGAATACTGATATTCATGTGATTTGGGGCTCTAATGGGTATCAAGATTGGTGATTGATGGACGACTACCGTGAATGCATGGATTGCTGTCCCAGCAAATATGCTGTTTACACTGACACCTCTTACTGGGATCTCTGACCAGTCAGGCTTTATTTCAGGCCCACTCCACTGCTTTCACTCTCTGAAGACTTTATAGTTTGAATCAGAACAAGCCAGAATGCCTTGCTGTATCTGTATTACAGGATCCCGAGAAAGCATTCGGTTCTGTGGCATGGCCGTTTATGCCTGTGGTTCTCCTCCAGGTATGGTTGGGGTTGTATTTTCGTCTCTGCTGTTAAGTTATTATATTCTCTGCCCTCCACTAAAATGTGTTAATGGAAGAGTGTTGGGCACCTTCCTAATTGGACGAGGAACTCATTTCCCCCTCTAATATTTGCACTGACGTTTGAACCTCTAGCTTCTGTTAGCAATGAAAAATATCTCTATCGGGTTCTCCAGTTGTGCTCTTACTGGATGGTCATTTCGTTATACGCCGACAAGATTATGCTATTTGTCAGGCATCCTCATAAGAATATTTATGTCTGATGTTTATATATTCTGGGAACTTTCTGGACTGAAGTTTAATGCATCAAAATCATACATTTTTCACTTACATCCTAGGGGCTTGTTGGGTTTCGGATGGCAGCAGGATTCCATATATTGCCTGGTGATGATGATCTCTGGCGACCCCGCTGCCTTTATCTAACCATACTACGGAATGCCTGTTAGCATATTAGAGCCACACATTAATAAATGTTCCCCTTCAACGTTCTCGATTTGACAGAATCTCCCTTGCCAAAATAGAGGTTGCGCCCACGTTCTTATGCGTGTTCCTATATATTCTCCAGCATGGGGTCATGCATCGATTCACCTGCTCATGAATATTCCCCGTCGTCAGGCTGGGAATCCTCGGTAAAAAGGAAGCAGTTTCGCTTATACGGAAAACTGCTTGTCTCCTCTATAACCAATCACTTTCCCATGGGTCATTCTGTCCCTAACCATTAATACTCGTCCTCTTAAGCTCCACCCCTGGTGGTCATCTTCAGATTTCAACTGCACGTTTCAGTGTTGGGAGTCCACTCATTTTCTCCTCATGAATTATGAGCTATGTTTGATAGTTTTGATAGTTCTCTGCAATCTTTTTCCTCATCAACTGACATGTGTTGACTACCGACGACGGGGAACCGTTGTCTGCAAAGATCGAGCTCTGTCATTTGATGAGGAAAAAGATTGCAGAGAACTGCAGAAAACTATCAAAAATAGCCCATGAATTCAGCAGCCCCTGACTTGGTCCTACATCTCACCTCGACGATGTCCGACGTGGGCAAGAAAAGTCTGTCAAGTCCTGCTTGAGAATTCGTGCAGGACTGATGATGGCCCACCAAACTCCCCAAGTCTGCCTGCCCAACAGTCTCTGTACAGAAATAACTACGAAGCTGGCAAACCCAAGGGGAAAGGGGAAGTGGAGAAAATAACAAACGCAGATCTTCCTTTGCACCTGCTGCCACTTTCTTGGACTGGATGGTTCTGTGAAGATCTAAAAGGTAATTGCAACAAGTTACAATCTGTAATGCCACTTACCCACTAAGATCTTAAACTTCTCTTGCCACCCACTTCCCTTAAATACCTGCTGCCTATGCTTTCTTGCTGATAGGCTCTTGCTTATTTGAACAGTTGCTGCTGTATTCCTGAAAGTCTCTTTTGTTTGTTTTTTCCTCAAATTTTCTGATTGCTAACTTCCTTATTTCAGCTAGATCACTAAAGTCCATAATTGGCTACCTTTACCTTGTAGCTAAACTAATGACTCCTTTTTCATTGCCAAACGAATTGACTAAAAGGTCTTTCTGATGCTTCCTAGAAGAATGTGTGAGATTTGTGCTGCAAATCCGTGTTTTACTTCACTTGTGAGTTATGAAAGCTATATGCTCCTTAGCTCATGAAACTGCCTCTTGCCTTTTTTTTAGAAAGACATTGGGCCTCATTATGAATCACCCGGTATGGAAATAACGGTGGCGGTAAATCCGCCACCGTTGTTTCCATACCGGGTGATCTCGAGTCATGCAGGCGGAGGTGTCATTCCCGCCAGGTCTGACCTGGCGGGTTTAACACCACCCGCCTGCAGGAGGACATGGAAACACTGGCACCATCACGAAATGGTGCCAGTGTTTCCACTTCCCCATTCCCATTGAGTCCTATGGGATTCAATGGGAATGGGGATTTACCAAATTCCGCCTCCGGAATTCCCGGGTCACCGGGCTCTTAATGCCCCGGTGATTCCAGGAATCAGGGAGGCAGAATGGTAATATGAGTCCGGCGGTAACCTACCGGAATTTCAGGCACGGTTACCGCTGGACTCGTAATGAGGCCCATTGAGTTCAAGTTTCACACATGCACCTGATCGCACCCTCTTTGACTTGCAATTGATTTGTTCACTTGCTTTGTGCGAGTCTGCGCTGCCTTTTTACTTTTTCTCTTCTCCTGGAATTCAGTCTTTAAACAATAATTACTCACTACTTAGCCGCCGGCTCGCTGCGATATCAGCTGTTTGATCTCCGATTCAGATCTCCTCACAGGATGAGACGTGCAGCACTTTCGCTTACAGTCAAGGGTCCTTTTCTTGAAAGCGAAAGCCAACAAGTTTCTAATACGAAAACAAAACCCGAACGAAAACTCTGGGTTAATAGATTGCTAACAGGTTTCTAAGTTTAGTGTAACATGGCGCAGCAGCCTCTGTCCGCACGCCTTGTTAGTAAGTTAATCGCGGAACAGAATACTGAAACATGCGCGTGATGCCGCTTGCTGGCTGTCAATCGCTTAAAACATGTAGCACTTTCCTTTTACAAGAATTATATGCGTATGTTTACTTGCTCAGCGCCAAATAGAGTTCATATAACGTTTTCTCTTTAAACTTTTAAGAAAACATTATTTACAAACTGGAATTCTTTTGCACTTAGCTTTCTTCATCTGTAGCTGCTTCTGATATTATTGACTCCTGCTTCTGATATTATTGACTCCTTCTTCTCTGTGGATTCTTAGACTGCACTCTGGAACTTCTGCAGGTTAATTCTTACTCTAAGTTACTTATATTACTGGGACTAAGGAAACTGCGACCTGCTTATTTGATAACTAGAATGAAAGGCAGTTTAGAACTCTTAATAGAATTCCAAACTACCTCACCTCCAGCTCTCGCCAATCAATGCTGCTGAACTGTGCCTCCATCTTGCCCTGGGGAAACAAAGGCTTCCTGACAGAAAAATTAAGGAAGAATATGACGTACCTGTTTGGCAGAAACCTGTGCAGTTCCCTTAGGGACCACTGCAAAAAGTTTAAGACTACACGAGTAAGCAGTAAACCCAATTGGTAGCAGTCTGCACCACCCAGATTTACCTGGTAGCTGTGGCTGAGCAGTCAGACTTCTCTCAAGAAGAGTTAGACAGTATATAGAGTATACACAATAGGGCCAAAAATACAGTAGCACAAGCAAACACTGACCAGAGCTTTGGTATAAAAGTATATAATTATTTATTTAAAAACACACTCATGAAAATACACTGGCACTAATATATCAAGCCAGTTCAAACACAGTCACTATAAGTATATACACCTCCCTAGTTAATTATTCGACAAGTCTAGGTTAAGACACAACTTTTTAGCAAAACAGAGGTAAGCGCGTAACCGTAGATGGCACTCCAATAATTTGTTTAAAAAGGGAGAGAATGTCATGGCCTACAGAACGCGCCCCCTTTTGGACTTCCTGGTCCTTGTCTCAACGGGGCTTGCACTCCCTGGTACTCCCAACATGGCTGTCCAGCATGAAACACCTTCCTCGCTCTACACGTTGGACGTAGTGTGTTCTATTAATATACCACGCCCCGCGGCTCCGCGCGGCTCAATGCTATTGCGAAGTAGCGACCAGACGTGTGCTCCGTAGCTCGCGGTATTGTTTCCTTGATTGTACCCCAACTAACTCCATTCCTAGTCCCTTTCCCTTCTTTCTTACTTCCTGGACTCGTGTGCTGAGTAGTGCACTTTCTTAAATTCCCGGATTCCTGGATCGTTGCATCCCAGAACTTTGAACGCACGCTGGAGTCGGAAAAGACTCGTGCAGCCTTATTCAAGACCCGATCCGTCCGCAAGAAGGCATCCACCAAGAAATCCAGCAAAGATCCTACTCAGGTGAGAAGGGGGGAACTCCTTGACAGTTTGAGACGCCACCCGACCGAACTCGAAATGGACATGGAAGCGGCCGTCCAGGACCTGATGCATGGCATGCAAGAGCTGTCAACCGAGGTACAGAATCTAAAGGCGGAAAACGCCGCTCTCAAACAATTAATTCTATCCTGTGATTCTGCCACAAAAGAAAGTGTGTTGCTGGGCGGCATAGTGGACAAATACGATGGGTCGGCAAAAACCCTTTGCGGATTCCTGGATTCACGTTTGGTCCACTTTACTTTTAAGCACTACTACTTTTCGACTCCCAGGGCTAAGGTGGGTTTCATAATTTCTCACCTTTCACAAAATGCCTTAACCTGGGCTACGCCCCTGGTTAATTCCGGCGATGCTCTCCTAGATGATTATGGGCCTCATTACGACCCAGGCGGTAAGTTACCGCCTGGGTCGTACCTTTACCACCATGGCGTAAACTACGTTTACGCCATGGTGGTTGGCGGACTTACCGCCCCATTCCGAGGTTGGCGGGGCGGTAAGTCCCCAATCCCCATTTACCCTTCCCCATTCCCATTTTTGCCCCATATGGCATAATGGGAGTGGGGAAGGCGTTAATTACGCCACCGTAAATTACGGTGGCGTAATTAACTCCATGGTCCCTTAGCGCCATGGATTTTAACACCTGCTAAAAGAAGGTGTTAAGTCCGCCATGGCGCTAAGGGACCTCGTACTCAGGCGGTAAGGGTCGGCGCTGTTTACGCCGCCGTAAACCCCTTACCGCCTGGGTCCTAATGAGGCCCTATGATGGGTTCATACAGGCCCTTAAAACCATGTTTGATCGCCCAGAGCAGGTCTATAGTGCCCAGGAATGCCTGTTAGACTTTCAGCAGGGATCCCAGGATATGCTCACCTATGTAACCCGATTCAAGCAATTGGCCAAGGAAGCTGATTGGTCCCCTGAGGTGAGTTTTACCCTTTTCAGGAGAGGACTGAATGAGGAGATTAAGGATGAGTTGGCCAGAGTGGCTTGCCCAAACTCATTCCAGGCACTAATGGACCTTGCCATGCAGATAGACTTTCGTATCCAGGAAAGGAAGGCAGAGAAGAAGAAATCCAGAGGAAATCCTCCTAGTGAAAAAACCCGGGAACCACTTTCTTTTTTTTTTTTTAAATGTGTTTTTATTAACAATTTTAACCACAAGACATTTTCAATACTTGTTACATTCACAGTATTCCTTTGTAATATTTTCATGAAACAATCGTATAGAAACTATAAAAAAGAAAGAAATGCAAAACGGTGTTAAACTCAAGTCTTGCGCTTTTTATACCCCTCCCTCCCCAACCTCCCCCCACCCCCCTTTCCACTCATCACATACTCTTGGGACAAGACTCAGGATTGGAGTACGAATCGACAATTGGCATTACCATGTTGTTTTTGCTCTACAAGTCACCACACAAAGAATAACAGTACAGAGTCTGGGGTAAACAATTGACTGGTAGCACGGGGCACTGCCCCCAGCTTCGCTGGTTGGCCAGGATGGTAAATAAGTCTAATTAGTCTGTGGACTCCCAGTACACGGTACAATATTCTAGGAAGGGCAGCCATATCATTTCAATTTCTGCGCGATTCGTTAACAGCTGCTGTAAGGCTTTCCATCTCATATATAGCGTAAGCTTTTATTAACCATTCCCTATTTGAGGGTAGCGCTATTGATTTCCATTTAATGGTTAGGCACACTCTAGCTGCTAGTAAGAGGTTGCGTGGCAAATACAATAGTGATTCATATGTTTCGTCGTCTTCTGATTCCACCCCAAACAAAACCAGTATGGGCGTTGGGCCCCTGTGGACCCCATCTATTCCTCGGATCCAGCCCAACACTTCCCGCCAATATACCTGAACCATAACACATCCCCACCATTGGTGCCAGTAATCGCATTGTTCACCGCACCCCCTCCAGCAGTAGGGGTATGTCCCGGGGAACATTTTGGATAATCTAAGGGGTGTGTAATGCCATCTCATCAGTAGTCGCACATTGTGCATCTTGTATTGCATGGAGACCGATGATGAGCATACCGCTCTATATATACCCTTCCACACCTCCGTTTGGGCTTCTATGGCTAAGTCAGCTTCCCATTTCACCTCTGACGGTGGGTGATGGCAATGTCCCCTTGTAATTAGTGATTTGTACATCTTCGATACTAGGCCTCTCGACGCCTGGGGAGAACTTAAGATTTGCTCAAACGGTGTCAAGGAGCGCCTTAGGGAGTTGCCCCAACTGGCATCGTGCAGGGCGCTTCTCAACTGGAGAAAAGACAATGGGGAGACATCCGTGCCCTGCAGGTCAGCCTACAGTTCCTCTCTGGTAGTAAACACTTCATTCTTCCACAACTGTCCCGCCTGGCTAAGACCCGCCTCGTACCATGACTGGGATTGCTGGATAGCACTTAACGAGTTTTGAATGGGCGGGGACCAAAAGCAACTCGGGGGTGAGGGCCAAGTTGTGATACCCTGCATGGACCGGGATGGGCGCCAGAGAGACCACAAAACCTTAAGAATGGGGTGTTTTTTAATCCTCTGTGTCATGGCTGACATTGGGACCCACAACCACTCTCCCAGGGTGACCGGCGCGAAGATGTCATTTTCTATTGCCACCCACTGTTTTTCGGGGCTTTCCCACAGGTGGTCCGGAAGCACACGAAGTCGTGCTGCTCTGTAATATTCCCCTAGGTCTGGGAAACTCATACCTCCCTCTTCTTTGGGTTGGATCAGTGTGGAGTATGGGATCCTTGCTCTTTTGTCGGCCCGTAGAAATCTCAATAGTATGCGCTGCACCTCTGCTAGGAAGGACTCTGGGACCAAAACCAGGAGAGATTGGAATAAAAATAGGAATCGTGGGGGAACATTAATTTTGATGACGGTGAAGCGCGCCGCCCATGACATGGGAAGTTTGCACCATCTAGAGATGTCGTTTTGGATAGCTACCCACAGTGGAGTGTAGTTGGCTTCAAAGAGGTCAGGCAGGGAGACCGTTATGTTCACCCCGAAGTAGCGGACTGAATCGGTTTGCACCTTGAAGTTCCAGTTAGACTTTAAGCGTAGTGCCAGATCGGTGTTGTCTTTTAAGGGGACGGCTATGGTTTTCTGTAGGTTGACCCAGAAGCCCAAAAGGGTCCCGTATCGTGACAGCTCCTGGAAAAAGGCGGGGATGGAGGTAGAAGGCTCAGTCAGGTATAAAAGAATTCATCGGCGAACATTGCTAGTTTGTACTCACTGCCCCCCCCCTGCGGGATCCCTCTTATCCTTGGGTTTGACCGAATGGCCTGGGCGAAGGGTTCAACAACCAGTGCGAAAATAAGAGGGGAGAGTGGGCAACCCTGCCTCATACCTCGAGTAAGGTTGAAGGAACGTGATGAGACGACCTTTAATTGAAACCTTTGCATGGGCAGAGCGGTATAATGCTTCCGCCCCCCGTATCCACGCAGCTCCCATCCCCACCCACTTCAGGACAGCCCTCAGAAAAGGCCACTCTACCCGATCAAAAGCCTTCTCGGCGTCTACTGACAATAAGAAGGGGTCTTCACCCGCTTCTCGAAGTGTTGCCATGAGGTCTAGGGTTTTTCTAACGCTGTCTGCCCCTTGCCGGCCTCTTACATACCCCACTTGGTCATTGTGGACCTGTTGCGGAAGGACCTGCGCGAGGCGGGTGGCCAATATGCTGGAGTAGATTTTAGCATCTACGTTTATTAGGGAAATTGGCCGGTATGAAGCACATTCTGTGGAGTCGTTACCTTCTTTGGGGATTACAATAATGATAGATTCAGTGAAGGAGTCAGGACCTTGTCCAGATTCTAAGATAGAAGTGAATAGTTTTGCGAGGAATGGGGCGAGCGTGTCAGAGTTTCTTTTATAAAAGGCTGGCATGAATCCATCCTGCCCCGGAGCTGAGCCTGCCTTAAGAGCTGAAATTGCTCCCTGCACCTCTGTCGCAGTGATCGGGGCGTTGAGCATTTCTAGGTGTTCTTCAGCGATGGGCGGGCGTGGCAGGCCAGCTAAGTATTCCTCAGTATCGAGGTGGGTGCCATTGGTCTCGGCCGTGTATAGTTCCGCGTAGAAATCGGAGAAGCGATTTGCTATGTCTTGGGGATTTGTGAGTGGATCGCCTAGTTCGTTTTTGACTTTGTAGACTGCTCTGTCCGCCCTCTGTTTACGGAGTCTATTTGCTAGCATGGTGTGTGCTTTGTCTCCTTTTTCGAAGAACTTCTGTTTGAGGTATTTAAGTTGAGTGAGGGCCTTGCCATTCCATATGTCTTTTAGTTCTTCTCTCATTTTCCTAACTTTCATTATGGTGTCATTGTCACTTACTGAGTGCTCCCTAAGGGTACGTTCCAAGCGAGCAATGTCACCTTTTAGTTCTTTCTCTTTGAGCAGCCTTAGCCTTTTTTTGGCTGCTCCTTCTGATATTAGGATGCCCCTTATAGTGGCCTTCCCTGTTTCCCAGACTGTGTTCAGCGGCATACCGTCTGTGTCATTAATTTCAAAATATTCTGTGATGGCTTCGGAAAGGGTTTCCTTAAAAATTGGGACTCTGCACAGCTGGTCATTACACCGCCACCAGCGGTCCGGGGTAGGGAGAGGGCCCAGGTCTAATTCTAAGGTGCATAGGTGGTGATCCGACCAAGCTACTATTTGGATGGTTGTTTCCAGAATATCACTCTCATTTTCAGCTCCCAGTAGCAGGTAGTCAATTCTGGAGAAAGAGCGATGTGGTGGTGAAAAAAAGGTAAAAGATTTTTCTCCCGGGTGAGTTACACACCAGGTGTCTATCAAGTGATGTTCCCTAAGCTGACTCGAGAATCTGTCGCCTTGGAGTGTGCTTGGGGGGTAAGGAGTTTTGTCGTGCTGAGTGCCAATCGCATTCTCGGTTTATAACCACATTGAAATCTCCCCCGCAAACCAGTGTGCCCTCCCTCCATTTTTCAATGAAATCAAATAGGGGTTCGATGAAACTCGATTGCCCTTGATTGGGGGCATAGGCAGTGCATAGTGTGATGGGACGTGTTCTTAGCACACCCTTGAGCGCAACATATCTCCTGTGCGTGTCCCTTTGTATATGGTTCACCTGCATACCCAGGGACTTACGTAATAGAATACCCACGCCCCCCTTCTTTTGCGAGCCGGATGCCCAGATTGCATCCCCTATGTTCTTCCCGAAGATCCTTCTCTCTTCGCCCTTCTAATCTCAAGACCCCTCGACTGCTCAGAAGATTTCACCTTATTCACCCGGGCAAACCTGGAGGAACGGGTCTTCGGAGGAGGCATGCTGTCATGGCCTACAGAACGCGCCCCTTTTGGACTTCCTGGTCCTTGTCTCAACGGGGCTTGCACTCCACGGTACTCCCAACGTGGCCGTCCACCGTGAAACACCTTCCTCGCTCTACACGTTGGACGTAGCGTGTTCTATTAATAGACCACGCCCCCCGCGGCTCCGCGCGTCTCAATGCTATTGCGAAGTAGCGACCAGACGTGTGCTCCGTAGCTCCCGGTATTGTTTCCTTGATTCTACCCCAACTAACTCCATTCCTAGTCTTTCCCTTCTTTCTTACTTCCTGGACTCGTGTGCTGAGTAGTGCACTTTCTTAAATTCCCGGCTTCCTGGATCGTTGCATCCCGGAACTTTGAACGCACGGTGGAGTCGGAAGAGACTCGTGAAGCCTTATTCAAGACCCGATCCGTCCGCAAGAAGGCATCGACCAAGAAATCAGGCAAAAATCGGACTTGGGTGAGAAGGGGGGGAACTCCTTGACAGAGAAAGGCAGATTAGAGAAATAACACAGTACCAACACTTTTAAGAAACCACAGCAAGTCAAGAAAGGCAGGGTCTACTGTAGGGCCAAAAGTTCATAGGCCATGCGCACTCTAGGAGAGAGCAAGGCGGAATGTGCCCAAGGTCACACAGTGGAAATACACTCGGTCTTTGCAGAAAAATGTCAAAAGAGGTTGGATCAGTCCAGAAAGGTACAGTTTAGCAAGTCGAGGGCCAACCCAGTTGGAAAGGCAAGGATTTACGGGACCCCTTGAACAGTCCGTTGAAAGGGAGGCCAGGCGGGACACAGTACCTTAAATGGAGAGAACGTTCCAGCGGTGGCAGTTGTTCCTGTCAGCGGGTGCAAGTCGTGGCTTCGACCAGGGGAAGAGATGATCTCGACGAGGAAGAAATCTGGAGGTCGTTGCACTGCCAGGGATGAAACCAGCGGTGGAGTTCCTCATTTAAAAGGTGCGACCCTTTTATTCGCGGTAGTGGTGAAGTGTGGCTATCCGGCCGCCCGGGTGCTTGGCACTGGCGATTCGACCACGAGACATCCAGGAAGGTGAAAAAAGGTGAACTGGTTGGTCCCACCAGTTCGAAGGGAAGAAGACTCTCCTGGAAGAAGATCTACTCTGTCGTCTGGGAATTGGTGAGGTCGTATAGCAAGGCTCCACCGGTGGTGTCGTCGTTGTAGATGGCTCAGCTTCTCCCCTCTTCGGATTCTTTAGGTCCTTTGGCAACTTCTGAGGTTCCAGTCCCCAAAGCCCTGCTTTTATGCAGAAAAAACCCCATTCAGCAGCCTAGCTGTCACTCAAACATGCTAAGTGGTGAGCCACTGGGCCAATCACACAAGAGTGCGACTTGAGTTGCCGAGGCAACTCAGTCCAGGGTGCCTATTCCCCCTCCCACACATCCTGTAGACCCCAGACAGAGTGGCACCACTTTTGGAGGCTTCTGTGCAGAAGCCCGCCAAAAAGTGGAACAAAGGGCTCAACTTGGGTTAGAGTTTCAGAGGCGAACACAAACGCCATTTTAAAACCGAGTCCTGGCAAGAAGACCCAACCGGGGAATTAATATTAAATAAATAACCCGGCGGTATCTTTAACATTGCACCAAAAAGTGGTGCGTTTAAAATCAATGGGAAAATCCCATAGGAAATGTTCCGGCGGAATATTTTGCGTGGTATCCACTGCCACCTGCCAGAAACTCGACATGGAGGGGACTGGACAGTGTCCCCTTGAAAAACAGACTGAGGGGCAATCGAATTACCCCTACCAGTACTTCCACAATATGATGGTTTGTACTGGTTCTGTTCACAATTTAAGACTAGTAAAACCAATGGTGACTTTACATGCCCTGGGAGACAGTCAGCCCCAGGGAATGGAGTCTATGTTTGGGGGTCACTAAGACACCCCTGTGTTACTTCACTGAGTGTGTTTTGTAACACACATACCAAAAACATATGAAGCCCTATGGAGTAAAAGACCCCATAGTCCATAAAACACACTCACAGTCAAAGGACACTCTCAAATCATGCCTATGAGTGGGAGAAAAAGAGACTCACTCTTAGCAGGAGAAAAAAACAAACCCCAAAAATCCAGCAAAGCTGCTGGGGGACTCACTAGGTTTGGGAAATTAGCCTTAACAGAGAATTCTCCATAACAGTACCCAATTAATGAACCCAGAATCAAGACTCATTCCCAACCACCTGCCTTAACCTAAAACTGATCACTACTCCTACACCACCTACCTGAGTGTTTAAATTGTGAATTGAAATGTGGAAACCTGACAGTGTAAAGTGGGAACCTGACACTAGCCTGAAGAACGTTTATGTCGAGGATCGGCACCTCCGCTGCCTGTATTGTCTACACCCGGACCATGATGAAGACTGATGCATGATATGCTGCGGCTTCCTAGCGAAGACCAAGAGGAACCGATATTGCAGGTTTGTGGCTTGGCTCAAGAAGAAGGCCTCTGACGTGGTCTCCGGGCGCAGTCACGCCTAGTCAAGTATCTGCAGGTCCCATGACTGTGCTCCCTCAGAGAAAAAGAGGTTACAGTCCTTTGAGGATGCTCCTTCCGAGGGGATCCCAAATAAGGCATAACACCACGCATCTGATCCCACGAGGGTCACCAGTGCTGCAGGATCTGCCCCGGGAAGGGCCTGCTTCCTGTCTCCCGCGCCGTCCACATTAAGTCTACCAGCTGGTCGATTGCATTTTGCGAGGAAGTATCCATGGGACCCGGTTTGAAAACTGTCAGGTGTTCCTGTGCCAAAATTGTGAATTCCTGGCATCCAAACATAGCCCGTAAGCTATTTTTAAACCCTGGATAAGATTAAAGAACTGGGTTGTTGGTTTTGTCCGAGTAGCCCAAGCTCAGGCACTTCCTATCAGATTTCAGATCATATGGCCAACCCTTGATCGATCAGATGGAAAAAATGTGGGTTTAAATGCAAACTATATTTTGCACATGTCTAAAAACTCCTAAATTTCGAGAGTTACCATCAAATTTCCCTCCAGGGAGGAGTCCAGAATGGACCTCCATAGGTATCTTCAGACGAGTAACCATTTGCTTTAAAACAGTATTTTCATTTTTTAAAGTCTGTACTTCCATGGTCAGGTTCTGTACTGCAGCAAGCAACTGCTGCATTTGATCAAATGTTCAACCAGGTGTTGCTTACTGTGATGACTAGTAGCGAATATTTTAATATAACAATGGTACTGACCTGAAAGTTGGCTGAGGGTCCCAGAAGTAGTGCAAAAGCCTCCAAAAAAGCTCTCAAGCTCCTGAGTGGGAAAAACAGGAGCTCGTGGAGTCTCTGGGCACTCTTCTGGGGAATAAAACCCAATAGTCTCAAGTGCGGAGTAGATTGTTCTGCTCCTTCTGTACGTGATGCTGAGGAAGTCCAAAAAGGGGTACAATACAGCAGTGGATAATGTAGCCCTGGTACAGCTAATGTTCTGTGAAGCCAGTGTTCTTCGTGACAGTGTTCGTGCCACGTGAAGCTGTCTCTGTTTTTGATGAAGCTGAAAATCTGCCAAAGGTGCAGAGAAGTGCGAGCACTAAGCTTGCTGGTTGTAGAGACGATGAATGGCAGCAGAGCTGCAGTTAACCGTTTACCCACTGTCGCTGTATGGAGTTTATGCTCTGCCGGCGTACAGCCATAATTATGCAGAGGCCGCCGAGTGACAGATAACCATATGCACCGTTGCTATGCCGCTTAGGGAAGCAAGGCAGCACATCCAGATTTATGGTGGGGCCACCGGGTTTTGGATAAACAAAGGACATCAATGCTGTGCCATACGTGAGGAAGTAACGCAGTACAACCGGGATTATTAGTGGCTGCGGGAAGCAAGTAACAATAAACTACAAATGTTGCTGTGCCGCGCGATGGAAGTAATGAAGCACAGCCATAATTGCAAAATGAAGCCGCGGGGCAGCAGAATGTTCGAAGCAAAGCAAGAGAGAAAATAGGGAGAAGGAAAGGCAAAAGAGATCAGGGAAAGTAAAAGCCCAAAGTAAGGGGAAAGAAGGTAACCAAACCTAGAGCAAGAAAGTAGAGCGGGAGGCAAGGGAGTAGAAGTAGCGACCGGTTCAAGTTTAAAGCAATGCCCTGAGCTCAGGGAGGAGCTTAACTTTATAGTTTTCTAGTCATTTGACAATGGATCAAGGGGAAAGAGTGGCCATTTTGAGAAACTCTAGACTGTGGCAGTGAAGTTACACTGGTAGAGCTCTTCGACTCCATTTTGGATGTGGCTGTTATTGAATGAACATGCATCCTTTTCTACCTGTGCCATAATGTCCAGTTTGGCACACGGTTCATGACAGATGCTCCGTGGTGTGGATGGAGAGTGGTTCTTCATACGTTCATCCAGTGATGCTTCGATGTGTAGATGGGAAAGGGTTCTTCATACATTCATCCAGTAATGCTCCCAGGTGTAGATGGAGAACGGTTCTTCCTAAGTTCATCCAGTGATGCTCCGAGGGGTAGATGGAGAAGGGTTCTTCACACATTCATCCAGTGATGCTCTGAGGCGTAGGTGGGGAAGGGCTCTTCATACCTTCATCCAGTGATGCTCTGAAGTGTAGATGGAGAACGATTCTTCATACGTTCATCCAGTGATGCTCCAAGGCATAAGTGGGGAAGGGTTCTTCATACGTTTATCCAGTAATGCTCCGAGGCGTAGATGGGAAAGGGTTCTTCATATGTTCATCCAGTAATGCTATCCGGTGTAGATGGAGAACTGTTCTACATAAGTTCATCTAGTGATGCTCCGAGGGTTAAATGGAGAAGGGTTCTTCATACGTTTATCCAGTAATGCTCCGAGGCGTAGATGGGAAAGGGTTCTTCATACGTTCATCTAGTGATTCTATGAGGGTTAGATGGAGAAGGGTTCTTCTTACGTTCCTCTAGTTATGCTCCAAGGCGTAGATGGGGAAGGGTTCTTCATACGTTCATCCAGTGATGCTCCGAGGCATAGATGGGAAAGGATTCTTCATACGATTGTCTCTGATAACCAGTGGGTAATACTTGAAGTCCATATCAAGTAATATCTTGCAAATTTTGACTCCCAGCACTCCCGCTGTTCTCATTCTCCCTCATCTCTCCTCTGCATTTGACAGGGTCAACCATTCTATCCTCATAAAACGAATCTGTAACACCATCCGCATCACTGACCGGGCACTGGATTGGGTGAATTATTTCCTCACTAACTGCCCTTCCCAGTTGTAACTGGGCCCTTTCTCCTCCACCACCACCCTCTCTACCTGCGGCATCCCCTAGGGCTCTATCCTATCACATTAGCTCTTCAATATCTATCTCGCCCCTCTTGCTCACCTGATCTCCTCCTTCTCTTCGCATTTCCAGTGTTATGCCGATGACACACAGCTTTCGTTTGAACTTCCCTCTATTTCCCTGTCTCTCATCCCTGATTGTTTGTCCGCCATTCAGGCATGGTGTGCAGAGAATGATCTTCGTCTCCCATATTGTGAGGCCAAGGACCTTGGGGCCATCTTCGATTCCGCTCTCCTTCACCCCTCACATCATGGACCTTTCCAAGAATTCTCACTTCCAGCTCCACCTCCTCAGAGGCATTCTTCCTGTTCTCACCTTCCCCCAGAAGCTCAATGTCTCCAGAGCTCTGGTCCTCTCCAGACTGGACTACTGCAACAGCCTCTTTCTCAAACTCCCTCTTTCCTCCTTTTGCCCCCTCCAGCTAATCCAGAATAGGGCTGCAAGACTTCTCTTTGGGCTCAAGCCCAGGGACCATATCTCTCCAGCCCTAACATCTCTGCATTGGCTCCTGGGGCTGCAAGGATCAAATTCAAGACCCTCGGCACCACCCACGAGGTCCTCTGGGGCCTGGGACCACGCTATCTCCAACTTTCCCTCCCTAAATACTCCCCTGGTAGAGCCCTAAGCTCCTCTAACTCCAACTCTTTGATTGTCAAATGCTTCTCCAAGCAGAGTGGGGGGTAGGTGTCTCTCCTCGGGTGGTGCCTACCTCTGGAACAGCCTCCCTGGCCCTCTCAGACTTGAGCCGGACCTCCTTAAGTTCCAGAAACTGCTAAAAACCCTGCTCTTCGCTCTTTCCCTTCCCTGTTAATTACTCTACTGCTGCTGTGACCAGGTGGCCTGATCCTCACGAATCTCACAGTCAATACCAGCACAACACCCTCACCACCCACCCCCACTGCACTGCCCTGCGGGCCCCTGCTTAGCGGCTCTGCATACCACGTTTGAGAGTCACCTGCACTAGCCCTTAGCCTGAGGTTCTCCTTCTTTGCTTCCCTTAGCACTTCCTTCCCGGTCCGTCCTGGAGCACTTGTCCACTCCTGTACTCGCCACTCCTTCCATCCGCATCCCCTGCACTTCTCCTCAATGCACTTGCACATCCGAATGCCACATGGCCTAGTGGGACCACGACTGTATGTTTACTGTTTTTGCCATTGTTATTATTTCCCCTGTTCCCTTCCCATTTAGCCTTGTTGCGCTTAGAAACACAATTCTGTTGCGTAACAGCCTTAAAAATGCTCAATAAAATAAAATTGCTCCAGGCTATGACACTTTTCCTGCATGATCATAGAAAGGTTAATCGGGTGGTTTGGGATCTCATGCCCCCCTTTGCAGACGTGATGACCAAGAACCAGTGTGGCAGAGAAGGCGAGGTAAAATAGAAGTGATGTCCATCCATGAGGAATTAGGCAATCAAATCTGAAGAGTGTCATACACTAGAAATGTACCACGATAGATTTCTGTGCTGTTTGTGACTTTTTCATTCTTACAAGAATATTTCAGGTTCTGTGCACCATAAATGTTGACCTCATGACCTTCAAACTTAAAATGTTTCTAAAATTCCCTAGATCAGAAAGTTTTACTATCTGGTGCAACGTTTTTGAAGGATGCTGTTGATTTAAAATGCATTTCTTTTCATTAGTAGCATTTTGAAACTTTTATTTATGGTCTCTTTGAGGAAAGATGGAGATGAGGAGGAAGGAAGGAATCGGGTTCCAGAGTTGCACATGCACCATGCAGCTTCCGATCCTGGCATTGAAAGTAAGTTTAATCTGTTACTGAGTGAAGACATTGCAGGCCTTGTTCAGGTCCATCCTCATCTCACTATGATGTACCCGTTCCTGCTTTCTTGCAGGCCTTGTTCCGGTCCCATCCTCATCTCACTATGCTGTGCCCATTCCTGGTTTCTTGCAGGCCTTGTTCAGGTCACTTCCTCATCTCACTATGCTGTACCCATTCCTGGTTGTTCATGTAACTTCCTCATCCCACTATGCTGTATTCATTCCTGGTTTCTTCCAGGCCTTTTTCGGGTCACTTCCTCATCTCACTATGTTGTACCCATTCCGGGTTTCTTGCAGGCCTTGTTCCGCTCACTTCCTCATCTCGGTATGCTGTACCCATTCCTGGTTTCTTGCAGGCCTTGTTCATGTCACTTCCTCATCTCACTGTGCTGTACCCATTCCTGGTTTCTTGCAGGCCTTGTTCAGGTCAATTCCTCATCTCACTTTGCTGTACCCATTCCTGGTTTCTTGCAGGCCTTGTTCATGTCACTTCCTCATCTCACTATGCTGTACCCATTCCTGGTTTCTTGCAGGCCTTGTTCATGTCACTTCCTCATCTCGCTTTGCTGTACCCATTCCTGGTTTCTTGCAGACCTTCTTCAGGTCACTTCCTCATCTCACGATGTTGTGTGTTGTACCCATTCCTGGTTTCTAGCTGGCCTTGTTCAGGTCACTTCCTCATCTCACTATGCTGTACCCATTCCTGGTTTCTTGCAGGCCTTGTTCCGCTCACTTCCTCATCTCACTTTGCTGTACTCATTCCTGGTTTCTTGCAGGCCTTGTTCAGGTCACTTCCTCATCTCACTATGCTGTACCCATTCCTGGTTTCTTGCAGGCCTTGTTCATGTCACTTCCTCATCTCACTTTGCTGTACCCATTCCTGGTTTCTAGCAGGCCTTGTTCATGTCACTTCCTCATCTCGCTATGCTGTGCCCATTCCTGGTTTCTTGCAGGCCTTGTTCCTGTCACTTCCTCATCTCACTGTGCTGTAGACATTCCTGGTTTCTTGCAGGCCTTGTTCCGCTCACTTCCTCATATCACTATGCTGGACCCATTCCTGGTTTCTAGCAGGCCTTGTTCAGGTCACTTCCTCATCTCACTATGCTGTTCCCATTCCTGGTTTCTTGCAGGCCGTGTTCAGGTCACTTCCTCATCTCACAATGCCAGACATATTCCTGGTTTCTTGCAGGCCTTTTTCAGGTCACCTCCTCATCTCACTATGCTGGACCCATTCCTGGTTTCTTGCAGGCCTTGTTCAGGTCACTTCCTCATCCCACTATGGTGTACCCATTCCTGGTTTCTTGCAGGTCTTGTTCCGCTCACTTCGTCATCTCACTATGCTGTACCCATTCCTGGTTTCTTGCGAGCCTTATTCCGGTCACTTCCTCATCTCACTATGCTGGATCCATTCCCGGTTTCTTGCAGGCCTTGTTGCGGTCACTTACTCATCTCACTTTACTGTACTCATTCCTGGTTTCTTGCAGGCCTTGTTCGGGTCACTTCCTCATCTCACTATGCTGTACCCATTCCTGGTTTCTTGCAGGCCTTGTTCATGTCACTTCCTCATCTCGCTTTGCTGTACCCATTCCTGGTTTCTTGCAGGCCTTCTTCAGGTCACTTCCTCATCTCACGATGTTGTGTGTTGTACCCATTCCTGGTTTCTAGCCGGCCTTGTTCAGGTCACTTCCTCATCTCACTATGCTGTACCCATTCCTGGTTTCTTGCAGGCCTTGTTCCGCTCACTTCCTCATCTCACTTTGCTGTACTCATTCCTGGTTTCTTGCAGGCCTTGTTCAGGTCACTTCCTCATCTCACTATGCTGTACCCATTCCTGGTTTCTTGCAGGCCTTGTTCATGTCACTTCCTCATCTCACTTTGCTGTACCCATTCCTGATTTCTAGCAGGCCTTGTTCATGTCACTTCCTCATCTCGCTATGCTGTGCCCATTCCTGGTTTCTTGCAGGCCTTGTTCCTGTCACTTCCTCATCTCACTGTGCTGTAGACATTCCTGGTTTCTTGCAGGCCTTGTTCCGCTCACTTCCTCATATCACTATGCTGGACCCATTCCTGGTTTCTAGCAGGCCTTGTTCAGGTCACTTCCTCATCTCACTATGCTGTTCCCATTCCTGGTTTCTTGCAGGCCGTGTTCAGGTCACTTCCTCATCTCACAATGCCAGACATATTCCTGGTTTCTTGCAGGCCTTTTTCAGGTCACCTCCTCATCTCACTATGCTGGACCCATTCCTGGTTTCTTGCAGGCCTTGTTCAGGTCACTTCCTCATCCCACTATGGTGTACCCATTCCTGGTTTCTTGCAGGTCTTGTTCCGCTCACTTCGTCATCTCACTATGCTGTACCCATTCCTGGTTTCTTGCGAGCCTTATTCCGGTCACTTCCTCATCTCACTATGCTGGATCCATTCCCGGTTTCTTGCAGGCCTTGTTGCGGTCACTTACTCATCTCACTTTACTGTACTCATTCCTGGTTTCTTGCAGGCCTTGTTCGGGTCACTTCCTCATCTCACTATGCTGTACCCATTCCTGGTTTCTTGCAGGCCTTGTTCCGGTCACTTCCTCATCTCACTTTGCTGTACCCATTCCTGGTTTCTTGCAGGCCTTGTTCAGGTCAATTCCTCATCTCACTATGCTGGACCCATTCCTGGTTTCTTGCAGGCCGTGTTCCACTCACTTCCTCATCTCACCATGCTGGACCCATTCCTCGTTTCTTGCAGGCCTTGTTCGGGTCACTTCCTCATCTCACTATGCTGTGCCTATTGCTGGTTTCTTGCGGGCCTTGTTCAGGTCACTTCCTCATCCCACTATGGTGTACCCATTCCTGGTTTCTTGCAGGTCTTGTTCCGCTCACTTCGTCATCTCACTATGCTGTACCCATTCCTGGTTTCTTGCGAGCCTTATTCCGGTCACTTCCTCATCTCACTATGCTGGATCCATTCCCGGGTTCTTGCAGGCCTTGTTGCGGTCACTTACTCATCTCACTTTACTCATTCCTGGTTTCTTGCAGGCCTTGTTCAGGTCACTTCCTCATCTCAATATGCTGTACCAATTCCTGGTTTCATGCAGGCCTTGTTCCGCTCACTTCCTCATCTCACTATGCTGTGCCCATTCCTGGTTTCTTTCAGGCCGTGTTCAGGTCACTTCCTCATCTCACTATGCTGTACCTGGTCCTGCTTTTTTGCAGGCCTTGTTCTGGCCACTTCCTCACCTCACTATGCTGTACCCATTCCTGGTTTCTTGCAGGCCTTCTTCAGGTCACTTCCTCATCTCGCTATGCTGTACCAATTCCTGGTTTCATGCAGGCCTTGTTCAGGTCACTTCCTCATCTCACTATGCTGTACCCATTCCTGGTTTCTTGCAGGCCTTGTTCCACTCACATCTTCATCTCACTATGCTGGACCCCTTCCTCGTTTCTTACAGGCATTGTTCAGGTCACTTCCTTATCCCACTATGCTGAACTCATTCCTGGTTTCTTGCAGGCTTTGTTCAGGTCACTTCCTCATCTCACTATTCTGTACCCATTCCTGGTTTCTTGCAGGCCTTGTTCCGCTCACTTCCTCATCTCACTTTGCTGTACTCATTCCTGGTTTCTTGCAGGCTTTGTTCATGTCACTTCCTCATCTCATTTTGCTGTACTCATTCCTGGTTTCTTGCAGGCCTTGTTCAGGTCACTTCCTCATCTCACTATGCTGTACCCATTCCTGGTTTCTTGCAGGCTTTGTTCCGCTCACTTCCTCATCTCACTTTGCTGTACTCATTCCTGGTTTCTTGCAGGCCTTGTTCATGTCACTTCCTCATCTCAGTGTGCTGTACCAATTTTTGGTTTCATGCAGGCCCTGTTCATGTCACTTCCTCATCTCACTATGCTGTACCAATGCCTGGTTTCATGCAGGCCCTGTTCAGGTCACTTCCTCATCTCACTATGCTGGACCCATTCCTCGTTTCTTACAGGCCCTGTTCATGTCACTTCCTCATCTCACTATGCTGTACCCATTACTGGTTTCTTGCAGGCCTTGTTCAGGTCACTTCCTCATCTCACTATGCTGCACCCTTTCCTGATTTCTTGCAGGCCTTGTTCAGGTCACTTCCTCATTTCACGATGTGTGTGTTGTACCCATTCCTGGTTTCTAGCCGGCCTTGTTCAGGTCAATTCCTCATCTCACTATGCTGTGCCCATTCCTGGTTTCTTGCAGGCTTGTTCCGCTCACTTCCTCATCTCACTTTGCTGTACTCATTCCTGGTTTCTTGCAGGCATTGTTCCGCTCACTTCCTCATCTCACTTTGCTGTACCCATTCCTGGTTTCTTGCAGGCCTTGTTCCGGTCACTTCCTCATATCACTATGCTTTACCAATTCTTGCTTTCTTACAGGCCTTGTTCAGGTCACTTCCTCATCTCACCATGCTGTACTGTTAGGCAGAACCCTGTGCAGTTCCCTCTGGGACCACTGCAAAAGATTTAAGACTACAGGTGTTGGCAGTAAACCCAATTGGTACCAGTCTGCACCACCCAGATTTAACTGATAGCTGTGGCTTAGCAGTCAGACTTCTCTCAAGAAGAGTTAGGCAGTATATAGAGTATACACATTAGGTACAAAAATACAGTAGCACAAGCAAACACTGACCAGAGCTTTGGTATCAAAGTATATAATTATTTATTTAAAAATACACTTGTAAAAATACACTGGCACTAATATGTCAAGCAAGTTCAAACACAGTCACTAGAAGTATATACACCTCCCTAATTAAATTATTCGACAAGTCTAAGTTAAGACACCACTTATTGGCAAAACAGAGGTGAGCGCGTAACATTAGATGGCACTCCAATAATTTGTTAAAAAGGGAGAGAAAGGCAGATTAGGGAAAGTAATTCAGTACCAACAATTAAGAAACCACAGCAAGTCAAGAAAGGCAGGGTCTACTGTAGAGCAAAACGTTAATAGGCCAGGCCCACTCTTGGAGAGAGCAAGGCGAAATGTGGCCAAGATCACACAGTGGAAATGCACTCAAAGTCTTTGCAGGAAAATGTCAAAAGAGGTTGGATCAGCTCAGAAAGGTTCAGTTAAGCAAGTTGAACTCCAACCCAGTTGGAAAGGCAAGGATTTACGGGACACCTTGAACAGTCCGTTGAAAGGGAGGCCAGGCAGAACACAGTACCTTAAAATGGAGAGAACGTTCCAGCGGGGGCAGTTGTTCCTGGCAGCGGGTGCAAGTCGTGGCTTCGACCAGAGGAAGAGATGTTCTCGACAAGGAAGAAAGCTGGAGGTCGTTGCACTGCCAGGGATGGAACCAGCCGCGGAGTTCCTGATTAAAAGGTGCAACCCTTTTATTCGCGGTAGTGGTGAAGCGTGGCTATCCGGCCGCCGGAGTGCTTGGCATGGCCGATTCGACCACGAGACGTCCAGGAAGGCAAAAAAAGGTGAACTGGTTGATCCCACCAGTTCGAAGGGAAGAAGACTCTCCTGGAAGAAGATCTCCTCTGTCGTCGGAAGTGGTGAGGTCGTACAGCAGGGCTCCACCGGTGGTGTCGTCGTTGTAGATTGCTTAGCTTCTCCCCTCTTTGGATTCTTTAGGTCCTGTGGTGACTTCTGAAGTTCCAGTCCCCAAAGCTCTGCTTTTATGCAGAAAAACCCCCATTCACCAGTCTAGCTGTCACTCAAACATGCTAAGTGAAGAGCCGGGCGGCTCACCACTGGGCCAATCACACAAGAGTGCAATTTGAGTTGCCGAGGCAACTCAGTCCAGGGTGCCTATTCCCCCTCCCACACATCCTGTAGACCCCAGACAGAGTGGCACCACTTTTGGAGGCTTCTGTGTAGAAGCCCGCCAAAAAGTGGAACGAAGGGCTCGACTTGGGTTAGAGTTTCAGAGGCGAGCACAAAAGCGATTTTAAAACCGAGTCCTGTCAAAAACTCGACAAGGCGGGACGGCACAGTGCCCTCTTGGAAAACAGACCCAGGGGCAATCGAATTACCCCTACCAGTACTTCCACAATATGATGGTTTGTACTGGTTCTGTTCACAATTTAAGACTAGTAAAGCCAATGGTGACTTTACATGATCTGGGAGACAGTCGTCAGTCCCAGGGTATGGAGTCTATGTTTGGGGGTCACTATGACACCCCGGTGTTACTGCACTGAGGGTGGTGTGTAACACACATACCAAAAACACATGACGCCCTATGGAGTAAAAGACCTCATAGCCCATAAAACACATTAACATTCACAGTGCACTCTCAAATAATGCCTAAGAGTGGGAGGAAAAGTGTCTCACTCTTAGCAGGAGAAAAAAACAAACCCCCAAAAATCCAGCAAAGCTGCTGGGGTACTCGCTTGGTTTGGGAAATTAGCCTTACCATAGAATTCTCCCTAACATGTACCCATTCCTGGTTTCTTGCAGGCCTTGTTCCGGTTACTTCCTCATCTCACTATGCTGTGCCCATTCCTGGTTTCTTGCAGGCCTTGTTCCAGTCACTTCCTCATCTCACTTTGCTGTACCAATTCTTGGTTTCTTGCAGGGTTTTTTGGGTCACTTCCTCATCTCACTATTCTGTGCCCATTCCTGGTTTCTTGCAGTCCTTGTTCCGCTCACTTCCTCATCTCACTATGCAGTACCGATTCTTGGTTTTTAGCATGCCCTGTTCATGTCACCTGCTCATCTCACTATGCTATATCCATTCCTGGTTTCTTGCAGGCCTTGTCCCGCTCACTTCCTCATCTCGGTATGCTGTACCTATTCCTGGTTTCTAGCAGGCCTTGTTTAGGTCACTTCCTCATCTCACTTTGCTGTACCCATTCCTGGTTTCTAGCAGGCCTTGTTCATGTCACTTCCTCATCTCGCTATGCTGTGCCCATTCCTGGTTTCTTGCAGGCCTTGTTCCTGTCATTTCCTCATCTCACTGTGCTGTATACATTCCTCGTTTCTTGCAGGCCTTGTTCCGCTCACTTCCTCATATCACTATGCTGGACCCATTCCTGGTTTCTAGCAGGCCTTGTTCAGGTCACTTCCTCATCTCACTATGCTGTTCCCATTCCTGGTTTCTTGCAGGCCGTGTTCAGGTCACTTCCTCATCTCACAATGCCAGACATATTCCTGGTTTCTTGCAGGCCTTGTTCAGGTCACTTCCTCATCTCTCTATGCTGGACCCATTCCTGGTTTCTTGCAGGCCTTGTTCAGGTCACTTCCTCATCCCACTATGGTGTACCCATTCCTGGTTTCTTGCAGGTCTTGTTCCGCTCACTTCCTCATCTCACTATGCTGGATCCATTCCCGGTTTCTTGCAGGCCTTGTTGCGGTCACTTACTCATCTCACTATGCTGTACCCATTCCTGGTTTCTTGCAGGCCTTGTTCCAGTCACTTCCTCATCTCACTTTGCTGTACCAATTCTTGGTTTCTTGCAGGGTTTTTTGGGGTCACTTCCTCATCTCACTATGCAGTGCCCATTCCTGGTTTCTTGCAGTCCTTGTTCCGCTCACTTCCTCATCTCACTATGCTGTACCGATTCTTGGTTTCTAGCATGCCCTGTTCATGTCACCTGCTCATCTCACTATGCTATATCCATTCCTGGTTTCTTGCAGGCCTTGTCCCGCTCACTTCCTCATCTCGGTATGCTGTACCTATTCCTGGTTTCTAGCAGGCCTTGTTTAGGTCACTTCCTCATCTCACTATGCTGTACCCATTCCTGGTTTCTTGAAGGCCTTGTTCAGGTCACTTCCTCATCTAACAATGTTGTGTGTTGTATTCATGCCTGGTTTTTAGCAGGCCTTGTCCCGCTCACTTTCTCATCTCACTATGCTGTACCCATTCCTGGTTTATTGCAGGCCTTGTTCAGGTCAGTTCTTCATCTCTCTATGCTGTACCCATTCCTGGTTTCATGCAGGCCTTGTTTCCGCTCACTTCCTCATCTCACTATACTTTACTGATTCTTGGTTTCCTACAGGCCTTGTTCAGGTCACTTCCTCATCTCACTATGCTGGACCCATTCCTGGTTTCTTGCAGGCCTTGTTCGGGTCACTTCCTCATCTCACTATGCCGTACCAATTCCTGGTTTCTAGCAGGCCTTGTTCAGGTCACTTACTCATCCCACTATGGTGTACCTATTCCTGGTTTCTTGCAGGCCTTGTCCAGGTCACTTCCTCATCTCGGTATGCTGTACCAATTCCTGGTTTCATGCAGGCCTTGTTCGGGTCACTTCCTCATCTCACCATGCCGTACCAATTCCTGGTTTCTAGCAGGACTTGTTAAGGTCACTTCCTCATCTCACTATGCTGTACCCATTCCTGGTTTATAGCAGGCCTTGTTCATGTCACTTCCTCATCTCACTATGCTGTACCCATTCCTGGTTTCTAGCAGGCCTTGTTCATGTCACTTCCTCATCTCGGTATGCTCTACCCAGT
This sequence comes from Ambystoma mexicanum, assembly GCF_040938575.1. Lineage (NCBI taxonomy): Eukaryota > Metazoa > Chordata > Amphibia > Caudata > Ambystomatidae > Ambystoma > Ambystoma mexicanum. The sequence continues at coordinate 1,537,724,525 of NC_090931.1, forward strand.
CCTGGTTTCTTGCAGGCCTTGTTCCGCTCACTTCCTCATCTCGGTATGCTCTACCCATTCCTGGTTTCTAGCAGGCCTTGTTCCGCTCCCTTCCTCATCGCGGTATGCTGTACCCATTCCTGGTTTCTAGCAGGCCTTGTTCAGATCACTTTCTCTGCTCCCTGTGTTGAAGCCGTTCCTGGGTTCTTGCAGGCCTGGGCTTGTACAGTTGCTGATGTATCTTTTTGCCTTGTTACACAAGCTCATGATTTGTTCGATGTCTTTAGATAGACATGTCGTGATCGTGTTTGTTCTTGTTGTAGATGATCGGATTCTTTCTGTTTCATAGGTTATTCAGTGTTTGTACAATGCTCCTCTTTTGCTGTTGTGATATCATATGGTACGGTGGTTGCAGTGGGACATCTGGTAAACCATGGTCGGTTTGAAGTGTCTTACTTTACCATGCAAACATATTTCACACAATCATAACTAGGTACAGGTCAGTTTACCAGGAAAGGGCCTCTTAATTGGCACTTCCAGTGTCCCAGGGCAGAAAGCACATTGAAACCTTGGTGCCAAGGTTTTGTGCACAGAACCGGGAAGACAGATGAGTTTCATCTTGTGCTAGTTGCTAAGCTTATAATAGATGAATAGACATACAACACTCAGCACATACAACATACAACACAAAGCAAGTTCAAGCCCACCAATGGGAAGGAGCTGCACCATTCAAAGAGCCAGAAGTTGTCCTTTTAGGGACAACTAAAGGTTTCACTCATACCCCGCATCTAGACTCGCTGGCACCAGGAAAGTGGAATGGGGCCAGACAGTCCTTCCCACTTCCTGAGTCAAGCACGCACAAAGGCATCACTAGCCCTTGAAAGCAGCAGCTTTAATGGGCATGTGTATGGCCTTTATATGGGATGACAATTCGCACATGGAGAAGGACTGTGCGTTTTGTAAGACTATGTCCGAACAGACGATGAAGGATTCTCGTACTCGACTCACCAACTGGATGGAGGGTAAGAGCCCAGCAGCGGGTGAGAAGAAGAAGTCTGAGCAGTCTTCTAAGACCTTTGAGGGTGCTCTGGCGACGGGGGCCCAACAGAAGGCAAAGCACCGTGAGTCTGGCGGCACCCGGAGCGCCGAGGGGTCAGGCTCTTTGGCTGCCAGGCAGGGCGTGATGTCACCGACGCCATCAACCACGATCCAACGCTCTGGCTTGGGGAAAAGGAAGCTGGAGAACCCGGGTAAACTTCGGGAGAAGTCCCGGGCGATTCCGACGGCACCAGCCGAGGGGGATCGAGGCGGCGACCCTTCCCCCAAGGTGAAGGCCTCGGGCGCGCCCAACGTTGCGAAGGCCCTGATTCACTCGGCTAAGGCCTTGAACGAGGGAGTTGTGGCGGCCCTGGCGAAACCTGCGGAGGCTATCCCAGTGGAGACGACCTCTAGGGCTAGAGTTTCCCTACCACCGCGGAGGGCGTCCTCTTTTCAGCCTCCCCATGAAGCCCTGGGCGGAGAAAGAGGGGGGGCATGGTAGCCATTACGGACACAGATACCACCTCTGAAGATGAGCTGGCTGGCGTCGCAAAGATCCTGGACAAGAGGTTCGAGGAGGTCCGGCCCTACGGGAGGGATCCCGACAAGGCGGACGAAGAAAGCGACGGTGGTGCCGACGAGGAGCCACGGGCCGTGGAGGAGATGGAGGATCCTACTCCCCAACCGTTGCTCCCATCCCAACCGGTACCTATGACACAAGACAACTCAGGTGCGATCTTGATGGCTATCCAGGCCTTGTGTACAGAGATAAGGACAAGGTTGCCCTTGCCCCCAGCGGACGATCCAGCAGAGCCTGGACCATCGGGAAGCCAACCGAGCAAGCAGAGGCAAATCCATTCCCCTGCTCCTTCCCAGCATTCACAGCCTGCACAGCCTTCATCTCCCTCCCCTCCCCCGAGGGATGAGACTGGAATGGAGACGGCGACGACAGGGACTGACGACGACGATGGTGGTGACCACGGAATGGACCTCCTATCACCTCCCGCTCGGGCCTCGTCTCTCCCCCCCCCTGACGAAATTGGCTCCTTCCACGCCATGATCGCCAGGACATCGGAGCTCTTCCAGCTATGCCCCGAAGAACAGAAGAAAGGTTTCCTCTACCAATGGCTGGAGGCCAAGAGGAAGACTGTCGGTCCCTTTGCTGGATGACATCTGGGACAAGGGGCTGGTGCTCCTGAAGAACCCGGCCACATCCCCTGCCAAGAGAGACCGGTACGAGAAGAAGTACCGGGTCCCGGACTCTGCCCCCATGTGCCTCAGGGCACAGCCGTCACCGGATTCAGTGGTCTCTACAGCAGCCAAGAAGAAATCAGCGGGGGCAACGGCTTCAACTTCAATGTCCCTTCCGGACGGCGAGGGGAAGAAGCTGGATGCCATGGGACGACGGGTCATCTCGTCGGCGGCGACGACTATTAAAGCGGTCAACGCCCTCGCGATTGTGGCACAATACGACTGGGAGCTGTGGTTCAGGATCGCTCCCCTGCTGGACTTCCTCCCAGACGACAAGAGGGCTGAGGCCCTGGAAATCCTACAGGAAGGTGAGGTGGCTTCAGACCACGCCATCACGGTGGCCACGGACATCGCCAACACCGGCTTTCGTCAGATGGGCAACAGCATTTGCCTTCGCCGGCACGGTTGGCTCAAGGCCACCGACTTCCGCCAGGATGTGCAGACCAAGGTTCTGGTTATGCTCTTTTACGGGAACAACCTGTTTGGCAAAACAGTGGACGAGTCACTGCAGGCCACCAAGGCGGACACCGAGACGGCTCGGGCTTTGGGTGTTCAACGACGACGGCTGTCCTTTCGGAACTCTGGAGGGAAGCAAGGTGCCTCTGAAAGGATTCGGTGGCGGTTCCTCATTGTACCGCCAAGTGGCCCGCTCCTCGTCGCAGGAAGCCTACAGAGGACGCGGCAAGTCAGGAGGATTGCGTTGTCACCAAGGAGGCCAAGGCGGCAAGACCGTTACGAAACAGGACTGAACCGGCGGTTGCGTCGGGCCCTCACCCGAGCACCCGGGTCGGAGGCCGGCTGGAGAAATTTGTCAGCGTGTGGGAGTCCATCTCCACCGACCGTTGGGTGCTAGATGCCCTGGCCCGCGGGCACACTCTGGAATTTCGAAGAAGATGTCCCCATAAACCACCCGTGGCCAGGAAGGAAAACCACGTCCCACAACTACTTCTGGAGGTATGACCGATGCTAAGAAAGGGAGCCATCGAACTCGTCCCAAAGAGGATTCGGGGCTCCAGAGTGTACTCGTGGTACTTCCTCGAAGACCGGCGGTTGTGACCCATTCTGGACCTTCGTTGTCTAAACAAGTACATCAAGTCTCAGAAATTCTGGATGGTCACCCTCCAGCACGTGCTTGGACAGCTGGAGGAAGGTGACTTCCTATCGTTGCTGGACTTGGAGGATGCCTACTTCCACATCCCCATCCTAAAGGGACATCGCAAATTCCTGCGATTCGTGGTCCAGGGGTGGCACTATCAGTTCAAAGCCCTCCCCTTCGGAATGAAGTCGGCACCCAGGGTTTTCATCAAGTGCCTGCCACCACTGGTGGCGCGGCTGCGGCTGCGCCTGCAGGGGATCCACGTCTACCCCTACCTGGACGATTGGCTCATCCGAGCGAAATCAAGAGAACTCGCCATCGATCACGCGGCGAGGACCGTCCTACTGCTCATGGATCTGGGATTCTCGATCAACTTCGCGAAATCCCACTTGATACTGTTGCAAGTCGCCCTGTTCCTGGGAGCCAGACTCGACACAGAGGCGCGATTGGCTTCACCGTCGGAGGAAAGGACAAAGGCCATCCTGGGCAAGGTACAACGGCTGTTGACCATGGACGTGGCTGGGATGAGGTCCATGAAGTCCCTACTCGGCATGATGTCCTTGTGTGTCTACCTCGTGCGCCTATGCAGGCTGCGGATGTGACCACTGCAGGAGTTCCTCGACGCCCGTTGGATGCAATCGGCAGGCAGTTTCGAAGACAGGATCTCACTCAATGAGACTTTTCGCCAAGCGATCTGGTGGTGGGGCTCCCACGCGCATCTAGTGGTGGGCATGGACTTTCAGACCCCGGCACACCAGGAAAACGGTGACGACGGACGCCTCCCTGGAAGGATGGGGAGCACACACCAGAGATCTCCACGCAAGAGGCCTTTGGCGCCCAGAAGAGAGGTCATTACACATTAATGTCTTGGAGCTCCGAGTCGTGTTCTGGGCTCTCAGGTCTTCCCTTCCGTCCCTCAAGGGCAAAGTGGTAAGGGTCTTCACCAACAACACCACCACAATGTTCTACATCCGGAAGCAGGGGGGCACCAGATCCCCAGCCCTATCCAAGGAAGCGCAGGATCTGTGGACTGGGCCGTCGCCCCAGGGATGTTTCTGGTACCCTTCCATCTGGCAGGAATAAAGAACACCATCGCCGACTCACTTAGCAGGGAGCTGCGCTCGTGCCATGAGTGGGAGCTGCGACAGGATCAGGTGGATCTCCTATTCCGACGATGGGGCAATCCCCAGATCGACCTATTCGCGACGGCGACAAGTGCCAGAGGTTCGTCAGCAGGTTTCCCCAGCCGGGGAGCATGGGCGACGCCTTCTCATTCCCCTGGGATGGCCTGTTCCTGTATGCGTTCCCTCCGTTGCCGTTGCTACTGCGACTCATCAGTCAACTCAGATGGTCCTGGTGCAGGATGATCCTTGTCGCACCCGCGTGGCCAAGGCAGATTTCGTTCCCAGACCTTCTGGACATGTCAGCGTACCCCCAGTCAAAATGCAGACGGACGCGGATCTTCTCGCCAGAGAAGCAGACAACATCCTCCACCACGACCCGGGGTCCCTGAACCTGCAGGCCTGGCTCCTACAGCACTAGAGTTCGGAGGGTACGATATCCCGGCGGACTGCAAGGAGGTGCTTGCAAAGGCCAGGGCGTCTTCGACTCTCAAGTGTTATGGACACAAATGGAAGAAGTTTTCTGTCTGGTGCCGTGCACACAAGATTAACCCTCTGCGGATTACGGCCCCTCAAGTGCTGCCATACTTGCTATTGCTGGCCAAGACGGGGCTGGCGCATGCCTCCATCAAGATCCATCTGTCGGCTATCACCCGCTACACCAGAACTCTGGGGCAGTCATCTCTATGGCCCCATCGTCTGGTGAAGGAATTTATGAAAGGACTGTTCCGATCATTCCCGCCGGGGAAGGGCCCGGCGTGGGAGCTCAACGTGGTTCTGACCAGGCTCATGGGGACGCCATTCAAGCTGCTGCATTCAGCACCGTTGAAGTTCCTGTCCTGGAAGACAGCGTTTCGTGTGGCCATCACCTCCGCACGACGAGTGGGAGAGATCCAGGCCCTCTCCTGTAAACCTCCATACCTGACTTTTCACAAGACGAGGGTGGTGCTAAGGATGCACCCCTCCTTCATGCCCAAGGTGCCGTCAGACTTCCATCTCAACGAGCCCTTGGTGTTACCCGTTTTCTTCCCGTCGCCTTTGTCGCCGGCCGAGAGGACTTTGCACTCGCTGGATGTGGTTAGAGCGCTGAAGTTCTACGTGGACCGCACAAAGAGCCTTCGGAAGACATCACAGCTGTTTGTGAACTTTGGACCGTGAACCAAGGGAAGGCCCTCTCGAAGGCTTCCATTTTCTAATGGCTCTCTGGCTGCATTATGCACTGTCACTGGTTGGCAAAGCGACCCATGCCGGGCCGTCCGAGAGCCCATTCGACCAGAGCGATCGCTGCTACCATGGCTTTCCTTTCTGGTGTGCCCCTGCTGGACATCTGCAGGGCTGCTACGTGGAGGTCGACGCACACCTTCACAAGATTCTACTGCGTCGACCGGGATTCCAGGGAGGAGTCCAGAGTCGGCCAGGCAGTGCTGCGCAACCTGTTTGCCTGAAGGTGGCCTTGGTGAGGAGGCAAGAGATGCTTAATGTTGAGTTGATGAAATGCTTAATGTTGAGCCTTGCCACCTCCCGTGGTTGTGCATGTGTGTACTGCTATGTATTTTTGTATTCATGAGCATGTGAATCCATGCCAGACCCCATGCTGAAGAAACAACAAGTTACTTACCTGTAACTGTTGTTCTCCAGCATGGGTCTGGCATGGATTCACATGCGAACCCTCCCTCCTACCCCTCTGCGGCTCTTCTCTTGGTCCTACTGCCACTTTACGTGCTACCAAATCTGAAGATGGCTGCCAGAGGAGGGGCTTAGGCAGAGGGCAGTCATTGGCTGGGGGCAGTATGACCCAGAGGCCAGTGATTGGTTATTAGGAGGAAGACCATTCAGAAACGAAACTGAAACTGATTTTTTCTTTACTGAGGATTCCCAGCCCGATGACAGGGAATATTCATGAGCATGTGAATCCATGTAAGACCCATTCTGGAGAACAACAGTTACAGGTAAGTAACTTGTTCCTTTTTACTTTATTGGCTTTTGTTAAGCACTCCCCTAACCTTGGTAGTTCGAACTACACACCATTACATGTTAAAAAAAAACAAAGAAAATAAGTACAGGAGATTGAAACTACAGGCAATAGAAAAGAGCAGAGAGGACGTGAGAGTTGCTGTGAAGGAGAAATCAAGGGAGCTAGATGGGGGAGAAAGAAAGAAACCAAAGGGAGGAGGGAGTGATGGGAAAAGGCAAAGTGAGAAATCATTAGGAGAAGAGTATTAGGGGGCTACTATGTTGTTGGGCTTTGTTCAGTGTCGATACAAGATGCTTGCAGACTTTCAGTAAAAATGACAGTTGCTTGTTCTAACATCGAGAGGGAAGTGCGACACAGATAGGATCAGATGTTTCATGGTTCTAAAGTCAGAAGTATATTTATATTCAGAAGGTGGGAATCATGGATATTTGCTTTATATCACAGGTGACGTGATGACCAATCCCGAAGAGTTGACAATAGTAAAGATAGAGGAAGATCTACACCTCATCCACCCTCCGGATTCAGAAGGAACAGAGAGAAAGGAGGTCTGTCTCAGCCCCGGTGGATGCAAAGGTACAGTATCTGCACTATTCAAACTCGCAATACATCACAAGTCCCCACCTGCCTCCTTGATTCAATTCCCAAAGCAGGACATCATTGCAAACAATGTGAGGATGGTACACACCTTAGAATTATGCCAGGAAAGTGTTTATCATATTCACTTCATTTGTCTGTTTACCTCATGAACAAATCTACTACAATGCTTGGTTGTAACCTCATGTTTCAAGCAATAGCTCTTTTTTTGCTGCAACACTTTTACTGCGTGATCGTAGAACCGGACGATGTGATGGGCCAGTATCCTGGCCTAGTAAAGAGGGGACGGGAACCCCTCTCTGCTGGGGGTGGAAAGCTGAACAGGAAAGAATTAAGAGCCAGTCCTACCCCTGGGGTAGATGGTGAGAGCAGAGAGGACCCAGTTCTGGTTCCCTCTCCTCTTGTGCCAGCATGTCTGATTGCAGACCTGTATCTCCAGCCTTGCCTCATGTCGTAGATACTCGCCAGTGTCGTGAACAAGAAAAGCAACATCAATGACCCCTAGGCCAAGCAGAAGAAAAACAAAGTGGAAAAACCTGTGGAGGAGAAAAACAGCACAGGGAATCTGCAGCCCCACAGAGAAGGTGAGAAAGAGAGGCCTGCTACATCCAGGCGTGAACACAGTGCAGAGACCAGCGCTGCAGGGCCGGCAGAGCCCGCCGGCAAGCCAGAGCAGCACATCAAGTATCTCCAAGACCACTAGGGACAAAAAGCGGAAGGGGAAGTAACCTCCAATGAACCTAGTGAAATAAACCCCAGCGATGGGGCCCGGAAAGTAAACTGGAACATTGAACTTGCTCAGCCGCCATCTTTGGTAAACAGTGAGCCTACGAAGAAAAAGTGGTTGGGGCTTATCCCCCTTATGACTGTTCCTCGCACATGCAAGCCTCAGGAGGGGAAGACAGGGCCAAAGTTGCTAGGGAAAGTTATCCAGTCCTGACAGGGGAAGGGGGATTTGAGCAAGGGACAGGAAGCAGGAAGTGGTGTCTTTTTGGGTGAGGTCAGAGTTGGAAATGAAAAATGACCAAGGGACCAGCAGGAGGAAAGGGGGAGCAGCAACTTGTGGAAGAGATTCTTGGAGCAGGTGTGATATTACCTTAGGAGGGAATGTGGCTCTTCAGTGTGAGAGTGTCTATTTGTGTGGTGACTGATTAGTGAGATTAGTGTAAGAAGTGGTTATTGGTTATGAAGTTTATGGTAATGAGTGAATTGTAGGGATTCGATTGGTAGTAGAGTGGTAGTGTGGAGGAGGATAGAAGTGGTAGTGCAGATGAGGGAGTAGTAGTAGGGAGGAGAGAGTAAGTAGTAGCATCTAAGATTGTAGGTATCTGAGGGACAGAAGTGTATAGAAGGAAAGGACAAAGGCGGGTGGAGATTGTGGAGAAGAATGAGAGACTCAGTATGATGGAGAACCAGGGGTTGTCTGCAAGGCACATTCCCTATCCCAATAGAACACTAACAACTGGTTAGAGTAGGGAGAGTTAGGCAGTCCCTGAAGGCGTCTAGTTAGAAAAGGTGAATGGCGTTTTGGTCATCACGCATAGAATAAGTCACCTTTTAGATAGTAGGGGTCAACATTCAGTAGCACTAACTGGGGATTACAGATACCTGGGTTAGAGAGGAGGGTTGAAACAAGACTAGTGAGAGAGGGGCAGCTGTAAGCCCCTCAAAGGAAATAAAAACCCTTGACCTGTCTCAAAGACATAGGGCCTCATTACACGGTAGGCGGTGGACCAAGGTGCTATTAGCACCTTGGTCCATGCCGGTAAAATACCAGCACCGCCTTGGAGGAAAGGGGAATTAACGCCCTATTCCAAGGTTGGCGGGGAGGTTATTCCCCCTTCCCCCATTGCCCTTCCCCATTCTTGCCCCAAAGGGCATAATGGGAATGGGGAAGGTGCTAATTACGGTACCGCAAATTGTGGTACCGTAATTAGCACCCTGGTCCCTTTGCGGGTTGGTTTTTAATGCCTGCTAAAAAGCAGGCGTTAAAGTAACAACCCGCAAAGGGACCTCGTAATCAGGCGGTAAGGGTTAACGGTCACCGGTACCATTACCGGTGACCGTTAACCCTTACCGCCTTCCGTGTAATGAGGCCCATAGAGTGATTTCTGTGCCATCTGTGATACTTGGTGTCAGCGGTGGGATCCAGACACCCCTACATAGTTGGCAGCCTATGCCAGAAGAACATGAACGAAACATTGTAAGGAGGAGAATCCTGGGTAACCTTGGAACAGAGAGGTTTGGGAAATGGCAAACAAGTTGGTATTCCTGCTCCTGGACCCGGTATCCAAAGAAACCAAGGACCCTTCAGGAAAGTCAAATGCAGACAACCACCCAGCCCATGACAATCTGTCTGAAGAAACCACCACTCTGGCAAAAGGGAATAGCTGAAATGTGATGAAACAGATCTAAGAGGCATAACAAAAAACTGCCAGTATAGAACCGTCTAAGCTAGTGCGAGCGGGCACCCAGACCTTCATGGAGACAGCCCCTTCAGACAGTGGAGAGACCCCACTATCTCAGACAAGGAAAATAAAAACTTCTGTCGCTAGTGGTTGTGATATATTTTAAAGGTATTTATATCGCGCACCGTCACCAACGGAGTTGGTCCTCGGGCGCTCTGATGGATCTGTAAACAAGAAGGGGCAAGGTTGGGTTAGTCGGGAGAAGAGGAAGTAGGAGAGTGAGAGAGGTGGTGTGCTGTTGGCAGCTTCAGCTCAGTATACACGGTGCGCTGTGCTTTGGTGTAAGTATTGGACCGGGGCGAGACCACCTGTGCAGTTGGTGTTGTTTATGTGTTTGTTGTTGATGCAGTGTGGTGAAGTGCGTGCGGTTTGTTGGGCGAGAGTATGTTGTGTGAATTTTCGGGTTAGTTAGGTATGCAGAGATGTGAAGGTGGAGTTAGTGGGGGGAGAGTCCTGGTTGTGGCACATCTTGTTCAGTTTAAATTATATCACTAACGGTAGGATTAGTTGCTACTATCCTTTCTTGACCGTCTGACTGTTGCATTTTTTTTACACAGCGCACTCCCTGTTGTATTCTAAAGAACTAAGTATAATGTGATTGGTGTGTCTATTCCCCTTCTTCGGTATCGTAGCAGGGGATGGGTGGTCCCTTTCCCTACTATCTTAGCAGGAACGGCCTCGGATGAGAACAGTGATGCAGGCCAACTGGCTGAATATTGCAGTTTTGAATTTCAGATGTCTTGAAACCTCATAGAAATACAGCTTCATGTTGTAAGTGCTTACCTATTGAGGTTGAAGTTCTGTTAACTAAACAACAACTCTGGAAGTGTATGTTATAATATTTAGAGAATAATTGCATTTGAGCATCAGGTGCTCACCTAACAGGAGTTATTTCTATTTTTCTTTAGTTAGTAAGTGCTTCCATGTTAGGTGAGCAATTGTTGCAATATCTCCACTTTTTTTTTTTTTCTCTCCCCTCGCAGGATTCTCAAACTTAGGTGGCCCTGACCTACTAAGCATTACTGTTTGCTCTGCATTGTGTTCAACTAGGATGCTTTTTTCTCCCCTCGCAGGATTCTCAAACTTAGGTGGCCCTGACCTACTAAGCATTACTGTTTGCTCTGCATTGTGTTCAACTAGGGTGCTTTTTCTCCCCTCGCAGGATTCTCAAATTTAGGTGGCCCTGACCTACTAAGCATTACTGTTTGCTCTGCATTGTGTTCAACTAGGGTGCTTTTTTCCCCCCTCGCAGGATTCTCAAACTTAGGTGGCCCTGACCTACTAAGCATTACTGTTTGCTCTGCATTGTGTTCAACTAGGGTGCTTTTTCTCCCCACGCAGGATTCTCAAACTTAGGTGGCCCTGACCTACTAAGCATTACTGTTTGCTCTGCATTGTGGTAAACTAGTGCCCTCCACTCACTTCCTGTCTGCATACTCGTGTCGTCCGCCTCCCCTCTTAAACCATGGTGCTCTCTATCTCGCCTATCTACTCTAACTGCTTCTCCATTGACTATCCTGCTCTCCTCACTAAATCCGGTAGGAAAAAGTTTAAAAAGGACATCCTGGTCTCCAACCCAGGCCTCCCTATCGCTGACACCTACACGAGCGCCTGCTCCAAGGAAACTCTCACTGACCTTCTCTTTTTCGTGCCTTCACCTGAACTATGGACCCTTCACATGGTTGCTGTGCTCTCTCCTTTCTCCACCTCTCCCATTAATGGTGGCACCCGTTGGGATGTCCTCTTGGCCCCTTTCCACTCCTCTAAAGCCATCATTAATGTCTATGCTAACGGGACCGTCTTGGTCCAAGGCCCTCAAGCCAACCTTCACCTCTTTGATAGACGCTTCCCATGCCTCATCAACTTCCTCTCCGCTCCCGCTGTCCCCCCTCCTCTGTCCTCGGCTACCTTGCCTCTCCCCTCCCTCCCTGCCCCTTCTCTTGCTCCCTCTTCAACTCCTTCTCCAACACCTCCGCAGGGCGTACCTCTGATCTGTACCCCTCCCCGGAAGTTTTTCAAGGGTGGCAAACTTCTCCACATTGCCACTCTAAATTCTCGCTCTGCCATCAAGCACTCCTCTGATATCTGTCGCCTTCTTGAGGAACTGGACCTCGACGTCCTCGGTCTCACTGAGACTTGGTTCACTGCCAGCTCTGCCACCAGCTTCGACACACTCCTACCTGATGGCTACAAGATCCTCTCCGTGCCCAGGCCTAACTGTTCAGGGGGTGGTGTTGCCCTTATCTTCCCTGAGTGGATTCCTGCCACTGTCACTCCCACGCAGACCTACTCCTCTTTTGAATGTCTTGTCTGCCGACTCTCTCTCTCTCCTAGCCATTCCCTTACCGTGGCCACTATCTATCGGCCACCTCGTCAAATTTCCTCCTTCCTCTCTGAGTGGGCTGACCTCTCCTCCTCACTCCTGTCCTCAACCACCCAACTCCTCTTTCTCGGTGACTTCAACATCCACCTTGATGCCTCCTGTCCCCCCACTGGTCTCTTTCGCGAAATCTGCAACTCTCTCTCACTCTCTATTCTCCCGTCTGGGCCTACTCACTCTGCAGGGCACACTCTTGATGCTCTGATCTCTTCTGACCTTCCCCTCTCCCTCCCTCTCTCCACTCCTCTCTCCTGGAGCGATCACTTTCTCCTATCCTCCTACCTCTCCCTCCCTAACCCACAGGCAAAGCCACCCTCTTCACTGCCTCCCACCTTCTCGGTCATCCGACCCATGAAGCGCGTGTCAGTTGAGGCTTTCGCTGCTACCTTCTCGCCCCCTTCTCCCCCCTCGGGTGACTCCCACCCTGACACAGCCCTCTCCATGCTCTATTCCTCTATATCTGATACTCTCGATATCCTTGCCCCCGTCATGAGAATCCGCCTGAAGCCCAAAGCCAAATGTAACTCCTGGTATGACTCGGATCTCGTCACCCTAAAACGCAAGTGCAGGGTGGCAGAGAGGAAATGGCGTGCTTCATGTTCATCCTCTGACAAACTGGCCTGCCGCCTGCTCCAAAGGCAATACCGGCTCTCCGTTCTCACCAAGAAGAGAGCCCTTATCCAAGCCCGCATCTCTGAGGCATCTAACAACTCGGCCGAACTCTTTAAAATCTGCAAGGAGCTGGCCAACCCTGCTGCAGTCTCTACCTCTCCTGTCCCCTCCCAGGCCCTTTGCACTGCACTGGCCTCGCACTTCATCTCAAAAACTCAGGACATCCTGTCCTCGCTCTCCTCCTCTCACCTCCCTCCCTCTCTTCCCGGCTCTTCCTCTTGCTCTCTTGCAGCCGCCCCTCAGCCCTCCTTCTCTGCTTTTCCACCTGTTTCTGCTGATGAGGTTTCCAGACAAGTTCGATCTATGAAAGCCTCGTCTAAACAGGTTCACCCCTGTTCCTCCAAAACCATCAAGGACCACATCGACTCCCTGGCTCCTGCCCTGGCTGACTTTTGCAACCACTCATTCGCCTCTGGAGTCTTCCCATCCCCCCTCAAGCACTCCCTTGTGCACCCCCTCCTCAAGAAACCCTCTTCCGACCCCTCCTGCCCGGCCAACTATCGCCCAATCTCCATTACTCCCTTCCTGGGCAAGCTCCTGGAGAAACTGGCCATCTCCCAGCTTAACCTCCATGCTGAATATGTTGGTAACCTTCATGACCATCAATCCGGCTTCAGAGCGGCCAGAAGCACGGAAACTGCTCTCCTGAACATCCGTGAGGACCTGCTCCTGAACCTCGATTCCAACACTCCCTGTGTTCTCATTCTGCTCGATCTCTCCTCTGCCTTTGACACTGTCAACCATTCCGTCCTGCTCAACCGTCTCCGTGATAACCTGGGTATCACTGGTCAGGCTCTGGCATGGCTGACCTCTTTCCTTTCCGGTCGACCCTCCCAGGTCCAAATGGGCTCCTTCCTCTCCGACATCTTTTTCTCCACCTGTGGTGTCCCCCAGGGATCCAACCTCTCTCCCTGGCTTTTCAACCAGTATCTGGCACTCCTTGCCCACCGCATCGCCGCTCTCTGCCCCCACTTCCAGTGCTATGCGGACGATACCCAGCTCATTTTCAGGCTACCCTCGGCCTCCTCCTCTTCTTCCCTCATCTCCGACTGTCTGTCTGCTATCCAGGAATGGTGTGCCGCCAATGACCTCTGCCTTAACACCAGTAAGACTGAGATTCTACTCATCGGCACACCCACTCCCTCCTTCCCTGCAGCTCTCTGGCCGGCCTCCCTTGGCCCCCTTCCTGCCCCTACCTGCAAGGCTAAAAACCTTGGGGTCATCTTCGACTCCACACTCTCCTTCTCTCCTCATATATCTGACGTCTCTAAGAAGTCACACTACCAGCTGCACCTCCTCAGAAGTATTCTTCCCTTCCTCTCCTTCCCCCAGAAGCTCACTGTCTCCTGAGCCCTGGTTCTCTCAAGGCTGGATTACTGTAACAGCCTCTATCTTAATCTGCCTGCCTCCACTCTCCGCCCTCTGCAACTTATCCAGAACAGAACTGCGAGACTTGTCCTTGGCCTCAAGCCCAGGGACTGTATCTCTCCAGGACTGAAATCTCTTCACTGGCTCCCAGTGGCTGCGAGGATTAAGTTCAAAACCCTCTGCATTGTCCACAAGGCCTTCTGGGGCCTGGGGCCTAAATACCTTCAACTCTCTCTTCCTAAATATCTTCCTTCACGAGCCCTTCGCTCATCCGTCTCCAACTCCCTCATGGTCAGCCGCTTCTCGAAGCAACGAGCTGGGGGTAGATCTCTCTCCGCAGCAGGGGCCTCCCTCTGGAACAGCCTTCCTGCCTCCCTGAAACTTGAGGAGAACCATCTCCGGTTCCGGAAGCACCTCAAAACCTTCCTCTTCGCTTCTGCCTTCTCTCTCCCTCTCCCCTGCTAAACCTGCTTAACTCCCCACTGAAATTCTGCACTAAACCTGCATCTTGGCCACTCTCAGCGACCTCGGTCCAGGGCCCAGCCACTCTCCGCTTGCACTGCCTCCCTGGCTCCCCCTGCACTGTGGGACTGTCACTGTATCCCTACAGCCCCCTTCGTAGCACTTGCTCTGCACTTACCTCGCACTTGCCACCAGCTGGCCCTTTTATTTATTATTTATTATTTTATTACGCTACTTACCGTGTACTGCACTTTCCCCCCCACCTCCTCCCCCTGCACTTTCTCCTTTTCCCCTTACCTCTGCACTTGCCCGATCTGAATTACACCTGGCCTAGTAGGATCGTTTGTCTGTCTTCCCCTTGTTTCCCTCCCTCCGTGCCTCGTCGCGCCTTGAAACACTTGTGTATAGGCGCGTTACAAATACCATATCATATCATATCTATGTGAGTGTCACACTGCTGAGACCGTGGAAGTTATGGGCAAGATGGAGGCGCTACTAGGTCCCAACAGTCTGTCTGTGAGCGGTCCAGTCTTTTTGTTGCTGCTGCATTTAAGGAAGCCACGCCCCCTGCGAGTCGCGTTGCAACTCGCTGCGCTGACTTTCGATTTTGTGCCTACTACCGTTCCTGACATACCGAGCTCCTCTTTTGTTTTCTCGGTTAATCTCCGCGGCCCTTCGCCTTCTCGTTAGGCGACGGCCGTTCTCTCTTGCCTTTCCTTTCCTTTCCCCTTATCTGGTCATCGGTTCCAGCCTAGCTTCGCCCCCCGTAGTACCCTCTACCTCGCTCGGCTGGTACCTGTCTTCCCCGTCGGTGAGGTTCCGGTTTTCCGGTTCCCTGTTGCTCGGGGTCTTTTCCGGCTTCCCTCGGTCTTGCCATCCCTCTCTTTCACCCCCTCTTTCTTTCGCACTCTCACATTCACTCGCTCTCTCATTCATACTCTCTTGTATTCACTCTCTCTCTCATTTGCGCACTCCAGCATTCACTCGCACTCTCATTCATACTCTCTTGCATTCACTCTCTCTTACTCTCACGGACTCACTACTGCTCTCTATTGCTCACGAGTTTTCTCTCTCTCTCTCTCTCCCCATACCTTTACCTGTCTATCGAAACAACTTACCTCCGTTTGCAGTCTTCTGTGCCTATGTTTGATCCTTCGGAAGCATAGAAGTTCTCCTTTGTGGCTCCACACTCCATCGCCTCTCCCAGGGCTCCTTCATCCAAGCCAAGGAATCACAGTCCAGTAGCTGTCATCCATTGGAGTATCAACTGGACATTGACCTCAAGACTTTTAAAGCCTCAGGATCCGCTATTCCTCCAATCTATCCTCGCCTGCAGCCTCACAGGGTTTTTTCTGCCTTACTGGCTTTTTCCCTGTTTTGGGAGGGGCGGACTCCCCAGGGTTCACCTGACGGTTTATTCCAATAACGGTCAAGGTGGCCTCCGGAGGAGACCGTCCCTATCTCTTCGAACGCAAGAAGGGGAAAGGACTCCTTAAGAAGGATACTGAAGAGGAGAGAACCCCGAAAGACCGGAGGAGAAGACAGAAAGTCGCCAGTCACAGTGAAGACCAAGGTGAGGAGACTCCTGGGGAAGGAACTGTGGGAAGTGGCTCTGACAGTTTGCAACGCCAAACGAGTATGATGGCCTCCTTGGAACAATACCAGGAGATGGTAACAGCGATTCAGGGTCTCCAGGCGGAAGTTCAGAGCCTTCGAACAGAGAACATCAACTTACGTCAACAGGTGGCGGCTCGAGAGGATTTCCGAGGTGACCTGCCTCCCCTGACGTTCTCCTTCGGGAGGTATGATGGCAGTCCGCAACTCCTGAAAGAATTTTTTGGATGCCTGTATGATTTACTTTACCTTTCGACCTAAGGCCTATGAACTCGATAGGGCCAAGGTTGGGTTTTTGGTCTCCAACCTAGTGGGCAATGCTTTGGCCTGGGCTACTCCACTGATAGCGCAAGCAAATCCTGCGGTTAATGACTACGCACAGTTCACTCAATTGTTGCGGGACAGATTTGAACGACCAGAGGTCCAATATTCTTCTTATGAAGCCCTCCTGGATCTCCGTCAGGGAAATCAAGGTGTACAGACATACGCCTCCGCATTTATGAAGTTGGCTACGGAGGCGGGGTGGCCAGATTCTGCCCAACAGACCCTCTTCCGACGAGGATTACAGGATGAACTCAAGGACGAACTAGCCCGGATGGCACGTCCTGCTTCCTTTCCAGAGTTGGTCACGATGTCTCTGCAGTTGGAGTTTAGATTGCAGGAGCGAAGATTAGAAAGGAGGAGGTTCAGACCACATCAGACTATCGGAATACCCGCCTCAAATCCTCCTACTCGATCGCAGACAGAGGAACCTATGCAAATAGGATCAACTAGGGGCCCGTTGACTCCCGAGGAACGAAAAAGACGCAGAGAACAGGGTCTTTGCATGTATTGCGGATCCTCTAAGCATCTGCTTAGGAGTTGCCCCGAGGTACCCCCGAGACGGTCGGGAAACGCATCTCCCCGGTCTTGAGCAGGGAAAGGAACCGGGCGGAATTGATTAATCCCTGCAATTCCAGGCAGCAGGATAAGCCGAAAGAGGACCATAGACTCATGGTATTTACAGTTCATCTGACTTTCGGATCTCTTGCTTCACTAGAAACCTTGGCTATGCTGGATTGCGGTGCTGCTGGAAACTTTATTGATATTCAGTGGGTTCAAGAACAAGCTATTCCCCTACTTCAGAAAGACTGTCCTTTACCGGTAGAGGGTGTAGACGGAGCTCCTCTCTCTTCTGGACCTATCATTCAAGAGACTTGTCCAGCCACTATGTCTTTGTTTCAACACCAGGAACAAATTACCTTTGATGTCATCAGAGCTGCCCATGTTCCCGTCATCCTGGGCATACCCTGGTTGCGCAAGCATAATCCCAGGATAGACTGGGCTACTAATACTGTAAGTTTTCTGTCTTCATATTGTTCCACTTCGTGTCTCCCCCAGACATCTCCTTTCAGGGGGAAGGGGGTTGCTGTTCCAACCTCCTCGGCAGTGGTTCAAACGATCCCTCATTACCAGCAGTATGCCGAGATCTTTGAGGATATACTACCCCGTACTTTACCCCCACATCGAGCAGAGGATTGTGCCATCAATTTGAAACCTGAAGCATCGGTACCGTTTGGACGCATGTATCCGATGTCCCTACCAGAAAGAAGGGCATTGAAGGAGTATCTAGATGCTAATCTACAGAATGGCTTGATCCAGGAATCTCACTCCCCAGCAGGGGCTTCAATGTTCTTCATCCCAAAGAAGGGCTCTGCTGAACTCAGGCCGTGTATAGATTACCGAGGATTGAAAAGCTTGACTATTCGAGACAGATATCCTATGCCTCTGATAAAGGAGGTACTTGAAGCAGTAGAAGGAGCCTCTATATTCACCAAATTAGACCTTCGGGGAGCCTACCATCTGCTGAGAATAAAGAAAGGGGATGAGTGGAAGACGGCCTTTCGAACTCCTCTGGGACATTTCGAATATAGAGTCATGCCCTTTGGCCTGGTGAACGCCCCGGCAGTCTTCCAGCGCTTTGTTGATAAGATTTTTTCCGACTTGCTGTATGCCTCAGTGGTGGTCTATTTAGACGATATTTTGGTCTTTTCCTCCTCTCTCTCGGAACACCGAAGGCATGTCTCCCTGGTCCTCCAAAGGTTAAGGGAAAATCAGCTCCTGGTCAAGCCAGAGAAGTGCATTTTTGAGGTTGCCTCAGTGTCATACTTAGGTTTTATCGTCTCAAAGGAGGGGGTACAGATGGATCCTGAGAAGGTAAGGGCAGTCCTTAGATGGCCTGTTCCGAAGAGTCCCAAGGACATACAGAGGTTTTTGGGTCTTTCCAACTTTTACAGACGATTCATCCCTAACTTCTCTGACATAGTCTTGCCCATCACTCGTCTTCTAAAAAAGGGCCAGAAGTTTGAATGGGATAAGGATGCCGACCAAGCCTTCCTGGTACTCAAGAAAGCCTTTACTACTGCTCCCATTCTGGTGCAACCTAACCAATCTCTCCCCTTTGTGGTTGAAACGGATGCCTCTGGAGGGGCCATTGGAGCTGCCCTCCTACAAGTCGGCAAAGATGGAGCGGAACATCCGGTGGCTTATTATTCTAGAACACTTACACCTAGTGAAAGGAATTACTCGGTGTTGGAACGAGAGCTACTGGCTATCCGACAAGCCTGTATTGAATGGAGACATTTGTTACAGGGAGCTGCCCATCCCTTTCTGGTTCGTACTGACCACCGGAATCTGAAGATACTGCAGCAAATGGAGTGTCGCAATTCCAGACACGCTCGATGGGCCTATTTCTTTTCCCAATATGACTTTGAAATCTCATATCTTCCCGGAAAGGAGAACGCTCTAGCGGACGCTCTCTCTCGGAGCCTGGAGTACCAAGAGGAAGAGAAACGGGTCCAGGATGGGATACTTGCTGGCAAGAGAATCCTGGGAATGGTCAGCTCTTTCCTACACGAAGTAGAGCTTGCCACTAATCATATCGATGTGTCTTCAGAGTATCAACCACTCCTAGTGAAGAGGGGTGGGTTGTACTTTCATCAAGGCGCCCTATTTCTACCGTCTAAGGAGTTCCAAACGCAAGCCCTATATTGGTGTCACGACCTTCCGTCTGCGGGTCACAAGGGACAGAGGGCAACCCTACGCCTGGCTTCTAGATATTTCTGGTGGCCGACAATGGTAAAGGACACTAAGGCATACGTGATGAGTTGTCCAGTATGTGCTGCCAACAAGAATACCACTCACAGACCATTGGGCCTGCTCCAACAAGAGCCTCTACCATCTCAGCCTTGGGTACACGTATCTACCGATTTTATTGTAGATCTTCCCCCCTCGGGGGGATACACAGCAATTATGGTGACTATTGACTCCCTGAGCAAGATGGCACATTTCTCTCCCTTACATGGCTTGCCTTCCGCCCCCATGACGGCCGAAGTATTCCTGAGAGACGTAGTGAGATTACATGGCTTGCCTCGGACCATAGTGTCGGATAGGGGAACCCAATTTACCTCCCGTTTTTGGTCAGCGTTATGCAGCTCTCTGGGGATTCAGAAAGCATTGTCTTCTGGTTACCATCCCCAGAGTAACGGCCAGACCGAACGCTTAAATGCAACCATCGAACAATATCTACGGTGTTTCTGCAATCAGGAGCAGGATAAGTGGCAGTCCTTTCTAGCACTGGCAGAGTTTACCTACAACAATACCCAACATTCTGCTACAGGCATCAGTCCCTTCTTTTTTACCTATGGGTATCATCCGAGACATATTCCTCTTTTTGGGATTCCTCCTACTACTGTGCCCTCGGTGGATCAACATCTTCATGATCTCCGTACCATCCAAAAGGAAGCTGTACAGAAGGTGGAGGCAAGCCGGATACGTTACAAGAAGTATGCGGATAAGAAGCGATCCCCTAACCCTAACTGGGCTGTAGGAACCAAGGTGTGGTCATCAACCAAATATCTCCTGCGTTGG
Organism: Ambystoma mexicanum; assembly: GCF_040938575.1. NCBI lineage: Eukaryota > Metazoa > Chordata > Amphibia > Caudata > Ambystomatidae > Ambystoma > Ambystoma mexicanum. The sequence continues at coordinate 1,537,744,452 of NC_090931.1, forward strand.
GTTCACCCAGGAAAATTCTCGGCCCGCTTCATAGGTCCTTTCCCTATTTTGTCCCAGATAAATCCTGTGGCCTTTCGGTTACAATTACCACCCAGGATGAAGAGGATTCACCCTGTTTTCCATACGTCTCTCCTAAAGGCTTATTTTCCCGATCCTACGAGTCATCGTTGACCCTCTTCTTTAAGGATCGAGGACCCGGACCCTGACGAGTATGAAGTGAAGAGGCTGGTGGATTCCCGTTACAGACATGGCACTATACAATACCTGGTCCATTGGAAAGGGTATTCAGCAGCAGAACGATCTTGGGAGCCCAGACGTAACATCCATGCCCCACGCCTTCTCAGATTGTTCCATCGCCTTCACCCAGGGAAGCCCGGGGGAGAAGGGATAAGGAGAGGGCATACTGTCACACTGCTGAGACCGTGGAAGTTATGGGCAAGATGGAGGCGCTACTAGGTCCCAACAGTCTGTCTGTGAGCGGTCCAGTCTTTTTGTTGCTGCTGCATTTAAGGAAGCCACGCCCCCTGCGAGTCGCGTTGCAACTCGCTATGCTGACTTTCGATTTTGTGCCTACTACCGTTCCTGACATACCGAGCTCCTCTTTTGTTTTCTCGGTTAATCTCCGCGGCCCTTCGCCTTCTCGTTAGGCGACGGCCGTTCTCTCTTGCCTTTCCTTTCCTTTCCCCTTATCTGGTCATCGGTTCCAGCCTAGCTTCGCCCCCCGTAGTACCCTCTACCTCGCTCGGCTGGTACCTGTCTTCCCCGTCGGCGAGGTTCCGGTTTTCCGGTTCCCTGTTGCTCGGGGTCTTTTCCGGCTTCCCTCGGTCTTGCCATCCCTCTCTTTCACCCCCTCTTTCTTTCGCACTCTCACATTCACTCGCTCTCTCATTCATACTCTCTTGTATTCACTCTCTCTCTCATTCGCGCACTCCAGCATTCACTCGCACTCTCATTCATACTCTCTCGCATTCACTCTCTCTTACTCTCACGGACTCACTACTGCTCTCTATTGCTCACGAGTTTTCTCTCTCTCTCTCCCCATACCTTTACCTGTCTATCGAAACAACTTACCTCCGTTTGCAGTCTTCTGTGCCTATGTTTGATCCTTCGGAAGCATAGAAGTTTTCCTTTGTGGCTCCACACTCCATCGCCTCTCCCAGGGCTCCTTCATCCAAGCCAAGGAATCACAGTCCGGTAGCTGTCATCTATTGGAGTATCAACTGGACATTGACCTCAAGACTTTTAAAGCCTCAGGATCCGCTATTCCTCCAATCTATCCTCGCCTGCAGCCTCACAGGGTTTTTTCTGCCTTACTGGCTTTTTCCCTGTTTTGGGAGGGTCGGACTCCCCAGGGTTCACCTGACGGTTTATTCCAATAACGCTCAAGGTGGCCTCCGGAGGAGACCGTCCCTATCTCTTCGAACGCAAGAAGGGGAAAGGACTCCTTAAGAAGGATACTGAAGAGGAGAGAACCCCGAAAGACCGGAGGAGAAGACAGAAAGTCGCCAGTCACAGTGAAGACCAAGGTGAGGAGACTCCTGGGGAAGGAACTGTGGGAAGTGGCTCTGACAGTGAGTTGGGCTGATGAAACTTCAGGTGTGTAGATTAGAAGGACTTGGAATAACAGACACCGCCCTACTATGGATCAAATCCTTCCTAACAAACGGAACGGAAACCGTATGGATGAAACCTTTCAAGTCCAACCCAAAAGACTCAACATGATAATTCTGTCAGGGTTACCCGGAGGAAGGTCTACTAGGTACATGCTTTCTGCTCTTTACCCAATGTCTAAGGGAGGTTGAAGGATCTTGCGTACCTGGTTTTGGGTGGTGGGGATCAGTCAGAAGACAGTGTAAGGAAGGCATGTATCAAAGTAAGACAGACACAAGTGATCACAATTCAAGGGTGTTTATTAAACTGTGGGATGGGAGCAAGATACGACCATTAAACAATATTGTCCAAGTGGAGTCTAGTCAAATAAAAAGGGCATATACTAAAAAACCTATTGCCAATCCTTACAGCTATGCTACAAAGTAGTGTGGGATAATGTTCACAAGAAAAGAGTGTTCACAAAATGACAAGGCAGGATGTTAAGGCTGGGGTCTCCCTAGCCCACATTTTTAGCACAGGATAAGGCGTGACTCTTGAGCACAGCACACTCCTGGGTTTGTCTCACACGAGCTTACAGTTCCTTTCCACAAAATCAGGGACTTCTGTTTCCAAGTCTCTTTCATGCAATGTCTCTTGCTTAAGAGGGCCTGATATGCTATAAACCACAAAAAAAAAAGTTCCTTCTGGTAATCTTCACATCGGGTGATTACTCTTCACCCTTTGGTCCCCCTCAGCCAGGCTCAGATCCTTCTCTCAACATTAGCCTCCCTTAATCGGGCTCAGACCATCAACTCACTGTGGACATCCCTCAGTCCCTCAATTGCCTGACTCTGCCTGACCCTTGTGTTGGGACATGTCAGGTAAGCGGCTCTGGTGTTAGTCCATTGTCTTTCATGGTGTGAGAAAGTGTTTGTGTCGGAAAAGGGGGGGCGGGACTGGTACAGTATCCTAAGGGGTCGGATGGGGAAAAGGTGTCATAAGGAAGGGGATACCGCGTCTCACCCTTTGGTGTCTCACTTCCACTCCCCGAAGACCCCCCCCCATTCAGGTGATCCTCCCACACTGGTCCACTGCCAGGAACTGGATCCAATAGTGATGGCCGTGTCCTGGCCACCTGGATGACAAATCCTCTGGGACTAGCGGGTGAGACACCTTCAGGTTTCTCACAACAGGCACAGGGGGAGGAATTGGAGAAAAGGGTGGGTGAGTGTGACAGGGCCAGTAACCTCGCCTTCTCTAGAAGTAACGGGAAGGGGGGGGGCGCTGTTGCGCACATCTAAGATGGCCGCCTAGTCCCAGAGTTCCAGCTTCTATAAATCCTTCAAGATACGCATCCTCTCTCAGGGCCGTTCGCGGAACAAACGAAGCGCACTGTCCAGAGGCGTAAGACTGTGTGCACATACTGGGAAAAATTTGGGCCGGTCCACTGAACCGCGTCGAAGATACACCGTCTTGAAGATCCTGCGGACGGAGGCTGAGACATTGGCAGCCCGCGAGTTCCGGGCGATCTTCCCCTGGAGCCGCGGGGGGAGGGTCCGGGTCGAGTTGGAGAGGCCACGCTTCGATCAAACTCCTTGATGTGACGGACTGTCTCTAACGGCGGATGTGAGGGCTACGCGCCGGTATATACTGCTGCTGCGTGCTGGGCGCGGCGGCTGCGGCAATCCCCCGGACAAGGCCGCGTGGTGTACAGCCGTCGTGCTCCGACCCCCGTGCCTGCGGAGCCGCCTTGGCCCCCCTGATATCTCCTGCTGGTGGAAGGCCTCTCCACGTGAGGACGGATGTTAAGAACAATTAAGAACTAGTGGGGCAACGCACGAGGAGGGAGGATCTGCTGAGGAGAGGACATTTTATCCGACTACAACCCTCCCTTGAACGCCTCTCCTGCACGATAAGTGGGTCTCAGCTCACCATCAACCCCGTATAGAGTCCGAGCCACATGTTGGGGCGGACGGGGCGGAGCGCGCTGGAAGATGCGGTTTACCTGAGTCTACACATGGGTCGACACGAGCAGAAGGGAACACGCCCCAAGAAAACAGGCCCCATGGACTCCTTCGCCAATTCCCAGCCCAGCGGGTCCGCGGCGCCCCATCGCAGCAAGAGGATAGTCACCCTGAGTTGCCAATGGAGGAGAGGGTGGACCGATTGATGGCCGTGGTGCAGAACGGCTTCCTAGCAGTGAACACTAAATTGGACGACATAGGGGCAACAATTAGCTCCTTGAAGGCAAGGGTGGACAAGGAAAGCACACGGATTACTGAGGCCGAAGGCAGGATCGCTACCAATGAAGACTCGATACAACAACATTGCCGCGATATTGCAAAGCTGAAGGGGGACCTCCAGAAAACCGTTGCCAAATGCGAGGACTTGGAATCCCGTTCTAGGAGGAACAATATCCGTCTGGTTGGGGTGGCTGAGGCAAAGGGGCCATGGAACGTCAGGTAGAGGCCCTCCTGAAGGAACTCCTTGGCCCCGACTCCTTTTCGGACCACTTCCTTATGGAGCGGGCACACCGTACATCGGCACCTCCACCTAGGCCTGGAGCTCCACCTCGTACGATAATTGCCCGCCTTCTAAATTATAGGGACAGAGACGCTATCCTGCGGATATCAAGGGAGAAGGGCACCCTATTCTATGAAAACAGAATTCACGTATATCCGGACTTTTCTACCAATGTGCAATCACTCAGGAGATCCTATGAGCCCGTCAAGAGACAACTGAGACTACGACAGGTCCCGTATTCCCTTGTCTACCCGGCGAAAATGAGGATTCAGCACGGAGGCAGGGCTCATTTTTTCGAAAATCCAACCGAAGCCATGCCCTACGTGGAAGCCTCCATTCCTCTACCGACCCGGGATCGGGCCGGGAACCAGAACCTCCCACCCCGGGGCGCGGTGGAACCCGACGACCCCGCGGGTTGATATCCTTTTCTTTTTTCTTATGCCACACTGCTATAAAGTCTTAAATTGAAGCCCGCAGGGTGGCCCTGAAGGTAAATATTTGTTGGAATGGAGCTGTGCAGACTTCCAGGATCGGCGGTCGTACGAGTGCAGCACACACCCCCAGGAGTGTTCCTAGGTTATGGTTTTAGGGGTACATCGTCCAGTTGGGGTTGATGATGCTGGAGGGGGTTGGGAGTGGAACAGGGTGTTGAAGTCCGAAATACCGGGCTTGTTGGGGGAACCCATGTTTAGGGTTGTTATAACGGTTAAAATAGAGAGCGGTTTTGCAGCGGGATACCCATCCTCCCCGCGACAGGGGCGGGGGAGCATGGATGTATGCCTAGTCTCAGGTGCAACCATGACGCAGGTTAATAAGGGCTTGAGTGTTAAGCTCCTCTCCTGGAACATCCGGGGGTTAAATAACCCGATTAAGGCAAGGAAGATCACGGCGTACATCACACGTCACAACCCTCACATTCTTTTCTTGCAGGAAACACACGCGCTTGGGCAGGTCAATACTAAACTCTTACCAAGGTGGGGGTCACACAGATACTATACAGAATATTCAGCACAATCCAGAGGAGTGTTGACTCTCATACACCCCAAAATGTGTTTCGAATATCAGTCCAGCAAGATAGACCCACAGGGTAGATACGTACTGGTATGGGGTGAATTGGCAGGGCACCAAGTGCTTCTGATTAATACCTACGGTCCCAATGTAGATGACCCACAGTTTTATTGTACAATACTGGATATGCTTTCATCAGATGGGGAGGTACAAATACTCTGGGGTGGCGATTTCAACATGATACTGGACCAATCCCTTGACCGTTCATCGACTGTCCCCAGAACCCCCTCCAAGGCCGCACTGGTGGTAACACAATTGATGGAACAGACGGGTGTGGTGGATGCATGGCGTGCATTACACCCAAGTGAGAAGAAATAAACCTTTTACTCGTCGGTGCACGACTCCCACTCACGCATTGACTATTGGATTGTCAGCCAATCCCTATCTGGGGCGATCTCCCAATGTGAAATACATCCCCGTACCCTTTCGGATCACTCGCCGGTATCGCTTGACATCAACTTTAGTGACATCTCTCCCCCGGCGAGAAGATGGAGGATGCCCCCTGCAATCCTAAGAGACCCCAACATATGTGAATCATTGCATGTAGAGATTGCCGAGTTCCTAGAACTAAATGCAGGTTCTGTTGCTGCATATGCCACGCTGTGGGATGCATTCAAGGCCTGGGTCCGGGGAGCCATCCTGGGCAAATCGACTGGTATGTTGAAGTCGGTACGTGAGGAATTGGGGGTGGCCGAGACAAAAATTAACTTATTACAGACAGTGTATAGCATCACACAGGATAAGGGAACCCTGGCGCAAATACATACCACAATGAAAGAGTTCCACAAGCTAGCCCATAGAGAGGTTCTTTATATGGCGGCTCCAGCCAAAGCCCGACGATACGGGGAAAGCAATAAGGCTGGGAGATTCCTGGCCAACATGCTTAGAGCTGATGGGCACCACAACCCGATCCCGAGCATACAGACACCGACTGGGGGGACGGTGAACAAAGACCAAGACATTAACTCTGCTTTTACTGAGTTCTACTCCTCCCTCTACTCTAACCACGACACAAAAAACAAAGAGGATACGTTTCAATATCTGGACAGCATCGATCTTCCCACACTAACTGCCGGAACCCGTGACATACTAGACAGCCCAATCACATCAGAGGAGATTGCAGAGGCTATAAAAACTGTTGAGCGGCCGTTCCCCCGGCTCGGACGGCCTCCCTGCGGAACCATACAAGGAATTCTCTGGTGAATTAGCCCCGATACTGCTGAAAGTGTGGGAAGAGGCAATGAGCCTCCGGGTTCTCCCGGAATCGATGCGAGAAGCAATCATCACGGTCCTTCTGAAGCCCCGTAGACCGCCACAAGACATGGCGTCCTACCGGCCCCTGTCTTTAATTAATACTGACGCAAAAATCTTTGCAAAAGTGCTGGCAACCAGACTCCTGCCATACATGCCGATCCTGGTTCATCCCGACTAGGCTGGCTTTATACCAGCTAGGTCCACGGCTCTCAACCTAAGACGCCTATTCAATGTTATGGCACAGATAGACCCAGAAGCCAAGCCGGCCGTGGTCGCACTAGACGCTGAGAAGGCCTTTGACACCGTTTCCTGGGCATACCTCTTCCTAGTGCTGGAGCGGTTCGGGTTCGGCCAGTACTATATCAACTGTGTCCGATTATTATATACACAACCGACAGCTAAGGTCCTGACTAACACCACTCTCTCCCCGTCATTTCACCTACACAGGGGGACCAGGCAGGGATGTCCCTTCTCACCCATACTATTCGCTCTGACCATTGAACCAATGGCGGAATTCATACGGCAAAACCACTCACACAGAGGCCTCAGGATGACCGGTCCCCCCCAGATAATATCACTTTACGCTGACAACACCCTTTTATATGTCCGTGACCCCAAAGAGAACGTGCAACACATTATGTCTGATATACATGAATTCTCAGATCACTCGGGTTATAGAATTAATATTCCGAAATCAGAAATATTTCCCCTTACTGACGGCACTGGAGACCTAACTGAAATAGAGGGATTTAGACCCGCCCCCACCAAGGTACGTTACTTAGGGATAATGGTCGCCAGAGATAAAACCCTGTTATACACGCATAACCACGGGGAACTGTTGTCAACCCTTTCGACCAAATTTCAGATATGGGCTAGCCTTCCACTATCCCTGTATGGCAGAGTTGCGCTACTTAAAATGGTGGTCCTTCCCAAGCTCCTATATTACTTTAATAACATCCCACTTTGGCCCGGTAAACCCTTTTTCTCAAAACTTAAATCACTCACCTCCACGTTTATTTGGAATGGGAAAACCGCCAAAATGGGTTGGGACAAGATGGTTGAGCCTTTTGTACAGGGAGGCATCGCGGCACCAGACTTCGAGCTTTATTATTTATGCGCACAGGCGCAATTTGCAAAACATTGGTTTGACCCGGAGGATACTGCCCCCCACATATTGATCGAAAAGCACTCTGTTCGCCCAAACAACATACGCTCAGTCCTTCTCAATCCAAGCTATGGGGACATATGCCCGTTCGATCCAGTATACACAACCTCTCATGCTTGGGCCAGACTTTACAAGAGGCTAGGACTCGAATACCCCTACGACCCGGAAGTCCCCCTGTGGGACTTCTCCAGCATTTCCCCCACATTTGACTGAGCCCTCCAACAATCCTGGGACCCTAACAAACTTTTCACACTACACGACATGTTCCCGGATGGTCAGTTCTGTGACCTCACGACATTCATTGAAGCGGTGGGGAGGGGCCAACGTAAACGCCTTCAATATTATAGGATGAGGGCTGCTTTCTCGGCGAAGTGGCCGACATTTCCACAAGAACCCCAATCCCATGCATGCATTAGGTCAATAGTATCAATGGACGGTCAAAGCAAGGGGGTCTCTATGTTATATTCATTGGTGCAGACCCACTCCCCATCGCGCAATACGATGAGAGAAATCTGGGAGCGAGACGTGGGCACTCAAATAGACGAGGTCCGCTGGGCCCGGTACTGTCAACTTACTCGATCAGTGTCCATGAATGCTGGGTTCCGGCTGATTCAGTTCAAGGTTTTAAACCAATTACACTATTCCCCGGCTAGATTAGCTAAATTTGTGGAAAATTGCACAGGTGCCTGCCCCAAATGTGACGCCCCCAATGCGGGGCCTTATCATATGTACTGGTCATGTCCGTTAATAGCGGAGTTCTGGAAGGAAGTTGCAAAGCTCCTTGAGGATATCACAGACATCCCGGCGACTCTATCCCCCTTGAAATACCTGCTGGGCGACATAGGCAAAGTGAAGGAAACCACGAGGCGTTTATTTAACATTGCTTGTATTATTGCTAAACGTTGTATTCTTAAATGTTGGAAGTCCTCCACCGCCCCAACCAGAGCCGCTTTTTTAAAGGACCTCTGTATGGTAAATGATGACGAGGAATTATTTGTATTGTCGGTTCCGACGCCATGTCGCCCCAAAGATATCTGGTCATTGCTACGCTTCTATCTGTGCGGCCTAGACTCAGACCCTGATGTAACACCTGGGTCCTCGCCTTGACTTGCGATACCTACTACACTTATGCTGGTTGCTCTCATGTCTGTGATTTGTGGTGTCTCCCTCTTCCACCTCTCCCCTAAATTGAAGGCTGTAAAATGATCAAGCTATATTTTGATATGTTAATATTGTATCTTGCTGCTGACCTACTCTCTCAATAAAAATATGATTTTAAAAAAAAAAAAAGAAGGAACGGGAACCCTCTCACTCGGTGGTGGGAGGTCTATCGGTGCCTGAGGTGGACAGTGAGAGCAGAGGGGCCCCAGTTCCTGTCCCCACCCTCATTGTGCCAAAATGTGTGTTTGCAGACTGTTATCTCTACCCTTGCCTCATGTCTTAGATACTCCCCAGTGTTTTCATTTTCAGAGACCAACAACCTGGTTCTAAAAAGTCAAAAGCGAAGCGCAAGCATGAAAAGCAACCTCAACGGCCCCTATGGCAAACATGAGAACAAAGACTCGAAAGTGGAGGAGAAAAGACTCACACAGAATCCACAACCCTGCAGAGACCCGACAGCAGCAGCATACACCTACATACCGCCACACTACGAGTCTGCCTGCCGGGACCGTTGTGTCCGACATGTCTGACCCGGCTGGGCGCAGCGGCCACGGCAGGCAGAGTTGCCATGGAAGCACCAGCACTGTTGGCAACAGTGCCAGTGCTTCCGAGTCCCAATTCCCATGGAGTCTTTTGGGACTCCATGGGAATGGGGACTTACGAAACCTGCCGCATGACTTCCAGCTCTGCCGGGACTTGTAATGTCCCAGTGGCACCAGGAAGTTACGGGTTTGGCAGCAACCCGCCAGTCGCATCAGCAGGTTACCGCCGACCTTGTTATGAGGCCCAGAGTGTTGCAAAGTATTATGGTGGCCCCCAGCCAGGAGGTTGATCCAGGAGGGCCGAAGAGACCCCACCTTAAAGACCAAATGAGAAACTTAAGCAAAGATAGGTACCTGGTTGCGCAACCTGTAATGGGTGGACCGAGCGGTCTGCAACCTGCGCAATGATCAGGGGAGGCCACCGTATAAGAATAAATAAGCTGAAAGTCAGAAGGACTTGGTTTTGCATGGGGAAGGGAGTCCTGCAACCAACAAATGAAGAGTGATATTTTCTGATGGAACTTTTGTGAATTATACTTTGGTGTTTTTGAAATGAGATAACTTTGAACATTGATACATTGAAGAATAACCAGGAGTTTCTAAACTCGAGACAAGGGGATCTTGAGAGACCCTCTGACAAAGTGATTCTGGAAAAGGAAAGGTACCGTGAGTTTGCCAAGTGAATCCTGAGAACTTGTGGAACTTTCTTACCATGAGTGTCTTGATGAACTTGGGGAATGGAGTCGTGGAAGAAATGCATTTTCACATATACGTTTTCTAAAAACTATTGAGTTGGCCAAATCCCACACATCTTATTACTTTGAAGAAGTATTTGTATTTGTATTTATTTATTTGTAATGCGCACCAAACCCAAGGGTAGCCAGGCGCAAAGGCAGCAAGAGGGTTGCAAAGCTTCGTTACATATAGTATGGTGAGGTCCAGCTGGGGTTACATTGCCGGACGTATCATGCCAAATAGGAGGGGTAGAACATGTACATTAGAGGCAGTACTATACATATTTACATTCAATGAGTGGGGTAGAGCATGTATATTAGGGCAATACTATAAACATATTTACATTCAATGAGGAGCCACATGGTACTGGCGAGTCTGGGTCTCTAAGAGTCGTTATCAGTCGAGAGTTTTGAGCCAGTGGACGGTCCTGGCTCTGAACTGGTGGTAGGGTAGGTCCTCCCTGCAAGTGGGAGGGAGGGAGTTCCAGAATTGCGTTGCTTTTACTGGAAAGCTATTGCCCCCAGATGTAGTACGTTTGAACCTGGGCACCAGTAGAAGGTTGGAGTTGGCCGTTCTTGAGGGGCGGGAGAGGGTAGGTCTAGTAAATCTGGCGATGAGGTATTGGGGGGCAGCTTGGTGGAGGCATTTGTGACTCAGAGACACCGATTTAAGGAATATCTTGTCCTTGGTGGATAGCCAATTGACAGATCTTCTGGAATCTGAAATATGGGCTTTCTTTGGGATACTGAGGGTCGCTCTGAGGCCGTTATTTTGGAGGATTTGGATTTTGTTAGAGATATATTTGTTGCAACCTACATATAAGGCATTGCAATAGTCCAGCTTGGACAGGATCAGCGCCCTGGCCAAGGTGGTGCAGTTGGTGGGGGAGAGAAAGGGTTTGGCTGCCCTGAAGAGTTTGCAAGTGTAGGAAGTGGCGGATGCCATTGCGTTCACTTGTTTGTTAAGGGTAAGGGTGGAATCTAGATAGAACCCAAGGGTTTTAACCTCCTTAGCTACCATGATTTTGTTATTGTCAATTATGAATGATGAATATTTGTGGCCCAGTTTGTTGAGGTAGTGTGTAGAGCCTAGAATGAGAAGTTCCGTCTTGTCATTATTCAGGCATAGACCGTGTGAGGCCATCCATGCCTGGATGATGAGGTACATTTTATTAACGAAGGCCAACTCCTTGTCATAATCCCCCGACAACGGGATGAGGATCTGGGTATCATCGGCATAGTTAGTGTAGGTGATACCTAGATCGTCTAGATCATCAAAAAGGGGCTTCGTGAAAATGTTATAAAGTGTAGGGGAGACGCAAGATCCTTGCGGTACGCCGCACGTGATAGGGATGGGGTCGGCTGCTGATGATAATGAGAAGACTCTCATCGTACGGTTATTAAGGAAGGATTGGATCCAGTTGGTTGCTTCTTGAGAGAAGTGGGCGGCTATTTGTAGGTGGTTACACAAGATCTCATGGTCGACCAGATCAAAGGCCGCAGAGAGATCAAGGAGAAGCAATAATGCTGTCTTCCCCTGGTCTCTCAACTCGTCTATCTGTGTCTTGAGATCTATGAGTGCGGTTTCTGTTCCGTGTTGTGGCCTGAAGCCCGATTGTCGGACTCCTAGGAGCTGGAAGTGCTCAAGGTAGTGTTGGATCTGTTGGTATGCTATTTTGTCTATGATTTTGAGAAGGAATGGTACTGTGGTGATAGGGCGGTAGTTTAGTTAGTTGGGGTGGAAGGGTCTAAGTTCGGTTTTTTAAGCAGAGGGAGGACCCAAGACTGTTTTAAGTTGTTAGATACGGTGCCTGATGTGAAAGACGCATTTATTAGTTTGGTAATAAATGGAGCAAGATCACGGGCAGCATCCTTAATCAGTTGAGCGGGGCATAGGTCTCCGTGGCAGTTTGAGGGTGAGAATGGTATTTTCAACCTCTTTGGTGGATACTTTGTGGAAGTTGAAGGAGGGGTTGTATGCTGGGGGGGAGGATGGAATCAGGTGAACCTTTTTGTGGGGGACGGTACTCTGCTTGGTGGAGGAGAGCAGAGATTCTTTTTTGGTACTTATCTTAGTCTTAAGGGATGAGATTTTGTTCGCTAGGGCATTTTGAATGCCCGTGCACCAGTGTTTATCTTTGATACACGAATCTGGTACTTGGATCAGGGATTCAACCTCTTTAAGAATTGTGAAAAGCTCTCTAGTGTTAGATTTAACTTGTGAGATTCGCGTGCTAAATGACGATTGCTTAGCCAGTATGATTTCTTTTTCATATTGGGAGGCTAGATTACTCAAGTATTTTTTGTTTTTTTCTGAGGGGGAAGCTCGCCAGAGTTTTTCGCAATGTCGCTTTTCCTGTCTGAGGGCTTTGAGATGAGGCGAAAACCAGGAGTTAATGTGTTTCCAAGGCTTGCTCTTTTTTAGCTTCAAAGGGGCTATAGCGTCAAGGGATGAGAGCATTATTTTATTGTAGATGTCCACCATCGTGAGAGGATCAGTGTGATCCGGGATGGCGTTCAGAGTTGGTGTGATGAGCGGGATCAGGTTTTCAGGGGTGATGTTCTTTTTATTTCGGGATTGGACAGCTGGAGCTATGCTGTTGGCTGGTGCTGGGGTTGCCTTTAGGGTGAACGAGATCAAATAGTAGTCTGTCCAGGGCTGCGGGAGTATGGCAGAGACCATGACTGGGCAGTTGTGCACAGCCAGCCAGTCCAGAGTTCTCCCTTTGATATGGGTGGGCTCGGTAATCTTCTGGGTGTTAGGCAGAAACCTGTGCAGTTCCCTTAGGGACCACTGCAAAAGATTTAAGACTACAGGTGTTGGCAGTAATCCCACTTGGTAGCAGTGTGTACCACCCAGATTTACCTGGTAGCTGTGGCTGAGCAGTCGGACTTCCCTCAAGAAGAGTTAGGCAGTATGTAAAGTATACACAATAGGCACTCAGATACAACAATACAAGCAAACACTGACCAGAGCTTTGGTATCAAAGTATATAATTATTTATTTAAAAACACAGTTTGAAACACTCCAGCACTCTTATTGTAAAATATTCTAAACACAGTTACTATTGTAATATATACACCCCTTTTCCCTTATCGGATAAATCACAGTAAAACACCACTTATTTTCATACAGAGGTGAGCGCTTAACTAGATTGCACTCTGATAAGTTTGTGAGAAAGGGAGGGAAAAAGACAGAATATGGAAAGGTACACCACTCTAAGATTCAGGAACACTGTTAGCAAGGCAGAAGAGCAAAAGTCACTGGTGAGCCAAAGTCAAAAGGCTGGGCCCACTCTTAGAGAGAGCAGAGCACAAATGCGCCCAAGATCACACAGTTACACTAGGCTTAGAAAGTCTTGCAGATGGTTCAAAAAGAGTTTACAGAGGCTTTAAGAAAGTTTAGCCAGGGTGTCCCAGGCTAACCCAGGTTCGAAAGCCGGGGGCTAAATCTACCCCGTACACTTGGTAGCAAGGGAAGCCAGGCGGGACACGGTACCTTAAGTGGGAAGGATCCTCTAGCGGTGGCAGTTGTTCCTGGTAGTGGGTGCAAGTTTCGTCGTCGTCCAGGGGAAGAGAAGATCCCGACTTGGAGGAAAGATGAAGCTCGTTGCACTTCCAGGGAAGAAACCAGCCGTGGAGTTTTCCGGTTAAAGGTGGTACCTTTGTTTCGCGGTCGTGGTAAAACGTGGTATCCCGGTTGCTGGGGTGCTTGGCACAGGCAAGGCGGCCACGAGGTACGTCGGGAAGGTGAAAAGACGGTGAAACTGGTTATCCCCACCAGTCAAAGGAAGAAGACTCTCCGGCGGGAGATCTCCTCTGTCGTTGGGAAAAGTGGTGAGGTAGTCCAGCAGGGCTCCACTGGTGGTGGTGTCGTGGCAGGTCGGCTCAGCTTCTCCCTCGTCGGATTCTTAGGTCCTGTGGCTACTTCTGAAGTTCCAGTCCCCAAAGCCCTGCTTTTATGTAGCAAACCCCCATTCACTCAGCCTAGCTGTCACTGAAACATGCTAAGTGGTGAGCCGGTCGGCTCACCACTTGGGCCAATCAGGATGGAGTGCGACTTGAGTTGCCTAGGCAACTCAGTCCAGGGTGCCTAAATTTCCCTCCACCCCTCCTAAGTACCCCAGACAGAGTGGCACCACTTTGGAGGGCTTCTGTGGAGAAGCCCGCCAAAAAGTGGAACAAAGGGCTTGACTTGGGTTGGAGTCACAGAAGAGAACACAAACGCCATTTTAGAATCAAGTTTTGGCAAAAAAATACCAACCGGAGAATTAATATTAATTAAATAAACCGGCGGTATGTTCGAGGCTACCGTAAATAATTAAATAAAGATAGTAGCCTAAAACAATGGGAAATCCCATAGGAAAATATTTGCGGTTGAATATAAAAAGTAGTATCCACTGCCAACAGCCAAAACTCGATCGGGGGGACGGAGACGTGCCCCCTCGACTAACAGACCCCGGGGCAATTGAATTGCCCCAGCCAGTACGTCCACAATATGATGGTTTGTACTGGTTCTGTTCAGAATTTAAGACTAGTAAAGTCAATGGTGACTTTACATGCCCTGGGAGACAGTAGTCAGTCCCAGGGTATGGAGTCTATACTGTGTAACACACATCACAAAAACACATGAAGCCCTATGGGGTAAAAGACCATTTAACACATCTAGATTCAAAGAAACACACTCAAATCATGCCCAAGAATGAGGGTAAAAGAGTCTGACTCTTGGCAGGAGAAAAAAAATAAACCCCAAAAATCCAGCAAAGCTGCTGGGGGACTCACTAGGTTAGGAAATTCAGCCTAAACAGAGAATTCTCCCTATCACTGGGTGAAGCCCAGTTCCTCTAGGGTGTTATTGATTGTACTGGCATTAGCGTCTGCAGGGTCGCTAAAGCCAAGGTTAAAATCTCCTAGTAGGATGCGTTGTGAAGAGTTTTTAAGATTATTTGATAGGATGTCTGTGAGGTCTTCTTCGAATGATCCTAGGGGGCCCGGTGGTCGGTAGATAAGGTGGATGGAGATGGATTGAGTACTAGATAGTGTTAACTTGGCTGTTAGAGATTCGCAGGAACTAACATTAGTGGGTGATTCAATTGTAATAGTAAATTTAGTTTTGGCTATGATGGCAAGACCACCACGATCAAGTCTTAATAGCGTGTAGTCATCTGGAACTGCTAGCATAATTGCAGGGCCTGCCGTGGGGTGAAGCCAAGATTCGGTAACTGCTAAGAAGTCCAGGTCTTCATTGTGTAACAGGTCAGCAATGTCTGATGTATGGGCTACCATAGAGCGGGCATTTATTAATGCACCCTTGGTCCCTAGATCTGCTGGGTAGTGGCGCAGATTCGTGAGTACTTTTCTGGTCACGGATGGGCTCCTGGTGGAGTCTACTGTTCAGTTGAAGAGGGTGTAGGGATGGATTCCTGGTCACCTTGCTGTGGGCTGGTTTGGATCGGGGGTCATAGAGCCTTGTGAGTCTGGCACGTAGTCTAAGGTTTCTCGTGAGAACAGGGCAGGGTGTGGAGTTCATTTCAGTTAATATGTATGGGTTATGTGCGGGCTCAAGTGCTGATAAGTTTGGTAGCATGATTAGGTATTGGCTGTTCAAGATGTGCAGTATGAATCTCAGTAACACTGTGTAAAGCGCATGGAGATACAGTGTAATGTTGGGCAAGATAGACTGGTGCGGTGTAGTTATTGTCTGGTAGCGTGAGTCTAGTCTAGTGGGGCACCTAAAGTCGATTAGAGCAATCAAGGTACGAGAGCAAGGTCACTAACATAGTGCAAAGGCAATGGGTCGCTTAGGTTCAACTTTTAGCAATCAGGCACAAAAGCATAGTTCACTTGGTAAGGTGCAAGGCAGAAGATCATCTAGATTTGATTTCAGCAATCGGGACACAAAGCATAAGTCACTAGCAGGGTGCGTAGGCACCTGAATTCAATTTTAGCGATCACGGCACAAAGCATAAGTCGCAGTTGTAGGCAATGAATCACCTAAATTCAATTTTTAGCAGTCACGGCACAAAGGCATAGGTCGTTTAGTAAAGGTGCAAGGCAGAGGATCATCAAGAATCAATATTAACAGTTAGGACACAGGAACGTTGGTTACACTAGTAGGGTGCATCGGCAATGGGTCACCTAAATTCAATTTTAGCAATCAGGCACAAGAACACATCATTTCGCTCTATGCAGATGACGTTCTTATATATGTCAGGGACCCACACATCAACGTGCCAACTATACTAGAAGTCCTGGACAACTACTCCAGAGTCTCTGGGATCCAATTCAGCAAGGCAAAATCCTGCTTGTTCCCACTAGCGGCCCTAAAAAATGAGGACGTAGAAATACTCCCGGAGGCTGGGATAAAATGGCAGACCACCACATTCCGATATCTAGGAATCCAAATAATGCACACCCCAGCACTGATGCATGAACATAAAACAAAAGCAGCGCTCCCGGCTCTGCGCAGATCCATGAACTTTTGGTCGAGACTCCCCTTATCTATGATGGGAAGGGCATCCATAATTAAAATTATTGTTTTACCGCGATTCCTATATGGGTTCCAGAATGTACATTACTATATTAATAAACCCTTCTTCCGGCTGCTCGAGATGCTAATAAGAGAGTTCATTTGGGGGGAAAACAGACATAAGATAGCGCTGTCGACACTGACCCTGCCATACACGCAAGGCGGCATCCAACTCCCAAATCTAGAAAAGTACTACCTAGCAGCTCAGCTTAGCTTTGTAATTAAATGGTTATCCGATGAGCCCACAGATGAAACACCCCTGCTACAGACCATGAGCCTCCCATTCACCCTGAAGGAACTGGTCTGGGTACCTATGAAACTGCTAGGAGCGGCACCCCTCATAGTCACCTTGGGGAGGGAGATCTGGCGTAGAACAAGGACACTCACCCGCACGCAGAACGCTTATGCACCAGAAATACCCTTGCTCGCAGACCTGTACACAACGGTCACTGATCTAAAACAAATCAGATTATGGGAAACCGGAGGGGTTTACACCTGGGGAGATCTTTATGAAGAGGGCATCTTTAAAGAATTTGCCATACTACAGGACAGAGAGGGCATCCACACGGGCCAGTTCCTCTGGTACCAGAAGGTTCGCTCCACAGCACAAAGTACATGGGAAGCGTGGCCTGCGGAACTGGACCCGGAACCACTACTCACGCTGTTATACAATATGGGGGAGGGCAGTAGACCAATATCTCAAATATACAGACACCTGAGCGACATACCAAACCCCCGGAGCGCGGATATGAAGGGTAAATGGGAAATAGATGTAGGCAGAGAAATGACAGAGGGAGAGTGGAATAGGGCACTTGCATTCCCCAAAGAGGTGTCCAGAAATCATAGATTTCGACAAATACAGATGAATTTGTTGCACCGAACCTACCTAACCCCGAAACGAATAGCTAAGTTTAACAAACAATCGCAGTCACACTGCACCTGGTTCACGAGGGAGGAAGCGGATCTAATCCACATGATGTGGGAATGCCCCAAGTCCAGGACACTGTGGGATAGGGTAAAACAGACATGTGAGAAAACAGGCATGACCAACTACAAATGGGCACCTGAGGAATGCCTACTCGGAACCTACCCTAGGCTAGCCAAACTGAAACACATAGTCAGACTCATGGACATAGCGTGCATTCTGGCCAAAAGAACCATAGCCATGTCCTGGAAAAGACCCGCAGGACCGCAATACAAAGCATGGCATAGTGAAGTGGAGCGATGGGTGTCGGCTGAGACCAAGCCCTTGGAAGAAAGTGTCACTAGATCTACGGATGAGTCCAGCAGAGCTCTCGAGGCATGGAAAGAACTTACCAGGCATATGTTCCTCCCCTCGGACGACAAGCCCCCATGAGCCCATGACCCGAAACGAACTCATCTACAAGACAAGAAAGGGCAACCCCAGATGTATGACTGGAAACGATGATGGTCCTGGGAAGGTATCCCCCCTGTACATTCCCTCAGTATGCTACCCAACTTCCCTATACCCCCTCCTCCCCGAAACAAAAGATGCTGAAACATATGGACATGGCAAGGAGACAGTTACTGTTATTCATTATTTGTTGTTTGTTATATTGTTAAGGCTAAACCGAAAAGCATTGTAAAAGAGTATGCACAAGACGCATTTGCAAAACTTGTAAGTGATATTACTGAAAATGCCAATAAACAAATTTAAAAATAAAAGAACATAGGTCACTTAGTAGGGTGTACAGGCAGAGGAACATCTAGATTCGATTTTAGCAATCGGGACACAGAGGCATGGGTCACTAGCAAGGTGCAGAGGTGGTCAGTACTAGTCACAGATATATTAGGTGCAGTTTTGTGCGCAACGCAAGTTTGAGCCAATCAATGTTAAACACAGGTGTGCTAGATGCAGTTGCAGGTATATGAGAGCATTACAAGTGTATTACATAGGCAAGAGTCAATGGAGGCGCGTTCCGTGGGTAGCAGTTCTTCAGGATGCAGTAAGTTGCTATGTAGCTCACGCAATAGACATGGTTTCAAATATAGGGGCATACATGAGGGCAAATGGCAGAGGCCGTGTAATGGGAAGTAGTGGCAGAGCGGCGTTGTTCTCAAGTTAACCCCTGGGGGTGATGGTAAGGAGGCTCTGTATGTACGGTGGACGTTAGCTGAACCTTAATAGGCTTAACCGAACAGTAACATCATGGGCAGGAAAGTTACCTTGGTATAATTCACTGGAGGTCCAGGGGGTCTGGCAGACGGCAGACTAGGCAGTCAGCCTTGACGATGGAGGGCCGGCTTCGCCTGCCGGCGCCCAATGGAGGGAGTAGTAGCTCCTGTAGCCAATCAGATGGCTCGGGGCTGCTGCTGGCTTCCTGGAGGAGTACAGATGGCTAAGGCAACAAAGGGGCGGCCATCTTGGAAGGGGGTACCGTGTGTACCTACAAGCGGTTGTCGAGCACGGAGTATGCTCTTGCGGTGCAAGGTGAATGCAGGGCTGCGTGGGACACGGATTCCTGGGTGGGGGTGTAAACGAAATGGCAGCGATGGGCTGGAGCGAAAAGGCAGCGTTGAGGTGCGGGGCCTTGCGCGATCGAACAGCGCTTACCCAAAGGCATCAGCTGGGCCGTGGTGCATGCCTCGGCGGGCCCGCTGCTCCAGCAGTATGGGGCCATGTGTATGGAGCTCCTGCTCCTTGGCTCAGATCCGGGACTATCAAGCATAGGTTTTGACAGAGACAATAGTATACTTTTGACTGACAGACTTAGACTTCCCTTAGTTTTACTTTCATTAAGGAACATTCCCACCTTAGAGTTGGGGCAAGAAAGGTATTTTTCCATCCTGACCTGAAAATAAAGGTTTTCTAAATCTATTTGTATGTGTCATCTCTTGATACCATGGCAGTCTCACAGTAGGGAGAGCTAGGAATTCCCTGAGGGAATCGTTAGAGAGACAAACATCCTTTAGGCCATCACGAATAGAATAAGTCAGCTTTTAGACAGGAGGGGGTCAACATTTGACAGCGCTTACCACGCCAGTGTTATGGAGGAAGGTCATGACAAGGTGAGATGGAGGAAGAGGGACGGCCGTAGGCCCCACAATGAAAATAAAAACCCTTGAACTGTCACAAAGACTCGGTGATTTCTGTGCCACCCGTGACGACTACAGTAGTTTTGTAGATTGTCTTTCAATGGTGCAAGATCCCATGCGGGGATGTGTTTGAAGATTATGCCTGCGATGGTGTCCCCCAAGTAGCAGTGCGCCTCTGGAACAGAAGGTACAATATCACAAAGTAATGATGACATACCTCGAATGAAGAAACCAACTCTGAAGCGCGTTCTGCTCTTGAACTTTGAAGCTTTTACATTTATTCTCCAAAGTTCCTGTGCTGTGAATTGTATAGGGTTCAACCCACGGCCTTTACACTTGCAATGTTTTTAAAGTCACTCAAATCAAACTTTTTAATATGTGGTCAATCGCTTGGGAAGGATTAGGCTGGTATAAAGTGCTTTTTAGCTTTAGTCTAGACTCACAATTGATACTTCCAGAAACCCTCAACATTTAATAACTTGTTCTTCGTGATTTCTTTGAGGAAAGTAGAAGACCCGGCTCATCATGAAGAGGAAGCGGGAGGAAGCAGCGCCGACCCAGAGGCGGGTGAGTTTCCAATGTTTGGATTGAGTGGGGAAGGACCCCCTTCTTAGAGAGTTGAATGCGGTCTTCTTGAGAGATATGTTAAAATAATGTGTTTTAACGTAGCTGCTAATGATTTATATTGTATTTTGTTGTGATGGTGGTATTGTTTTCTGTCATAGTTTAAAATTGTAAATACTATCAAAATACAAGAAACAATAAATGTATACGCAAATCCAGTCCTGATTTGAGATATTGCTGCTCTTAGTCAGTTGACATCTTCCCTCCCCATGTTACTGAGTCTCCTGGTTTGTTGTGTGTGTGAGTTGGGCAGTTTGTGATCTCTTCGCCATGTGTCATTGAAGCTTGAGGGTTTCTGCGTTTCTCTGGTTGGAAAGTTTGTGATCTCTTCTCCACATGTTACAGAAGCTGCTGGCTTGTTGCATGTTTGGGTTGGACAGTTTGTGATTTCTTCACCCCATGTCACAGAAGCTCCTGATTTGTTGCGTGTTTGGGTTGGAGAGTTTGATCTCTTAGCCATGTGTCATAGAAGCTTGGGGGTTGCTGTGTTTCTCTGGCTGGACAGTTTGTGATCTCTTCTCCCCATGTTGGAGAGGCTCCTGGTTTGATGTGTGCTTTGGTTGGACAGTTTGTGATCTCTTGTCCCCATGCCACAGAAGCCCTAGGCTTGTTGCATGTTTGGGTTGGGCAGTTTCTGATCTCCTCACCATGTGCCATAGAAGCTTGAGGGTTGCTGCGTTTCTCTGGTTGGATAGTTTGTGATCTGTTCTCCCCATGTTCCAGAGGATCCTGCTTTGTTGTGTTTTTGGGTTGGACAGTTTGTGATCTCCTCACCATGTGCCATAGAAGCTTGAGGGTTGCTGCGTTTCTCTGGTTGGATAGTTTGTGATCTGTTCTCCCCATGTTCCAGAGGATCCTGGTTTGTTGTGTGTTTGGGTTGGACAGTTTGTGATCTCTGTGCCATGTGTCATACAAACTTGAGGGTAACTGCGTTTGTCTGGTTGGACAGTGTGTGTGTTCTCCCCTACCCATGTTACAGGAGCGCCTGGTTTGTTGCATGTTTGGGTTGGGCAGTTTGTGATCTCTTCACTGTGTCATAGAAGCTTGAGGGTTGCTGAGTTTCTCCGGTTGGACAGTTTGTGATCTCTTCAATGTGTCATAGAAGCTCCTGGTGTGTTGCATGTCTTGGGTTGTTGGTTTCTTGGATGTTTTTGTTGCAGAGTTTGTGAACTTTTCTCTGCATGTTTTGTTGCATTTCTTGGATTGGACACCTTTCTAAAGATTTATAAAACATTTATGTTAAGATGGATTTCTAGAATCTGGCCTGGGGGAGGCCACCCGGGGTATAGTGAACAGGGAACGCTGAGAGGTTTACCAAAACCCAATCAAAGAATGCAGATGAGCAGTAAATGCTTTTTCTCACGAGAGTGAGTGGGGTAGGAGACTGATATTAGTCCACACAGTATTGCACGGTACTATAAAATACAAATACATACTGTCTCCACAGTTTTAAATATGCACCAAATAACTTAGCAAAATCAGATAAGTACCCTACATGAAGTCAATGATTGAACCAGAACAGAGTTGGGAGCTGAGTTGGAGTCTGTGCTGTCTGCCATTTTATTTATTTATTTTATTTATTTATTTCTATAGCACCGTAGCCCACAGTCATCAGGGCACATTACAATTAGACAAGGACAGACAAGAAGGCAACAGGGAGGAGGAGGAGCCAGACTTTAAAACCCTTGCCAGACCGCGGATTGGAGCGGAGTTGGGAGCAGAGTTGCATTCAACGCAGTCTGCCCTGTGTCTTTTTTTGCTTTCCCTTGCTGCTTGGAGGAAGACCCAGACTTTAAAGCCCCTGCCAGACCGTGCAGCAGAGTTTGGATCTGAGTTGCAGTCTGTGCAGTCTGTGCTGCGACTGCGGCCAGATGAGCTGCCCTGTTTGCAGCCCACAAAGCGTTTATCTCCTGGACACCTAGAATCCTAACCATGCGTGTCACCTAAATCGTGTCTGGCGTGTAAAGCCGCCACAGGGGTAAGCGTTCTTGTATTGTGCAATCTTGCTGGGCTGTGAGTAGACAGTGATCGGTTGCCGGGAGTGTGGGTCTACTGCTTCCTAGCTGCCCCATAGCCCTTCGCCGGCCGTCCCCCTCTCCCGTGACAACGAGTTGCTTAATTGTTACAGTCTACGAAAGTTTGAAGGAAGAAGAAAGCTTTTACCTTGGTAAAGGCTCAGTGTGGGCCCCGGGCCCTGTGAGGGTCTTATTAAGCAAGTTCCGGTTGCTGTGAGGAGACTGCAGGATCGGGTCCTTTGACCCTAACTAGCGCCAAGGAGGCTACATAAGTGTGTCAGCTCTGCCCTTCTTATCGACTGTGGTGGCTGTTCTCCACAGTATTGCTGTCGGTTCAGAAAGGCTCTGTGGAGGTGTCCCACGGTATACTGTTGCCAACAACAAAATGCCCTAGTGCCCAATGTGTCCCAGGACAAACTAATGATGTTGCACTCAGGTCAGAAGAAGGGGGGGAGAATCCCCACAGTGCAAAGCTACAACAAAATTGCTTGCCGCCCCATCTGTGTCTGATGAAAGACCCCAGTCCATATCACGGCCTATGGTTAAGTCCTGAGAGAATCACCTCGGAGTGTACAACAGCCCACAATTTGCAGCACACTGATGAAACTGTAAAGTCCAGCCTCACCACTGTTAGGCAAAGTTTGAATCTAGTACCCACTGGGAACACTACAAACAACTATGACTACAGGTATAGGCAACCCACCCTTTGGTATAAGCTTGTACTACACAGTTTTGGTAGTTTGTTGAGCAGCCAGGCTTATCTCAAGAGGGGAAATCTGAGCTGTAGTGGAGATGCACAAAGATACAGGTATTCAAATAAACTCTTACACTCAAGGTTTCTTGCATAAACAATTATTAATTTATTTATCAATCAGTTATAAAGCCTTCGTTAGAAGGGAGCAATATACTAGTAACACACAAATACACTTCAGTACTGTACACTTTGAGTTTCTGAATCATATAAGACCCTTTTGGTATGGCCCACAAACACAACCTACACCCACAGGTGACTTCAGTAACAAGGGTGCTGGGGACATTAATATCTTACTGTTGGCATTCAGAACACTCTTAAAAAGTTGGTAAAAGGCAAAGGTTATTATAGAGAACACACATTTCTTAAGCAGTGCAGATACTTTTAGAGTTCACTCGAAGAGTCATTCAGTTTAATAGGTTAAGCCAAAGTCAATAGGCAGAAGTCTTTGTATATGATGCAGCACTTCAGGTAAGTAAATGGAAAAGTCTTTGCACACGTTCTTAGGGGTCTTTGATAAAAAAAGAAGAATCAAATGTAGGGCCACAAGCTGATTAGACTTGAGTTGCAGAATTTACAAGCACTTCCACAGTAAGAGGTAAGTTCTCTTAGACTTGTTTTACAGTAAAGAAGAAAAGATGCAGCTGAAGACTTCTGTTCCTTTGCAGCTCTGCAGATCTCACTGTTCCTGGGCCTCAGTGGTGGGGACAAGAAGGCGGACGTCAGGGGGCTCCTGCACTGCACTGGCACTGTCAAAACTGGCAACCGCCAGACTTTACTTTCAGTGGCTGTTTTGCGTTTCAGGTCCTTGCGGTACAGCAAATGGCAATAAGCGTTGGCCTTACTTCTAGGGTCCCGCACTTGGCTGAGGGGAGTCGGGCTTGGTCAGTCCTGTTTTGTGGGAGTCCACAGGATCTTAAAAAAAGCTTTAGCCCAGCTTAAAAGTAATGCACACAATCTGGTGTCCCTCTCTCTGGCTATTCGGTTTCCTGCAGCAACTCTGTGGAAATTCAACCAGCTCCGAGATGGGTGTCCAGGTGGCTTACTTTGGAGTTGATTGGTCCCACCAACTAAAAGGGAGAAGTCGTCCTTGCAGGGGCTTCTCCGGCGATGTGAACTTGGCAAGTAGTCACTGCAGCAGGGCTTCACTGGGCAAACAAACAGTCCAGGAGTTGCAGCAGGCGTTCTCTTCAAGCTCTTCTTCGGTTCCTTCGTCCAGTGGTCGACTCTGCCTTCCAAGCCAAAAGACTCGCCTTTTATTCAGTTCGCTCCCATTCATTCCAGCCTAGCTGTCACTCACCCAGCAGGGTGGCTGTCCTTGCTGGACAGTCAGCCAGCCAATCACCACAGAGTGCATTTGGGTCTCCTAGGAGACTAAGCACAGCAGGTTTTGGGCACCTCCTCACTTCCTGCCTACCCCAGACACTCTGGCACCAGAGGCGGGTTTCTCTCAGAGACCCCACCAAAGGCGAAACTAACAAAGAGACCAAACCTGGTTTGGCGCACAGAGAAACTCTAGAAGGACCTTTCTAGAAAGACCTGGCGAAAAAAGAAGACCGGGCACCATTTTAGCAAAGATGGCTGTACGACATTTTGAAAAAGATGGCTTCTGCGGTTACTTTACCGGAGCCGCGAACGGTCGCGGTAAATGCAAACCAAGGTAGTTCAAAAAGGAAACCACAACCACCAGCCAGTCAATTGAGGAAAGGGTAACATAAAAAAATGTTACATGAGCATTTAGACCCAGGGGATACTAAGTAACCTCTCCAGCACTCTATTGTAAGGGTGTGTTGGGTCTAGCAGGTATAATGCTAAGTAAAGTCAATTTCACTTTACTACTCTGGCAAACAGTAGTTGATCCCAGAGAAGGCATTTAAACCTTGGGAAATCACAAAGACTTCCCTGTGCCACTGCACTGAAGGTGCTTTGTGACACACTTGTAACAGATGATGCCTATGGAGTTGGTTAGACTACATAACCAAAAGAAACACAGTGGGCCCCATTACGAGTTTGGCGGCATGGCCGCCTCCAAACTCGTGTCTGGGACCGGGTCCTGAAAAAATGGAATTACCGGACCATTCTGACTTTTGCGGGCCCGGTAATTCCCATTCTCGTGACCTGGACCCGGTACATCCCCATTCCCATTCGAGCCCCCATAGGGCTCAATGGGAATGGGGAGGATGCTAACAGACCAGGATGCTAACAACGGACCCGTCATTAACAGGTCCGTTGTTAGCATCCTGGTCTGCTCGCGGGTGGCGGTATGCACGTCTGGTCTGGCCCAGATGTGCATTCCGCCACCCGAGAGCAAACTCGTAATGTGGCGGCCCCGAATGAACAGTGCCGGAACCGGCACCGTTCAATCCACGGCCGCCAGCCTCGTAATGAGGCCCAGTGTATAAAATCACATTAAAATACATGCGAGAGTGGGAAAAAGGGTCTCACTCTTCTCCAGGTTAAAAAAATCGAGTCCTCAAAATCCAGCAAAGTTGCTGGGAGTCTCACAGATGGAGGGAATTAACACATTTTTGAGAATTCTCTCTAACAGCAGCTGTTTGTACTTCTCCTACTCATGTGGCCCTATGGGGGGTCTCCCCCCATTTCAGTCCGAATCAGGCCTTCGGCATGTGTTCATTTCAAATGAACAGGACCTAGTTTCTGATGTCTCTGTCCTTGCCCCCGCGATCTGTCCTGAACTGGGGAAACGAGTGAGACTTTTGCTCGACTTTAAATCAAACCTGTGGGTATTTCCAGGCCCTATTGATGAGGAGGATGACGTCACTGAGGTCATGTTACACCGACCTGCTGTGCTTGGCCCCTCGCTCAATGGGTACATTGGAGCTTCCCCTTCAGTAAATGTAACAACAAACCGCTTACTGGAAGGAAGAGGCCCAGGTACCTACGGTGTCATCGAAGTCCCTAGAAGGGGAGACAGGAGGGTTTACCTGTCGGCCACATTAGTAACTCCTGGGAGTCATGATCCTGTCCAGGACCAGACCGTGGTCGACAAGCGATTCTTACCAGTTTTATTCTGTTTGTTGGACTCCATGGACAGGGGCTACGATGCGCTTAACTTTGAATTAAGGATCTATTACAGGTAGCTTGAAAAAAGACTCCACCGTTCCGGTGAATCCTGGAGAACCGAAATTGCAAACCTGACTGAGTCCCATTTTGAAAGTCCCCAACACTGATTTTATTATGTGGCTAGCTGCTCTGCTACCTTACAAGAATATCTCGGCTGTCGAGTCGCAAACTCCAGTTAGGAGGAGTTTTGTGGAATCGACTCCCGAGAAGGTGCCTTCCCCCCACTGTTTCTATGCTCGGTCAAAATAGCCTGGTCCCACAGGAGAGGGTATATGAAATAAGTAACAGCAGAACTATGGCCATAATTCCAGAGGTGATCCCACTCAAACTACCAAATAGAGGGAAACATAAGGATTGTAATCCTAAAAATTACGAAGATAGTCTGAATGTTGTAAAAGTGTGTTTACGTTCATAGTTAAGAATGTAATTCTTGCTGAGGGTGAAGCTCTATTGTCAATGGGTTATGAGATCTTTGAGAATCTAGTGACTCCCTCACCCCCGCCAGCTACGTAGAGTATGCGTGATAATTGGTCATCTAGAGATCAGACTCAAAGTTTGACAATTAATTTGTGCACTAAACAGTCCCTGTGGCCCCAGAAGTTACAGTCCAATAAGGAGGAGGGCGAGAGAAAAGTTAATTACGACTGGGTCAGGATTGTGAAGGCAGTAATGTGTGATGCTCCCATCATGGATGGATATGGGGTGTTTGCAATTAAGGCAGATCGGGGCGAAAGAGGCCATCCTTAAGGCGGACTCCTGACAGCCATTAAACATAACCAGGGAATTTAGGCTACCCCAATGAATTCATCAAGAATGGACATGTTGATCACACTCTTGTCCTGGAAGCCATTGGCTTCTGACAAGTTCACAAAGTGCCTTTTATTTAACGTCTACTTCAATCCTGAATGTGTAGGTTTGGAGGATTTTTTATCTGACTTTTCTTATTCTAATCTTGGTGAAACCGCGGAGGAAGGGGCCTACGTTGTAGTTATAGGGAGAGTTCAACGCAGAATGTCTCGAGCAGTCATTGTACCAAAATCAAGACCGACTGGGTGTTTCAGTTAAAAAACTCCAAAATGGGAGCCGGATCCGTCAAGAACTTCTGACATACATGGGATTTGGGCCCTTTGAACGGGTTGTGCAGCCCAATATACCACCTAGCTATTCGAGGCAAAACAATTTTTGGCGCTCCACTATTGATTTTGTTTTTGTGTCCTCAGACAAGGGGTGTCTCTCTGGAGGTACAGCATACTCAGTTAAGCGACCACTCAATGTTAGTGTATACGTTTCCACCTCTGTGGTCCTGTTGCGTCGTCCCTGTGGAGCTGCCAATAGTGGTTAACCCAAGAGACCACAGTATCTGCTGGCAACATAGATTTGCACGACAATTCAATGGGATAATAGAATCAAGGTTCAAGGAAAATATGCCCCGACTATACACCCCCGAGTGCTTTGGACCCACTGTACGCCTACCGCTGGGTGCTTTATGCTCTGTAAGGTCACTGGCAAAAGGTACATGTTTGGATGCCCATGCCCACACCTTTTGATAGCATACTGAGGCTTTGTAAGAAAGTGTTACGCTCACCTGGTTCCCACAGGGGCGTCGATCGGACCCGGACAGCTGCGGTCTCCACCAACGTGATGCGTAGTGCCGAGATGACTGTCTGGACTGGCCCGCCTAATCTCGTCTGCTTGACCCGTAGAAGTATTCTCCTGCAAGTGGAGAAAGGGATTTAGCCACCCGTGGATTTTAGTGATGGCCCCCTCCCACTGTTGTCATTCTCCCCACTTGTCACCTCTGATATCCCCTTTTAGTAACCTCACCTTATGTTTTAAAATGATGAGCTCTCCATCCTGCGTGGCATGCAGGGGCGCGTAGATACCAGTTACTTCACTGGTTTGAAGGTACTGGAGGAGTTCCAGAGGAATATTGACTCCGGGGTTTATAAAGTTCAAAATGTCCGATGTTCACTCTTGTTCCATTCCCTTGTTGAATTGCAGCTGCTCCAAAAGAATATTGCCTGGAGGCAGCTGATGGCGTTCAGGTAAGAGTCTGTATTACCCAACACTGTCCGGTAAAAGTTGCATGAGTTTAATTTGTTGTTTTCTCTCCCTTTATAGGTGCGGCATATGAAGATGAGGCGTATTAAAGGGTAATGCCTCCGGTGGTAAATCAGGTAAGCCTATGGTGGTAAGAGATTGTATTTGTCGGCTCTCTTGTCTCCCCTTGTTATTTCTTTTGTTTTCCCCCAGGTGCTGGAGTTCGACAAAGAAAATGATGGAGGCAACGCCGAGTCGGAAGATGCTGTGGACTGGTGAGTATGACGCGGCGCTGCTGCTGGCGATGCGACACGTGCTGGAATAATGTCCTTTCCAGGCTCGGAGACTTGCTGGATCCGGAATCAGGTAAGGAATTAAAATAATGTCCGTGATCTAACCTTTTCTCCTTCTTTCCCCTTTTTCTAGGAGCTCCGGATTCGAGGCGGGCGTGGCAGAAGACTGGATGCTGACTTGCAGGCACGGTGAGCGTTACGCTGCTTGATGCAGAATAACGCGAAGCGTGTGCTGCTGTTCGGGCGTGGTTTAAATGGCCTCCAAAGTAGTTGCAGATAAGAAGTTCCCCAGAACCACACCCGAGTAAAAAATAGTCCCTGTAACAAAATAGTCCCATCCAGGCCTCACGTTGGCTTGGATTCATTTGCAGCATGGTCTGCAAAAGGTAAGTAATGGTTATGAGCCTGGCGCCTATGGCACCAGGACTGGTTTCTAAGATGAGCCTGGCTCCGAAGGCGCCAAGACTGAACCCAAACGGCCCCCAGCCGGGGCTGCTGGGGCTTTAACAAGTATCTGGATGCCTGCTCCCGGGGCTGATGGACTCGATCCGGATGCCAGGGGGTAGGCATCATGACAGCAAGAGCTGAGGCGTAATATTAGGGGGTTGAACAAAAATAGCCTTTAATTCCCTGCCGAATGTCACACCCTAAAGACTACATTTAAAAACTGGGTCAGAGGGCACAGGTGTCTCAGGTCGATTAATGACGCGGAAAACATTTTGGGATGTTTGTCAGGGTCCAATTCAGTTAACTTTTGGCAGCTGGTTAGGTCTGTTTTTGCGGGTACAACCCTTATCAAAGTCAATCTGGGTCGAGCACTTTGAAAAAAATATACAAGGCAGAAAAAGAAGTGTGTACAGCTGACTATAGAGTGTATCGTGGCTTGGTGCCCTCACCTGGGATATGGATGACCTGCTGACCCTTATTGACTCCAGCAAGAGCTCGAACGCTCCCGGTCCTGATGGCTTGTCAGTTATGACATTGAAGTCTGAACCTACACTGTGGGCAAAGATAATTTCAGCCCTGTTTACAAACGTGTTAATAGAGAGAAAGATCCCTCAATCATGGAAACTGGCAACAGCGGTGGTAATAATTAAAGGAGAGGATAGATTCTCGCCCCTTAACTACAGGCCAATATTTCTATTCGACGCAAGCTGTAAAATATTCTCGAAGCTGGTTCTACAGGCTTTGCTAATTTGGGCTCCAAACCTAGGTAAGCTTGACTTGTTCCAATCTAGATTTAAAAAAAGGAGTGGGGATGGGCCTAAACAGTTTTTTGGTAAACCTACTAGATGTCCAGGTGCAGGACCAAAAACAGGCTTTATATTGGGCATTATTAGATGTAAGTAAGGCTTTTGACTGTGTAAATCGGAAGTTACTATGGGTAAAATTATCTAAGCATGGTTTTCCGAGTGCACTAATAGATATCCTTGTATCTCTACATGGGGATACAAGGATCAGGGTCAGACTTGATGCCAATGGGTCCAGCACCGCCTGGATTTCTATAATTAGGGGCCTGCATCAGGGGTGTGTCCTGGTGCCTTTCCTATTTAATTTCTATATAATGGATATTGTACAAGCCCCCCTCCCATAGCTCAGACTAAAATCCAATATTTAAACTATGCGGACAACGTCATCATTTTCGACAAGACTCCAATAGGATTACAATGGGCCTTGGACAAACTAAATCTCTACTTCGAAACATTGGACCTCAAATTAAATGTTGCCAAATCAAAGGTCCCGATCTTTAACAAAGTAAAATCTAAATGGAAATCCTTTGCATGGTCGATCCAGGGGCACGCCCTTGAAGTGGTGAAGGAGTTTAAATATTTGGGCAGTATGGTGTTTTGCCTTCGCCCTCCCAGCTGCGACTGTTTGACAAGTTGGGTTACTTTTCAACGTTGCCCATGCTGAAATTGTATACGGAAAAAACCCTGCCAGGACTTATTTTTGGTGTGGAAAACTTAGGAGTTACCATAGATTGGTGAACATTAGAGGCCCTCCTCTGGAGAACGGCCCTTGACTTGCCCAACTCACTTCCTATGGCAGCGATAAGGCACAAATTGGGTCTGTTGCCCGTTGGTTCTCCGGTTGAATGGAAAGTGTTGCAAAAATATGCTCTAATATTGGGTCCCCCACACGCATCAATATACATAAAACTGCGTCAAGAACTTAATAAAGCGATCTCTAAACCATTAGTGGCCTGGAAGGAAAGCTGTGAGTTAATATTAGCAAGGATTGAATCCTCAGCTGCTGAACTTGTTAGTAACCCCAACAAGGTGAAACTTAAGTTACAAACAAATGAATGGTTAAAAAACAGGACGATCCTGATGAATTACCGATGTTTTAATGACCATTTTGAATATAATATAAAAAGTTTTACTACTGAATGTAAGCGTCCCCTAGTGTGGCACCCCCCTTAGTGAGAGGCAATCAAAGACACAACCCAGGAGGGAATGAGACCACGACCAAGTGAAGTTAAAATTGTTTTATATAGATCAATATAGGGCATGCAAAGGACTCTGCAAACTACGAGAGCGCTCTGTCTGACAATAGCAAAGTCAGTCCTACTTATTACAAACCTACATCATGCATGAGGTAAGCTATAGGGGGCACATAGTCTTAGGGATTGGGTGGGGGTGGCTAAGCTATATACTTTGTATACATGTGCTGCTCCAGGATTGGTGGACGTCTGCGCGGTGCCACGTGGGGTAGACGGATCAGCTGGACTCTTTGGGGTGGAACTGTCTGGCCGGACGCACTTGTATTGATGATTGGTGTCTGTACTAACACTTTGCCCTTGTGGACACACACTTACAATCATTTGTTATACTATACAGTTTCAGGTGTCCTGTAAATCCTGCAATACATTGACCTAGGATCAAGAAGGGAGACAGAGACATCGATATGCACTTGGAAGTTTACTAATACATCTTTGTAACGGCACCCTTGATAAAAGAGCCGGGTCCCACGGGTCCAGAGGTCTCATCAGAGGGCACAGGGTAAGCTGCTGTGTCACTCTATCCGGTTAGATGCAGTGAGGAATGGTTTTATGATATATTAGTACAAGGGTGGATATCTAGCTCCAAGGCCCATTAACTTGGGGTCAACAGGAATACCATAGGGTCAATGAGGGCATGTAACCGGTGCCCCGGAGGCGGGGGGGGGGTTTTAGGACCAGGTAGCCCATAATTCACATATGCTTGCCACGGCGACCTCTGACATGGGGGAGGTAAATACTTGAAGCGGGTCCAGCAGGAATGTGGGGAGGCGAGGCTGTGCTGTTCGAACACCAGGGAGCCCCAGCAACCTTTGGTGGGAGGAGGGGGAGATGGGCTTGTAACTCTGAATGTGTCTCCATTTGCAGGACTGCACACCGCACCTTCGATGGGGGGGCGAGTGTTAAAGCTAGGAGCATTAGGATTAGTGCATATTTCTTCAGATTCACATAGGCTTTCATTAGCAGATTCACAACGCAGGGGATGTATCATTAGCACAAACGTTACATATCATAAGAATATGACAACCATATAACAAAAGTGAGGTAGCGTTAGGTTGAGTTATGTGCTTGGGAGCGAAGAGAGCAATGTGTTTGATCTATTATTTCAATTGTAATAAAAACTGGCTCAGTGTTCTAGATGGCCTACATGTAGTACAGGCATGTGTTATCACGTCATATGCAGGTATTTACATATTGCTTCTTAACTACCCTTTTCACATTAGCAGCAACGTTAGTCGACACAACACATATTTTCAAGAGATCATACATTAGGTATCCGAGCACATGATGGCTTGGGGTGGGCGGGGGACCATGGGCTTGGTTTATCACAAACACTGTGGGTTAGTTGCAGGGTTGGAGCATGTCGTCTTGGGATGGATTCGGTTATTTTCCAGACTTTAGCTATGAGTCCGGTCACGCCTGGGGCAATGATGTACTGCGGAAGGTAAACGATACAGTGTTTGTTCTGTTGTTTGTTCGCGTCTGGTCGCTCGTGAGAACGGGCCTTCAGCGGATCTGCCATGAGGTGGAGGCTGGGGGGGAAGTGCAGGCCTGTGTGCGTTCAAGTGGGGGCCGAGCTGCAGCTCAGGGTGTGAGTTGTTCTGCATGTGTTGTGCTTTAGCACACTTAACAAAAATTGAGTTTTGCTCATTACAAAATGGGGTCTGTGTTATGCCAGGCTATATGGCCGTGCAGATTCATGTGTCAATCCGCAGCCGCCCTGCCTCCCGGGCCCAGGTGCATGGGGCGTTGCTGACGAGTCATGAGCTTCACGTGGGTGGGCAATGTAGCTGAGGGGGGTCCTACTGACCTATCCTCCCATACACCACTTTGTCCCCTTACCTGAGAAAGCCTCCGTCTAGGGACTTTCGAATGAAGGCCCTGAGACTGTGATTTAATTTATATTTGACAAGTGAGGTTCAAGGGTCACGAGAGGGTCTGGCTCTCAACCTTAGATTATGTTGTTTCTGTAATAAGGTTTAGGAATCACTGAAACACTTGTGTGTGGTGCCCTATGATCGCACAACACTGACATGAGAAGCTGGCTAGATGTATCTCTAATCACTGGGTCACACCTCAGGATCACGTGTGGATTCAAATTTTAAACCTGAATGAAATAAGTCTTTTAATTGCAACTTTTGAGTTCTTAGAACAAATTGTGACCTCTGAAGTTGAATTAAAACAATGTTTACCTTTGTATTTAAATGTATTAATGTGTGTATTCTGTCAAATTAAATAATTTGTAAAATGTGTGTACATTTGTTTGATGACTTGTGTGAAAGGTTTTAGATATTAACCAAATGCACAGTGAAAAAAAATAAAGAAAATAAGAAATTGAACCAGAACACAAGTAAATAACCTACCGGAAGACATCCAAACTCTAAGATGAATGGAGCTGTGTACCCAAAAGTCACAGAATGTAGTCTCTGTAGTTAAGTTACATTTTCTTGTGTTGGTGATAGTTTAAACGTTCAACTATTTTCCCAGCGATAAGTATATATTTTCCTTTCTTCCACACCCAAGGCAAACCCAGGTGCAGGATACTAGACCCAAAGTTTTGTCGAATGGAATAAGCAGACAATTGGACTTGTTTCCAATGTTATCCTTTGGAGGACAGGGGGGACAGATACACAGCGTTTACCTACCCGCCGCCCAACCTGGCTCCAATTTTCACAAATATTGATGTGGATCATCTGGGAGTCGTTGGGAACTCTATCTTCCACCATTTGTTCTGGTGAGCAGTGCCCAGGAGTTGCAGATTCATGGATTCTTTCAGTCCGATGCAGCTGCAAGATGCAATTTCTGTCGATGAAGAAATGCAAGAAACACCGGTGCAGACCTCCACAAGACACTTCACAGGTTGGAGAAAGGCGAATTCCATTAATGGTCTCTGCACACAGACGACAACAGGCATCCGTTCAGTCGCGGTCACAGAATCTGGATCCCTTGATGCTGAAATTCATACAGAAGGCAGACTTGTGGCACAAGCTAGCGACCATCGAAGTTGCAGACTTGAACGTGGAACAGCAACGCTTATGGTGAGGTAGCCCACGAGAGAGATGGTCAGTCACGGGAAGTCCAGCGACCCTTCCGAAGGCTCAGAAGGGCAGTATCCTCAAGAAGGCGTCAAGACCAGCTGATTCCACTGGTTCCATGTCATTTCATCGCCGGATGTTTTTTCGCGGGTTTTTTATCACAAATTTTTTTAACGAAAAAACCCATGAAAACTTTTTTTTCTTTTTTCGGGGGCGTGCCCCACCCAAACCCCCAATCCCTTTCAGTTTTTATCTATTTCTAAACACCCATATCCTATATATATAATTTTCAAACCTCCCCTCCCCCAAATAAATGTGTTGGGTTTTTTTGTTAAAATATTTGCTGTAAAAAAAAAACAGCCAAAAAATGTCCCGCAATGAAAGGACGTTGTACCGATTCCACTAGCCCAAGGGAGGAATCACCACTCGGGGTCTTCGGACATCAAATAGTCAAACACAGCTTCACTGGGCTGGACAAAGGAAGGGATACTGGGCCACTTCCGGCTCTTCTTTGAGGGATTCTTGGCCTTAACGATGATCTGAAGAAATGGCTGCAGAGGTCCTCTTCTTCTTATCCAAAAGCAAGTGCAAGACCACCAATTGTAAAAATCTGCACCATTCAAACTGCCTGTCAAGGAGTTCCTGCCCCTTCTCACCTGGGTCTGATGTTTGCCGGTGACTTCGATCGCTGCCTTCTTGCGAACGCTCCTGGTTTTGAACAGCGCTGCTCGAGATTCGTCTGGTTCCAGGTTGCGTTTAGTTCGGGACCACAGAGTCCAGGAATCCGGGAGACTGGAAAAGGCTAGAAAGGCTCGGAACCAGGAAAGGGGAAGGAAAAGGAATGGGTAATAGCACTGGGACAAGGGAAACAATACCGCGAGCTACGAACACACGTCTGGGCTACTCTGCAATAGCATTGAGACGCGCGGAGCCGCGGAAGGCGATGTCTATAAATAGACCACGCCGCGTTCAGCGCATGGAGCGAGCAAGGGCTTCAGCTCTGGACGGCCATGTTGGAAGTAGTACGGAATGCAAGCCCCGTTGAGACAAGGACCAGGAGGTCCAAAAGGGGTGTGATCTGAAGTTCATGACAGCATGCCTCCTCCGAAGGCCTTTCCCTCCAGGTTTGCCTGGGTGTATTAGGTGAAATCTTCTGAGCAACCGAGGAGCCTTGATATTTGAAATGGGTTCTCAGGTCCATTCGCTAGGAGGATATGCTTTCCACTCCACTAGATATTGAAGATGGCCCCGCTTATACCTGGAGTCACAAATCCGGGACACCTCATATTCCAGTTGGTTGTCAACCAGTAGAGGAGGTGGTCTACTGGGATTTCGAGAGAACTGGATGTAGGGTTTCAATAGGGATGTGTAAAGACTGGATGAATTCTTTTCCAGGAGTCAGGTAGCTTGATTCGATATGAGACACGATTGATAATCTCCTTGATGGGAAATGGACCATAGTAGCGGGGAGCCAGCTTGTTTGGTCGTAAGTGTCGGGGGAGTAGTTTTGATGACAACCACACTCGGTCACCGACCGTATAGGACGGACCTGGTCTTCTCTTGGAATCTGCATACTTCTTGGTCTGTAATCTGGCTTTCTCTAAGTGTTCTTTAGCCTCCAGGTGAATGTTGATAAGAGTTTCGATCCAGGAGTCAACAGTAGGTACTGGTGTAGGGTCAGGAAGAACCGGAGGTAAGACCGATGGATGGAACCCCTGACTACAATAAAAGGGGCTGGTCTGTAGCGCTGATTGTTCGGAGTTGTTGTAAGCGAATTCCGCAATGGGTATCAGGAGAGACCAGTCATCCTGGACCTTGGTAGCGAAACATCGGAGATATTGTTCCAGGGTCTGATTTGCACGTTCTATGGCTCCGTTGGTTTGGGGGTGATATCCTGAAGAGAGGGCACGTTGGATTCCTAATATCCGACAGAGGTGTTTCCAGAATTGTGAAATGTATTGGGGACCCCGGTCAGATATGATCTTGGAAGGAAGCCCATGTAGTCGGAATATGTGTTCCAGAAATATTCCAGCTAGCTCTGAAGAGGAGGGTAGTTTCATCAGTGGCGTAAAATGGGCCATATGGGTAAACAAATCTATGGTGACCATAATGGTAGTATATCCTCGGGAAGGTGGTAACTCGTCTATGAAGTCTGTAGCGATGATTTCCCATGGTTTAGAGGGTAGAGTGGGCTGCAGAAGAAGACCTGTCGGTCTCTTGTTATCATGTTTATTTTGGGCACAGGTTATACAAGTCTGGATGTATTGCTGCACGTCAGACTTCATTTTAGGCCACCAGAACTGTCTCTGTATAAGACGGAGGGTGTTGTTGATACCTCGGTTCCCGGAATGGAGTGTGTCATGACAAAGGTTTATTATCTTTTGCTGTAGCTTCCGTGTAGGAATGAATAGTGTGTTGTCCTTGAATAAGAAGCCTTCCTTAGCTCTTAATTTCCAGAGATTTCGTGTTGAAATGTCCTTCCATATTTCCGAGGATTGGCTTTGCGATCGGACTTCTTCCAGGAGATTAACTGCTTGGGCTACGAATATTGTGGGAGAGAACATTTTAGGAAATGCTTTATCTTCAGTGGTCACGTAGTCAGGACGGCGAGACAAGGCGTCAGCGATCAGGTTCTGTGATCCAGCGACATGGGTAATGTGGAACTGATACTGGGCAAAAAAGTAGGCCCAACGTGCCTGACGAAAGTTCCTGCACTCCAGTGACTGTAGAATCTGTAGGTTTCGATGATCAGTACTGACTTGGACAGGATGTCTGGCTCCTAGAAGTAGGTGTCGCCATTCAGTGAAAGCTTGGCGAATGGCTAAGAGTTCCTTTTCCAGGACGGAGTAGTGCGTTTCACTAGCAGTTAAGGTTCCTGACAGATAAGCAACGGGGTGTTCCAAATCGTCCTCCATCTTCTGCTTCAACACTGCTCCTATGGCGTAATTAGAGGCATCCGTTTCCACTAAAAAGGTTTGACTTGTATCGGGTTGAGCCAATATGGGAGCTTGTGTGAAACGCTGGAATGCATTTTCTTGTAAAGTTGACCAGACAAATGGGGTATCCTTCTTTAGCAGAGCCACTATGGGTTGTAGAATCTCGGACAAGGTGGCTATGAACTTCCGGTAGAAATTGGCTAGTCCTAGGAAGGATTGGATTTGTTTCACGGATGTGGGAGTAGGCCAGGCGAGAATGGCCTTTACTTTTGAAGGGTCCATGCCAATCCCCTCTGGACTAAGGATAAATCCCAGATAGTGCACAGAGGTAACGTGAAACAAACATGTTTCAGGCTTGGCTAAAAGGTGATGTTCCCGGAGTCTTTGTAGAACTGCCTTGACATGTCCTTCATGCTTCTGAGGGTCCTTGGAAAAAATCAATATGTCGTCCAGATAGACAATGACGAAGAGAAACAACATATCAGAGAACACCCTATCCATAAAACGTTGGAAAACTGCTGGGGCATTGGCTAGTCCAAAGGGCATGACCAGGTACTCGTAGTGGCCAAAGGGTGTTCTAAAGGCGGTCTTCCACTCGTCTCCTTCCCGGATACGGATCAAATGGTAGGCACCCCTGAGATCCAATTTGGTGAATATTACGGCTCTTCTCACAGCTTCCAGGATATCCGAGATCAGGGGCAGTGGGTACCGATCCTTGAGAGTGCATTGATTTAAGCCTCTATAGTCGAGGCAAGGTCTGAGTTCCTTGGTATCCTTCTTGGGAATGAAGAACAATGAAGCACCCGCTGGAGATTTCAAGGGTCTTGTGGTGCAATTTTCAAGATTAGTGTCTAGGTATTCCCAAAGGGCCTTTTTCTCGGGTTCGGAAAGAATGAACATTCTGCCAAAAGGAATTACAGCTGAGGGATCAGTATCTATGGCACAGTCTTCGGGCCTGTGAGGGGGTAAGGCCTGGACTATGGCAGTTGAAAATACATCAGCATATCCCTGATAGGCCTCTGGAACTTGTATGATATTGGAAACCATGAGTGGTGTTTCTTGGTCTCTTGGTGGTTCTTTAGGAGTTACCGAGGAGGGATCCAGGGACAGACAGTGGGACATACAGAACTATGAGCCCAGGAATAATTATCCTGCTGTCCAATTGATGTACGGATTGTGCTTTTGTAACCAGGGCATTCCCAAAACCATGGGGTAATGGGCTGATTTAATGATGTCGAATGTAATCCGCTCTTGATGATGGTTAATGGAAAGTTGGATCTCTTTAGTCTGCAGGCTTATGGGCCCTGATGAGAGTGGTCTTCCGTCTATTGCTTCCACCGGCTGCATGGGGTTTTCGGGTCTCGGACGGAATATGATGACTAACCACCCAGTCTTGATCAATGAAAATTCCCATAGCTCCGCAGTCCACCAAGGCCAGAATGGGAAAAGTCTTGTCTTTGTAGGGCGAGCCTGTAGTATCACCAAACTGTTTTGTCCAGGAGAGTTCAAGGATGGAATTGATGTGGAGCAAACATCTCTCTCCCGAATCTCTGCTCCATTTAAGATTGGGAGCTGGCGTTTCCCGAACGCAGAGGAGGTGCCAGAGGACATTCCCTGACCAAATGTTTGTCTGAAGCACAATACATACACAAACCCGTATGGATCCTTCTCAATCTTTCTAGAGGCGATATGGGTCCACGAAAGGCTCCAATTTGCATGGGTTCAGGTTCTGGGGCTGGACTTCGGTTTGCGTCCGATCTGGCTGTGCTCTCAAAGGGCGTCTTGGGTGAGTTTCCCTTGGATTTCTTTCTTTCAGCCTTCCTTTCCTGGATGCGAAAGTCTATTTGCAAGGCCAGGTCCATTAGTGCTTGGAATGAATTTGGTCTGGCCACCCTGGCCAGTCCATCCTTGATCTCTTCGTTTGGGCCTCTCCTGAACAGGGTAAAACTAGCCTCAGGGGACCAGTCTGCTTCCTTGGCCAGTTGTTTAAATCTGGTCACATAAGTGAGCATATCTTGGGAGCCTTGTTGAAAGTCCAGCAAGCGTTCTTGGGCAGTATAGACCTGCTCTGGACAGTCAAACATGCCTTTTAGGGCCTGTATGAACCCATCGTAGTCGTCTAGGAGGGCATCGCCGGAGTTGACAAGGGGTGTTGCCCAAGTTAAGGCGTTGCCGGAAAGGTGGGATATGATGAAACCCACCTTAGCCCTAGGAGTCAAAAAATAATAGGGCTTGAAGGTAAAGTGGACCAGGCATGAATCCAGGAATCCACAGAGTGTTTTTGCCGAACCATCATACTTGTCAACAATACTGCCCAACAGGGCACCCTCCTTTGTAGCAGAATCCTGGGATAAGACCAATTGTTTGAGCGCGGCGTTTTCCGCCTTAAGATTTTGAACCTCGGTTGATAGTTCTTGTATGCGTCGCATTAAGTCCTGCACGGCGGCTTCCATCTCGTTTTTAGGTTCGGTCGGGTGGCGTCTCAAACTGTCAAGGAGTTCCCCCCCTTCTCACCTGGGTCCGATGTTTGCCGGTGACTTCGATCGCTGCCTTCTTACGAACGCTCCTGGTCTTGAACAGCACTGCTCAAGATTCGTCTGGTTCCAGGTTGCGTTTAGTTCCGGGATCACGGAGTCCAGGAATCCGGGAGACTGGAAAAGGCTAGAAAGGCTCGGAACCAGGAAAGGGGAAGGAAAAGGAATGGGTAATAGCACTGGGACAAGGGAAACAATACCGCGAGCTACGAACACACGTCTGGGCTACTCTGCAATAGCATTGAGAGGCGCGTTCAGCGCATGGAGCGAGCAAGGGCTTCATCTCTGGACGGCCATGTTGGAAGTAGTACGGAATGCAAGCCCCGTTGAGACAAGGACCAGGAGGTCCAAAAGGGGCGTGATCTGAAGTTCATGACACTGCCATTAGTTGTCCAGTCAGTTACAACTACTGGTTTCACATTTGCCTCACACCTGTAGGGTTCGAAATTGCTGGGAGCTGTTTAGCTGCTGGTTATAGCCAAGGGGTGCCTGTTAGTGTGAGACCAAGAGCTATCAGGAGCTACTTGCGACTCCCCAGGCAAGTGGTGCCATACAAACATTGATATGTAATATTAACTGTGTGGTTTTGGGAATGTGTATAAAAGAGAATAAAGGACACGCCTAAGGGACATTTAAAACATTTTGGATAATATATAATGGGCATAAATGTAGAGTTTGTATCTCTCACAATATGTACTAGCTCCTGATTCCCTAGGCATAGCTCCTGCCTAAAGGATGATGCCTGATACCCTGATACCCAGGAGTGCCTTTTTGCTTCTGGTCAACAAATCCTAATTTCGACCCCTGACCTAGAATTTCTGGCACCAAGGATGTGGGGTGAGACAGTCACACCATCTTCCTGAGCCAAACACAAAGGCATCACTAGTCTGCGAAACTCCCACCGCATTTCTTTGTGGTGCCTCGGCGAGTCGCACACCACCGACGACTGCTCGAAATGCCATTCGCTGACGGCCAAGGTCTTGTGGGAGCGGAAGGGGAAGCTCCAGGTAGGTAGGGGCTCTAAGCCCGTTATATCCCGACTTCCAAGTCCAAGGGGGTTTCCACGGACGACTCGAGGGGCGACTCTCTGCATCGGAAGGATTCCCGGGGTTCTCGGTCCCGGAGTGGTTCTCACCACTCGTCTTCCTCGTCCCGGCACTCGCGGAAGCGCTGTCACCGGTCGCCTTCCCCGTCCTCCTCGGAGGACTGTGCCTCGAGGAAGGTTACGTGCCCTTAAAAGTCCTCGACTCTGGTGCAATGGGCGGCGTTTAAGAAATCCATGATGGCGATTTTTCAATCGCAGGACACTGGTCCGGTCGCGCCTTCTGAGGAAGCCGGCCAGGATCGGTCTTGTTCCGTGGCTTGCACGCCTTCGGGCTCGGGTTCACGACACGACACTCATCGGGAGCCGTCGAGGCCCCATACGGACAAGGAATTGAAGGGTCGCAAGAGACGTGTCTCTAGGTCTTGGTCCTTGTCCCCAGCGAGACCGCAGCAACCTATTGAGGGCTCGGGGCCAGTCTCGACTCGTTCGGCGCAATGTCTGTCTGATTCGGACATCGACGCCTTGCTGTTGTATCAGCCCACGGCACCGTCGGCACCTGTGTTGACGCCGAAGCCTTCAGCGATCACGACGTTGAGGTTGTCGACGCTCTCGACCTCTAAGCCTTCGATGCTATCGGCGCCTTTGGGGATTTTTTCTCGAAATTTGCCGTTGGAGTACGCAGACATTGTGGATCCTCCAAGGAAGGCTACATCGAAGTTGGTGAGGCCGGTTTTGGCCTTCAGGCCCTCTTCTGACCCCAGGCCTGGGTTTCAACCCCCTCTGGATGATATTTTCGAAGATGAGGAAAGGTCTGAGGTTGAGGAAACTGGTGACCTAGATGATGCTCCAATTTTTCTGGTGACAGTCAGTTGGAGGAGTTGAGGCAATCCGTCCATGATGCAAGTGGACTGGACACTTCCCCCGGAAGTGGAGTTTGGTAGACCTGAGCCTGGGGCTCATGCAGAGTTTCGTATAGGAGACTCATGGCGCCAGTCTCAGAGTATCCGGGCTAGTCTAGTCCTCCTGATGACTTTGTGCAGGAGGATGTGATGGACATCTTGCATCAAGGTTTGTCCTCTGACACTGTTTTGCCGTTTCACCTTACTTTGCAAAAAAGGGTGGCTGCTGCTTGGTGGTCCCCGGAATCTCTTCCGGCTGTGAATAAAAATCTAACTAAGAAATACTGCCCTTCCATTAGCGATCCCAGCTATTTATTTACTCGCCCCACTCCTGAGAGTTTGGTAGTCCAGACGGCTACGGCCACCTCGAGGAAGGCGGCGTTCCCTACCATCCCTCCAGATAGGGACAACAAGCGCTTCGACGGTTGGGCCCAAAGGTATTTTCTGCTGGGAGCATGGCCTTGAAATCGGCCAACTCCACGTGTGCCTTGGCAAGGTTTTCACACACTCTGTAGAATTGTGTTTCATTGGCAGCTGAGCATATTCCCGAGGGGGAAGAAAGGGATGGTTTCCTTGCTCTCGTGCAAGACGGCAAGGATGCCATGTGCAAATTTCTTCAGTCGGGTTTGGATACGGCCGATCCATGGCTGAGAGCACCGTCATATGCAGATTTGCGTGATTGCGG
Organism: Ambystoma mexicanum; assembly: GCF_040938575.1. Taxonomy (NCBI): domain Eukaryota; kingdom Metazoa; phylum Chordata; class Amphibia; order Caudata; family Ambystomatidae; genus Ambystoma; species Ambystoma mexicanum. The sequence continues at coordinate 1,537,786,516 of NC_090931.1, forward strand.
AAGTCAGGGTTTGCTCCGGATGTGCAGGCCCGTCTTCTCACCATGCCCTTTGATGGCGCACAGTTATTTGGCAGCAAGGCTGACGAGAGCCTTGAGAGGTTGCAGACCTCAAAAGCTGCGGCAAAGTCTTTGAGCGCCGCGGTGCGTCAACCTCTGCCTTTTCGTCCTAGGGGACAGCAGTGGAGGGGGGGTTCCTTTCGGTACTACTCCTCCATTGGTAGTACGAGAGGGGCCACCAGTCAAAGGGGCAAGCGGAAAGGTACCCGTAGTGGACGGGGAAATCGTGGTGCCAGAGCCGCTCAGGCAGCTGCCTCTTTGCCTTCAGGCACTGCCGCAGCCGCTTCCAAACAGTCATGAGTCCATGTCCCATGGTTCGCCGGTTGGGGGCAGACTGTCTTAGCATCTCGAAGAATGGCGGGCCATTACTTCAGATGCGTGGGTGTTGGATACCATAGCCCACGGCTACTGTCTTCCCTTCCTTCAGAGGCCTCACGACAATCCACCGGGGAAACTCTCTTTGAAGCTTCCGGATCCGCTCCTTGCGCAGGAAATCTTGTCCCTGCTGGAGAAAGGCACTATAGAACTGGTGCCTTTAGCGGAGAGGAACAAGGGATGGTATTCCCCTTATTTTTTGATCCCAAAGAAAGAGGGGGGTTTGAGACCCATCATGGACTTGCGTTGGTTGAACAAACTCCTCAGGAAGGACAAGTTCAAGATGGTCACTCTTTCTCGAGTCCTCCAGGCCCTTCAACTTCAGGATTGGTTGGTGTCTCTGGACCTCAAGGATGCTTACTTTCATGTGCCGATCCATCCCACACACAGGAAGTACCTGAGGTTTGCGGCTGGCGATGCGCACTTTCAGTTTCGGGTCCTGCCGTTCGGATTGACCACAGCCCTGAGGGTCTTCACCAAGCTCATGGTGGTGGTGGTGGCCGCGTACCTCAGGTGAGGAGGGATTCACGTCTACCCCTACCTGGCCGACTGGCTGGTCCGGGCGCGCTCTGCCGTGCTAGCTTTGGATCATCTCGGTGTCACCTGCCGCACCCTCCACAGGCTGGGCTTCTCCCTGAATTTCAAGAGGTCGCACCTGACATCTTCCCAAAAGCTCCAGTACATCGGGGCTGTGTTGGACACGTCCTTGGAAGTGTTCTCCTCACAAAGTAAGGGCTCATCACATTGTGCAGATGGTGGAAAAGTTTCAACATGCCCCGTGTCTCCCGGCTTTCGAATTCATAAGGTTGCTCAGCCTCATGGCTTCATCCATTTTTCTGATGCCAGAGGCCAGGCTGGCTTTCTTTGGCCCACAGGGGCCTTCAAGTGGGTACCATTAAAGGTTACCTGGCGGCACTGTCTATCTTCAAGCGCTCGTCTGAAGAATGTTCTTATTATAAGATTCCTTTGATTTCTCAGTTTCTTAAAGGACTGACTAATTTATTCCCACCGTCCCCTTTCCAGGTGCCGGTTTGGGATTTGAATTTGGTTTTGAAATTTCTCATGGGTGCTGCGTTTGAACCTTTGCACTCTTGTCCTTTGAGATTACTAACCTTCAAGACTGTGTTCTTGGTTGCGGTTACTTCCGCTCGCAGAGCGAGTGAATTGCAGGAACTTTCATCTAAGCCGCCCTTTACTGTGTTCCACAAGGACAGGGTTGTACTGCGAGTATGTCCCTCCTTTCTACCTAAGGTAGTTTCTGAATAACATTTGAGTCAAAAGATGGTTCTTCCATCTTTCTACCCTCCTCCTCATCCTAGGAGAGCTCTGAGCTTTTACATTTCTAGGATGTCTAGGGTCAGAGTGGACGATCAACTCTTTGTTGTATATGCTGGACACCGATTGGGCCAAGCTGTTACCAAACGGACCTTGTCCAGGTGGATTATCCTCACCATTACGGAATGTTATCGATTGGCGGGTAAGGATCCTCTGGATGGGTTGAGAGCTCATTCCACTAGGGGCGTAGCTACTTCCACCGCCCTCCAGCGTGGTGTTCCTATTAGGAATATTTGTGATGCTGCTACATGGGCTTCCATCCACACCTTTGTAAAACATTATTCCCTGGATACGATCCGTGGTCAGGATATGGCCTTTGGGAAGGCGGTTCTTTATTCCGCAATCTGATTGGGTAGTCTAAATTCTTTTCCCTCCTCCATTTCCTGGTACTGCTTTGGGAGTCTGTCACAGATGAGGAATGCGTTGGAGGACACAATCCATTCGAAGAACAAGTTACTTACCAACTGGTAACGTTCTTTCGACTGGATGTTCCTCTAACGCATTCCACATCGCCCTCCCAGCCTGCCCCTCAGGAGAATTTCCTATGCGATTGCGGCTTCCGTTTCCGCAAGGCTAAGTGCAGTCCAGCAGGCATCAGACTGGTGTCACACGTTCTGGGGGAAAAAACTTAAACTGAGGCTACAGGCGCTGTGCGTCCTATTTATAACTTCCTGTGACGTCGTCCTTGACGGAGGCCCTCGAGGGACATGGACCCGACGCCATCGACGCAGGACCCCCTCTGCCAAAAAAAATTCCGAAGTGCACAGCTGTGGACATTGCATGTCAAAGATGTGGAATGGGTTGGAGGAACATCCAGTCAAAAGAACGTTACCAGTTGGTAAGTAACTTGTTCAACTGCTGCCACAAGCATGTATTTAAACACATAAAAGTAAACAAAAAAAGGCTGTGGGGATACAAAAGTATCCCCATTGCGCTGCACTGTAGGGTGCTGTGTACAAAAAAATAAAAGGGAAACCTAGTTTGCCAGCACTGATAGCCAGAGGGACTGATCAGTTCCCCATAACAATGAACAAAGGGCGAGGGAAGAGAAGCTGAAGGCTTTACTTCCTTTCAAAAAGTCTGGTCTGGATAAAAACAGAGCAAAAAATGGGGATCCATAGAAAACCATGCAGGGAAAGTTGCAAAAATAGAAATCTTTCCTTCGTCTAATATCATGGGTTATGTGGGAGGGCGACTTGTATCTCTCCCACAGGGACTACTTAATCATGATGTACGTAAAACCGCGAAACATCAATTTCAGACTTTTCACCGGATAAATACCCATTAACCTGTTAAAAATAGCTGCCAAAGAAAATGTTAAACTCATGTCTTATCGGTTATCTACTGATGAGCATTGCATCTTTTACATCCTGTTTCCCAATGGATGTGACATTCTTTACACGTACCATTCCTGGAAAGGTGAGGAGGGTGTAGCTGTTACTTCTCTCCCGTCTCGCCAGTTCTCTAGCATCACATGTTACCGTTTCTTCGCTCTGGTGTCCCGCAACGAAAGTGGAATTGCTTCCTGTTAAGAAAGTGTGCATTATTTGTATTTATTTTAAGAACAGGGATGTCCATTTCCCACGAGGGGGGATGTATATTAGCATAAAGATGAGAACATGTAGTGAGCCAATTTGTGAGGGTGTAATTAGGTCTTAGAAAACAAACGGAAACAACATGTATATAAGAAAACAGGTGACTTGTGTAACATTAACTGAATGGGGCAAGTGCGTCAAACAAAAGAGGGGTACTATTTAAATATACAAAAGAACATTATTAAGTGTCACTGGAGGCAGTGATGGGGCCAGTTAGGCAGGATGGGGGAGAGTGTATGGGGGAGCTCCCTCTTTAGCAAGTAAGTGATGTTTAAGCCGAGCTTTGAATAGATCCACAGTTGGGCTGCCTTTGAATGTTTTGGGCAGTGCGTTCTAGTGGCGCGGGGCAAGTAGGAAGAAAGAGCAGGAGCGAAAGGAGGCACAGGGAGTGTATGGGATGGTGAGTTTGAGTCCAGAGGAGGATCGGATACTATGAGATGGTGAGTAAACGGAGTACAATCAGAAAAGTACTGAGCAGCAAGACCATCAATAGCTTTGTAGACTACGAAAAGAAACTTGAAAGAGAGCAGTCGTGCATGGAGTGTCGAGTAGTGTATTGTGGGTCGGTAGAGGTAGGGGAGGATCTGGGCATTTTGTTGAGCATGCTGGTAGCTTAGTTGAGGACTTTGTCTAGCGGGAGGAAGGAGGAGAGAGGAAGGGCAAGGAGTACCTTGAGCAGTAGTCCAGTTTTCAGAGAACAAGAGTGGAGATTTGAGTTTTTGTAGAGTGGTTTAGTAAGAAAAGGACAAAGTTTCCAAAGGTTGAGGTCAATACAAGCAGCAGAGGCAGTGGTAGTGATGCATTGGTGCAGTCGTAGGTCTCTATCAAAGAAGGCCACAAGATTGCGAGCCATGGTCGAGGGAGCAAAAAGGTCAGACATGAAGGAAATGGAAGAGGGAAGGGGAGGGATGGCATTAGAAGCTAGAAGAAAAAGGAGTTCTGTTTCTGAAGAGTTCAGCATGAGACAGCGGAGAGCCATCCAGTGAAGAATTGCAGTGAGACAGTTCGTAGTCTGTACTGAGATGGCTATGGCGAGGGAGGAAAAAGAGACAAATACTTATCAGGAAAAAGGGGATGGTGAGAGCCAAAGGATAGGATTAGTCAGTGGAACCCCCCAATTTAGAAGACATATAGCCAGAGAGAGGGAGTAGGCAAGAAAATTGGATATTTTCGCTTTTTGCGGGCCTCCTAAAATCAGCCGTAATAAATCAGACTTTTTTAAGCTGCCTACACAAAGCAGAAATATGACATAGAACCAATTAGTGTTCCTAGGGTCAAGGTATAGAAGTTGAAGGGGAGAGGTCTGGGGACTGGTCCTTGGGGGTCTCAGATGGGGAGAGAGGTGGGGTCACTGGTTTGCAAGTTTTAAGAGATTTTAAAGGGTCTTCCATCAAGTAGAGGCAATTCATGCAAGTGCACATTTGTGAAACGCAGGGTCCTGGAGAGTGAGGAGAGCAGAGGAGTGGGCAACCATGTCAACATTGGCAGAAAGATCCAAAATGATGAGTATAGAAGAGAGTTTGGAATGGTGATCATTAAAGAGAAAGTTGGAGACATGCATGAGTGCAGTCTCGGTGGAGTGTTTTCTATGGAAGCCAAATTGAAGTAAAGGCCATTTTCCGTAAATTGCCTAGTGATCCAGTCAAAGATCACGCTGTCGAGTACTTTTGAATTATGGGGAAGGAGACAAACAGCGATAGTTTGCTGGGACGTTTGGGTATGTAGAGGGTTTCTTCATTAGGGGCAAGACAGTTGCAGATTAGTAAAGAGCTCAGAGAGGTCTAAGGGCAAGTGATTGAGACTATGTCTTTGACTATTTGGGGAGCAAAAGGGTGGATATGAGCCTAAAATGGGTTGGCACTGCGAAGGATGGGTGCTAATTCAAGAGGAGAGGTATGGGAGAAGTAGTCAAGCTTAGCAGAAGTAGGGGGAGAGGTGGTAGATTGGGGAGTGAGAGAGAGAAGCGCTGTGAGTGTCACATTTTAGAGGAAAAGTAGGGACAAAGTCATTAGCAGAAAGGGATGAAGCGCGCCAGCGTTGTAGGTTACAGTGCATGTTTGTTTTGAGGATCTGAATTTCAGAGATGATCCAAGGCTGAGGACAAGGATGGAAAGGTGTGAATGTGCGAGCAGGATAGCATTGGTCAAATGGAGTCCCATGAGCATGGTGAAAGTCAGAAAAGCACAGTCCATGGAAGAGGCATGAATAGGGGAAAGAGACAGGCGAGAGGCCTTTACATCATCAAGGTAAGGAGCAAGATAGTGCTGCCTATTTTTCCTCTTACACATATAAAGTGGGAAATAAGAAGTGGAGGATAGAGGGATTAGTATGTTAAAGTGAACAATGGAGTGATCAAAGGGAGAGGGGTCAACTGAGAAGTCAAGGGAAGGAGAGTGAATTAGTGAGAAAGATGAGGTCAAGAGAGATCCCACCAGAGTGTAAGATCAAGGCAGGTATCTCCAGAGGCCTCCGGAAGGTTAAAGTGCCCCAGCATGACATTGGGCCTCATTACGAGGTATGCCGGTAGCCATGCCGCTATTTGCGGCATGGTTGCCGGCAAAACCGCATCCGTGTCCTCGGAATGAGGACTTACCGGACCATTCCGAGTTCGGATGGCCCGGTAATTCCTCACTCGAGGACATGGACACGGTTCATCCCCATTCCCATTTCAGCCCCCATAGGGCTGAATGGGAATGGGAGAGGGAGCAAACAACGGGCCATAATGAGATGGCCCGTTGTTTGCTCCCTCTTCCCCTCGCGGGACCCAGTATGCATGCCTGGTTTTCCCAGGCATGCTTAACGTATCCCGCGAGGGGACCTCGTAATGTGGCGGAACGGGTTGAATGGCGCTGCAGCCTTTTACGGCGCCGTTTAACCCGTTCCGCCAGGGTCGTAATGAGGCCCATTGTCATGGCATGCTGATTTATACTGCTCAACGCTGCCATTTGCATGGTCTCCAGGTGCTCACGTGGCTCTTTAAGAAAAGTGGGTGGGGTTGGTTTTGAGGTAGAGCGGGATAGGATCAAGGTTGTGCTCATCTACTGGTGCATGCAGAACCAGGAGAAACTGGCGTCTGTGCATGTGAGCTTCCTAGGTGTGCTTTGTTATGTGCACTGGGCACGATAAGAGAGGGGTGTGTGGTTTGCATGTTTTGGTGGGTTGTTTCATTGGCCCTCGGGGGGGGGGGGTTACAGGGGGAGGATATAGTATGTGAGAGTTTTGGATATGTGGAAAAGGATAAGGGGGTGTTCAGTAGTTTTATTGTCAGTTCTTCAGTCTGTGTTTGTCAGTGAGGCATTTGTTGAAGATGTTGTCGGGGTCTCAGTCGGAGGTTATCTTGAAAAGGAATTTGGTGTTGTCTGGGTAGTTGTAGGCTGTCAGTCCATGGGATTGAATGGGTTTCATTATGGAGGTAATGTAGAGGTTGAAGAGAAGGGGCGGTAGCTTTGTGGTGAGGAAATAGATCAGCCATTGTGGGGCGGAGCTTTCAGTGCCGCATTCCCCCAGTCTCTTGGTTAGTGTTGTGTGTTTGATTGTGTCAAAGTTGGCTGATATGTCCAGTAGTATGAGGGCCGATTGGATGCTGTTCTCTGCGTTTATGTTTAGGTTGTGCCGTATGGAGAGGAGTGCTGTTTCTGTTCCTCGCACGAGTCCAAAGCCGACTTGGGATTGGTCAAGTATTCCGTTGCTTTCTACATGATGGAGTAGTTCTTTGTAGATGCGGTTCTCTAGGATTTTCATTGGGAATGCTAGATTTGATGTCGGTCTGTAGTTAGTAGTTCCCATCTCATCTTTTAGGAGGGGTTTGATGTTGGCTGATTCGAATGATTTTGGTGCTATTCCGGTGTTTATGGATAGCTTCATTAGTGGTCCGTATAAGGCAGATAGGGCTATTTTGAAGATGGTTGACAGGAGGGTTTGGTCAGCTGAAGGGACTTCTAGGAGTGCTTATAAGGGTGTTAGACAGCAAGTACATAGTGTAAGTCTGAGCATGTCGGTTGGTAGGGTGGGGAACTGTAGATGTGCAGTCTTTGCGGGGCAGGCCTCCCTCCTGGAATGATTTTTCAAATGTTAATATGCCATTGAATAGATAACCTGTTTTAGCCCTATTTTATGAAATACCAAGACTGCGATCAATCATTTTGGCAGATACTGCGCAAGTAGAGTTTGTCTCTGAGCAGCGTGTTGATCGAGCACAACTATACTTCGTCTAATATGGTGAAACATGTGCTGATGGGGAAAGCGCCAGCATTTTTATCGCTGCGGTATGTTTTTAGATGCTTTGGATAAACCGAGAAAATTATGAGCAACAGGTAGGCCCAGAAGTGATACAGGGGGATGTCATTATGATCATACTGTCTCTTCGCCAACAGAAGGAAAAGTTGTTTGAAGAGTAGACATTGTTTGAATAGTAGACATGCCATCTATAGGCCTGAGAAGAGGGAAATATCTGATGGGGTACTCAGCAGAGGGCCACACCTAGGGAATTGAGTGCCAGAGAGCAGGCATTTCAGAAACGCCTCGTGGAATATTAGAGGATCTTTGCACCTGATGTCTAACTTGTTTAGTAAGCTGCAGGGTGGAAACTATGCTATAATCTGCTTGCAGGAAACCTGGCTGTGGACACTGAGAAACGTGTCTCACTCGCTAATCCCCGGGGATCTGTCATCCAGGTGTCCAGGACATGGCAATCGCTTTTGGATCCTGTTCCTGGGGGTGGACCAGTGCGGGAGGATTACCTGGATGAGGGGTCTTCGGGGAGTGGAAGTGGGTCACTGAAAGGTGAGACGCGTTATCCCTTCCTTATGACACCTTTTCCCCATGCTAACCCGTAGGATACTTAGAACCTGTACCCCCGCTCCTTTTCCGACACAAACACTTTCTCGCACCGTGAAAGACAACAGACTAACACCAGAGCCATTTACCTGACATGCCCCAACACAAGGATCAGGCAGAGTCCAGCAATTGCTGACAACTACACACACCTGACTGCCCTTTCCCTTCCCCCACTGGGATAAAAGGCAGAGCACGACAGCACACTGGGAGCAAGTCCGAACACACGAGGAAGAAGCCATTCCGGGACAGCAGTTCAAATGGAGGAGAAAGGCGGGGAGATCTGAACGAATGACCAGGAGGGAATTGCCCTTGCCCTTTTCAACCCAGACCTGCAAAGCATCAGAGAAAGGAAATATAAGACCGGGAATCGCAGCTGGCGAGTGAGTGGTATGACGGATGTCAGCAGTACATGGGACCCTTTGCTCTGATAGCCAGGGCGGGGAGAAGCAGTTGCCATCGTGGTACCGTCCTTGAGTCCCAGTGGCATCCAACGTAGATAAGACTGTAGTTTTTAGGAATGTTCCTTCAGCCTGTTTTATACACCAGTATTAATAATGATCAACGTCAGGACCAGGGAATCAGTCCACAAGGACATACCTTGTTGAACAAGATTTTTCTTTGAGGACAATATTAGCCAGGCCATTAGGGCCAGGTGCTCTGGATCGTTTCAGATTTTTATTAAGATGCCCAAATCATCTTTATCATAATTTAGCTCAAATGGGATAATAGGGTACACTGATTGTGCTTCAGTGGTATCCGCCCTGCCATTTAAAGTTTTTTTTTCTATGTATGCCACCTATTTATCAGCTGGTATAGGGTTAAGGCCACTCCTTCTGGTGTTGCCTTTATATGCTCCCAAGGCCTCCCATATCAATGTAATTTTCCCACCAGCAAGGGTTTTCAGGATGTTTTGCATTGACTATTTTTTATCGATTGATTTTGCCACCTGAGCCAATTTGTGTATTTATTTTTGGCACTTCTTATCAACCTCTGGCATTGCTTCCGATTTTCCACCTGGTGGGGTATGCACCTAATTTATAATCTTAGTACACGTTTGGTTTCCTTAATGACTTTATCAAAATGTTTACAAGATTCCAAATTCTTGGTATGGAATGCCGGGGGGGCATTTACCCTTCCTAGTTTAGAGGTCAACTCAGAAATCCAGATTTGGATTTAATCCGGAGTTTTCTTCGAAGGTTGTCTGATATTAAATTCTCCCATTCCCTCCATAAATCTGCTCATCTTAGTTAAATTGCGTTTCGACCAGCCAATCCCGTTATTTCCATTGTTTATCATAGCCCCCGCTTTGAATGTCATGTTTGTATTTTCTGAGGGCAAATTCAGTTGTAATATTGCTGGGTAGTGGTCACTATGTTGAGGCTTCTTACATGCAGGATTAACTCCTGGTAACAATACACATTGGGCCTCATTACGAGTCCGGCGGTAGCTGTGCCGGTAAAACCGGCAGGCTGCTGCCGGACTCATGGGGATTTACTGGCTCTGGACTTGCTGAAATTACCGGGGCATTACAGCCGCAGTGTTCCGGTAATTCTGGAGCCGACATTCCATTACTCCCCATTCCCGTGGAGTCCCATAGGACTTCATGGGAATGGTGGCCGTGGAAACACAGGTACCATGCAGTAATGGTGCTGGCGTTTCCACGTCCATCTGCGGCTGGTGGCGTTATGCCCGCCAGGTCAGATCTGGTGGGCATAACACCACACGGCCACAAAACTCGTAGTTAGCCGGTCCGGAAAACGGTGCCGGTACGGCTTTACTGGCACAGTCAAAGGTCCTTGTCCTTTGTAGGCATCTGGACATGGCTGCGCACTTCTCTGAACAAGCCACAGCATGGATCCAATCCTTCCTCAATAACAGGACCATGAGAGTCTTCTCCTCCTCAGCAGCAGCAGACCCTATCCCCATCACATGCGGCGTGCCCCAGGGATCTTGTGTTTCTCCTACACTCTACAACATCTTCACGCAGCCCCTTTTCGATGATCTGGACCTTCTTGGTATCACCTACACTAATTATGCAGATGATACCCAGATTCTCCTACCACTTACTGGTGATTATGATAAGGATTTGGCCTTGGTGAACAGAGTGTATCTCATCATCCAGGCATGGATGGCCACACACGGTCTATGCCTGAATGACGACAAAACTGAAATCATTATCCTTGGCACACCCCCTACCCTAAAAAAACTGGGCCCTAACTATTCCTCTTTCAATATTGATAATAATCAAATCACCTCAGCGCACGCGGTAAAAACTCTGGGTTTCTATTTGGACTCTACCCTATCTTTCAACAAGCAGGTCAACGCGATGGCCTCTGCCACCGCTTACACCTGCAAACTGATTAGGGCAGGCAAACCCTTCCTATCTAACAATAGCTGCATCACACTTGCTAGAGCTCTAGTTTTATCGAAGTTGGACTATTGCAACTCACTCTACATTGGGGCTAATAAGGAAGTTATCAAAAGAATTCAAATCTTGCAGAACAACGCGCTTAGAGCAGCACTAGGTATTCCCAGAAGAGCCCACATCACTGAATTTAGAAGAGCCAATAACTGGCTTTTAACTCAGGAGAAAATCCAGCTAAAAGTAGCCTCACTCGTCTACAAATGCCTCAATAATGCTGCACCTCGTTACCTTTCTACGAGATTCACGAGAATAAATCCAACAAGACTCACCAGGTCCTCAAACTCTAACAATATATCAACACCTAGATTTAAACTATCTAGAGTTGGTGGCTGCAGCTTCCAGGTCAAAGCAGCTCAACTATGGAACTCCCTACCATCCACCTTGCGAACAGATCAACCATACCCCACTTTCCGACACAACCTTACAAGATGGATCAAAGACGTGGACAAATAATAGTCTACTAACTGCCCTGACCTATTCCGTATGACCTTCCACTGTTTTGCACTCTTGCACTCACCTACCTCTCAGCATTTACCGCCTGGCTGAGTAGGACTGTAAATACTTGTATTATTATTTATTTGCCTTGTATATATGTTTGTCTCCATATTTGCCTTGTGTTTCTGTAACTAAGCTGTAAGTTGTCATATGCAATGCGCCCGGTTACCCCTGGGTCTGGTGTGCAATACAAGTAATAAAACAAACAAACAAACAAATCCGGACTGGCTAACGTGTAATGAGGCCCATTGTCAACAATGGCATAGCCATATCACGCTCACGTATGAAAGTATACCAGCTTTGCCCCGCCCTATCGGTCTTAGACTGTAACGATATCGAGCAAAATTTAACTGACTCATTTGCCTCCGACTTGGATGAATCATTACAATGAGCATTCACATCCCCTGCTCGTATAATACTATTAGTCTTCTCCCTCCACCACATCACAATCACTTCAGAAATGCAACAAAAATATCTTCAGTACATTATGTCTGGCGGATCATAGACATTCAGTAGGAGGATTCTTCCAGCATCAATATGTTTACCTGATCGTATTTCCACTGGGGTTATCAGTATTCTTATTTCCCCTGCTGTGAGATCATGCCCAACACCAATCACTAGCCCCCAAAAGGTCTTCCTTGCTTTATTCTGAAATATTGCATAGCCTTCAATGATAAGGTCCCCCCGTAACCCAACTTTCCTGTAACATGAATATCCTAGATGATTGGAACAATGCTAATGAACCTGTCCGATCATGCAGATGTTAATAGCCACGAGGATTCCATATAAGAAGTTCGGCTTACGCCTTATTCAGAATGGCTTTTGCCAACCATTTCCATCCTTGTAAGTCATCCATCGGCTCTCCTTGCGTCACACCAGGAATTTATTTTGTGGTACTCATCTTTTTTGCAGCGACCTCTTTATTCACATTAGTCCCACCCACATATTTCAGTTTAACATCCATTCAGTAGAAAACCCAACTTTAAAAATTGGGTCTCGTGGACGGCAACGTAGCTATTGCCAGAATTGCAGGCTCACCTTCCTTCATCCTTACCAGATGCTTGATTAAACAGGCTTTTGTTATTAAACTCTATATGAAGTTTCCTCCTAGGTTCTGCTGTCAAACATCTTTCAATCACAGATTCCGAACTTATGTCGGAGTCTGTAAAACCTGTTTCTCCTCCTTCAGTAGCAGTTTTGCTCACCTGATTACTGGTCCGTTGTTATTGTTGAAGCCAACTCATTAATGCACCATTAATTCCCTCCTACGATTGCGAGAATTTTTTTTCCTGACCTTGTGTCCAATTCCAGTAGGTAGATTTGTTTTGTTTGGGATATTTGTTATTCCCCCCTCCCCCCGCTTTCTCTGTATTTTCTATTTGTCTCTGTTGCGTCTTCAATCGACACTGTTTACAGGTCATGAATACATCCATATTCTACGAGTCGTCAACGTCAGCTGGCTGGTAACTTGGAAGGTTATTTCTAACACCGTCCGGTAATTCTAAATGGGCAGAATTACCTGCCTCAGGTGGTTTCTACCTTTCAGCCTCACTGACATGGGGCTCCCTCTGTGCTGGGCCTTTTGTTGGTGATAACAATGTTTTGATTTTCTTTAACAAAGCCCCTGATGGGTCATTTCCTCATTAAGTCTGCCTCTGAGCTTCAAAAGTAGTTTTAGCGCAAATTATGTAATTGAAACTACGGATAATATGTCCATCGAGGGCTCCTTGCTCTGATTTATTTGCTCTTCATTAACGGAATCCGCATATACTAACGGTGTAGTGCTCAGTCTTTTAGTCAGTGCAGCAGAAACCATTATCGATTGTCCACTGTTAAGTTTTTCACTAATAATAAGAGTAACAAGGTTAATCAGGGGCGATGGAATCACCTGTGCTGCTATGTCAGACTGTAACGCATAACACAAATTGAGCAGCAAGATCTCAGGAAGTTGTCCTGAGTCTTGTGCATCTGTAATTTCCTCACTGCTCATCTTCTCTTGCATAGAGCTGTTAGGTAATTTTCTGTCAGATGCAAAGTATGAGGTAATTTTACACACGCCATTAGCCTGTAACAGCATCTCTGTGTTCTCTTGCCTACTTGCAGTTCCCGCTGCATGTACTTCAACAACTTCATTGCGAGTCGTCAAGTTATTCAATTTCTTGTTGGCACGAAGATTGTATACCTTTTTCTTTGTTTTAGACATATTCACCATTGGGAGTGATCTAAACTCAGGGGTGTATGGTCCACTGCAGCCTGCTGCCACTAACTTGGTTGCATGGTGTATAACAGGAATGATATGATATGACATTTATAACGTGCCTATACACAAGTGTTTCAAGGCGCGACGAGGCAAGGGAGGGGGAACAGAGGGAAGACAGACAACGATCCTACTAGGCCAGGTGTCATTCAGATCGCGCAAGTGCATGGGAGTTGGAAGTGGGAAAGTGCAGGGGGAAGGGGAGAGGACAGTGCAGTACATAATAGCATAATAGAATAAATAACAGTAAGTAAAGTACGGCCAGCAGGTGGCAAGTGCAGGGGTAAGTGCAGATAAAAGGTGTCAAGTGCTGATAGTGGGACTGTAGGGATACAGAAACAGTACCCAAGTGCAGGGGTTGCCAGAAAGGCAGTGCAGGTGTGAGACTTGCGGGGGGGGGAGCCGGGGCCTGAGATCAGAAGGTGGCCAGGTAACCAGTGCAGTTTCAGTTTCGGTCAGAAGGGGAGAGGAGGAGAAAAAGCAGAAGCAAAGAGAAAGGTTTTGAGGTGCTTCCGGAACCTGACATGATTCTCCTCAAGTTTTAGGGAGGGCAGGGAGGCTGTTCAGAGAGAGGCCCCAGCCGAAGAAAGATATCTAGCGTCAACTTGTTGCTTGGAGAAGCGACTGACCCTGAGGGAGTTGGAGGCGGATGAGCGAAGAGCTCGAGAGGGAAGATATTTAGGAAGAGAAAGTTGGAGATATTGAGGCCCCAGGCCCCAGAAGGCCTTGTGGACAATGCAGAGGGTTTTGAACTTAATCCTCGCAGCCACTGGGAGCCAATGGAGAGATTTCAGTCCTGGAGAGATACAATCCCTGAGCTTGAGGCCAAGGATAAGTCTCGCAGTCCTATTCTGGATGAGTTTCAGAGGGCGGAGGGTAGAAGCCGGCAGATTTAGAAAGAGGCTATTGCAGTAGTCCAGCCTGGAGATAACCAGAGCTCTGGAGACAGTGAGCTTCGGGGGGAAGGAGAGGAAGGGAAGAATACCTCTGAGGAGGTGCAGCTGGTAATGTGACTTCTTAGAGACGTCAGAGATGTGAGGAGAGAAGGAGAGTGTGGAGTCGAAGATGACCCCGAGGTTCTTAGCCTCGCAGGTGGGAGCAGGAAGAGGGCCAAGAGAGGCCGGCCAGAGAGTGGCAGGAAAGGAGGGAGCGGGTGTGCCGATGAGGAGAATCTCGGTCTTGCTGGCATTAAGGCAGAGATCGTTGGCGACACACCACTCCTGGATGGCAGAGAGACAGTCAGAGATGAGAGAGGGAGAAGAGGTGGCTGAGGGTAGCCTGAAAATGAGCTGAGTGTCATCCGCATAGCACTGGAAGTTGGGGCAGAGCGCGGCAATGCAGTAGGCAAGAGGTGCCCGGTATTGGTTGAACACCCAGGGAGAGAGGTTAGACACCTGGGGAACACCACAAGTAGAGATAGAGATGGAGGAGAGGAAGGACCCAAGTTGAACTTGGGAGGGTCGATCAGAGAGGAAAGATGTCAGCCATACCAGGGCCTGACCATGATACCCAGGTTATCGCAGAGATGGTTGAGCAGGATGGCATGGTTAACCGTGTCAAAGGCAGAGGAGAGATCAAGTAAGATGAGGACACAGTTGGTGTTGGAATCAAGGTTGGAGAGCAGGTCTTTA
Organism: Ambystoma mexicanum; assembly: GCF_040938575.1. Classification (NCBI taxonomy): domain Eukaryota; kingdom Metazoa; phylum Chordata; class Amphibia; order Caudata; family Ambystomatidae; genus Ambystoma; species Ambystoma mexicanum. The sequence continues at coordinate 1,537,801,522 of NC_090931.1, forward strand.
CGGATGTTCAGGAGAGCGGTTTCCATGCTTCTGGCAGCTCTGAAGCCAGACTGATGATCATGGAGACAACCAACAGATTCAGTGTGAAGATTGAGCTGGGAGATGGCCAGCTTTTCCAAGAATTTGCCCAGGAAAGGAGTGATGGAGATTGGGCGATATTTAGCCGGGCAGGACGTGTTGGCAGAGGGTTTCTTAAGAAGAGGTTGCACAAGGGAGTGCTTCAGCGGGGGAAGGAGTGGTTGCAGAAGTCGGCCAGTACCCCCTTGTTAATTTGCATATTCAAGTAACTTTGGGTCTCAACCTAACTTACTAGGGGAATCTAGACGTGGTCCCCTTGCTCACTATTCTTAGAGAGGCACAGATCCACCCTACTGATGAGGTCCAACCAGACTGAAACACGTGTCTGGGGTTTCTGTTGGTACTCTTGTTCAGAGGAGAATTGCATAGCATTTCGGTGCTGGACTGCCCCAGGGCAGGACAAAGACTGATATGTTTGGGATATTTCTTCTCTGTGAAAGATAGTGAGCTAAAGACTCTGGGTAAGTCTCTCGTAACCAGGACTAATGTCTGACAGAGGGACTCCCAGGACCCCCCTTGTTAATTTGCATATTCAAGTAACTTTGGGTCTCACCCTAAGTTACTAGGGGAATCCAGACGTGGGCCCCTTGCTCACTATTCTTAGAGAGGCACAGATCCACCCTACTGATGAGGTCCAAACAGACCGAAACACGTGTCTGGGGTTTCTGTTGGTACTCTTGTTCAGAGGAGAATTGCCTAGCATTTCGGTGCTGGACTGCCCCAGGGCAGGACAAAGACTGATATGTTTGGGATATTTCTTCTCTGTGAAAGATAGTGAGCTAAAGACTCTGGGTAAGTCTCTCGTAACCAGGACTAATGTCTGGCAGAGAGACTCCCAGGACCCCCCTTGTTAATTTGCATATTCAAGTAACTTTGGGTCTCACCCTAAGTTACTAGGGGAATCCAGACGTGGGCCCCTTGCTCACTATTCTTAGAGAGGCACAGATCCACCCTACTGATGAGGTCCAAACAGACCGAAACACGTGTCTGGGGTTTCTGTTGGTACTCTTGTTCAGAGGAGAATTGCCTAGCATTTCGGTGCTGGACTGCCCCAGGGCAGGACAAAGACTAATATGTTTGGGATATTTCTTCTCTGTGAAAGATAGTGAGCTAAAGACTCTGGGTAAGTCTCTCGTAACCAGGACTAATGTCTGGCAGAGGGACTCCCAGAACCCCCCTTGTTAATTTGCATATTCAAGTAACTTTGGGTCTCACCCTAAGTTACTAGGGGAATCCAGACGTGGACCCATTGCTCACTATTCTTAGAGAGGCACAGATCCACCCTACTGATGAGGTCCAACCAGACCGAAACACGTGTCTGGGGTTTCTGTTGGTGCTCTTGTTCAGAGGAGAATTGCCTAGCATTTCGGTGCTGGACTGCCCCAGGGCAGGACAAAGACTGATATGTTTGGGATATTTCTTCTCTGTGAAAGATAGTGAGCTAAAGACTCTGGGTAAGTCTCTCGTAACCAGGACTAATGTCTGGCAGAGGGACTCCCAGGACCCCCCTTGTTAATTGGCCAGAGCAGGGGCCACGGAGTCAATGTGGTTCTTGATGGTTTTGGAGGAACAGGGATGGACCTGTTTTGATGAGACTTTCATAGATCGGACTTGTCTAGAAACCTCATCAGGGGAGAACAGGGGAAAGGCAGAGAAGGAGGGAGGAGAGGTGGACGAAGAAGGGCCACAGGAAGAGTAGGGAGTGGAGGGAGGGGAGAGGAGGAGAGCGAGTTTTAGAGATGAAGTGAGAAGCCAGTGCTGTGCAGCGGGCCTGAGAAGGGACAGGAGAGGTAGAGACTGCAGCAGGATTGGACAGTTCCTTGCAGATTTTAAAGAGTTCAGCGGAGTTGTTAGATGCCGCAGAGACGTGGGCTTGGATGTGAGCTCTCTTCTTGGTGAGAACAGTGAGTCGGTATTGCCTTTGGAGCAGGCGGCAGGCCAGTTTTTCAGAGGATGTACAAGAAGCACGCCATTTCCTCTCGACCACCCTGCACTTGCGTTTAAGGGTGACGAGGTCCGAGTCATACCAGGAGTTGCACTTGGCTTTGGGCTTCAGGCGGATCCTCATGACAGGAGCAAGGATATCAAAGGTTTCAGATATAGCAGAGTGGAGAATGGAAAGGGCTGTGCCAGGGTGTGAGTCAGCCAAAGGGGGATGGGGGGTGAGAAAGCAGCGGCGAAAGCCTCAACTGACACGCGCTTCATGGGCCGGATGACTGAGAATGTGGGTGGTAGTGATGGAGTTGGCTTGGCCTGAGGGGTAGAAAGGGAGAGCTGGGAGGAGAGGAGAAAGTGATCACTCCAGGAGAGAGGAGTAGTGAGAGGGATAGAAAGGGGAAGGTCTGAGGAGATCAGAGCATCCAGAGTGAGCCCTGCAGAGTGAGTCGGGCCAGAGGGGAATAAAGCTGGCAAGTAAGAAAGTTCAGAGTTTATTTCCATGAACCTTGAAAATTCGCTACCAGACCTCAGACTGCCGATGCGCCAAACCGCTGTAACACTTTCAGAGGCACTTGTCAAGAGCGCGCACGCACGAGCATGCAGGGGCTGTTTAAATTGCCCAGCCAATTTCAATTGGTGTGGCAACTTCTTTCCGCAAATGATAGGAGACGGTTTTCCAAAAAGAGAAGCAGCGTGATCCGCCAAACTGCTGTAACACTTTCAGAGCACTTGTCATGAGCGCTGAATAATAATAAGGAAGCAGAATTACTAAAGCCATGTAAGTGTACATCAGCAGTTCAAGAGGTATTTGGCCTAGTAACGGTAAAGGACTTGGGATCAGTTATAAGGGGTATTGGGCACGTGCATGCATTTGATAACATAATCCTGAGGAAAAAGAAAACGCTGCAACAAAGTATTAGAAATATTTGAAATTGAAGGTGCAAAGGTTTAAACAACGTTATAGAAATTGGTTGAAGGCATATACATTTCTAATGTAGCACCGAGATGCAGAAAATATGTTAAGTTCTGTAGCTAACAAAGAGTCGGGTGCTTTCTGGTCACTGATTAAAATCCCGGGATTGCAGGACTCTTTGCAGTCACAGACCATTGCAGAAGCAGTTTGGATGGAGCATTTCTCGAACTGATACAGGACGGTATCAGAATCAGAAACAAACTTAATAGGGATGCTAATGAATGGAGACAAGAGTTTAATGTGGACAATATTATGAGAAATAGTAGTAATTCTAAACCCTCTAGAGCGCCTGCCCCAGATGGGCTGGAAACGTGGCCTTCAAATCTGAGCCGGTGCTGTGGGAAACTATATTGTCAGCCCTGTTTGAAAATATAATACGAGCACAACATGTACCCTGATCATGGATAGGTGCTAATATTATACTGGCTTTCAAAAGGGTTAAGAGGTCAAATCCTTGTAACTATCGACCAATCTCCCTTTTGGAGGCCGACTGTAAAAATAAAATCAATGAATATATTAAACAAACTATTGTTTTCCACTTCAATTATTAGCGTTGCAAGTCGAAAATACAAAGCAGCCTTTACCGCCTAGATGACTACGGTCTTTGTGTGTTCCTAGAAACTTTCAAAATATCAAACCAAATAAATAAATGAAATTTTATGTGGCCTTTCTGGATTTGACCCAGACTTTTCATCTATCAACAGAAATTGTGGGCGAAATTATATCGGAATGGCTACCTGGGTAACCTATTGAACATTCTTGTTGCTCTGCATACAAACACGAAGATTAACATAAGGCTATATCAGGCAGGTAATTATTCCTGGTGGATCTGGATTTATTGTGGACTTGGCCACGACTGCATCTTGCCACCATTTTTGTTTAATGTTTATTTTAGTGATATAACTGTGTCATTAAGCGCTATAAATGATGGCTGGGCACACTACGGATCCAATACATGGCATATGCGGATAACCTAAATCTATTGGATTACAACGATCGACGAATACCCTGCCAAAATATCCAAGGGATATATATCTGAAAATAAATATTCTGGTCCTGCAGCCAAAGATGGGTAAGTGGTATATAGAGCAGCAAAGGGTTGAGGTGGTGGGGCAGTTTAAATACCTCAGGGTAACCATTTTTGATAAGGTGAAAGTCACACAACTACAACCCTAATAAACACTGTTCTCACACCAAAACCCAGGAAGAGATTGGAAGTCACCACAACACTGTATAGATTGGACCCTGAAATACCATATGGAAATATGTCCTGTTATAAGGTGAGACCAATGAAAAATACATCCATGTTATGTTGAATCTGAAACAGCAACAAATACACAACATACTGAAACGAGGAGGCCCTGCTTAGACGAAAGCACAAGCAACGGTCCAGTCCTTTTTCGCCAACCCGAGCTATGCAGGTAATAAAAGAAGAGGGACTGAACCCAGGTGATCGTGTTTGGGACAGTTTTAGGAATAATCAGTATGGTCATGGTAGCAGAAAGCAGCAGCAGAAACATATTGATGACGGTGGGTCCTGGGCTTGGGACACCAACCACACCGTTAACGATCGGTGGAGAGAGGGGAGACCGAAACCCGGAGTGCAAAGTCAGGCACTCCCATTCAGGGTGCACACCCCGTACCAGTCGGGAAGTTGGAGGCGGGAACCGGCCAGAGGTGATTCCCTCGACCCACGGGGTAAGCAGACCACCGAAAAGGCCAGAGGGGAACACTTGTACTAGCTGGAGGACACTGACCAGAGAGGGTTATAACCCTGCGAAGAGCGCCAGGCGATTGAGTGAGAAACCCAAAGACCCATGATATGATATATGATATGATATGGCATTTATAACGCGCCTATACACAAGTGTTTCAAGTCCATCATTCCAGGACCACGTTGAGGCTTGGAGGAAGACTTCCACTATCCAGCATTCCCTGCGGACACTGCAGGAGAACCTGGTAAGAGTCACCGACACCAGAAATATGAGTGTCAGAAGGGGAGAAAGGGGTACAGACTGGTGAAATAGCAACGCACTTTTGAACTACAACTTTATCCGCCCTAGCCAGCATAGTCCATGGGGAAGGACCATGGGAATAGTAGTCCAAAGTGTCTGGAGAGCCACAGGTTGCTGACCCCTGATCAATGGAATGGATGTGGGCCAGCTGATGCGTTATGACGAAGGGTATAAAGTGTTTCCTGGCAAAATGTAGATCGATATAGTTACTTGTTGCCTCTCAACCTTTACATGCATCATCTTTCACAGAAGCTATAGTTCCTACACCTCATGTGTAGACAAGCAAAGATTGAGTAGTCGATGAAGAGGCACACAGGATCACAGGGGAGGGAAAATCGGATGCAATGAACCAGGAGTTTCCCACTCTTGAAGGGGCAGTGTCATACAAAGTGACCATTGTTTCTAAAGAAAAAGGATTGCAGAGTCGACCACTCTCCATAGCGGTAGGTTCTTCTGCGATGTTGACTGCCATCATGTTTCCTTCACCCAGACCAGCGGGCCTGAAGACTCATCAATTTGAAGCGCTACATCGATAGGTACTTGATATTTGCTGGGGCAGCGTGTACTTTTGCTAGAGCAGCAAGAATTTCATTCCAGAGCCTATGTTTCGAAACCACCATCATATATTTTACATTTTCTAACCATATTTTCTTGGTGGAACGTTAACTGAAGCAGCCGGCAGTGGTGGGCTGGAGAACGAGACATGACAAACACTGGTGGAGAGCGGCAAGGGTTGCCGAAGCTTTGCCTCTAAAACTGTTAAAACGTGTGGGTCCCGTGAAGCAGTCGGCAGTCAGAGCGATGAGTGTTGTAACTCTGTTGTCCCACCTGACTCACTTCAAGTTTGTCTGGTTTTCACGTTATCATCTAGTATTTTTGGTGGAGAGATCTAAACTAATCGTTGTGGTGCTCACTACGGTAAATTAGCATTGAGCGCTCCCCTCCTGACTAAGGATTGAGCTGCTTGTATTTTGTTTGCCTGTTGCTCTCCCTCGACTTGCGGCCACGCTCTGAGATACACAGGCGTTTGGTTTAGCGGTTTTCTCAGTAATTGGGTTGTATTGTATTATTTATTTATAAAGTGCTATATCGGAGACTGTGGGGTGCAATCCCTTTTGATCCACTTTAGTACCTCAACTCAGCTACTGGGTATTAGGCTCCCTTTCGAATTAACTTCTTTGATAATTGAATCATTGGAACATTGCTCTGAGAATTTGTCATCCTAAAATCTCCAGTCACTAAGGGAGGAAAAAATAAAAGAAAGGATCAGCATGTCTCCAGGTCTATTTTGCACAAACAACGCGGATGTCGATGTGATTCCGGACACTTTAAATTCACAAAGGCAGCCTACAAATGAAATTCTAATTTCTATGGATAGATCTTCTCTTCCCTTTCAGGGTGGCGATTCCAGTTGACATAATATCTCAGACTCAGGAATAAGCACTCTGGCTGCCTTAAATATCATCCTACAGTCCTTTATTTGTTTATATGATATTGTTGCTCATGAAGTGAGAGCAAATTCTTCTATTTTGAATAAAAGCCAATCCCGCATCTCTAGAGCCACGAATAACAGGGCTGAACTTTTAAAAAACTGCAAGGAACTGGCCAATCCTACTGCAGTCTCCTCCTCTCCTCCTCCCTCCCAGGCCCGCTGCACTGCACTTGCTGGCCACTTCATCTGCAAAACTCTGGACATCCTGTCCTCTACTCACTCTTCTACCCTCCCCCTCTTGCCTCCCTTGGGCCCCTCTCCCTGTTACTCTCCTCCTTCTCTCCCTTTGCACCAGATGAGATCTCTAAAGTTGTCTGTTTTATGAAAGTCTCCTCTAAACAGGTGCTCCCCTGCTCCTCCAGAACCATCCAGGATAACATCACCTTTCTCGCCCCAGCCTTGGCTGACCTCTGCAATCACTCCTTTGCCACCGGCTCTTTCCCACAACCCCTTAAGCACTCTCTGGTGTACCCTTTCCTAAAAAATCTGTTTGCTGATCCCTCTTGCCCAGTTATCGCCCTATCTCTATCACCCCTTTCTTGGGAAAACTCATGAAGAAGCTTGTCATCCCCCAATTGACCCTCAATACCAAAATGTCTGGTTGCCTCCATTACCAACAGTCCAGTTTCAGGGAATCCAGAGGCACAGTTACTGCTCTCCTGAACACCCATGATGGCCTGCTCTCTTACCTGGGCTCAAAAACTGCCTCTGTTCTGATCCTCCTCGATCTTTCTTCCGCTTTTGACACAGTCAACCACTCTATCCTCATAAACCATATTCATGGTACCATATGCATCACTGAACGGGCACTGGCGTGGCTGACCTCCTTCCTTTCAAACAGACCCTCCCATGTGCAAGTTGGTCCTTTTCTCTCCTCCACCTCACTACCTGCAGCGTCCCTCAGGGCTCTATCCTATCGCCATGGCTCTATCCTATCGCCATGGCTCTTCAACATCTACTTGGTCCCTTTGGCCCACCTGATCTTCACCTTCTCTCCTCATTTCCAGTGTTATACAGACGACACAAAGCTCTACTTCAAGCTGCCATCCTCTACCTCCACCACCACCTCTCTCATACCTGACTGTCTGACTGCTATTCAGACATGGTGCTCTGCTTCGGTGCCAGTAAGATGGATATCCTTCTCATTGGGGTGCCTGCTCCTCCCCCCCGGCTCACCCCCACTCTCTGGCCAGCCTCCTTGGATTCTCTGCCCTCATCCACTTGAGGCAAAAACCTTGGGATCATCTTTGACTAATCTCTCGCTTTCTCCCCACACATCAGACCTTGCCAGGAAGTCCGACTTTCATCTTCACCTCCTCAGGGGCCTTCTACCTTTCCTCACCTTCCCCCAGGAGCTCAACGTCTCTAGAGCCCTTGTTTCCCTAGGATGGACTACTGCAACAGCCTCTTCCTAAATCTAGCTTCCCCCCCACCTTCAATCAAGCCCAGGGACTGCACCTCTCTGCATCTTTCCAGCACTATAATCTCTCCACTGGCTACTGGTGAACGCAAGGTTCAAATTCAAGACCCTCTGCATAATCCGAAAGGCTGTCTGGGGCCTGGGACCTCTTTACACCCAGCTTTCGCTCCCTAAATATCTCCCTTCCAGAGTCCTTCGGTCCTCTGGCTTCAACTCTCTTCAAGTCAAAAATTTCTTCATGCAGAGAGTGGGAGGTAGATCCCTTTCCTCAGCGGGTACCTCTCTCTGGAACGGCCTCCTGTCCCCCCTCTGACTTGAGCTGGATCTTCTTAAATTCTGGAAACTTCTCAAGACTTTCCTTTTCTCCTCTTCCTTCCATCTTCCCCCTTCAGTGCTAATCTTTCCCTCTGCTGTTGCAGATCGCCCCACTACCAGTCCCCCCAGCATCCCTCGCCAGCATTTGCCTTCGGGCCCCCTTCCCCAGACTCGTTCTAAACCTGGTCCACCCTATCCACCGCACTCATCCACCCTTACCCCTTTATCTCCCCTGGCACTTGCCATCCTAGCCTCCCCAGCACTTGCCCACCCCCGCCCCCTTTGGGCACCCCACTCCTGCACTTCTCCCTCTACCCCCGCACTTACCACCTTGTCTTGCACTTGCACGGTAGGATTGTCACCAGGCCAATATAACCGTTTGTTTTCTGCTTTCATCCTTGCCCCCCCCCCCACCCCTTCCAGCCATCTTGTCTTGTGGCGCCTGGAAATGTGTGTATAGGCACCATACAAATGTCCAATAAAATAGAAATAAAATGTTCTGTTGGCTAGAGGTCCGAGCCAATCAGAACTGGTCTCTGATATGATATGGCATTTGTAACGCGCCTATACACAAGTGTTTCAAGGCGTGACGAGGCAGGGAGGGGGGAACAGGGGGGAAAGACAGACAACGATCCTACTAGGCCAGGTGTCATTCAGATTGCGCAAGTGCAGGGGTAGGGGGAAGGGAAAAAGTGCAAGGGGAAGGGGAGAGGGGGAAGTGCTGAACAGGGTAAGTAGAATAAAAATAAATAATAAATAGGGCCAGCTGGTGGCAAGTGCAAGGTAAGTGCAGACAAGTGCTGGGAGGGGGGGGCTGTAAGGGATGCAGAGACAGTCCCGCAGTGCAGGGGTTGCCAGGGAGGCAGTGCAAGTGGAGAGTGGCTGGGCCAAGGACCGAGGTCGATGAGAGTGGCCCAGTTGCAGAATCAGTGCAGTTTCAATGAAGAATTAGCAGGGGAGAGGGAGAGAGAAAGCAGAAGCAAAGAGGAAGGTTTTGAGGTGCTTCCGGAACCGAAGATGGTTCTCCTCAAGTTTCAGGGAGGCAGGAAGGCTGTTCCAGAGGGAGGCCCCTGCCGCAGAGAGAGATCTACCCCCAACTCGTTGCTTCGAGAAGCGGCTGACCCTGAGGGAGTTGGAGACAGATGAGCGAAGGGCTCGGGAAGGAAGATATTTAGGAAGAGAGAGTTGAAGTTATTTAGGCCCCAGGCCCCAGAAGGCCTTGTGGACAATGCAGAGGGTTTTGAACTTAATCCTCGCAGCCACAGGGAGCCAGTGTAGAGATTTCAGTCCTGGAGAGATACGGTCCCTGGGCTTGAGGCCAAGGACAAGTCTCGCAGTCCTGTTCTGGATGAGTTGCAGAGGGCGGAGAGTAGAGGCAGGCAGATTAAGATAGAGGCTGTTACAGTAGTCCAGCTTCGAGAGAACCAGGGCTCTGGAGACCGTGAGCTTCTGGGGGAAGGAGAGGAAGGGAAGAATACCTCTGAGGAGGTGCAGCTGGTAGTGAGACTTCTTAGAGACGTCGGTTATATGAGGAGAGAAGGAGAGTGTGGAGTCGAAGATGACCCCGAGGTTTTTTGCCTTGCAAGTAGGAGCAGGAAGAGGGCCAAGAGAGGCTGGCCAGAGAGCTGCAGGGAAGGAGGAAGTGGGTGTGCCGATGAGTAGAATCTCAGTCTTACTGGCATTAAGGCAGAGGTCATTGGTGGCACACCATTCCTGGATAGCAGACAGACAGTCGGAGATGAGGGAAGGAGAGGAGGAGGCAGAGGGTAGCCTGAAAATGAGCTGGGTATCGTCCGCATAGCACTGAAAGTTGGGGCAGAGAGTGGCGATGCGGTGGGCAAGGAGTGCCAGGTACTGGTTGAACAGCCAGGGAGAGAGATTAAATCCCTGGGGGACACCACAGGTAGAGAAGGAGATGTCAGAGAGGAAGGACCCCAGTTGGATCTGGGAGGGTCAATTGGAAAGGAAAGAGGTCAGCCACGCCAGAGCCTGACCAGTGATACCCAGGTTATCACGGAGACGGTTGAGTAGGATGGCATGGTTGACAGTGTCAAAGGCAGAAGAGAGATCGAGCAGAATGAGAACACACGGAGTGTTGGAGTCGCGGTTCGAGAGCAGGTCCTCACGGATGTTCAGGAGAGCAGTTTCCGTGCTTCTGGCAGCTCTGAAGCCAGATTGATGGTCATGAAGACTACCAACAGATTCAGCATGGAGGTTGAGCTGGGAGATGGCCAGTTTCTCCAGGAGCTTGCCCAGGAAGGGAGTGATGGAGATTGGGCGATAGTTAGCTGGGAAGGCGGGGTCGGAAGAGGGTTTCTTAAGAAGAGGATGCACAAGGGAGTGCTTAAGGGAGGATGGGAAGACTCCAGAGGCGAAGGAGTGGTTGCAAAAGTCAGCCAGGGCAGGAGCCAGGGAGTCGATGTGGTCCTTGATAGTTTTGGAGGAGCATGGGTAAACCTGTTTAGACGAGACTTTCATAGATCGGACGTGTCTGGAAACCTCGTCAGCAGAAAAAAGGGGAAAGGCAGAGAAGGACGGAGGAGGGGTGGCTGCAGAAGGGCCAGATGGAGAGCCAGGAAGAGATGGAGGGAGGTGATAGGAGGAGAGTGTGGACAGGATGTCCTGAGTTTTAGAGACGAAGTGAGAGGCCAGTGCAGTGCAGAGGGCCTGGGAGGGGACAGGAGAGGTAGAGACTGCAGCAGGGTTGGCAAGCTCCTTGCAGATTTTAAAGAGTTCGGCCGAGTTGTTAGATGCAGCAGAGATGCGGGCTTGGATAAGGGTTCTCTTCTTGGTGAGAACGGAGAGACGGTATTGCCTTTGGAGCAGGCGGCAGGCCAGTTTGTCAGAGGATGTACATGAAGCACGCCATTTCCTCTCTGCCACCCTGCACTTGCGTTTTAGGGTGACGAGATCCGAGTCATACCAGGAGTTACATTTGGCTTTGGGCTTCAGGCGGATTCTCATGACAGGGGCAAGGATATCAAGACTATCAGATATAGCAGAGTGGAGTGTGGAGAGGGCACAGTACTGAAATGTCTCGGGTGGAATTATTGATGACACCGTGTTACATAGTGTAACAACTCTATTGGATAGCACTGCTAGGAATAAGCAAGGTACAGCCCCCACCTCAAACACAAAATCTAAGAATATTAAAGCTGGTCCAAAGGTTATGAATAGAGGATTGTAGAAAGTCCTAATAAATATTTTACTTGCAACTGACAAGAGAGAGTTTAATGGGAAAAGTGGTAACCTACCATATGAGAAAGCAACTACTATTAATGATAACCCGAGAGGCTAGGACAGTCCCACGGGGAACCACGGACACTACCGAAAAGTCCCTCGAAAGCAAGTCATTTGGAAATGTTTCCGATTGAGCATTCCCGAAAGGCCATGGACAGTGAAGTGTCTATCTCCCCACTATTTTCTTGGAGGGGGAGCAATGACTGTGCTCAAAAAGGAATAGTCCAACCCATTATATTTGAATCTGTGTTTGAAGAAGAGTGGGATGTTGCGTTGAATAGATCCAGGCTATTGACTCTTTTGTCTAATATACCTGAATTAAAGGTTATTTCTTCACCAGATATAAAATATGTTCATTTATTTGATCATATATTTTTAGGAAAATGTGCAGTTCACTATCCCTCTAAATTATAGCGCTCTTTCCCCACTTGTGTGGCCTCAATGTGCATTTTCCTTGGTTGAATGCCCTTGTTGACCGTAGTGAATGTGGTTAGAGATTCTAGGGGATTAGCTTAGATGTGTGTGTGCATCTTTGCATTCTAAGACTTGGGTGGCTGGCGAGGCTCCACTAAGCAGCCGAGTTGTGGTCAGACACGTGGGTGGGTGCTCTTGAGGATAGAGATAGAGAGCTGTTGTTGGAAGAGTCTATGTGAGGCCAGCTATACCGAGTGGTGGTCGCTGTATGCTAGTGGCAGAGATGTTGTACGTTAGGTGTTTCAGTCTGGATGGCTATGCGTGAACTGGGCCGGATGTGATTAGCCGTAGACGTGTTCTGTCGTGCATGGATGTTTGGCCGTGCCTGCGGCCTGTGTCCATGCTAGTGGTGTGAGCAATACATACCGTAGGCTGCGAGAATTGTTTGTTTGTCCAGGTCTGGAATTGAGTCTGTCGGCTAGTTGTGTGCAATGCAAGTTGTGTATGGGACTAAACACAGCTAGTTTTGAGAATCCTGTATAGTGGGAGAGAGGCCTCACCTAACAATGCAATTCGAGTACAAGACTAAACACAGTGACCTAACAATGCGAGTTGTGTACTGGACTAAACGCAGCTAGATTTCATAATCCTGTATAGTGGGAGAGAGGCCTACACCTAACAATGCAATTTGTGTGCAATACTAAACACAGCGACCTAACAATCTGACCAGCGGAGACCAGCTGTGCGTGAGTCCTATTCATCGAGTTAAGGATGGCGGCAACTTCTCTCCCCTCGACTTCAGGAATTAGGCCCGTCTTTAAAGGAAAAAGTAACTGCAGACTACCAAATTGTAATTCCTGTGGTCATAATTCCTTTCTTAATACTGAAATGAAGAGGGTTTTTGACGAATTTGATTTTCAATTTTTTAAAGAAACATGGTTAAGGGTCCCTCCAGTAATTGATAGATATCTGATTGATAGTAAGTCTACTAAGAAAGGTCAGAGTGGGAGGGATCCTAACAGCTGTAAGAATGAAAAAATGCTGCTCTATTCTTAATGTGAGGTGACGGTCAGAGGCTGTTCTTGCTACAAAAGTGATGAATTTGTGGGATGTGAACAATCTACATTTTTACGAATTAATATTTATTTCAACCCATCTGGTATTGAGATTGATGAAGTAATAAATAATATAGAAAATGTGTTGATAAACTGGGAGAGGGAGAACCTGGGTAGTCCTATTTCTTTTAGGTGATGATTTTAACTGCAGTTGTTCTGTTTCGGATTCTGCCTTTGAAGAACTTGAAGTTTCTAGAAGTATAATTAGTACAAAATCCTTAGGCGGTAGGGGTAACTGGGAGGATATGGTCTCAATTTCTTTCGAAATGGGGGTTTGCACAAACTAATATGCTGTTTGAAGGCAGGTTGAAGGAAGAATCGACCTAGTTTAGTGCAAAATCTTTTTCCACAATTAATTACATTTTTAAAATAAATATTGGTTGTGATGAAGTGAGTAGTTTGAAGATAGTAAGAACTGGATTGAGTGACCATGCCATGCTCCAATTATCTCCTCTTATGAGGGGAAGTTGGGATGTTAGTAAATGCTCAGGAACAAAGCAGTTGGTTGTATCGGGGTCTAGAAATAGGGTGGCACAATTCAATCGTAATTTTGATCTGGCAGACCGTGGCCTACAAAAGTGGTGGAATAAGATGTCAGAAGTAGAGAAAAGTAGAAGGTGTCTGCCTAGAGAGTTTCCAGCAGCACTGTTAGCTAGACAGGGTAGACCTCCTGGGTGCTAATGTGGCTATCCCTAGGAACATGTTTACCCAATCAAACAAAAACCACTTCGATAAAGAAAAGAAAATGAAGAAATGTGAACTAAGAAGATCTGTTAGGAGGCTGCTTAAAAGATCTGATCTCTCTTGAGTAGATAAAGGGAAAAAGGTTCTAAAACAAAATTATCTATTGGAATAGGTTTCATGCAAAAATATACTGGTAGGAACCAAGACTTAGTAGCCAACATAGTTAGGAAAGATACGCATTCTATTTGATGGTCACTGAATAATAAAAGTGAGACTCAACTGTATGCCCAATCATGTTGTCTTTCAGAAACGGCCTGTGTAGACTATTATACTGATAAATGTAAGGGTAGTATTAATAACTAATTCACTTGAAGTTGAAGGAAATGGGGCCCCCATTTGGCATTTTTAGTTTGACCAATTTGATATTGAGGCTGTAATTTGTAAACTCAATAATTCAAGAGCTAGTGGTCCTGATGGTGTGGCCATTGGAATTTATAAGAGTGACCCCTTGCTATGGTCTGACATTTTGTTCAAGTTGTTTTCATATATTGCAATGGAAGATGATTGTCCCATTTCTTGGACAAAATCTCTTGTAATACCAATTTTTAAAAGGGCAAGAGAGATGATCCATTGTGTTATCACGCAATATCTCTGAATGATTCTTCTTCAAAAATGGTTGCTACTCTAGTACTTAAGGAGTTTACGGCTTGGGCAGAGAAGTCTCAGAGATTCAATCCACTTCAAACATGTTTTAGGAAAGGGGTGGGAACTATTTTCAGTTGCATGGCACTGTCTGCCTGTATGTCCGATAACAGAGGTAATTTTGGATGATCTTTGTTTGTTGCTGCGATAGATTTATCATCTGCCTTTGATAATGTCAACATTAATTTGCTATGTCAGAAATTAATCCTCTGGGGAATTGATCAAGGCTTACTGTGGATGATGCAATGACTCTATAAGGGTAACTCAGCAAGTGTTAGGCTAAATATGTTGGGAGAGCTCTCAAGGGACATCTGTATAGAGGCGCAGTGCGCCAGGGGTGCGTTCTTGCCCCCACTCTTTTTAACCTCTTTTAGCAGACTTGTGGGAGGAAAGTAAGACCTGGGTAGGGTATCCACCAAGATGGTCTGGATTGAACCTCAATTGCATTGCGTATGCAGATGACCTCATTTTGTTGGATTATACTCCTGCAGGTCTGCAACGTCTGTTTGGTGTAAAGTCCTATTTAAGTACAAATCAATTGTCTATTAATTTAGCTAAATCTTAACATTATGACCTGTAGTACTTGTAGGAAGAATAAAAGATATATGTGGAAGCTGAATAATGAGGAGATAAATAAAATAGATGTGTTGTATTATCTAGGATTTGTAGTGTCAATAAAAAACAGTTGGAAATATATAAACTAAGGATGGAGGAAAAGACTTGATCATGCCTTTAACTGATGAAGTCGCTGAAAGGTAAATTCTGTGCTTATTCACTGGTTCCCTTGATTGTATTGTGCTGGCTAAAAGTATCTGCCGCTATATTGTATGGTTGTGAATTAATGAATTTTAAAAAGAGGAAATTCCATGATGTATTGGAAGGGAACATTTTGAAACAGGTTCTGGGTATTCTGTACAAATTAGCATCATTAGGTTAGAACTAGAACTGGCGTCCTGGTGGTCACTATATATTAAGAGGAGTCTATCATTATTAAATAGGCTACAACGGTCAGCTACATTAAGTCTTGGTTACTATCTAACTGATCAATTGGTAAAAGAGTCAAATCCCTTTTTGAAAAAGGTTAGGAAGCGATGTGAATCATTTTGTGTTTTGATTGATCTTAATGGTTCGGAATCTGATGACATGTTGAAAAAGAAAATACAATATTGGGACAGATCGATGGATATTCAGGACCTGTGGAGATTAAAACTCTATAAGGGAAATTAGATTTTCTATTTACCTTAAAAAGATGTAAGAATTTGTCTTGGGGAAATTTCAATCCTATCAATTTTGTGACTGGTATTTTAAATTTAGACTGAATTGTTTATCTACTATTGGGGTGGTTCGGCTGAAATTAGGCCTTCCTAAGGAGCTCTGAGGGTGTAGGCTGTGTGGCACTGATTCCCCAGAGGCTCTGTACCATCTTGTGGTGTATTGTCTGATATTAACTAATCCGAGAATATAAAGCTTAGGACCATTTTTTCATTCTTGTTCTTCTGTATTAACTGAAAGTCTGTGGAGTAGACTCATGACAAGCTCTCAACTTTCTCTTATTCTAGTTTTGGTTACTTTGTTGACGGAAATATGTTTAGAATTGGATAAGGTTACAGATCAAGGAGAAAATGATTTAAGACAAATATGTGGTTTATAACTATTAATTACTCATATCAATGTAAATTAATTTATTTTTAAAATTGATATATGATCAGTTGCTGTTTGTTTTAACTGGAACAAATTGTATGCTGTTCCTTTCCTTTTTTAATCCCTCTTATTGTATTTTGTACTCTGTATGTTGTTTTTATTAAATTGTGGAATTCTATCATGTGTACTGAAAACACAAATAAAAAAATTTGAAATTAAAAACATTCCTTAATTTTCTATGATGAACTCTGCATTACATGGTAAAAGTGGGTTTTTTACTAAGGTATTTCCAATTTTTCCTGCAATTAATAGTATATCAGGATATGGTCATTATAATTTTAAATTATTGCATCATTCGCTCAGTAATTATATCTTGTTTATTTTAATGTTCTGGACAGAGGAATGCTCAAAAGAGGTTATTTTATGAGTATTTATTTTAGAGTGTACACCTATAAATGATGTTTAGGTGTCAACATTGTATTTTGTGGCTGAATGTAACCTGCTGGATCAGTGTCAAATGGATTCCCTTAGGCTCTCCCCTCATGTTCGAAGGAAATGGGATCAAGAACTCAGCTCTATCCCAGTTCTATACATTGTTAGGCTGTACAATGACAGTATACCCTTCACCTACCTCTTCTCTCCTCCCCTCCCTCCTTTTGAGCAAATTGTTCCACATACTGTACTTCTGGTTTGTTTCATGTTTGTAAATATGCTTCTTTCATTACTGTATCTTGTTGTTACTCTGTAAAGCACTTTGGAGTAAAGTGCTATATAAACTCAATAAACATAAATAACACCTTACACATCTGCTTCCTTCAACAGAAAATGGAGCCAGAACCAAGAGCCTGCAAATGAACCCCAGAAGATGCACATACTGTGATCAGAGCTTTACAGAGCCTTCCCAACTCATGATACATATGAGGGTCCACATGAAGGGTAAAGCATTTACCTGCACTGTCTGTGGGAGGAGGTTCCATAACATGACAGGTCTAATTACACACAAGAGATCCCACACCATTGTGAGACCCTATAAGTGTATGGAGTGTGATAAAAGCTTCACAAAGAGCTCAAACTTACACCAGCATCAGAAGCTCCATACTGGAGAATGGCCATACCAGTGTGCAGAGTGTGGGAACGGCTTCCCTGTGAAGTCACAGCTGACCCAGCATCACATGATCCATTCTGGGCAAAAGCCTTACAAATGCACTGAATGTGGCAAGCGCTTTAACTCTATGTCCTACCTGAGGAAACATCAGAAATCACACACCGGAGAAGGATTGTATCAGTGTACTGATTGTGACAAAAGTTTCACACAAAGCTCACATTTAAGCCAGCATCAGAGGATCCATACTGGGGAGCGACCATACCACTGTACGCAATGTGAGAAAAGCTTTATTTCTAGCTCGCATCTGTACCAGCATCAGAGGAGCCATACAGGGGAACGACCATACCAGTGTACGCAATGTGAGAAAAGTTTCATTCAGAGCTCAAATCTTTATGAGCATCAGAAGATCCATACTGGGGAACGGCCCTACCAGTGTATTGAGTGTGGGAAAAGCTTTGCTCAGAAGGCAAATATGATCAGGCATCACATTACCCATACTGTGAAAAAGCCCTACAAATGCACTGAATGTGGTAAGCAGTATAACTCTATGTCATACCTGAGGCAACATCAGAAATCTCACACCGGAGATGGATTGCCCCAGTTTACAGAAGGTGACAAAAGCTCAGATTTAAGCCAGTCCCAGAAGATCAGTACTGGACAACAACCATACCAGTGCACGGAATGTGAGAAAAGCTTCACTATGAGTTCACATCTGACCAAACATCACATGATCCATACTGGAGAGAAGCCTTATGAATGCACAATGTGCAAGAAAACATTCAGACACTCATCTACTCTAAGCAGACACCAGAGGATCCATACTGGCGAGAAGCCCTATGGATGCACGGAGTGCAAGAAAAGCTTCACTCACTCCTCAGCACTGAGCAGACATCAGAAGACGCACACAGTGCAAGTGAAGATTTTGTAAATCCTCGCATATTTCATCAAAGGGCCATACTTGGGAGAAGACCCAGGGGTGCAGGGTACAAAACACCTGCCATGAAATCTCAACCATGAGAAGGAATCCGAGCTGCCATATCTGGGAGAAACCCTATGAGCGTACAGAGTGCAAGTTAAGCTTTACACACTCCTCAGTGCTGAGCAGGCATCAGAGGATCCATTCTTTGAAAAGGTCCTTCAGATGCCTGGAGTATGGCAAGTGTTTTAACCCTTTGTGTAGTTGAACCCTGAAAAGCAGCCGACTCGCTCTTACATAATGCATAGAACTTTATCTTCAAATGTATGGTCATTTGAATCTTGCACATGGCAAAGCGAGTTGCCTCTTAGCACTGGCAATCAAGATCAGAATGACAAGTGAAAGAAAGAGAAACACCAGGAGGGTAGGTGGGGGTAAATGTAGGGGAGAGTGGAGGGGGAAGGATTACACAGAGGTGTTAAAAGTCTGATTGCTCTCCTGAACTACATGAGGGATTTGATCCCAACATTCCTGGCTCAGAATTAATTCAAACAGGAACCCATCTGAGTGATGATATCCTGGGAAAAATCTAAACATTTAACAAAATTATAATAATAATAAACATAAGAAATTATAATTAGTACAGAAAAGACAATGAGAGACAGCACATGCATAGTGAAAGGTACAAATAATTAGTACATAAACGACTGTTGCTTAGTAATTAACAGTGAAATACTAATGAAAAGAGAAACTGAAACGAAAGCAAAAGATCAAATGATAAATGACTACATGGAATGTTGGGCCAAGAGAAGAATTGCTTTATGAATCCAGAGGAAAACGTCCAAATATGAAATGCCTGTAGATTCTGTCATGGGGCTCATAACACTGGTCTACACCTCGGCCCTTAGTACAGCCTTTGCATTCTATTGGCCCAGATTACCGCTGGCGAACATTTCTATTATCGGCAGTGATAATCTAGGGTGTCAGCCCATATTACAGAAATACCAACGATACAGTAGTAACAGATGTGGCTTTACTGACATTCCGCTGTCAGTGTTTCATTAAATCTGCATGCATTATGTAAATATATATTTTTGTACAATTTTGTACCATGTATATTTTGTACACAATGTTTTATAAAGCTGAGAAGTGTCTGTTTTTGAAAAACATATGTATAGATTAACTCAAAAGAAAAACAGTGCAGGGCATGAAAAAGTAGAAATCTGTGAATTAACAAAATCAGTAGCTGTGCAGTGGGGACACATCACAGCGCAGTCTTGCTCTCTACTAACAGTTCATTTCCGATTGTAGGTGAGGTAAAGATCTCTTAAACTTGTATTCACACTAAAGATCCAAGAGATACCAGTCCTCCAACCTTAAGATTACCATCTTGTCAACTAACACTTGTTAATTAAAATGTCAACTGTCCCCAACGTTTCCTAATTGATTGCTAATGTCCAACACTACTAACTCCCATATTTCACTAATTGGGCAATCCATCATCACATGGAACCTGGAAAATATCCCATTACAGTAACGCTTCACTTTGATACAGTCATAAAAAATATGGGACAAGTTCCCCTTAGGGCATTACAAGACAAGCATCCTTCTCCACCTAGCAGCCCAAATCTGAAAGTGTATAAGGGTTTCTAGTGCGAGGACATCAACATTTTATGCTATGAGTAAACTACCCCCTGCACTGCTTTAGAGCTGAACACCCACCCAATTGTTCTGTTCTGGTCTCCCTCCTATAATTCAAGGCCCAGTTCTTCAGATCAGATGTGACACTGTTTTGAAAATCAGTGAACCAAATTGCCCCATATAAGTCTATGTGTGTGGTCAAGACAGATGTAAGACCCCTTTTGAGAACATTCAGAACTCAGCCTGTTCCTTAGATAGCACCACACAACGCTTCATGTTTGTCATGAAGATCCCCTTGTGATTTTCCTAATACCCTACATGCCCAAAGAAAGTCTAAATGTTCACCTGGGTCTGTGGAAGCTTTTGCAGCAGTGAAGAGTGCTGTGCCCGATGCAGGGCTCTGGAGAGAGTTTAATCCCTGCACTTGGTGCAAGGGAAACTACCACACATGAGCATGTCACTAGCTTACATACAATTGGTGAACGCGATAGCCAGAGCGTGTCCACCAAGTAGCAGAGTACATGAAATTTACACTGTTCTCAAGGGCCTCCTTCGGCAATAAGATTTGTGCTGAACAATTGAATTTCGGATGTGGTTTTAATGGAGACGGATCGTGTTAACGAAGGACTTCTTTTTTTTGTTGTCCAAAATGATTTTGACTTTGTTTCACTTGTTTGATTTGTCTCCACATTAAAATGCATTTTTTAATTCCTACATGTATTCACATGTGGTGCCCAACTATAAATTGTGTTTCAATAGAACTGTGAGGTTATTGCTAAGGGACAAATAGCACTGGGGGAAGGTCTCCCTCTTTACATGTCGGTACACATGACTGGCTTACTACTGAACAGCAATATTGTGGGTGTACATCTAGAGTATATAGGAATCAATGCTTCTTACTCTTGTGTCTATGATAAACATTTAATGTTATCAATACATATTCCACAAATAACTGCACTTGCAATTTAGTGTTTCTTGTGCCGATAAATAGAAACATATTCAGAATGCTCTCATTCTCTTTTATAACGGGTGTATATGCATTCTATTGTAGAGATAATGAGTATTAAAAATAGTATAATCAAACAATATTGTTATGACTTGATGGTCGTGAAGATTATGGGGCATCTGTCCACAGGTCCACTCAGAAAGATACAAATAACTTCCTGAGCAATCCTTGAGGCCACAGGTTGTTTGAGTGCCGAAGAACGTCAGGAACCAAGAACACCGTTGACCCCTCGACCGCTGTAAAGCAAGCAATGGGTCAGTACAATGGCAAACAATACACTGAATAGCGAAGTAACACATATTAAGGGGCTTACCAAGGGTCTGGGGACAGGAAGAACAAAGATGAGAATGGAGGTGTTCCGTGTGGCTGCAGAGTGTAGCAAGCAGCAGCAGGTAGGCGTAGATTGTTGTAGAAATAGGCACTGCAAGAAAAACAGTCCGTAGTCCAGGTTCAAGATGTGGAGACAGGAAGACGCCGAACAGTGCCTGATTGGGTCAGCTGTGAAGCACTGAATGAGCGTTCCCTCTCCGGTTTTAAAGCGGCCTAGGAGTGTCACATGACCCATCACATGACCGATGATGTAGCACGTTTCCTTGTCACATGACCCAAGTTTTTAAAATGCTGCCGGGTCTTCCTGGGGGCGTGACGAAGCAAAGGAAAAAGCCGGCGTCTCCGTCGACTGTCTCCAAGACGCCAGGGCAGCTGCCAACGTTGCAATGGGTGAATATGACCATAGCGCGTTAGATGCCCTTGTGTGCGCCGCTGCCGTGCTGCTTGAGGGAGTGAGGACATGAGGTCAGAAGGGGAAGGCAGAACAGGACCTGAGATGGAGGGCTTAGTGACTGCACGGGTATTCGTGTGCGTAAGGTGACCAATGGATGGTGTAACAAATATACAGTTCCAAATATTAGCAATAAAGTAGTTGTGTAGATACCCAGCATCCTACTCTTCTATTCACTTCATATCAGCAATATGGGTGTGACAATTGTGTCCCATTAAAATGTAAAATCATACTCGAAAGCATGGTGCTGTGTGGATTGCTGAACCAGGGGATGGTGAGGATATACAGAGCAACCCCAAAATAACGAATTATCCAATTTGATGGCAGTGGTTAAAAACTCTGTTAGAGGTCCATGAATTCTCTTGGCAGTTAACTAAGAACAACCTAGAACCATGGATAAAAATATTACAGGCAAAGCATTCGAAATCCCCCTGCAAAGGATTCCTCTCGTCCTTCCTCTGTGCTTTGATGGACCCACTTATACTGGCCAAAGAAGGATGAGGGGCAGCACCAGCCATCGTTATGTTCGTTGAAAGGCTAACCTAACAAAAATCATAATCTCTCTTGATGGCATAACCATGGAGAAGAAAAAGATATTGGGCCTCATTACACGGAAGGCGGTAAGGGTTAACGGTCACCGGTAATGGTACTGGTGACCGTTAACCCTTACCGCCTTACTACGAGGTCCCTTTGCGGGTAGGTACTTTAACGCCTGCTGTTTAGCAGGCGTTAAAAACCAACCCTCAAAGGGACCAAGGTGCTAATTACGGTACCGCAATTTGCGGCACCGTAATTAGCGCTTTCCCCATTCCCATAGAGCCCTATGAGGCAAAAATGGGAATGGGGAAGGGCAATGGGGGGGAATTACCGCCCCGCCAACCTTGCAATAGGGCGGTAATTTCCCTTTCCACCAAGATGGTGCTGGTATTTTACCGGCATGGACCAAGGTGCTAATAGCACCTTGGTCCTCCGCCTACCGTGTAATGAGGCCCAATGTTGTGAATATTGATTATTTGAGCCCTCAAAATATATAAAATAGGCAAAAAATTGGACTTTGGAAACCTTGGAAAAGGGATATGTTTTAGGCCTCAAGTTGAAGGCACCTGAAAGTTGTTTGCTTCTTAGTACCAAGCCAGTTCAACTCTGTCATCTAGTTTTACCTACAATGTAGTGAAGCAAGCATTACAATTCAGAATTCTTTAAAAATGGGTTAAAGGGCAATTATTGGCTCATAGACTAGAACTATAGTCATGGCCTAGACATTAAATAATTTGCTAGCTCTATTTTACCCCGGCAGTCAAGTACTGGGGGATCTGCAGGGTGCACCATTTATTGAAAACTTTTGATTTGTGCTAATATAGCGCTTATTGCCAAATTGTTGACACAATTAATAACAGCAGTACAAATAAGGTAAAATGAGTGTACAATTAACTATTTAGGAGGAACAAAAAAGTGAGTTTTCAACTGATTTCGAAAAGGAAGAACATGAGGTAAGGGATTTACTAGCCAGAGGGAGAGAATTCCAGAATTTAGGAGCCAGAAGAGAGAAGGAATGGTAACAAGATTGAGCACCAGAGAGATGGGGAACAGAGAGAAGGAAGAGACATTGAGGGATGCAATGGTTTGTACCAGGATAAAAGAGAGCTGACAAGAGGGTGCCATGCCATAGAGACATTTAAATACAAAGTAACCGATAGTGAAGGCAGAACTCAAAAGATAGCCATTGGAGAAAAGCAAGAGCCCACATGATGGAATCACGACATAAGAGAGAGCCGATCAGATGGACAAAGAGTGGAAAATAGAACAAAGTGGGGCATGTTGAGAAGCAGGCCTAAAACTAAAGAGAGAATAATGCTAGGAGCAAGAAGTTTACTTACGTCAAACATTAGGAAAGCAAGTGCCTGCAAAAGCGAGCAGTAGCTAAAATGAGAGGAGGAAAGTGTATGGAGGGAGGAGTAATAGGAGGGGGAATTGGGCCTCATGGAAAACAGGCTTCAGTTTTTATGAATTAAGGTCAAGAGTGGATGGAGGAAGGATATGCAGAAAGTTTGGAATGCAGACTCTCCGAAAAAGAGAAGAAAAGGTGAGTGCCATCTGCATTAAGATGACAGGAGAAATTATGGGAATAACAGCAGAGACTGGAATTGTATACAAAGAAAAAAGAGGCACGAGAACAAAGCCTTGGGGAACCCGTATCTGTAGAGTAGAGGGAGAGAGTGAATGACAAACCCACGAAACTGAATATGTGTAATTAGCTAAATAAGAACAGAACCACTTGTGAACAAAGCCAGAAATACCAAGAGATACTATCAAAAGCAGCAGATAGATCAAGCAGAATAAGAAGGCAAGAGTGCTTAGTATAGCGGGCAGATAGCTGGGAATCAGTCACAGAAAGTAAAGACATTTCAATAGAAAGGAAGACACTGAAACCAGATTGCAGAGGGGGAAGTAAAGGACAGTGATTGATTTCAATAGGGGAGCCCCCCTCTGGCTTCTGGACTGGCATGGCCTCGGGCTGCTTCTGCGATGTCCACTTCTGCTGCCTTGTACAGCTGCTTTATAAAGGCTTAATGCCTACCCTGTTAGCCCATCCTAACAAGTGGATGTCATTCATTTAATCAGTTGCATTGCACGTCTTGTTAATTTCCCATTGAATTGAAGCCAAATTGACTTTATTAGCTGTAAACACTGGTGCTCTGCCAAGGAAACTAGGGGCCAACTTTCTGCACTGTGCAGTTCCATGTCTCATTGACTACTATGCATTCTGCCAAATGCTTTTACATAAGTAACTTCAGACCAGGACATGTACAACCTCTAATTATAATTGCAGCCTTTTGGCATCTGCTTCTTATGACTGATATTGCATAAGTAAGAATTATTTCTTTGCATGACAACACATTTCAATAGTGTGGATTTATCCAATTTTCTGTTAGATCGATCTGTTAAAGTGATGATAATTAAACTATTTTACAATTTACAATGTGGTTCTATATGCAAGAATGTAAATCCGTTCATTAAAGTTCTGTAATTAATCATTTCAAAACAACATGTGTTTAAGAAATAGTTGTGCCTGTGGTTTTTAATCATTGTGTTCTTTGGTCTGTATTTTCATAATAAAGCAAGAGAAATAACAGATAATGCACCATGTGTGCTCATGCTCTGACAGAATGATCTGTAAACAACACAGGATAGAAATGAACCCTTTAGTAGCTAATGTCTGCTCTTCAAATAGAAAAAAAGTGTATTTTAAATGTACAGTCCTCTTCTGGCTCCAAGTCAGCACCCTTTCATGCACCTCCAGTGAACGTGTGTCATCTTTAGAAGTGTTGAATGCAATTGAGAGAGTTCAATGATGGTTGTGTATTTTACTTGCGCTGAAAGGAAAGGTTGCTGTTACGGTAGGCCCAAAAGCCGATCAGAAAAAATCAATACAAGGAGGCAGTAATCGAGTGCACAATGTGCAAGGAAAACAGCTTCCATGCATGCAAATTACAGCCGGGAGGTCAGCTAGCCCCCTAGAACTGAGAACGCTCTAGATCCGCCCACATTGAGTTACAGTACTTACAGACAAAAACAACTACATTTGAATACCTTACAAGTATCAAGTGCATGTTAATCCCACATTCGACATTGGCTCCCACCTATACAGAAATCTAAACCCAATATACATTAGTATGCGTTTTTTGGTTAGTATATTACCCTTGACCATCATAAGTGCAGCCCCCTATGAATGACCTAACTGTGCAATCAGCAGAAAATACTCCATCCTGACTGGCTAATGTTATACATGTAGTATTTACTAAAATGGCATACCCTCATTGGTCAAAGCAAGTTCATGTAACTTCTGATGTGCAGTCCCACCAAAATGATCCAACCATGTAGTGGGTGTGAATAGTGAAGTGAGCAAATTACTGTGGAGCACCACAAGGGTCCTCACTATCACCACTGTACTTCAACATCTACCAGACTCCAGTAATCAGAATCTTCAGAAAATACAAAATTACATGCTACAACTACGCAGATGACACCCAAATCATCTACAAAATCCAAGACACTCAAGCCGATCACTCAAACCTAATCGAGTGTCTAAAAGAAGTATTTAACTGGATGAACGTCAACAACTTGAAAATCAACCCAGGAAAGACAGAAGTCATGATTATATCCAAAAACCAAGAGAACACCACCTACATTCCATGGCCAACAGAAATGGGAACCGCACCAATGCCATCTAAGGTAGTAAAAAATCTGGGAGTCCTGATGGACAACGCCCTAACCTTAGAGCCACAAATAAATGCAATAATCAAGAAATGCTTATTCCTCCTTCACACGATAAGAAGAATCTTACCTTTCCTCTACTTCACCCACAAAATGCTCACAATCGTCGCCCTTGTCATGTCAAGAACCGACTATGCAAACAGCCTCTATCTCGGGATGCCAGAATACCTCCTGAAAAAACTACAACAGGTCCAAAATACAGCACCCAGACTCCTCCTCAAACTATCCAGAAGAGACCACATCACTCCAGCACTAAAGACACTGCATTGGCTCCCAGTCAAACATTGCATCACCTTCAAAACAATGTGCATAACACACAGGGCAATCAGCGGACAGGGAGCTGAATTCCTACAAAACAAAATAACAATCTACAAGCCAACGAGACTCCTCAGATCGAGGAACTAAATCCGCCTGGAACAAAAACCATACCTTAAGAAAAAACTTGAGGGCTCCTCCTTCTCCGACCTAGCAGCAAAAACCTGGAACAACATCCAGAAAGAAATAAGAAACACCAAAGACCACCTACAATTCAGGAAACTACCTAAAACCACGGCTCTTCAACAGATTCAAATTGAAAAAGCAAAACAATCTAACTGGAAACACAAAGATCAGGATGACACAACATCTAGAACAGACTAAGGGAAACTCCTACTACAAGAAGAGAGACGATGCCAGGTTGAATAGGACAAAAGTGACACCCATGAGGATAGATATCAGCATCCCTAGCCAACTCCATCCAACAGCGTCACCTGCTCCATTATTGCCACCAGGTATCATACATGAATAGAGTTGTGTGAATGTTAGCACTTTCCACACTTGAACTAAGTTGTGGACATTGGCATGGGCTTGTGAATGATGGCACCTGGAGAGAATACGAAAGTTTAGCGCCTCGCTTCCAAACAGCAATGCCAATTAACCGATCCACTAACAATTTCACCCCTCTGCATAGACCTCTCAAACTCTAACCAAACACAACCACAAGCCTACAACACAACAATCCGCACTAACTTCACTACACTGCAACGACAAAACGAGCCATACATAGACTCGCACAACAGCACACTGCGACTACCGACCAGAAATACCCCAAAACCCAGCCAAGGGAGTTACCGGGCTGAGGCCGCCAACAGCACATCACTGCCCTCTTGCACTTTTCCAGCTTATTCCCACTAACCCACCCCTTCCCTTTTTCAGAGCCGCCAGAGCGCCAGGGGACCACTCCGGTGGTGGTAGTGTGCGGTACAAATATCCTTTAACATTAACAAATTAGACCCAGTAATATCCTCTCCCATGAGCTCAGTCAATTTGGCAATTCAGACTGTTACCAGGACTGGTAGCAGTTTACCAGTCTCCGGAAATTTATTTCTCATATTCATACTACCAAGCCATTCTGTTGCAGATCCAGTTCTTCCAACACTCCCCAGGGGGCAGTATAACCACAAGCTAGTTGGACGCTTTGGCAATGTCTCTGCTCAAGGCTTCATCCACACCAAAATATGTCCTTCACAACTATTGAAGCAATAATAAAGTTTAATTAAATGAAAAGGCAGAGGCACAGATTTGCGGCCTAGCGCCCTAAATAACCAAAATCTACACACTCTAACAGGGCCTAGTTCAAAATGATAGGACTCTTGCTAACTGTGGCAAGAGGCCCTTATGCTAATGGAAACTGGAAACTCTATCTTTTGGTGTCTATGATTTCACTACGTACTGGGTAGCCTAGTGTTCTCTAGATAGAATGTGGCAAAAACTAAATGCAAATTGAGAATGGCCTGAAATGCAGAGACTAATGACAGAAACACTGCCACTAGAAATGAACCACTCTTCAAGCTGATAGAATTTCCGCAGCTTGTACATCTCTACACATTTAGGGCATTGCACCTGCATCCTAACACTGCCAACGCTGTTGGCTCTGAATTGCACATATGTGAATATGCATCTCTCTGTGTCTTACCAACCCCTGGCAAAGTCAATAGATAGGTAGGTTCCAATCATATGTGGATTGCCTTGGATTCAGCAAAGGTCAAATTACAGGTACATTTAGACTGATTGAAAGGCCGCCCGCCCTGCGGACACTGCGAGAAAAAGCTCTGTCCTGCACTTGTGAAAATTGAGAATAGTGAAAGAAAAGAGGAAAATGAAACAAATGCTTTGTAGTGAATTCTTTGAGATTGTCTTGCAGCTACTTAGGAAAACATGCTGAGTGGCTCTGTTCAGGCCCCCTTGTTGTCCTTGCAGGAGTGTCCTGGGTTGGAATCCTTGCAAATAAAGATGACCGAAAAAGAACTTGGTTTTAAAATGATGGTGAGTAGACATAATGGGGCCACCACGTCATTCTCTTGTTTAGATGATTCTGATGTTTGCCCAAATCAGACTCCAATGACATTCAACACAACCAAGAGGTCTCAGTCTCCATGGCTATACTGATCCAGGCACAAACGGCCTTAAAATGAGTTTGACAGTAAATATGGTGGTAATTGTGCCATACAGAGTTGCCATTACTGCCGTTGTGTCCAGTGGAACTCTCCATAATATGAACCCCATGGTGGCCTACAAATCAGCCTGGTGGTAACAGTAATTCCGTCTGGAGAAATGACCACCAAAAACCGCGAACAAATTCTAATTCTGCCAAACATAGCAAGAATTACTGTTACCATAGGTAGTATTTGGAGGAATTGCCAGATAGTGATTCCTCTCAAAATCAGTAGAAGGCACAAATGATGTCATGATGACAACAGGTAGTTGCATAGCGGACATCTTTAAAAAGCCAATCCATTGGATATGACCCATTTCCAGCTGCCACCCTCACCATTCTTGTATTATGGTTATAAAATAATGCCAAGAATAGCAATACGTTAAAAGTTTCATACAGAATATCAACTTGCAAAACGTGTATACAATCATTAAAACAAAATATACAAAATTCATTAATATTTCCAATTAAAAACATCTACAAACTAATTTCAAAATGGTTAAATGACTTTCTATATAAAGCTAAAACAAATGTATATATATGTATATATATTCACTAAAAAAAACTTTGTTGATGGGACGTTATGGTTAAGTTGCCCTAACAAAAACATGTACACTTCACTACAAAAATACTTTCAACCCCCCCTTTATGCTTTAAATTAAAACCGAAAAACCCCTGGAATTCAATGTCAATGATGACATCAATGACGACATCACTTGTTTAGCCCCTTTCTTTTCCTTCCCTGCCATACATATATATGTACATTCAGTAAAGAAATTTCACTAAAGGAATGTTAGACTTCACAGTGAAACCAAAAAACACTGCACATTCCCCCATTATTGTAAGCTCGGCAACCATAACTCGCAGCATCTACGTGCATTGCTAAGACTAACACTCAGGACATCAAATATGACATCGCAAATATCATTGATGACATCCCTGATGACATCACATGTCTGCCTCACTTTGGTGCATTGTAAAATCTAGGCCAGGTGATTTTATTCACTGACAGTCACAATATAAAAATTGAAAAGGTGCTGTATATCAAAACGGTAACCTTGTTGTGTGTTCTTAAAGTACTTTCCTTAGGGTGGGGTCTGAGCTCATGATGCATATGCATGGGGCAATAGCAGGCCTCAAACTCACAATTAATTTGTATACAGGAAGATAAACTTTCTGATGATGCTGTTTCTTTCTTCCTTACTTGAGTTTCCCTGTATGTGCCTTTGATTTGTATGCATTGGGTCTTCATATGTATTGTTTGTACTAGTACAAGTGTGTATTAAGTCTTGAATTGTTAGCTAGTTATTACATATTTAACATTACACAATCACCCTGACATCTTCCTACCAACATAATAGAAAGAACCCCTTGTAGGTAGGGACTTTTCGTCAACATTATTTTAACATGTGATGTCATCAGATGTCATCCACAGTCTGAAAACACCAAACAAGATACTCCAAACCTCCTCTTCTAATAGGGATTGCAGGTCGGTTCTATTCACGTTGGAGATACGTTTTCCACAAAGGCTGTTGATGTTTTGTGGCACAGTAAAATTCCTTAAAGAAACATCAACAGCCTTTGTGGAAAACATATCTCCAACGTGAATAGAACTGACCTGCAATCCCTATTAGAAGAGGAGGTTTGGAGTGATCTTCCCTAATTGAAAGGAAATTGCTCCCACCATCACCAATTTGTTTTGTGTTTTCAGACTGTGGATTTGTTTACCACACTCTAATAGGGTTCATCATTTTTGAAGAATTGGCAGAAAGAAAGTAATAGGAAAGAAGAATTATCACTATTATAAACACACAAGCATTTTTACCCCTAATGAATGTCCTACATTTGTCTGTGTTTTAAGGACAGAAACTTGTACAAGTTGGGTTTGAGAACATACCAATAACATCTCAGAATATGATAAACTACTCCAGTGTGAAATTTCATACGGAGCAGTGTTGCAATCACTAAAAAAACAAATCCACATTATCAGGGTAATTCATAGAATTCAGCGCACAAGTAGCGCACGCGGCTGGCGCACAGCATGCGCGTGCGATAGTCTGCACCAGCCGCGTGCGCCAAAACCGAATCCGGCGCACAGCGTATTCATGGATTTTAGCTTCCCCAGGCAGCCGTGGCGCACAGTGGCGCAGCGACTCGCTGCAGCGCCAGTTACGCCCCCAGGAACGCCCCTTGCGCTGGGAAATCTCATAAAAATCACAAACCAGCGCAAGGGGCTACGCTAACCCTGGACCATCACGGCAAGCGGCCCATGCGATTTTCTAGGGTGCGCGGGAAGTGTCACACGTCAAATCCCAGGCTACGTCCATTTCAGGGGTACGCGGGAAGTTTCACACGCGAAAAGCCAGGGTACGTCCATTACAGGGGTTCGCGGGAAGTTTCACACGCGAAAAGCTAGGCTACGGGAATTCCAGGGGTGCGCGGGAAGTCCCACACGCGAAAAGGCAGGCTACGTCCATTACAGGGGTGCGCGGGAAGTTTCACACGCGAAAAGCTAGGCTACGGGAATTGCAGGGGTGCGCGGGAAGTCCCACACGCGAAAAGCCAGGCTACGTCCATTACAGGGGTGCGCGGGAAGTTTCACACGCGAAAAGCTAGGCTACGGGAATACCAGGGGTGCGCGGGAAGTCCCACACGCGAAAAGCCAGGCTACGTCCATTACAGGGGTGCGCGGGAAGTTTCACACGCGAAAAGCTAGGCTACGGGAATACCAGGGGTGCGCGGGAAGTCCCACACGCGAAAAGCCAGGCTACGTCCATTACAGGGGTGCGCGGGAAGTTTCACACGCGAAAAGCTAGGCTACGGGAATACCAGGGGTGCGCGGGAAGTCCCACACGCGAAAAGCCAGGCTACGTCCATTACAGGGGTGCGCGGGAAGTTTCACACGCGAAAAGCTAGGCTACGGGAATTGCAGGGGTGCGCGGGAATTCCCACACGCGAAAAGCCATGGTACGTCCATTACAGGGGTGCGTGGGAAGTTTCACACGCGAAAAGCTAGGCTACGGGAATTGCAGGGGTGCGCGGGAAGTCCCACACGCGAAAAGCCAGGGTACGTCCATTACAGGGGTGCGCGGGAAGTTTCACACGCGAAAAGCTAGGCTACGGGAATTGCAGGGGTGCGCGGGAAGTCCCACACGCGAAAAGCCAGGCTACGTCCATTACAGGGGTGCGCGGGAAGTTTCACACGCGAAAAGCTAGGCTACGGGAATACCAGGGGTGCGCGGGAAGTCCCACACGCGAAAAGCCAGGCTACGTCCATTACAGGGGTGCGCGGGAAGTTTCACACGCGAAAAGCTAGGCTACGGGAATTGCAGGGGTGCGCGGGAAGTCCCACACGCGAAAAGCCAGGGTACATCCATTACAGGGGTGCGCGGGAAGTTTCACACGCGAAAAGCTAGGCTACGTCCATTTCAGGGGGGCGTGGATAGTTGAACACGCTACTCCGATCGTTGGGTCTTCACAGGTCTTCCCTGTACAGCCTCCACGTCCCCTGCATGCAGTCCACACCACAGGTGATTACCCTGCACACCTGCTCATGACTCCCACCCCCCAGCAGTCATGGGGCACCTGCCAGCAGGCCCCCACTCATGTCCCACTCATGCCTCCCACCACCCCCACCCCCCAGCACTGTGGGGCACCTGCCAGCAGGCCCCCACTCATGTCCCACTCATGCCTCCCACCACACCCACCCCCCAGCACTGTGGGGCACCTGCCAGCAGGCCCCCACTTATGTCCCACTCATGCCTCCCACCACACCCACCCCCCAGCACTGTGGGGCACCTGCCAGCAGGCCCCCACTCATGTCCCACTCATGCCTCCCACCCCCCAGCACTGTGGGGCACCTGCCAGCAGGCCCCCACTTATGTCCCACTCATGCCTCCCACAACACCCACCCCCCAGCACTGTGGGGCACCCTCCACCAGGCCCACACAGATGTTCCCCTACCAATAGGAAATCACAATACAGATCCCAGGATCCCATGGGCAACCACATCCCACCCCATGTCACCCCAGTCCATACACACATCCAAGGTACACATCCATTCAAAAATCAAATACCCATTACATGATACATAACCAATGAGCAGTATGCGCATGAGTCCAAGTCCGTCAGACTCACACAATGGCAACACATGACTGTAAAAACCCAGATTGTGACAGTCAACAAACCAATGAGAGAAGTCCACACAATAGAATCAAAAGAACAATGTATTAAAATGTAAGAAGGAAAAAAAAAGAAACACCTAAATGAATACACAAAGTAACAGGAAAAAAAAAAAAAAAATTCCAATGAAAGGTGAGATCCAAAAGAACGGGTGCAAAGTCAATCAAAATGGAAATCAAAAACAAACACATTGCCCCATGGTCCAAATAATAAAATTGAAAACATCCACAAACTATGTACAAAGATGATTGTCCGGGTCCAATATCCCTAAAAACCATAAAATGAAACCTACCCAAAACCTAACTAATGCGAACTATATACAAAAAACGTGGGCCATTGTCCAATCAACCCAAATAATAAATAAAAATAAAGGAAACCTACTATCTACATAACTATATACAAAGGCGGCGGGCCAGTCCTGCGGCTCACTGAGAGATGTTATGGGCCAGGGCATCATCGAACTCCCTTTCTATCTCCCCGAGGCGTTCCTCCTCAATGGCCCCGAGGGCCCGCAGGGCTGACGCAGTGTCCACCTCCAAGCCCCTGCGGATCTCCTCGAGGCACTCGGCACGCCTCAGGGCCCTCTGCATGGAGTCCACTGCCCTGACCATAGCGAGCCGCCCCTCTTCTGCCCGCCGCCTCTCCGCATCTATTGCGTGGCCTAACCGCTGCCACACGGAAGACACATTCTGTCCAGGGTCCTCCTGCCCTCCAGCCGATGGCTGCCCCTCCGATGTTGATGGCCCCGAGCCATGACGCCTCCCACGTCGCTGCCGCTGCCTCTGCAGCCACTGCCTCTGCCAGCACGACGGCATCCAGGCTGATGGTATCCACCGACGCCGTCGTGCACGTGCCCTGCCTGATGATGCCGGCACATCCTCCACCTGCAGGGGTCCAGTTGCCATGGTGTCCACACCAGCTGGACCACCGACTCCCGACTGTGGCAGGGATGGGATCCCCACTGAGCCGGCTGCATTGGTCGGGGCAGGTCCACAGGGGGCCCTGGTGTCAACTGGGCCGGAAGACGGCAAGGAGAACGACTGGCGCATACTTTCCACAGAGGAGGAGATGCCCGACACATTGGCCATCACCTGCAGAAAACCCGCGCCAATGGCAGATCCCAACTGGGCCACGTCGGCACGGTGCTCTTCGTGATGATGTGCGTGCTCCTCCCGGGAAGCACGCACGTCATCACGAATGACCCCCGTGCGCAACGCGACCCCAATCAGGACCTTTTCCATGCGCCCACGGGTCCCCTCGTCCGCAGGTGGAGGGGAGTCAGATGACATAGACACCCCCTCCACCTGCGGACGGGCCTGGGACGGGGCATCCATGCTGGTGCATGGTGGTGCACTCACAGGGTCAGGGACAGCGACATGCACAGGCACCTCCACGGCGACCTGTGCTGCCTCCTGCCCCTGGCCCTGGACTGCACCACTTGCACCAGCAGGGATGCCCCCACCAGGCCTCAGGTGTGCCTCAGTCTCGGCCGCCTCCTCCTCTGTAGAAACCACCAACCTGGATGGCTCCTTGCCCTCTTCCGCTGTAGCTGGCCCCTGTGGGGGCTCACCCACCCCTTCCGCCGCAGCCGTGGGGGCATCCCCGCCGTCTACCTCCTCAGCGCCGTCTCCGCCCTCTCCATCACTAGCCGCTGCATAGAGGGAGACATAGAACACAAGCATCAGGGCACTGTACAATGGTCCCCTACACAGGAAGCAATATCAGATGACTGGCAATGGTAAAGTACACTTCTATCATGTCCCTCCACAACACATGGGTCAGGCAATACACACACGCAACACCCATGGTCCATGGCATGCACATCAACATACATGTCCACTGCACTCTTCTAAAGTACGATGTCATGGAACACACATGCATCATTGGTCATGCAAATCACACGCACACACTTCACCTCTGTCACATCCATGTGGCCTCGTACATCACAAACACAGTGGATACAAGGATGATTAGGCAGCATCAGTGAATCTGTACAGTGTCACAGACATGTGTCATGCATCCATGCCATTCAAAAGTCACAGACAAGCAGGTCAAGCACACCGACCTCGACACCATACATGTACCTGGCATCAGCATCCATCCCTCACCCACACCCATGTCCACGAACATACACTTGCATGCTCACATGTGTCCAATCTGCATAGGCCTCCTCAGGTTGCATAGCAACACATACAACAACCATGTGATCCACAAAATACTGGTCGCACATGCATCGCCATGACAACACTGCACACATACATGCCTACAAGGCCCATTCCACACATACAGCATCACACAACCAGCACACTGCAACATGCACTGTCTCACACAGCAATGCCTGCACACTTACCGCTCAACTCCAGACGGGTCTCCCTCTCAAGGACCTGGGAGTGGAGCGCTGGGTGTATGCGTGCCAGGACCCTCATTTGGATCGAACTCATGTGGCCCCGGCCCCCCTCCACGAGGCGCCGGGCCTTTGAGAGGGTCCTGGACCTGCAGTCCTCCCAACGCTTCCTGACATGTCGGTTGTCGCGGACTGCCACCCCCTCCGCGTTGATGGCAGTCACGATGTCGTCCCAGATCCGAGTCCGTCCTTCATAGTTGGCGCGGCTACTTCCGAAGAGGGCATCATACTGCCCCAGGACTCGCTCCACCAGGACCCCAACCTCGGTGACACTGAAGCTGGGGCCCCTCTGCCTCTCTGGCTGGGGGTTGCCAGTGGTGCCAGATGTTTCAGTGCCCGACATGGCAACCCCAGAGGCAGGAGTGGGTGGGCAACTTGGTCCTGGGGCTGGGCTGTGGAGTGGTGTTCTTCCAGTCGGGAGTCTTCAGTTCCAGCAGGGGTGGACACAGCAACTGTACGCCTGCAGATGGCTGATGTGCAGGCACCAAATGGCAGGGCACGGTGGCAGCAGGCAGGCAGGCAGCAGCAGATGGCACGTGGGAGGCTGCTCGGGGCACTGGGGGGCAGTAACTCGGCCTTCTGGGCAGGAGCGTGGTCTTCTGTGTGTGAACGCGTGGCCAGCTTGATACGGAGTGAATTGGCACGTGAAAATCATGCACGTCTGCGTGGAATCCGAGGAAAGGCCCTCAGCGCGTAAGCACGTCAGCACGCGTACGCGATTTCATTGGTCCAAAGGGCCAGGCGCTTAAGCGCGCCTATGACGCACGGGTGTTTCCCAACCCAAGTGAAAAATAAACACGTGCCGCGCGAGCGCATCAGCACGCGTACCCGATTTCATTGGTCCAAAGGGCCAGGCGCGTAAGCGCGCCTATGACGCACGGGTGTTTCCCAACCCACGTGAAAAATAAACACGTGCCACGCGAGCGCGTCAGCACGCTTACCCGATTTCATTGGTCCAAAGGGCCAGGCGCGTAAGCGCGCCTATGACGCACGGGTGTTTCCCAACCCACGTGAAAAATAAACACGTGCCGCGCGAGCGCGTCAGCACGCGTACCCGATTTCATTGGTCCAAAGGGCCAGGCGCGTAAGCGCGTCTATAACGCACGGCCGTTTCCCAACACGCGTGAAAGAAACACAAGCCAGTGTCAATGCGTGTGATTGGAGGCTGGCCCTTCAGCGCCTACACGCGGAAGTGACGCAGGACCTGTGGGCCTGCATAAAGGTACATGTAGAACGCCATTTCCTTGTACGTGCTTTTCGTGGAGAGCGAGTTGGTGTATTCTGTACTTCTTGTCAGTTGACACGCGATTTACTTCACGGCGTTCAAAGGTCGTACTCCCTGTTACCTCTGACAGCTTTTTCTCTTTTGCTCTTTTTCCTGGACCTGTTTCCTCACACAGCGTTCCCTTCTACTGTTGTCCTGTCTCCTCAGACAGCGTCCCATTCTTCTTTTGGCGGGGGTGTTGCCAACGCGCACACGCGCGTCTTTTTGACGCATTTCTCCCTGGCAGACGGTGAGTTGCGCACGCATCTATCATCTGTGCTTGCCCCGTGTGTCACGTACCTCTTCAGAGGTCAATCTAGGCTGCGTGTGACACGCATACGTTCATTACTGTGTTACTGGATGCCACAGCGTAGTGCAGGGTTTTTCATACGCACACGTGGTCTAGGAGGGGTATCGTGCACGTTCCTTAACTTTTTTGGGGTGCCTGTGCGTTGCGTGACCCGTCATCTTTCCCCAGGGGTGTCATATAGCCTTGCCACTGCACTAGGGTACGAATACCATCTGGTACCCAACCCCTTTGACACCCAATTGCCCAGGACAATTGTGCACACCCACTCCCATACGCACAATAACATCAGTGCCATGGTTGGGAGGCGTGCAAGCCGTAAGGGTGGCAAAGGTGGCCGAGCCACACGTGGTGGCCGTGGAGGATCCACTAGGGGACGTGGTTGTGACTTGCAGGGTGCCCCTGTCCCCCCCAGTCTGGAGGACCAGTCAGGGACACCCATGCCCCCCCCTCCCCCCCCCCAGGTTGAGGGTCATGTGGCTGATACCAACCCTGATCAGCCCTTGTTGGACCAGCCCATTGTGGCACCAGACCTGTCCGAGGGTGACTCCATCGCTGACATCCA
Organism: Ambystoma mexicanum; assembly: GCF_040938575.1. Classification (NCBI taxonomy): domain Eukaryota; kingdom Metazoa; phylum Chordata; class Amphibia; order Caudata; family Ambystomatidae; genus Ambystoma; species Ambystoma mexicanum. Next base: position 1,537,838,468 of record NC_090931.1, read on the forward strand.
GGTCAGCAGGTCCACTGCACGTGCACCGGTGCACATTGGTGTCATCAGGACACGCACATCTATGCCAGATAGGTCATCTGCTGCCCCCCGTGGCCAGGGTGTGGCTCCATCCACCCCACCTCTCATACACCCTGCCAAGACTGTGTCGGTCCTAGTTCATGCACCTCAGATCAGGCCTGACCCTATCCCTCTACCCCCAATGCCTGCACCTACTTCCATGCTGAGTGTGCAATCCCACACACCCAGTACTGAGTCCACCACGGCTCCTGCCCCTAGTGTCCACAGCGGCGTAGGACACTCTGGATCCCCACCCCCTTCCAAGCGGAAGAGGAAGAGTGCACGTCCGGCACAGGCTGATGCCCCAGGCACGGCTGCACAGTCCGGCCCATCAAGGAAGCCCAGCTTCACAGACGCCGAACTGAATGCACTTGTTCAGTATGTGTCAGACCATGATAGGGAAATGGTCATCGTTGCAGGGTCCAAGACCACACATGCCAGACGCCAGACACACTGGCAGACCATTGCTGACAAAATAAGTGCCCTTGGAGTAGTGAGGCGCACAGCTAGTGATTGCCAGAAGCGCTGGAATGACCTTAAGCGCAGGGCAAAGGATAAGCTGGCCTCAAGTCATGCCGCAACCTTGGTGACTGGAGGTGGGTCCCCAGCACAGGAAATAGAACTCACACCACACGAGTCCGTAGCTGGATCCTACGTCACCGAGGGACAACTCCAAGGTGTGGGAGATCTCCCTGATTACGAGGCATCATCCGGTGAGTGCACATGCATGTGTGTTATATCAATGTGCATGGTGTGTGTGCGAAGCCTTCATGTTGGGTGCCTGTCAAGGGGGTGTGTGGCAGAGTTGATAGTGTCACCCATGTGCCTCATCCAGTATGTTCAGTGCAACACCATGTGCCCACACCACTATCCCTACTGCCAACAGTGCACATATGGCCCTACACCATGGAAGTTCCCCTTGAATTGTCATTTTGTCACGACATTGTTGCTCATTCTCCCCTGTCTATTCATCTTATGTCTTACATACCATTCCTACACTTTCCCCCAGCCATTCAAGTTCCATCGTCACATGCCTGACATGCAATGATACCACATGCTAATGCGTCCTCTGTATATACATGGCACTCAACATGCTGTCATACTCTGGATTTTGCCTTGACACCCACCTCCTACCTGTGTGCTCTTGTTCCGTCTGGTTTCAAGCCCCATTCCCTCACACTCCATGCTGCTCTTCATGGTCTATCTTCCCTGACTTCTACTGTTCAGACCATCGTGCCCTACTCACGACACCTGCTTGCAAACAGTCAAATGAGGGCACCCTGCCCTCCAATGCGACCCACCCTATTGCTGACAAGTACATCTGAGCCTACTCTAGGTTAACTCTCACTGTCATCTGCTCATACATGCCTTTGCCTGTCCCATGGACCCTTCACATGGTCCCAGTCCTCTCTCCTTGCTCCTCTTCCACCATCAATGGTGTGACCTGTTGGGGTGTACTCTTGGCCTCCTTCCAATCCTCAGAGGCCACAATTGATGAGTATGGTAATGGGAGCATCTCAGTCCAAGGACCTCAGGCCAACCTTATTCTCCTTGACAAATGCTACCCACATCTCATCAACTTCCTTTCCTCTCCTGCTGTCCCCCCTCCTCTCTCCTCATCTATCCTTCACTGCCTCCCTGCACCCTCCCATGATCCTTCTCCGCCTCCCACTCCAACTCCTACACAAGCTGCACCTCTGATCTGTAGCACTCCCCGTAAGTCCTACAAGGCTGTCAACCTCCTCCACATTTACACTCCTTACTCTGCCGCTGCATCAGGCATTCCTCCAATATATGTCACTTACATGAGGTAATGCACCTTGACATCCTTGGTCTCATGGAAACATGTCTGACGGCCAGCTCTGTCTGCATCTTTGACACACTCCTACCTGACGTTCAGGAGATCCTCTCCTTGGCCCGGCACTACTGTGCAGGGGGGGGGGGTGCCCTTGCCTTCCCTGAGGGTATTCCTGCCACTGTCACTCCTACGTAGACCTACTCCCCTCTGGAATGGCTTGTGTGACGTCTCTCTCCATCTCACCTCGACATTCACAAACTGTGCGTACTGTGTATCGGAAAAATGGTCAAATGTACTACTTCCTTTCTGAGTGGCCTCACCTCTCCTCCTCACTCATGTCCCCAGACACTGAAATCCTCTTCCTTGGTGATGTACGCATCCACCTGCATGCTTGTTGTCCCCCCCACGTGACTTTTCCGTGACCTCAGCAACTCCCTATCACCCTCTAAACTCCCGTCTGTCCCTACTCATTCTGCAGGGCACACTCTTGATGCTCTGATCTCATCTGACCTTCCCCTCTCCATCCCTCTCTGCACTCCTCTCTCCTGGAGTGATCACTTTCTCCTCTCCTCCCACCTCACCCTCACCACCCCACAGGCAAAGCCACCCTCACCACTGTCACACACCTTCTTGGTATTCCAACCCATGAAGTGTGTGTCAGTCGAGGCTTATGCTGCCAAAATCTACCCCCATCCAGCTCCCCCTTAGGCTCACTCCCATCCTGACAGGGCCCACTCCATGCTCCACTCTATGTCAGGTACACTGGATGTCTTTGCCACGGTCTTGACAATCCACCTGAAGCCCCATGCCAATGCTGACTCCTGGCATGACTCGCATCTTGTGAACCCAAAACACAGGTGCCGGGTGGCAGAGAGGAAATGGCCTGCATCATGCTCATCCTCTGGCAAACTGGCCTGCCACCTGCTCCAAAGGCAATAGCGTCTCACCCTTCTCACCAAGATGAGAGCCCCAATCCAAGGGCACATATCTGCGGCATCTGACAACTCTGCAGGACACATTGAAATCTGCAAGGACCTTGCCAAGCCAGATGCAGTGTGTACCTCCCCTGTCCCCTCCGAGCCCACAGCACTGCATGACTGTCTCTGTACCCCTATAGGCCACCCCCCCAGCACTTGACTGCGCCTACCGCCATCTGCCCTCGACGTTAAGTCCTACTTACCTTGTACAGCACTACCAGCCGCAACTTCCCCTTGCACTTCATTGTGCCACCCACCTCTGCACTTGCGTTACATGAATGACACCAGCACCAGTAGGATTGTTGAATGGCATCCCCTTCTGCCCCACCACCCCTCAGTGCTCCGCTGTTCCTTCATACATTTCTGTACAGGTGCTTCACGAATGCTATATGAATCCATTACAGGTGATGGGGAGGTGGAATCTCATTGTTTACTGCATTTTGTTAATGTTGACAAGGCACTGTGCATCGTGGCCAATTGGGACTAGCAGATCCATGTCCAACATGTTAACTTCTTGATGTGATGAAGCAATGTCAGGACCAGAGTGGCCAAAATCCAAAATAGTTGCCCTCCTCTCCCTCTTCACTTGGTGGCTATGTCACATGCCATGTGTGTGATGGCATGTGCATTTGACATGGCAATCACCGGCCAATGTGTGATGCCAGTGCTAGGCAGCATGGGGAGCAGGCGTTGCTCTCCATTCTCTGTGTCATCATTGTGTGCCCTGAGCCTCCCCTCCAGACCCAGTGATGGTGAATGCATAGGAGGTTTCCCAGTCATGTGGGACATGTGTCATTGAACTACTGGCTCTGTTGTTCATCAGCCCTTGTTGTATGCCATGGTGCTAATGCCTGTTTCCATTTCTCTCTTTCATGTCTTTGCAGGGGACGACGCACTTGTTGATGCTGGGGATGTGGTGGTGGAGCCGTCCCAGGAGGGCAACCCGGGCCGACCTTCCACAAGTGAGGGACGTGGTGTGTTTGTGGGTGAAAACCCACAAGTGCTGCAGGTCGTGCTGTCGAGGGGTGTCTCTGGGGGTTCCTCCCCCGAGCAGTATTCAGGTGTAGACTCGGAGGATGACACCTATGTGCAGTCGCAGGTGAGTGTTCTTGGGAGAGAATCTCCTCTGTCCGACCCACCTGCAGCCGGGTTATTGCCCTCAATGGGGATGTCAGTGTCGGCAGCTCAGCCTCCGGTGGTTACGGATGCAGGGCCACACCACACAATCTCTGATCCTGTTCCTGGGGCTGCAGATCAGAGAGGGAATGCAGTCCTGCAGCCTGAGGCTTTGCCGGCACAGCAAGGCGCAGTCCGCCTTGCCCCAGGCAGGTGTGGTGCCCGCCAACGTGGTGGCCGTATGCCACCTGGCAATACCGCTTGGGAGCAATCCATCTACGGTATGGCCACCCAACAGGCAGCATCATCCGAGATGATTGCACAGGCCATGGATAGGGTGGCCACTTCCATTGTCCCCCCAGAAAGGCTGATGGAGCGACTGGAGCAGGCTACAGAGTCCATCTGCCAGGCACACAGGGAGGACATGTTGGCGTCCAACATGGACAGGCGGGCAGGACTGGCGACTCTGCGGGAATCACTTTCCATGGAGTCCCAGCGCCACAGGGAAGGCCTGAGGGAAGAATTCCATCACCTCAGGTCGACCCTGTCAGAGCTTGAGGCTTCATCCCATAGAAGGACAGAGGAGCAGCTGGAGCGTCTGACACGGACGCTCTCGGCCGAGATGCAGGCAACTCGTGCGGAGGTCAGGTCATCCCGGAAGTTACTGCATGGGGACCTCCGCATGATCATAATCCAGAACCAGACCTTCCAGACCCGCCTGCTTGCAGCCATGGAGGAGCAAACTCGGGCTTTGCGTGGGCTGCCTCCCATTGTCACACCATCTTCTGAGGCAGCTCCCCCACCTCCTGAGTCAGCTGCAGGGTCTGGCCAGAGCGATAGCGACTCATCTCCCACAACAGAGTAGCCGTGTGGGCCACGAGCCTATGGGGTGTTTTTACTTCCCATGATCCACACAGGTGGATTGTGGCGTGCATCCTGTCCTCGGACCTCATAGGTGGCCCCCCCCTCCCCGCCGGCCCTTTCATGGCCATTTATTCTTATCATATTTTTATTTTTCAAGTGTGTTGCCTTGTGTGGGTACCTGGGCATACACTGTATTGTGGCTGGGCACATGCAGGCTTGTCCTGAGTTTGGTTTCGATGCTTGGGTATCTGGCATCCACACCCCTCCTGCTTCCGTTTCCATGGGCTTGCAAAGGGTGTGCCCAAGTGACAGCAAATTACACGGTGACATTGGACTTCCATGAGCTGTTGGGCAGTCCATAGTCAATACTGTGTAGACATTCATGGTGTACATTGTTGTTGCACCTAACTATGCATGATGGTTTGATATGTGCCTCAACTTACATATGTTACTCATGTTTTGCAGGTATTTCACACAGTTCTTCACACGGGCATACTCTCTGGAGTCAGACTACATGTCGGTAGATGTGCAGTGACACTTTTGCGTGGCGCCATCACTGTACATCTGGACGGTGAGGACATACCAGCACAATCAGGTATTGAGACTACCATTGATTACATGCATTGTGTCTTGTTTTGGTGGGCTTCAGGGTGGGTTGGTGTGTAATTTGATTGAAATGACTCTTACACAGGTGTGTAGTAGTGCCTCCATCACGGTTAGCTGTTCAAGTGCGGCTATGTTCCATTTGGGGCACTGCTATTTGTGACACCGGTGTCATGTTGTGAGGGTCCGTTTCTTTGCTCTCACATACCATGACATGGTGTCCTCTGTGGCGGGACTGTGAAGGGATTGGGTGACATGGCAATGTTGTAATGTAGCAATTCGCCTGTGCCAATGCATTTTTGATGAATGGAGTTGTGTCTTTTCATAGTTATGCATTGCTGGTGTATGTGTAGGTAGGGGTGCACACATAGTGACACTTCCATGTTAACAATCTCAGGCTGATGTGTTTCTGACAGTTTATTGCCAAGAAATTTTGTGACATTGTCAGGTAGTGTCATCATTGATCGTCAGATGGTATGTGCCAGAGCAGTGTGCACTAGCCAGCACTGTGATTCCTAGGTGAAGAAGTTGGCCACCAGTTGCGTACGGGCTGCCTCCCCCCGTGCCCTTTCCCCTCCCATGCGCAGCGGCCGTGCATGTGGTTGTGGATGTGGGGGCACCACCATGTCCACGGGCAGGCCCCGGCGTGTTGCAACGTTGTGCAGGACACATGCTGCCACTATGATCCTGCACACTAGTGGGGGAGCATATAACAGCTGCCCGCCAGAACGGTCAAGGGAGCGAAAGCGTGACTTCAGCACTCCGAATGTGCGCTCCACTATGCCCCGTGTTGCAATGTGGGCTGTGTTGTACCTTACCTCGGGTGGCGTGGTGGGGTTCCGGATTGGGGTCATCATGTGGTGGCTGATAGGGTAGGCACTGTCCCCTGCGGAGGTGGTGATGGGTATCATTAGTGGTGTTGTGACATGACCCTGTATCTGACATGCATGCATGTGCAGTGGCATTCATGCTCACCAAGCAGCCATGTATCTCCATGCCGGCCAGCCTCTAGGTCCCGGCTTAGGGTAGACATTCTGTAGATGAAGCTGTCGTGGGTGGACCCGGGATAGTTGGCATATACTGATGTGATGATTCCCTTGGCATTGCATACAACTTGCACGTTGATGGAATGCCAGTGCTTGCGGTTTCTATAGATGTGCTCTGTTGCCCTGGGGGGACGTAGAGCCACATGGGTGCAGTCAATTGCACCAAGCACTTTGGGGAATTGCGCCACACCATAGAATTCCTGGATGCACGCCCGCCTTTCTGCAGGAGTCCTGGGGAGATATATGTGCCTGCGGACTGATGGCCGTGCAGTGATGATGTTCAAGACCTGGTGTAGACAGCGTGACTGCGTGGCCTGTGACACACCACCCACTATGGCACTTGTCCGCTGAAAAGATCCAGTGCCCAAGAAGTGCAGTACATTCAGGACCTTCTGCAGGGGGCTGAGTGCTTGGGAGCACAGGGTGGGTGATGTGAGGTCATCCTCCCACTCACTGACCAGGTCCAGTATGATGTGTGCTGGAAACCTGTACCTCCCATACACCTGGTCATCAGGCATCCCGAATAGGCTGGTTCTGGGTGAGAAAATTCTGGCCCTGACTCTCCTCCTCCTCCTCCTTTGGTAACCCACAGCCACTGCTGCTAGGAACGGTATGTTCATCTTTGCACTGAGCTTGTAGGATGTTTTCACGTGAATATTTAGACGTGCCGGGTCACGTACGCCTGCTTCCTGCAGGCGTACGTCTTTCCGTATTGCCTGTTGCAATTTTGCACGTGTCGTGGCCGAGCGTGTGTGACTACATGCTCGAGGTTTACCAGGTTAAATGTACGTTATTAATATTGTAATTGTATTCAGATGTAAATGGTAACCGGGCGTTTTTCACGCGCGCAGTTGAATATGCGATTACTCGCTGTGTGCCTTTGGACCAATGAAATCGGGTACGCGTGCTGACGCGCTCGCGCGGCACGTGTATTTTTTTCACGTGGGTTGGGAAACACCCGTGCGTCATAGGCGCGCTTACGCGCCTGGCCCTTTGGACCAATGAGATCGGGTACGCGTGCTGACGCGCTCGCGCGGGAGGTTTATTTTTTTCACGTGGGTTGGGAAACACCCGTGCGTCATAGGCGCGCTTACGCGCCTGGCCCTTTGGACCAATCAGGCGGGTTGGGAAACGGCCGTGCGTCATAGGCGCGCTTACGCGCCTGGCCCTTTGGACCAATGAAATCGCGTACGCGTGCTGACGTGCTTACGCGGCCTTTCCTCGGATTCCACGCAGACGTGCATGATTTTCACGTGCCAATTCACTCCGTATCAAGCTGGCCACGCGTTCACACACGGAAGACCACGCTCCTGCCCCTAAGGCCGGAATCCTGCCCCCCAGAGCCTCGAGCACGCTCCCACCTGCCATCTGTTGCTGCCTGACTGCCTGCTGCCCACGTGCCCTGCTGTTTGCTGCCTGCACATCAGCCAGGGGTGCAGTTGCTGTGACCACCCCTGCTGGAACCAAAGACTCCCGACAGCCGTACCATCGCTCCACAGCCCAGCCCCAGGACCCAGTTGGCCACCCACTCCTGCCTCTGGGGTTGCCATGTCAGGGAGCACAACATCTGGCACGACTGGCAACCCCCAGCCAGGGAGGCAGAGGGGCACCAGCTTCAGTGCCACCGAAGTTGGTGTCCTGGTGGAGCGAGTCCTGGGGCAGTATGATGCCCTCTACGGACGGATGCGCCTCGACAAGGAAGGACGGACCAGGATCTGGACGGACATTGTGACTGCCATCAACGCAGAGGGGGTGGCAGTCCGAGAATTCCATCAAGTCAAGAAGCGCTGGGAGGACTACAGGTCCAGGACCCTGAACAAGGCCCGGCGCCTCGTGAAGGCAGTGGATGCCAAGGGGCGGCGGGGCAACTTGTCGCAAGATGAACTTTGGGTCCTGGAACGCATATCCCCAGCGCTCCATGTCCAGGTCCTTGGGAGGCAGACCCGTCTGGAGTCGAGCGGTGAGTGTACATGCATACTGATTGTAAGCTGTGTGTGTGGTGGTGTGCCAGGAGTGTGCATGTTGCACATGTCTTTGTGTGGCCATGTATAAATGTGTGTGTGCAGGGCTGTGAGACAAGCACATGTGTGCCTGTGATGTGTGAGACAAGGATGGTGCATGTGTGTGTGTGTGTGCTTGCAGTGCAAATGCTTGTGTGTGGGCACATGTGTTTGACTGTGCATGTGAGTTGGCATGCTTGTGGTGTGACACATGGATGTTGATTCCATGTGCATTAGTCTGCAGCGTGTGCGTGTGTGTAGTTGTGAAGAGTGCAACAGTGTTGCTACATGGATGCAGGTGACACTGTCATGTTGGAGAGTGAATTGCAAATGTGACATGGATGTTCATCTCATGACTGACAGTTTGCGGAGTGGTACACATGCTTGGATGTGTGCTTTGCATGTGTGCATGTGTATTTGAGTCTGTGTGTATCATGTGATGTGTGGCTCACCTTTGTCTGCTCATGCTGCTGTATGTGAATGTATGTAGCGGGCTGTAGCAATATGGCTGTTGAATGACTCATGTGTGTGCGTTGAGGAGACAAGTGTGTTGGGGATTGTGATGCCAGGTCTGGAGTATGACAATGCCACTCTTGTACAACTGTTATGTGTGTGAGTCAATTGTACAGTGTCCTGATGCCTGTCTCCTGTCTCTCCCTGCCTGCAGCGTCATCTGATGTGGAGGGCGGAGAAGGTGCTGTGGAGCACAGCAGCAGGGATGCCACCGCCAGCCGGAGACGCAAGGCCCGGCTCCCCTCCCCTGTTGTCATCTCGTCGGGGAGTGAGGAGTCCGGTGCTGTGTCCCAGGTCGCAGCTGCCGAGGGGAGGTCCAGGAGGCGCAGGAGGAAGTTGGACTCCTCGGCAGCAGAAGGGGCAGCTGAGACCCCACAGGGTTCCGCGGCGGAAGATGGCAGGGAGTCATCCAGGTTGGTGGTGGGTTTGGTGGAGGAGGAGGCCGTGCAAGGGACTGAGATGGGGTCTGGAGGTGGGCATTCCACTGGTGCTAGTGGTGCAGCACAGGGGCAGGGACAGGAGGCAGCACAGGCCGCCGCGGAGGTGCCTGTGTGTAATCCTGTCCCCGGTCCTGTGTCTGCATCATCTTGCACCAGCAGGGTTGCCCACGTCCGGACCCATTCTCAGGGAGACCAGGCTGTGTTCCTCCATACACTGGGCCTTGTTCCGACCCCCTCCTCACCTGAACCCCCTATGCGCCAGTCGTCCTCCGTGCCATCTTCCTACCCACCTGTCACCTGGGTGCCCTGTGGAGCTGCCTCTGACGATGGGGCCAAGCTGGTGGAGGACACATCCCTGCCCCAGTCGGGAGTCGTGAGTCCAGCAGGGGTGGCCACCGCAACAACAGCACCCCAAACAATGGAGGATGTGCAGGCAGCAGGTGTCAGGGCACCGGCACCAGCACGTCAGCAGCAGGAGGAAGAAGGTGGGAGCCTTGATGGCTCGGGGCCATCACCATCAGAGGGGCAGGCATCAGCCGGAGGGCAGGAGGACCCTGGACGTCAAGTGTCTTCCGTGTGGCAGCGGTTGGGCCATGCCATAGATGCGGAGCGGCGGCGGGCGGAAGAGGTGCGGCTCGCTATGGTCAGGGCGGAGAACTCCATGCGGAGGGCCCTGAGGCGGGCCGAGTGCCTCGAGGCCATCCGCAGGGAGTTGGAGGTGGGTACATCGGCGTCCCTGCGGACCCTCGGGGCTGTGGAACGGGGCCGCCTCCGGGACATCGAGCGGGAGTTCGATGATGCCCTGGCCCGGAACAACGATCAGTGAGCCGCAGGACTTGCCCGCCGCCTTTGTATATAGTTCTGTAGTTTAGTTGTAGTTAGGTTTCCTTTGTTTTAATGTTATTATTTGGTTGCCAAAGGACAATGCACCACATTTTTGTATATAGACATTTTCTTACTTAGTGTAAATAGTTAGGTTTCATTTATTAGGGCTCATGGACCCGGATCATCATGTTGATAGTTTGAGGGATGTTAATATGTGTTTGATTTTTTCACATGAGGCAATGTGTTTCTTCTTTCATTTGTACTTGGATTTGATTTTGGACTTTGATTTTGGACCCCTATTTTACTTAATTTTTGTTAATTAGTGTTCGTGATTTTTTTGGTTGTGCTTTTTTATTATTTAGTTTGCATTGCATGTTTATTGTTATTTTTTATTTTTACCATCCTTGTTTATTTTTAATACATTTTCATTTGATCCTTCAATGTGTTGTATCATCTCATTGCTTTCATGCATGACATGTGGGTTGTTTGGACATTCACTTGCAACATCTGTGTGTGACAGTCATGTGTTCATTCATATGATTTACATTGGGTGTGTCACATGTCATTGTGTTTGATATGTGGGTGGATGGGATAGTTGTTTGGGAATTCTTGCAGGGCAGACTGTCCATTACGGTCATGATTGTGTGGGGTTGTGACCCAGGTGAAGGTGGACATGGATGGTACATGGGTGGGGGCCTTCTGGTAGGTGCCCCTGACTGCGGGGGGGGTGGTAGACATGGGTGGGGGCCTGCTGGAAGGTGCCCCTGACTACGGGGGGGGGTGGGGGTGGTAGACATGGGTGGGGGCCTTCTGGCAGGTGCCCCTGTCTGCGGGGGGGGGGGGTGGGGGTGGTGGGAGGCATGAGCAGGTGTGCAGGGTAGTCCCCTGTGGTGTGGGTTGCATGCAGGGGACGTGGAGGGTGTGAATGGAACACCTGTGAGGACCCACCCAGCAGAGCCGCGTGTGAAACTTCCCGCGCACCCCTGTAAATGACGTACCCTAGTTTTTCGCGTGTAGGATTTCACGCGCACCCCTGCAATTCCCGTAGCCTAGCTTTTCGCGTGTGAAACTTCCCGCGCACCCCTGTAAATGACGTACCCTAGTTTTTCGCGTGTAGGATTTCACGCGCACCCCTGGAATTCCCGTAGCCTACCTTTTCGCGTGTGAAACTTCCCGCGCACCCCTGTAAATGACGTACCCTAGTTTTTCGCGTGTAGGATTTCACGCGCACCCCTGGAATTCCCGTAGCCTAGCTTTTCGCGTGTGAAACTTCCCGCGCACCCCTGTAAATGACGTACCCTAGTTTTTCGCGTGTAGGATTTCACGCGCACCCCTGGAATTCCCGTAGCCTAGCTTTTCGTGTGTGAAACTTCCCGCGCACCCCTGTAAATGACGTACCCTAGTTTTTCACGTGTAGGATTTCACGCGCACCCCTGGAATTCCCGTAGCCTAGCTTTTCGCGTGTGAAACTTCCCGCGCACCCCTGTAAATGACATACCCTAGTTTTTCGCGTGTAGGATTTCACGCGCACCCCGGGAATTCCCGTAGCCTAGCTTTTCGCGTGTGAAACTTCCCGCGCACCCCTGTAAATGACGTACCCTAGTTTTTCGCGTGTAGGATTTCACGCGCACCCCTGGAATTCCCGTAGCCTAGCTTTTCGCGTGTGAAACTTCCCGCGCACCCCTGTAAATGACGTACCCTGGCTTTTCGCGTGTGGAACTTCACACGCACCCCTGATATCGACGTGGCCAGGGCAATCGCGTGTGGGACTTCCCCGCACCCCGGGATACACGTACCCAGGGCAATCGCGCGAGTGACTTCTCGCGCAACCCGTTGTACACACACGCGCGAATTTTTGCACAGTGGGTGTCCGTGTAAATGGCGTACACCTTTGCACATCATTAGTCCTTTGGGGTCACGGTATGGCCCATTGCTGTATGTGGGTGGTATTTGTTGGCGCAGGTTTTGGCGCACTTTCGTTGAGTGCGTCGGGACGCTACCGCCTGCTTACTTGTGGCGTACGTTTTTGGGCCTGTGCGCTGGTTTGATCGAGCGCTGTTTTGCCCTGTTCGAATCCATGAATACGTGTTGCCGGAGAGCGTGTGGGCGTTCCGCGCACTTGCCTCCTGTACTTCCCCGTGCCGCCCACATTCTTCCCCATTCCGAGTGTTGTGCCCCATTTTATTCCCCATTCCGAGTGTCCCGCCCTGTGTTCCGCCTACTTTAGAGCTGTGCGCTGCACTCGGAGTGATAGCGCAGTGGCCGTGGCGCACGCCGTTGGTTGACCTGTGCGCCGGCGTGCGCCGCGCACTTTTTCAGCGCACGTCCTATGCTTTTCTTACGCACGGACTTCCATGAATCGACGTGCGCTGGTTTCCCTGCGCTTTTCGCTATTTTTCGGCGCAGCGCACGTATAGGCCCCTCTGCGCCGGAATTTTCGGCGCACATTTATTCCATGAATCGGCCTGTAAGTGTTTACCTTGTGTTTTGTAAAGTATACGTTTTATATATTGTGTTTGATATTGAGTTTTATGTAACTTGATCATTTTATGAGTGTTAAATTCTATAGGTTTAATAATAAACATACATTTTAATGTGGATATTTGATATACCACCTGTTCTTTCTGTCCCATTTTGTGGTGTAGACATCTGTTAATACATCTTCTTTTTGAATATTATAGATCTTATCCATGTGGTAAGAAGTGTGTGATCCCCATAGAATAACACATGCCGTTTGAGAGTAGTGGCCAACTTGCTGTCATCATTCGTCTCCATCGTGGCCCTGAAATACATTTCAAGTCTGTCCATCGACATCTACCACCGTGGCCCCAAGCTCAAAGGTGCACCTGAGATATCAAACTCAGGCATTGGTGGGAGAGCACCTGGAGGTCTTGTCCCAGGTGGTTGTTGTGCATTGCAGGGGGCTGTGCTGGAGGTTGAACTGGTGGCACAGGGGGCTGCACTAGAGGCAAAAAAGGCAATGCAGGGGGTTGCGCTGGAGGTTGAACAGCCACTGCAGGGGGCTCTGCTGGAGGTTGGCCAGGCAACACAGGGGCTTGCGCTCGGGGCTGACCTTGTGCAGGAGGTTGCTGTTGGTCCACTGGTTGCTGGGGCGCCACTTGACTGCCACCATCCATGGCACTGAGCGCACAAGCACCCTTGTAGGAACACACAAAGGCCGCAACTCTGACCACCTTCCTTGCAGGTTAGCAGTGTCGCACCATCCCCATGATCAGCTGATTCAGCGACAATGTCCAATCTATACCAGGAGGAATCGCCAGCATGAGCACAGTAAGTTGTTAGTACACCCTTGTGGGTGAGAGTTCCAAAAATTGAGCCAGGTGGGCTCAAGGTTTACACCACTAGCTTAGCAGGCATCCCCTGGATCCACCTTACACTCTGTGAAAACACGATGAAAAATGTTCACAATCCTCATCAAAACTACATCAAGTGGTAAAAGCAGCATCCTGCAGCTAAGCGTTCAAAACCCTGGCCCTGGATGGCCCACCAACACTTCAAAATGAAGCCGCAACCTTCCTAGGCCCGATGTACAAAATGGCCACCGACCGCGTGGTTTGCATCCTCCCGTTTGGCATTATCAGACGGTGAAATTACCAGGAAAAAAAAAATTCACCGCTGACATCACCGCCCGGCCCGGGATGTAATCCTGCTTTGTCACCACTGTTTGGGTGTTCCGTGTCCTTGTGGATGTCTGTGAGCCCCCTCCCGCCACAGACTGTACTCGGACACATCCGTTCGGTTACCGGGAACGCCCCCTTTATTTGCACTGCACGCAGCGGAGTGCATCATCACTCCGCCGCGTGTGTTCAGCCCTTAAAGGGGCAGCATCACAGTCATGACATCTTAAAGGAGCCAGACACTACAGTCTAGGGTGACCAGACGTCCCGGTTTTCCTGGGAACTGGGACAGTCTGGGGAAATCACCCTCTGTCCCGGGGACTTTTTCATTTTAGAAACCTCGTGGTTGGACGGCTATGGTAATTAAAATTGAAATTATTTTTCACAACAAGTCGCAACACTTACTGACTGTGCTACAGAGACAGACTTGGAAATGACTGTACAGCAAGCCATGCAATATCAATTGGAGAAAACGCCTGTTTTGAATTAAAATTCCAAGGTTCACAGAAAAAACTGCACAAATGAGATCATATACAGTTTATAAAAAGGCAAAGTGCTGGAAATATGATTAGGTGGTGGTTGTGGGGGCGTGTTGGGGGTGGGACAGTAATTGGTGGGCTGCGATGGGATAGTTGTAAAGCCTTATGCTAGACATTCAGGATGCATCACTGAAGTACAGACCAGCTGTAGTCTAGGCTTGGTTCCAGGTAGGCTTTATTCACATAAGTACAATCTGTACAATACTCCAGTTACTCTTCATGTATTTACAGCACGCGTAGACATGGACAGGAACATAGGAAGGTATAAACATCACTAACAAAGGAGCAGACCCACCGGCCATCCATTCAACTCAGCTCAGGCCCCCAACTGACACTCACAGAACATTCACACACAGATCCACCCAACATTCTCCTGAGCTGCATTCATGCACCAACATTCTACAGCAAACATCCAGGCCAGTGACAGGAAAAGACTACATTACAACATCTCCCTTTCATACCAGACTCACCACACACAACATCTCCCTTTCGTAACAGACTCACCAGAACATCTCCCTATCACCAAAACCATCTAACCAAAACAAACACCTTCCATTTGGACCTGCCACATCCAAACACACAGCCTGCCACACTCTGGCACCAACCATACACAGCCAAAGAAGCCAATCATACATCCGGGTGGGAAAACAGGGGGGTGGGATCATGCATTTGCCCCGCCACAGACCCGGTGTCACCACAACCATGACACCCAAGGGATAGTAGTCCAAGTCCAACAATCTCACACACAAAAAGAGCTGTTGCCATGACAGGTCAACAATTGCAGAGGGGCTACTCAGATCACTCCTCTTTCTCTTTACACCCTCACAACACATCCAAATACAAATATATAGTCCCTCTTTTATGTTGTTGGCAGTCCCGGGTTTTCGTTTTGGAAATCTGGTCACCCTACCACAGTCCCTCGCGCGGTTTTCTGGAGCAGAGTTGCGGTGTTAGAAAAACTGGTACCAGTTAAATGTGGCAGAAAAACAAGATCAAAGACGCTTGTTCCAGGCAGAAAAACAAGATCAAAGACGCTTGTTCCAGGCAGAAAAACAAGATCAAAGACGCTTGTTCCAGGCAGAAAAACAAGATCAAAGACGCTTGTTCCAGGCAGAAAAACAAGATCAAAGACGCTTGTTCCAGGCAGAAAAACAAGATCAAAGACGCTTGTTCCAGGCAGAAAAACAAGATCAAAGACGCTTGTTCCAGGTAAATCAGTGTACCCCTATGCCCCCACTGAGCTGCAACAAGGGATTATAAAGAGCGTGGAGACTGGAGAGGGGGCACGTGAGAGCTGGGGCGTGAGCTGGGTCCCCGCAGGTTATAGGGGTGCAGACAGCGCCTGGGGCACGTGCAGCTTCACTCCAATGAATTCTGCCTCCTCCGCCTCGAGCTACGCCCATGCAGCCCTCGGCCCCTCCCCGGTCCTCTATTTCGCGGTTCGAGGAGGGGGCGTCACTGTCAGGGTAGTATAATGTTCGGCGCGTGCGCAGCGCTTAGTGAGAAGCGTAATGCCTCATCAGGCCCCTCGGGGAAATGTCTCCACTTCTGCGCCGCCGCAGTACATACCGCGGTGACGTTTCACTTATGCGCAGCCGCAGTGCAACGTGCTTCTGTGAGCGTCTTGGCTTCTGCGCAGCCGTAGAGCAACGTATCTAGCTGTATCTCGGCTTCTGCGCGCTGATGTGTCATCTGTCCGCAGCCGCAGTGATGTGTGCCACGTGATATCTCCACTTTTGCGCAGCCGCACTGCAGCGTGCCTCGGTTAAATGTCTCCTTTACTACGCAGCCGCAGAGCACCTTGCCTCAGTACCGTATCTCGGCTTTTCCGCCGCCGCAGTACGTGCAGTGATGCGTGCCTTGGGCGTGTCTCCGCTTCTGCGCAGTCGCAGTGCAGCGCTGGAACACCCTAGGGAGGTTTTCAGCGGAGCCGGAGCTGCTCGTCAATTGCCAAGGATCCTGCAAGAGATCCCTACCGGATCACAGGAGGGGATCTGTCCACCCACCTAGGACCACCGAGCACTGGGGCGACATGTCCGGCCAGGGCGCGGATGAGGTGAGCTCTCCTCCTGTAGCTTTTTGGGGGTCCGCCGCCAGCCCTGTCACCGTCATTCTCTTTTTAGGCCACCGTGCTTTGCATTCTGGGAGTTGTAGTTTCACTTTGTTCTATTATCCACGTAGTATGCAGAGGGCCTTGAGTTTCAAAGCCAGGACTGGCTTGAAAGGACATCATGGCCTGGAGTTGACAGCAATTGAGCCTTTGACTCTGAGGTCATTATTAGTTGGAGTTTTCAGAATGATCGCTCTGCTGAAGCTATGGAGACATGAATGCTTTGGGAATACTGGCCAAGGTCTACGCCCTGCTAACTAATTTAATACAGATATGTTGTGTCTGAAGGGGAGTTGACCCCATTCTAGGTACTGGGCCACGTAGGACAGTGCTGTTTTATGACTTGAGCAGCCACATTGTTGATCCTGGAGAGTGCGAATAGAAATCCAAACAGCCTACAACCTTTGTGTCCGTCCTCATATGCCACGCCCCATCTGTGCTCTAATGCAATATTGCCCGATTATATGGCGCTAATGCACAACCTAATAGCTAAAACTAAACATGAAATAGCACCAGATTTTAAAAAAATGAATATAAATGCCTTCTGAAAAATAAGGAAGGGGCACAGTGGTTGCAAGGATTCATAAAGGAGCAGTGTGATGTAGCTTAAACACAAATCTCAGCTTCAGCTACATTATCTCAACCTGCTAACTACCTCCTCTCATTTCTACCTTAAAGGGGTAGTGCCATCAAAAATGTTATTGGCTCAAAAGATGGGCCATCATCAAAAATATATATACAAAATAATCATTAAGAAAGTTGCTATGTAAACTTTTGAGCGAACGAGGCTCAAAGTCGCAGATTCAAAGCACCAGGAGGCATCCATTTTGTGAAATGGATGAGCCTCCTGTGCTTGTGTTAATTTTTGCCCTTGCAGCACTAATGAAGCAAAAAACAGCCAGCTGTAATTAACAAAAGCTACCAGCCAGTGGCTTTTGCTTCATTATTGCCGGAGAGCAGATATCAACACAACCTGCTGCTGTGCTGGTAAGTGCTTTCAATTTATTTTTTAAAAGCACTGGAAAATAAATGCTGTGGAGCCTGAGAGACGTAGAAAGAAAACCGCAGCATATTTAAATACAACCACGTTGTATGTCTGAATGCAGCGGCTTTGACTTTGAGTCTCCTGGGTGAACCCAGGAGACTCAAAGCGAAAGCTGCCGCAGTCAGAAATACAACGTTGTATTTGTAAATGCTGCAGCATTTACAAATACAACCACATTGTATTTCTGACTGTGGCTGCTTTCACTTTGAGTTTCCTGGGTTCCCCCGACCCGGGGGATCCCAGGAGACTCAAAGTGAAAGCCGCTGCAGTCAGAAATACAATGTTGTTGTATTTGTGATTGCCGTGGTTTTCCAACCACGGCAATCACAAATAGAACAAAGTTGTATTTATAATTGCAGCGCCTTTGCTTTTTGCATTTCATTGTACGTTTTCTTTGCTTCCCTTGGCTTGGGGAGCACCAAAAACGTAAAATGAAAGTGAAGGAAGCCTCCTCAGCTCATGCAGCGCTGCTCTGGCAGCATGCAGTAAGCAAAAGCTCCCAGTAGGGGACTTTTGCTGCTTATTTAGTGCCGCAAGGGAACAAGGGAAGACCATAACATGAGCTGAGCAGGCTGCCTGAAATGGTAAAATGGATGCTCCCATGTAAACGCTTTGAGCCTCTTTTGTTCAGAAGTTTACGTAGGAACTTCCATTAAAATTATGTGTAATTGATGTTTTGTATTATTGCCCATCTTTTTGGACAATAATATTTCTGTGGGCACTATTCCTTTAAGCACAGATCTCCTGATACAAGCAATACATCTACATCACAGAATGAATAAATGATGGGGGGAAAAGTCATGAAAACACAATGGGAACAGAGACACAGGTTGGTGTGGAGGGGGGTTCACCAAGCAAGACAGCAACATTCACCAGGATGAGCAAGCAATCAAGACTGGGGCTTTCCCGTTGTTTTCACCTGCAGTTCAAATGCTAGCTGACAGTCAGTCTGGGGAGGTGGGTGCCCACACACTTGTAGACAGCGGTGAAGCCAGGAAATCGTGCAAGCAGCTGGCATCCAGGAAATGTTGAAGGTACGAAGCTCCATTCACCGCATCCGCTTGTAGGTGCTCTGCCAGTCTCTTGTAGCAGAGTGTAGGGAAAAGAGGGGAAACGTTTTATTTTTATTATTTTTTTGTTTTAGTTTATTACAATCTTTTCATACTACACATTTAGTTTCCAATTAATTTCATATCTCCAAAAAAACCCCACCCAAGAATACCATCATTTGATACCACCAATTCATCTCTTGTTAATCCCAGTTGTTAAGAAGTACTTGATTTAAAAATGTCATTCCCACACAAATGATACAAACGTTTCCCCTACTTAAAAACATATTCCACCAATCCTGTAATTACACAGAATTCATATTCTTGGTAATATCCTCCAGGAATTTTGTTCACTTAACCGTTGGGCATGTGCGTTCCAATAATATATGTTTCCCCGACTCCATCAAACCTCGCCCAGTGCAAAATCAAAATCGACGATATGCCTTGTCTTTTGGAATTTCACCCCTACAACTTAAATTGTAACTCTAGTAGCTAATACGTTTAGACGAAGACGCAGAAGAGAATCCTGTATAATGGCACAGGGAAATTTGGATAGATACCGTGGAATCTGCCAATAGATCTCCTTTCAAGAGTCAAATTATGGGATATTTTATGGGTGTTCTGTTTATTTTGGGTGTTAATCCAGTCTTGTCTTCTTTGTTTTTGACCTTTTCTGGATTAGTCATTAACATCTCATCCATTAGCTCTAAGGACAATAACCAGCCTTGGCATCTCTGCTTCAATTTCTCCAAAAGCCATTCCCTTTTCATCTTCTGCCTAATTCTCAAAATCTCGAAAGGAGGGAGATTGTCTTGTAATATACCTTTACGGTAGAGAGCTTTAGATTTCCAGAGTACAATAGATTGGAGAGATTGTCGCCCTGATTGAGGCTATAGGCAGACCCTTAGGGAGGTGGAGTACCCTTTTCCAAAAGTCCCCTTACAAAAGATCCCAGAAATGATACATTTAAAGCTGCATCTGCACTGTAAGTTAGGAAAGGAGTCACCATCTGCTTATAAAGGTGATTAGAGGACTTGGAGTAAACTTTCCGTATCTTCCCTTCAGTACTCGAGCCAAACTAGCAAGACTTTTCGTTTTAGATCTTAAAACCAGCTTCTAGACACTTTCATCAATGTTCTGATTAATACATACTCCAAGTTAGGTGATTGCATGTACTCTTTCCAGTTTCTGCTTGCCCATCTAGCATTTTGCCTTTTGGGCTGGACTCCCCTTGGCCTTTGAACATTGCATCATTTTTGGTTTTATACATTCACTCTAAGGACATTCTCCTCCATATAGGTTTCAAGCAGATTTCATCTTCGCTGCAATCCCACTTCCGTCTGATCCATCATAACCAAATCATCAGCATACAGGATTCATAGAAGTGGGATGGCTTGGATTTTTGGAGGGAATGCTCTAGCCTTTTTTTGGCTCTCCCCCATGTCAGACAGATACAATCTAAACAGGGCAGGGCCAGGGGACATCCCTGTTTTAACCCCATAAAGGTGTGCATTTTATCAGAGACCACCTTATCCTTGGACAATCTCACCTGTATGGATGTAGAAGTATACAGAACCTCAATTGCCTCCACCAGATCTTCCGAGCACCCCCCGAGTTGCATCTGTCGCCACAACCTCTCCCTGCTGGCACTGCCTAAAGCCTGTTCTAAATCAATAAAGGCCATATAGTGAAAAGGCTTGGAGAGGTCGCAAACTGTTCCACCTTGGATGGCCTGCAATTTGTTGGCCCTCAATGACAAAAAAACGGAGCTCATGATTGTCGCCACCAAGAATACCCAGAGCAAGTTAACATCTGACTATTCTAACTTCTTGATTGCTGATCATGTCATAACAGTCTCAACAAAAGGTGAAAACACGTAGGTGTTACTCTTGATAACGAACTTTCAATGAAGTCACATGTATCCAATATCCGGTTGAGCTGTGGACTCATTAATAAACGGGTACAATACATCCGACAACTGTGCTTTGCTGTACACAGCACTAATACATTCCAGGCTGGACTATTGTAATAGCCTGCTGACCAGCACCACTGCTGCCAATATGCAGGTACTCCAAGTCACACAGAACAGGGCTGTGCGCACCATTTTTAAACTATTGCGTCGCACACTCATCTCTTCATTCAGAAAAACTCTACACTGGCTTCCCGTAAGGCAAAGAATATCTCACAAAGCACTCACTCTGACTCATAAATGTGTGTCTCTCACAAGCCCTCTATCTATAAGAGCGTATTAAGATGAAGCCTAATAATAGGAATCTTAGTTCTACCACGGCCACAGTACTTGTTCAGCTGAGATTCAAACTGACCCGGTTTGGTGGCACTAGCTTTGACACTCAGGCTCCCACTCTCTGGAATGCGCTCCCGGCGGCTATACGCCAAATACAGAACTACCTTCTCTTTAAAAAGGCCATAAAAACCTACCTCTTCAACCGTAGCCCAGAATAACCGGCCTAAGCTTCTGCTCACGCACTCTCCCGCCTGCTTTCCATTTGTGCGTCCCGTCGTCGTTTTATGTGCGGCCTGAGGGCATGTGGCGCGTTATAAGAATTATAAATAAATACTCTAGTTCCTGATCTAGAGGCCTCAAGCTTCACTAAATCAATAAGGTGCAAATGTGAAACACGGACTTCCCCTTTCTCCTGTATTTCATCAGTTTTTAGTTTACACACAGTAACAAATAGATGACATGTGTCATCATATAACTAACAGACTCAAAACTTTCATGCTGGTGTACAGGAAACGTTTGATTAATTTATTTTACAACAATCGTTTCCTCATTACAGCATTTCATATATAAAAACACAATTGGTGGAGGCTGCCCCTGGTGGCTGAGGGGTGGGGGGGGGTGGTAGACATGAGTGGGTGCCTGGTGGAGGCTGCCCCTGCACTGCTGGGTGGTGGTAGACATGCGTGGGGGCCTGGTGGAGGCTGCCCCTGCACTGCTGGGGGGTGGGGGTGCAGGGGGACATGAGTGGGGCCTGGTGGAGGCTGCCCCTGCACTGCTGGGTAGTGGGGGTGCTGGGGGACATGAGTGGGGGTCTGGTGGAGGCTGCCCATGCACTGCTGGGGGGTGGGGGTGGTGGTAGACATGAGTGGGGGCCTGGTGGAGGCTGCCCCTGCACTGCTGGGGGGTGGGGGTGGTGGGAGACATGAGTGGCGGCCTGGTGGAATCTGCCCCTGGTGGCTGGGGGTGGTGGGAGACATGAGTGGGGGCCTGGTGGAGGGTGCCCCTGACTGCTGGGGGGTAGGGGGTGGTGGGAGACATGGGTGGGGGCCTGGTGGAGGCTGCCACTGCACTGCTGGGGGGTGGTGGGGGACATGAGTGGGGGCCTGGTGGAGGCTGCCCCTGGTAGCTGGGGGGTGGGGGTGGTGGTAGACATGGGTGGGGGCCTGGTGGAGGCTGCCCCTGGTGGCTGGGGGGGTGGGGGTGGTGGGAGACATGAGTGGGGGCCTTGTGGAGGCTGCCCCTGCACTGCTGGGGGGTGGGGGTAATAGGGGACATGAGTGGGGGCCTGGTGGAGGCTGCCCCTGGTCTGGTGGCTGGGGGGTGGGGGTGGTGGTAGACATGGGTGGGGGCCTGGTGGAGGCTGCCCTTGGTGGCTGGGGGGGTGGGGGTGGTGGGAGACATGAGTGGGGGCCTTGTGGAGGCTGCCCCTGCACTGCTGGGGGGTGGGGGTAATAGGGGACATGAGTGGGGGCCTGGTGGAGGCTGCCCCTGGTGGCTGGGGGTGGTGGTAGACATGAGTGGGGGCCTGGTGGAGGCTGCCCCTGGTGGCTGGGGGGTGGGGGTGGTGGTAGACATGGGTGGGGGCCTGGTGGAGGCTGCCCCTGCACTGCTGGGGAGTGGGGGTGGTGGGAGACATGAGTGGGGGCCTGGTGGAGGCTGCCCCTGCACTGCTGGGGGTGGGGGTAATAGGGGACATGAGTGGGGGCCTGGTGGAGGCTGCCCCTGGTGGCTGGGGGGGGTGGGGGTGGTGGTAGACATGAGTGGGGAACTGGTGGAAGCTGCCCCTGCACTGCTGGGGAGTGGGGGTAATAGGGGACATGAGTGGGGCCTGATGGAGGCTGCCCCTGGTGGCTGGGGGGTGGGGATGGTGGTAGACATGAGTGGGGGCCTGGTGGAGGCTGCCCCTGCACTGCTGGGTGGTGGGGGTGCAGGGGGACATGAGTGGGGGCCTGGTGGAGGCTGCCCCTGCACTGCTGGGGGGTGGGGGTGGTGGGAGACAAGAGTGGGGGCCTGGTGGAGGCTGCCCCTGGTGGCTGGGGGGTGGGGGTGGTGGTAGACATGAGTGGGGGCCTGGTGGAGGCTGCCCCTGCACTGCCGGGGGGTGGGGGCGCAGGGGGACATGAGTGGGGGCCTGGTGGAGGCTGCCCCTCCACTGCTGGGGGGTGGGGGTGGTGGGAGACATGGGTGGGGGCCTGATGGAGGCTGCCCCTGCACTGCTGGGGGGTGGGGGTGCAGCGGGACATGAGTGGGGGCCTGTTGGAGGCTGCCCCTGGTGGCTGGGGGCTGGGGGTGGTGGTAGACATGAGGGGGGGCCTGGTGGAGGGTGCCCCTGACTGCTGGGGGGTAGGGGGTGGTGGGAGCTGCCCCTGGTGGCTGTGGGGTGGGGGCGGTGGGAGACATGAGTGGGGGCCTGGTGGAATCTGCCACTGGTGGCTGGAGGATGGGGGTGGTGGTAGACATGAGTGGGGACCTGGTGGAGGGTGACCCTGCACTGCTGGGGGGTGGGGTGGTGGGAGACATGGGTGGGGGCCTGGTGGAGGCTGCCCCTGCACTGCTGGTGGGTAGGGGTGGTGGGAGACATAAGTGGGGGCCTGGTGGAGGCTGCCCCTGGTGGCTGGGGGGTGGGGGTGGTGGTAGACATGGGTGGGGGCCTGGTGGAGGGTGACCCTGCACTGCTGGGGGGTGGGGGTGGTGGGAGACATGGGTGGGGGCCTGGTGGAGGCTGCCCCTGCACTGCTGGGGGTGGGGGTGGTGGGAGACATGAGTGGGGGCCTGGTGGAGGCTGCCCCTGGTGGCTGGGGGGTGGGGGTGGTGGGAGACATGAGTGGGGGCCTGGTGGAATCTGCCCCTGGTGGCTGGGGGATAGGGGTGCTGGTAGACATGGGTGGGGGCCTGGTGGAGGGTGACCCTGCACTGCGGGGGGGTGGGGGTGGTGGGAGACATGAGTGGGGGCCTGGTGGAGCCTGCCCCTGCACTGCTGGGGGGTGGGGGTGCAGGGGGACATGAGTGGGGGCCTGGTGGAGGCTGTCCCTGACTGCTGGGGGGTAGGGGGTGGTGGGAGACATGAGTGGGGGCCTGGTGGAGGCTGCCCCTCCACTGCTGGGGGGTGGGGGTGGTGGGAGACATGGGTGGGGGCCTGGTGGAGGCTGCCCCTGCACTGCTGGGGGGTGGGGGTGCAGCGGGACATGAGTGGGGGCCTGTTGGAGGCGGCCCCTGGTGGCTGGGGGCTGGGGGTGGTGGTAGACATGAGGGGTGGCCTGGTGGAATCTGCCACTGGTGGCTGGAGGATGGGGGTGGTGGTAGACATGAGTGGGGACCTGGTGGAGGGTGACCCTGCACTGCTGGGGGGTGGGGTGGTGGGAGACATGGGTGGGGGCCTGGTGGAGGCTGCCCCTGCACTGCTGGTGGGTGGGGGTGGTGGGAGACATAAGTGGGGCCTGGTGGAGGCTGCCCCTGGTGGCTGGGGGGTGGGGGTGGTGGTAGACATGGGTGGGGGCCTGGTGGAGGGTGACCCTGCACTGCTGGGGGGTGGGGGTGGTGGGAGACATGGTTGGGGGCCTGGTGGAGGCTGCCCCTGCACTGCTGGGGGGTGGGGGTGGTGGGAGACATGAGTGGGGGCCTGGTGGAGGCTGCCCCTGGTGGCTGGGGGTGGTGGTAGACATGGGTGGGGGCCTGGTAGAGGCTGCCCCTGGTGGCTGGGGGGTGGGGGTGGTGGGAGACATGAGTGGGGGCCTGGTGGAATCTGCCCCTGGTGGCTGGGGGATAGGGGTGCTGGTAGACATGGGTGGGGGCCTGGTGGAGGGTGACCCTGCACTGCTGGGGGGTGGGGGTGGTGGGAGACATGAGTGGGGGCCTGGTGGAGGGTGACCCTGCACTGCTGGGGGGTGGGGGTGCAGGGGGACATGAGTGGGGGCCTGGTGGAGGCTGCCCCTGGTGGCTGGAGGGTGGGGGTGGTGGTAGACATGGGTGGGGGCCTGGTGGAGGCTGCCCCTGGGGGGTGGGGGTGGTGGGAGACATGAGTGGGGGCCTGGTGGAATCTGCCCCTGGTGGCTGGGGGGATGGGGGTGCTGGTAGACATGAGTGGGGGCCTGGTGGAGGGTGACCCTGCACTGCTGGGGGGTGGGGGTGGTGGGAGACATGAGTGGGGGCCTGGTGGTGGCTGCCCCTGCACTGCTGGGGGGTGGGGGTGCAGGGGGACATGAGTGGTGGCCTGGTGGAGGCTGCCCCTGGATGCTGGGGGGTGGGGGTGCTGGGAGACATGTGTTGGTGATCGGTAGTGCAAGGTGACATGTGGGTTGGCTGGGGGGCATGGCCATGGTGGATGGGTTGCCTGTGGGACATGAGCAGGGGTGCAGGGTAGTCCCCTGTGGTGTGGGCTGCCTGCAGGGGCCGTGGAGGGTGTAGAGGGAACACCTGGGAGGACCCACATGGCCAAATCACGTGTAGCATTCCCCGGCACCACCTAAATACACGTACCTTGCTGAAAGCGCGTGTGAATCTTCCCGCGCACCTCGGAATACACGTACCCAGGCCAATCGCGTGTGGAACTTCCCGCGCATCCCGAAGTACACGTACCCAGGCCAATCGCGTGTGGAACTTCCCGCGCACCCCGAAGTACACGTACCCAGGCCAATCGCGTGTGGAACTTCCCACGCACCCCGAAGTACACGTACCCAGGCCAATCGCGTGTGGGACTTCCCGCGCACCCAGGTACACACGCACACGCTATTTTCCACACAGCGGTTGTCCATGTTTGTCGGTACCCCTTTGCACCTCATTTGTCCTAGAGGGCCACTGTATGGACCATTCATCATGGCTGTATATGGGTGCTTTTTGTTATCGCACATTTTGGCGCACATTTTTTTCAGGTGCAGGGACGCTTCCGCCTGCTTTCTTGTGGTGTACTTGTTTGGCCCTGTGCGCGTCTTTGACCGTGCGCTGGTTTGCCCTATTCGATTCCATGAATACGGGTTGTAGGCGAGCGTGTGGGCGTTCCGCGCACTTGCCTCCTGTACTTCCCCCGTGACGCCCATATTTTCATGCGTTGTTCCCCATTCCGAGTGTTACGCCCCGTGTTCCGCCTACTTTTGTGATGTGCGCTGCGCTATGTGCGATTTCGCAGTGGCCGTGGCGCACGCTGTTGGATGACCTGTGCGCCGGCGTGCGCGGCGCACATTTTTAGCGCACATACAATGTTTTTCTCGCGCACAGACTTCCATGAATCGCTGTGCGCTGGTTTCCCTGCGATTTTCGCACTTTTCCTGCGATTGGCACGTTTTGGCACCTCTGCGCGGGAATTTTCGGCACACATTATTTCCATGAATCGACCCCTAAGTCTATGCCATTCAAGGACACTCCTCAACGAGTGCAGACCAAGCTCATAACGGATCGCCATTAACGGTACACATTTGGGTAGGCATTTGACCATTGCTCTTAGTATCTTGGATTCATATATTGCCACCTCTCCCCTACACCAGGAAGGGGCTAGTTCTAATCAATAACAGAATTGGGCCACAATTCTGCTTTTATATAGGCGGAGACAGGGCAATAAAGAGAATTTACCATATTTTGTGTCTATTTTACGTACTTGAGCGATCAAAGTTACAGCCTTCGCATCCAGTAAGGTTCTAAAATTAGCCTTTTTTTTGGTCTCCAAAGACCGGATATCCTAAATATCTGAAGGGCGTGCTTGTAGGAAGTTTTTCATGATTTAGGAACCAGGTAAAATGTTTAGATTGTTTCTTCCCGGCTAGACATACTATCACCGTCTTGGAGTAGTTAATTTTTAGGGCATTAGCCAGGATGTAGTTATTAAAGGCTGATAACAGGCGCTGCAGGCCAATGGGGGTCCAGTCAAACAAGGTAACATCATCTGCATAAGCAGGCCATAATAATTTGCTGCCTTCAATCTTTGGAGAATAGATGTTAAGGTTTTTAAAACTATTTCCCATATCAGAAAAATACAAATTGAATAGGGTTGGGGCGTAAATACAACCTTGCCTTAGGCCGTTAGTAATCTCAATTTCGTGTGATAAATTGCCCTCGCCACTAAGTCGCACCCTCAGTTTGGAGTCCTCATGCATATGATACAGGATTGATAGTAAAGGTGGGGGCATCCTAGAGAGTCCAGTTTTGCCCACAGGATTGACCTATCCATAAAATCAAAAGCTGTAGTTAGGTCAATAGATGCCACAGAAATAGGTGAATTTCCTGGGGACCATGCTGCATTTTGTAAGATATTAATTACAAGACCGTTTGCATCAGTGCCTACGTTTTTCCTGAAGCCAAACTGGTAAGGTGAAAGAATGTTACATTTATTAATCCAGGTCCGAATGTGCTCCAAAACCATGCTAGCAAAAATCTTAGAATCAACGTCTAAGAGGGCGATGGGTCTGTAACTTACTGGGGATGCCCTATCCCCTTTTTTGTATATAGGTACGATGTACGACATTCTCCAACTAGTCGGGATGATTTTCATGTGGAGAATGTCTTTAAATAGAAGGAATAGCAATTTTGCCCATACGTTCACATTACCTTTCAAGACACTGATACAGAGCAAATTCGGCCCTGGAGCCCTAGAAGAGGAGCATTTGATGATTTTGTCTTCAACCTCCTTTACCACAAATGGGATGTTCCCGGCAGTATTCACAATGTAGGGCGGGGACTCCAGGCTCTGACAGACGATGAATACAAGCTACCAAAGTGTCCTTTACATTTGTTAGAGTTTACACATGCTGTTTGTAAGTTACTTTGTGCAGATCCACACTTGTTGATCAGTGTCCAAAATCTTCGTGTGTTTACATCGCCAAGGGATACCAACATGCCTGCGGCATCTCCCTGATTGGGCTTGCAAACATCTGGCTTTCCTCTTCCACTTATTTTTTTAGTCGATTGTAATCACCATGATCTATCACTGTTTTGGAATATTTATGGTGGCTTAGAAAGCCACGTATTTCACGGTTACGCTTTTTCTTGAGTGTTTTTATCTCATCTGAGAAAACGTGCTTATGGGGCTCTTGTCTCCTTTAAAAGAGATTTTTTGTTTTGTTTTCCCAATTTAGATGAAACTACAGATTCAATGTAACCCGTAAAAGAATTATGGGTATATAGCATTTTTTTATGAATAAAGACACTGCAATCGAAATGTTCCTGAAACAGCATGTTCACTTTATCAATGTTGGTTTTGTGCCACACAATTCTGTTCTTTTGTGTGTTTAGGGATACTGGGATGGCGTAGGTATATTTCTCAACCACATTTGCCGGTATCTCTATAATCCTATTTAACGTTTTGTGATCACTTTCCGAAGAATCAATCAGATTGAACTCCTAGATGAGAGAAAAGGTCTTAGTACAAACAAAGATATAATCTATGGTGGAACTCCACTTTCCACTAGACCAAGTGGCAGGGTCTGTTGTCTCCTCCATTATGTTGTTTGCACGTTGCAGCCCCCAACCCCCAATATATTGCCCCCATTGCACTCCCTGGGAGAGTTTCCGGGAAGCCCCCGTACTTTCTTTGTCCAACCCATCTTTCCTTCATACCCATCTTCTTCAATGCAAATATCTGAATTAAAATCTCCGCACATAATGACATACAGATCATTGTCCAATTCCAGGCATTCCTGAATCATTAAATCCATAGGGTCAGTATAAGTCTTTAAGTCACGATCAGGTTGCCAATATATGTTTATAATTAGTAGGTGGCTCCGGATACATTTCCAGGCCACCTTTATGAGGACTGCTATGCAGCCATTATTTAAACGAAAGTTCTTTATGGTGTTAAAATCTATATTATTCTTAATGGCAATAAGCAGTCCCCCCACTGGTCTCCCCATAGCTTGTTTTGTGGCTGGTTCCTGAAAGATCATGAAGCCATCTAATGATATTGCATTAACTGCCCATGTTTCTTGAATACATAGAAAGGAGTATTTCAGGAGCTCTACACACGTCTTGGCCGAATACACCAGTGGCCGGGACCCCCTGGAGTTCCATGATAAAAATGTGTACTTAGCAATACTCTAAGTAGGGTTTTTCAAACCTTGGATCTTGACCAAAAATTCCTTCAAAGATTCTGCCAGTGATCTGATCTCAGCCACTTCATTTAATATTTTCTCAGGGTGGGTATTACATCCTCCTTGTGTAGAAGTGTGATCATGTATCTCTGAGTATTGCCCTGTTCGTTCCCCTCCTTGATGTAATCCCGCACCCTGACTGAAGTTTACAATGTCGTAGCCAAATCTTTGCAGAGCCACACCTTCAGTTAACACAAGTTCATATGTTGCTCTTGAATAAAATACAATCCTTACGCAGTCGTATCTGGTGGGGTGAATATAATCAATGAGCTTAATATCTTCTGAGGAGATTAGAGACAGACGGGGAATCTCTTTAAACAAAGAGAGAATCCTCCCTCGATTTAATGACGGGGGGCCTCCCATAGTCAATACGAAATTCAACATTACACTAGGATCTTCTGTATATTTCGGTTCCCTCCATTCTCTCCTATCCTCTGACCAAACATTTTGGTGTCTAGTGTTCTGTTCTTCCCAGTTATATTGTTTCCTAGATTCCCAGTCCCTCCCGTCTCCCCCTCGAGTTTCAATCAGGGCCTCCTGCCCTTGATGAAACTCTCTAGCTTGTTTTCGGACCTTCTCTTGGTTCCACAACTCAAATTTTTCTCTTATCCGCTCTTCAAATTCCTTAGCTACGAGCGGGGAGGGTCCCTCACCGCGGGTGTCCTCACAAACTTTAGCGGTATTAGCCGCAGTTTTTGTGTAATCACCCCCATGTGATATAGTAGAGGCCTGAATAGTCAGCCCAACTTCCGGAGCAGAACGCTTAAGTCCTGGGTGGGACGTATCTTTGCTAACCTCTGTCATCTGATGGGGGGAATCCCTCCTCTGTTGTATCTCCCCAGAATTACCATCCATTTGTGACATAAGCAGAGGGAGAGGTGTACCATACTTAGTCGGATGTTGAAGCAATTTAAGTAGTGCTTCCTGAACCAGTTTTTTTATATCTTCACTGGGGACCATAATAGGTTCATTAGAATGTGGTTCCAGATTATCATTTCCTCCCACCATTCCCATCCCCTCATTCTGGGCAGAGGAAGAGGTATAAACTGTCCCCTTAGGGGCAGTGTAGTTAACCTCTTTTTCTTTTTCCTCAATCTCAGTGTGGGCCTTTTCCTTTGTTTTAGTGTTAAAGAACTGTTGGATACTCCGCACGTCTTTGTGTACTTCAGATTTACTGTCATTCTGTTTTTTTAGGTCTGTTTTTTTCTTTTTATTTCTGTATTTTGGTTTTTTTGTTTAACAGTAGGCATTTTCCCCTTGTGATTCATGGCATCTGAGAGGGTGTTTGGAGCTTCACCATATTCATTCACCTGCACATACAATTCGGTTTCTGAAATCTGAGGGGGGGCTCCCTCCGGGGGGCTCTCTCCCTCCCCACGTCCTGGCCGCCAGAAGTTGCTTTTACCTCTAAGGCCAGCTTACTTTCTTCGTCCAATTGTGTAAAATCAAGAGATCCTCCTTCCCCTCGATAAACTACAGATATCTTTGATGTTTGTATTTGAGTTCTTTATTTTGGTAGCTGGTGGGTTTTGTGATTTTTTTTTTTTCTTTTTGTTTTGTACTGATTTGACCCCCGCTCACTCTTCGCTCTTCTTTTGAGGGCTCTTGCTCTCATTTTCTTTTCTCTACGGGAGATGAGATACACAAAGGGCCGTTCCTCTTCCTGATTTGACTCTGAGTTCAGAGGGGACTTCGATCGCTGTCCTCCTCAATTACCTGGAATAATGCCGAGGGGCTATCGGGTTTATTTCTAATGCTCTGTTCGTGGACATTTATTTCTTTGGGATCACAGGAGTCTTGCCCCCTAGCCTGAAGACTTTCCACAGATTTCATCTTATCTGAATTAATTAGTATCAGTCTCATTTGTTCCTTCACCTCTTCCAACTTATTCACCTGCTCAGTATTAATTTGATTGGGTACAGAAGCGACGAGAGACGATTCTTTTTTTACCCAGAGGTTGCTGTTCCTGTCCATTTCTAGATTCTTACACTCTCTAGCCTCATCCAAGATTTGGCAGCCTATGCTGAGTCTCAATTCAGGTTCCTTTACTGAATGCGATAAGGTAAAAGGATTCAGGGAATATACAAAACCTTCCAACCTACTTAGTTTTTCTGAAGATTCCACCAACATAAATCCCAATTCCTGTAGCTCCCCATGAGCCCTTTCATGTCCCTTATCCAGGAGGTTTACGATCCTGGTAAGTACAGGAAAGGATTCTACCATGGGTGCATTCTCATCCACGTTCAATTCCTTTTCTAGGTGGTTGGAGGGCTGTTCATCACACTCGTGATTCTGGGGAAACGCAGATAAAGTGGGACTTGAACATTTATGAGTGCCAGGCTTTGGATCCCCCCCTATTCACACTACCGAACATGCCCCTAACTTCCCCCATGGGCTAGACGTCAGGTCGCAATGTTGGCACTGACAAATTCTCCTCCGCTCTTCCTACCACATGTCAAGACCTCCACCCCTCGCCCTTGCCGGATTTGAAGGTCCGATGGAGAGTCTGACCCTTCTAACCAACTACGCGGACACCACAGTGGCCAGAAGGGACGTATCCAATTGGGGTGTAGAGGGCAGAGTATCATCCAGATTTAGAGTTGAGGGCCTTATTGGTATGTCCTGTACACTTAAAAAGCTTTTTTGCTGGGGTTCTTCTGGGCGATCTAGAACCTTGGCATGTTCACTAGGGTCCATTGTAGGGAGTCCCACAGGATTCGGGAGCGGGGGGAAATCAATACCACTTAGGTCCCATTTTCCAACTTCCCCCTCCCCCTCCCACGATTGTTCCTTTTAAATCTTCTTCGTTCATTTTCCCCTGTGGCAAATTAACAATGCGGGGATTTTTGATGTTTGGGTATGCAAAGGTTCCGCTCGCAATAGGAGTTTTTCTTCTTCCCAATTTTTTGTATATGGCCCCCGCACGGCGTAGGTATCGTCCCACTTGAAGGGTTCCTACCATACCCCGGTTGTGGCAGCACAATCGAACCCTTAGGTGCAGAGTAACGGACCACTTATCTATTTTGTTGATAAGTTATTCTTGCGTATGTAGTGCCAAAATCGAGGGAACTCGACCATCCATCGGCCGCAATACTTTTTCAAAACAAGCCAATATTTACCTAAGTCTACGGAATAGTAGGTATTAAGAGCTATCCACTCCAATCCATCAAATAACCCACTCCTGCTCCCGTATTTATATTGTGAAAATAATTGAGCATAGGCTCTAATGAATAGATTTTCCCAACAGGCGTTTGGGGAGAACCGATGAACAGTCCACCCCCCCTTATGGAGCGCTCGGCTCAATGTATATGCACAAGGTGTACCGTGGCCAAGAAGCGGCACAAATGTCAGCAGTCCCTTCCACACAAATTACCATAACAATGAACACAGTTCAATTGAGTACAATTCCCTCCGCGCGCACAGGAATACAGACAACGTATATACAAGTGCACAACAGTGTACAACCGGGCAATCGGAAGTTGATTACCCCACTCCCACTCGAGGACAATGAATGACAACAAGGGGCTCAAAGAAGTCAAAACTCGCTGAGGGGAAAAGGCAGAGTAACTCCAAGGAAAACAGACACAATTCAATGAATACAGTTCTCCACACACACACACAAGATAGAAGCACCGTGCTGCGAATGCAAGCAGTTTACAGCCGGGGTTGCAGAAGTTATTACCCCGCTCCCAGCTCCCGTTGAAGGTCACACATGACAACAAGTGGCTCAACAGGGTAGATACTCCCAGAGGAAAAAGGCAAAGTAACGGCAAGGGAAACGGGCACAAATTACCTTGTTAGCATTGACGCTCCTGTGTGCCGTAATGATGAACCCTTTAGAATGCTGTGTAATGACCACACAAGCCGATATGCAGCACAATGATATAAGTGAGGAAAGAAAAGGAAAAAGTGAGGAAAAATACGCCTCTTGCGCCCCCAGGCTCCCGGCTAACAGGCAAACGGGCACTTCCTGGGCACTTCTCGGTGCGCGCGCGCTGGTGCGTGCAACCGTGCCTATTTGGGCGTGTTGACACAGGTGGGCGGGGCTTGTTGCTGAAAAGTAAATATAACGGTGTAAGTACTATAGTTAAGTACGTATATTATATATAAGTATACTATTGTAAGTATACTAAATGTCAGGTCTAAAAGCTGCATCTATTTTTAGTTTTTAATAGTTTCACATAGTTGCAGCATTTTGTATACCAACTTTGCCCCATTATTTGTCTATATATACGATTTCATGAGGCCCTTTTACTCAAATATTCTTCATATTGTGGGGTTGTGTTGATTTAACACCTAAGGCTTGACTTATTCAGCAGTCATCTCTTGCATCATGTGAAGATATTAACAATAATTCTTAGACCATAATGTTTGAATCTTTTTTGGTGATGAATCTATTACACAATACAACACAATGTGCATTTACATTTTTCAGATTTTGTCAATTCTTATTGGTTTAACATATCGCACATGATTAATGCACTGATTGTCTCTCATCTAATATACAGATATTCACAGAACTTGCTTCTTGCATGGTGCAATATCAATAATCAAACCATGGTATTTGGATCGCTTTAGAAGGTCTTTCTTTGGTTTCTGTTTCAGAGATGATGTATCTCTTACACAACACAACACAATATGCAGATACATGTTTCCTTTTGTTAGGTGTTTCTAGATTCAGCATTCTGATTACCCATATGCGTGTGTTATTTGCTTTGACAGAGAAATGTCAGAAAAGTTTGCAAAAGCAATATAGCAATACCATTTCTAATTCCAAATATCTTCACTTCATAACTTTAATTGTACACCCCATGCGGGGGCAATTCCTATATGTGTTCAGTCAATATTCAATTGTTTGGTGTTACAAACAGCAACAGGGTTAATCAAAAGGGGAGAACAACATTCATACATTCTGTCTTTGTCAGGAGTCCTCCCCGACACCCACATGCTCTTAAACCTGCACTCAGGTCGAGGCACACTCCTGTTCCCTCAACTGCTGTTACCCTTCCATTTCAACCCCTAAATCATAAACTGTGTTCCAGAAGGCCTCATAGGTTTGTTTCATTGTCACGCTTCTATTCGTTCACGGAACGCTGCAAGTTGTCGTGGAAACGTTGGCACCCCCTCCGCAGGCTTGCAAGGCGCTGCTTCTAAATTTGTTTCTAGCAGCATTTTTGTGTTAGGAACTTCTGATTCCTGCTTTTGTATCTTTGGCCTGTTTTCTGGACTCCTTGGTCTGTTCCCTGGTTCTGTCTTCTGCTACGCTGTTGGTTTTTTACTCAGAACGCTTTAACAGACTCCCTTGTTACTACCTGGTCTTTTGCTCCTGCTCGTTGCTGAACTCGGACTTCGCATCGGACTGTTTTGAATTGCCCCTGATTGCTACTACGTTTTCTTGGAACTGCTTCACTAGCGCATCAGCGCTTGGATTTAAGTACTGTTTCTGCATCACCTGGAACTCTGGACACTGGCGCATGAGCGCATGGAATAAGGACTTGGATATAGGCGTCCTTGTTTCAGCAGTGATGGGTGTGTTTCTTCTTGGACTTCCTTTACAGGCGCCCTTGTGCCGGCGGTAATAGGCTTTCAACATTACTCCCGGACAACCCACCTTTTTTCTCTAAATCTTTTGAAGAGTAGAGTAGTCTAAAGCCTCCTCGCCATTTACTACCCTCCCACGATACTGTTTAGTAATAGGTTGGATCTATGCTGGGCTAATTCGCAGTCTATTCCCCCCATTAGAGAGTTGTTGTGGGAGACAGAGCCTTCTTCTTCTGGCATTGGTAATTCGTCCCTCCACATCACGTTACCAATTGATGGTCACTTTGTTTCATTGGAGTAACCTTGAGAGTGTCAATTAGATCAATCACATTTCTCGACACAAACCAATAATCCAGATGTGCTTTCTGCTCTCCACTGTCCCATGTGAACTTGCCTGGGTGCCTGATTATGCCAGCCTGTGCGAACGCCGGATTGGTCAGTCGTTCCCCTTCTTGATGATGCCGTGAGTGTGAGCCAGCAGGTGAAGCCGGCTCACCACAAAGGGCCAACACTAAGGACCAGGTCTATTTCTGTCCGGGCCTGTCAGGGACAGGAAAGGGCCCTGCAGCTCTGCTTCCCAAGGTACGTTCTAACACCTGCGCTCCCTTAATAGACTATCTGGCATCGATGTAAGGCCCCACCACGCCTACGTATTTACTCGGCAGTCATTTACCCGAAATGTCTCTCTTCTTGCTCCTAAGGAAACACTTAACACCCTCCTCATCACAGCTTTGGACTCTTGGCCCCATTACCTCCCTCTGCTGAGGTTTCCCCCAGCCCCTCTGGGTGAAGATTTTCCAGCAGATGCAGGCTGTGTGTTCTTATTGTCTTTCTGAATATATTATACCTTAATCTATGGTATGGTATCCTGCGAACTTGCTGGCAACATACCTATTTTGACTCTCAGCCTTGTGCTGCATACGTATCTGTCCTGCAACGTACCTATTTCGACTCTCGGCCTTGTGCTGCATATGTATCTGTCCTGCAACGTACCTATTTTGACTCTCAGCCTTGTGCTGCATACGTATCTGTCCTGCAACGTACCTATTTCGACTCTCGGCCTTGTGCTGCATATGTATCTGTCCTGCAACGTACCTATTTTGACTCTCAGCCTTGTGCTGCATATGTATCGGTCCTGCAACGTACCTATTTTGACTCTCAGCCTTGTGCTGCATATGTATCGGTCCTGCAACGTACCTATTTTGACTTTCGGCCTTGTGCTGCATACGGATCTGTCCTGCAACGTACCTATTTTGACTCTCAGCCTTGTGCTGTATATGTATCGGTCCTGCAACGTACCTATTTTGACTCTCAGCCTTGTGCTGCATATGTATTGGTCCTGCAACGTGCCTATTTTGACTCTCAGCCTTGTGCTGCATATGTATCGGTCCTGCAACTTACCTATTTTGACTCTCAGCCTTGTGCTGCATGCGTATCTGTCCTGCAACGTACCTATTTTGACTCTCGGCCTTGTGCTGTATATGTATCGGTCGTGCAACGTACATATTTTGACTCTCAGCCTTGTGCTGCATGCGTATCTGTCCTGCAACGTACCTATTTTGACTCTCAGCCTTGTGCTGCATGTGTATCTGTCCTGCAACATACCTATTTTGACTCTCAGCCTTGTGCGTGCTGCATGCGTATTGGTCCTGCAACGTACCTATTTTGACTCTCAGCCTTGTGCTGCATGTGTATCTGTCCTGCAACGTACCTATTTTGACTCTCAGCCTTGTGCGTGCTGCATGCGTATTGGTCCTGCAACGTACCTATTTTGACTCTCAGCCTTGTGCGTGCTGCATGCGTATTGGTCCTGCAACGTACCTATTTTGACTCTCAGCCTTGTGCTGTATATGTATCGGTCGTGCAACGTACATATTTTGACTCTCGGCCTTGTGCTGCATATGTATCTGTCCTGCAACGTACCTATTTTGACTCTCGGCCTTGTGCTGCATACGTATCTGTCCTGCAACGTACCTATTTTGACTCTCAGCCTTGTGCGTGCTGCATGCGTATTGGTCCTGCAACGTACCTATTTTGACACTCAGCCTTGTGCGTGCTGCATGCGTATTGGTCCTGAAACGTACCTATTTTGACTCTCAGCCTTGTGCTGCATGTGTATCTGTCCTGCAACGTACCTATTTTGACTCTCAGCCTTGTGCGTGCTGCATGCGTATTGGCCCTGCAACGTACCTATTTTGACTCTCAGCCTTGTGCGTGCTGCATGCGTATTGGTCCTGCAACGTACCTATTTTGACTCTCAGCCTTGTGCTGTATATGTATCGGTCGTGCAACATGCCTATTTTGACTCTCGGCCTTGTGCTGCATATGTATCTGTCCTGCAACGTACCTATTTTGACTCTCAGCCTTGTGCGTGCTGCATGCGTATTGGTCCTGCAACGTACCCATTTTGACTCTCAGCCTTGTGCTGCATGCGTATCTGTCCTGCAACGTACCTATTTTGACTCTCGGCCTTGTGCTGCATATGTATCTGTCCTGCAACGTACCTATTTTGACTCTCAGCCTTGTGCTGCATGTGTATCTGTCCTGCAACGTACCTATTTTGACTCAGTAGCCCCATGTAACATGAGGCGAAGATTTCCCAGTCTGCGTACACACACCTATTTTGACTGTAACCAACGTGCTCGTATAAAGGGATTAGGATTCCTCTCTTCCACCACATTCAGGCCCAGACCCACTTGCACCGAGGTCATCAGCCCAGAATAAGGTCTGTCCGCCACCCCCTTTGAGGCAGGGTTCAGGAATACATTATATCCATCACATGTTGCCAACACAAGATGCCATGGGCTTCCGTGTTATAAAGATGCCTAAACCCTCTTGTATTCCAACATCCATTGTAGCGTAGGGCTCCGTCCTCCTTCTTCGGAAGTTATTGGGTAGTAGATGACACCAATGAAGCTGGCAGCCATGACCATTCCTGCGGCTCATTTAAGGGTTTGTTTTTGTGAGACTCTGTGACTTTTCTGTTATTTTTCCTTGCTTTATGACTTGTGATATGCAAGGGTGGGGAGGTTCACGTGTCTTCTTGTGTTTGTTTCTCCCTCATATGGCCCCCGATCTTCACATTCTTCCTAGGCAGAGGTGACTCCTCCCCAGATTATCTTGACTGCGCCATTGGTTCTTCACTCAACTCAAAACCTCGGGAAGAAGATCCGCAATTGCGTCCATTAAGGCCGTTTCTGACCAATCTCGGTGTCAAATGTTATATAACCCAATCCAGGTGAGCTTCATTAACAAATTGTACTATTTTGATGACATCCGAGACGGTCTCTCGCAACTTGAGAGCAGTACAAGAATTTCAATATTTTGGTCCGATTTTAAAACTAGGCCGTCTCTACTGCGGAGCGAGGGGCGCAATGCAACCTTTAACCCTGAGGCACCGGTTAACACCCTGCCCTGAAGGCTCCAAGGCAGGATCCCCACCATTGTAATGAAAGAGGCACTAAAGGGGCAGCTCTGCAGGGCATACTTCAAGGAGCTAATTAACGTGCTAGAATGAGAAATGGGTGCTAAGAAGTTGATGAGCTGGTGCTGGGCACCTGCGTGGTGGCCAACGCTGAGGGGGATGCAGCCAAATGGTAATGTAAAGGAAACTACCTGGCAAGGCAAAGGGGTGGATGAAAGCAGTTTCTACAGTATACTGCGCGATCATGGAAAATGCAGCCTCTTCCAGGCCAAGTATTTCTTTTTAATAAAACAAAGGCAGCTGCTGGACCCCAACCCGCTTGAGGCTCAGGTCCACCCTCAGAATGCTCTTGTGCAGGAAATACGAAAGAAATGGTTGCGCAGAGCACTTAACCTGAATTTCTTCCAGTGGATTGAAGCCAGTTTCCTGGGGTAACGTTGTGTCCTTGAACGCTGCTCTGCACTTCATTTTGCCTGTCGGCCGTACAAAAAAACAGGGCACTGCATATTACTCGGTGGGGGCTTGGGTGGGGCATGGCCAGCTTTCCACACACCAATCGCTCATGCTCTGCCTAAGGTTATCTATGTGCCTATTCCACCTCCAAACACCCCAAAATCTAAATGTTATGGCACCCTGGAGTGGCGCAGGCTCTCGGTAGACCTTTCCGTCTGCTAGAAGGCATGGCATATTGTAACACAAACAGACACATGCCCAGTAATTGTTAGCATGAAATATGTTTTGATTTTTAGCATGAGGGCTCAGCATGCCTTTACTTCCACACTTGGGCAGCATCTGGGCAGCCCTCCGAAGCTCAGGGCCCATTTCAAATGAAAGGGTTGAACGGCCCTGATACTGCCCTTGTGTCCAGGCAGCAGAGTAGCACTCTTCCTTACCTGTATTTCTAGACCCAGCACACACTATCTTACAATAGGCTGCTGGAGCGGTTACGTAGTATCCCCTTTGTCTAGTTTCTCATGTAACATTTTTATGTTACACTTTCTATAATTAATAGTTGGTGGCAGTGGTTTACGTTTTACTACCATTGTGTGTTTGTACCGTGGGTTTCGTTCGCAGCTACAGTAAAGCACCCATGGGTACCCATTGTGTCAAAAGGGCCCAGACTTCTTTTTTTGCCATTTCTTGTTGGAAAGGTTCTCCTTGAGATTTACTCTGCGCGCCAAACCAGGTTTGGTCCCTTTGTTTGTTTTGTCTTTGGCAGGATTCACTGGTGAAGGCCACCTCTGGCATCAGTGTGTCTGCAGGGCAGAAAGCGTGGGAGGTGTCCGAAACTCCCTGTGCTTAATTCGTTTGGTTACAGGAGTGCACCCAAAGGTGATTGGCCAGCTGGCTGTCCGGCAAGGACAGCCACCCTGCTGTGTGATTGACAGCTATGCTGGAATGAATGGGAGAAACCTGCATAAAAGGCGAGGCTTTTTGGCTTGGAAGGCAGAGTTGACCACTGGACGAAGGAATCTGGAGAAGAACTTGGAAGAGACGATTGCTGCAACTCCTGGACCGTTGGTTTGCCCGGTGAAGCCCTGCTGCTGTGCTGAAGCTCCGAATTCGACATGACTAGAGAAGCCCTGCAAGGACGACTTCTCCCCTTAAGTTGGTGTGACCAATCAACTCCAAAGTGAACTCGTTTGGACATCCTCATGGAGCTTCCACAGCTGCTGGAACCGAAGTGGCAGGGAGAGGAACACCAAACGGAGTGCATCAGTTTTAAGTCGGACCCGAGCTTGTGGAAGATCCCCCGGACTCCCAGTAAGCAGGACTGACCAAGCCTGAGCCACCTCAACAGAGTGCTGCACCCCAGATGCGAGGAAAGTCCAGAGTGGTATCCGAGAGTCTGCAGTGGTGCTATTTACTGAGACACGAGAAGCTGAAACTGCTAATTGCAGCTGAATAGAAGTTGGTCCTTTTCTGCCGCTGACTATCCTGTTGTGTTGTAGGAGTCCCCAGAACTCCTCCCTCTTGTCCCCACGACTGAGGCCCAGGAACAACAGGATCTACAGAGCCACATAGGAAGAGCAGCCAGCTGGAAACATTTCTTCTAACCAAAGGTACTGTACAGTCTAAGAGAACTTACCTCTTGTCTTGTAGCCTTACTTGATCTCAGTTGAGACGGGTATCAAATAACCGTTTCATGAGGATACTGTGTGAAAGGCAGAGGCGATATCAAGGGGCACTGCCCTCAATTGTACTACAATCATAACTACAATATACACTTTAATTATATCATTCCACCATATTACAAATTGTTTACTCCCTTACAGTACCTATAATTACTATACACATATTGCTATATTATGTGTTGCCAGTGGCCGCAACCACCACAATAAAATGAAACCATATAACAAGTACGTACAAAACCCTTTCACATAACAAAGCGTGCCCTCAACCTCCTGCAATTGAAATGATGTTCGCGGACACCAATATTGACCGCAGACTCGACAGCATCTGCAAAACCTTTTTTTCACCTATAAAAACAGCCCCATAGCCTCTTTATTCCACTCCACTCCCCTGCCCTTTCCTCACCCTTTGTCAGTCATCAAATAACCCCAAATATGTCTTACCAACTGTTAGTTTACAGAACTGTCTTCGGACTACTGCGGCAACTGCACACCATTTTTTCACCTATAAAAACAGCCCCATATCATCTTTGTTCCATCTCCACCCTTTCCCGCTCCTCTTTCGAACACCAAATAACCCCACGTGTGTTTTCCAGACTTTTTCCGCCGCTCCTGGTGCAAATTTGGTGAAACTCCTCCCGGCGGGTTGGGCTGTAGGCGTGAGCAAAATGTATTTTCCATTGCGTCTGAGAATT
This sequence comes from Ambystoma mexicanum, assembly GCF_040938575.1. Taxonomy (NCBI): domain Eukaryota; kingdom Metazoa; phylum Chordata; class Amphibia; order Caudata; family Ambystomatidae; genus Ambystoma; species Ambystoma mexicanum. The sequence continues at coordinate 1,537,879,197 of NC_090931.1, forward strand.
TCTACAAATATTGGGTGGCCCTGTATAACTCAAACCTTGATGAAACCGCACCAAACTTCACAGAATCGTTCCGGAGGGGATGGGGGTATATACTTATTTTGCAAAGTTTGGTGAGGATTCTTCCAGGGGGGGGCAAAGTTATAAGCTGGCCAAAAAGTGTTCTTTCTATGAGTTGATCAACTTAACCAGAACTACAGGGCCGTTACTGCAAGCCCTGTAATATATATGTTTTGTGTTTGGGGTCGGGGATTGGGGGATGATGTGTGGCAGGGCGAGGTGGTGGTGGTCGGTAAGATGGTCGGTAAAATGGAGACCTGGGGGAGGGAGGTAGCCCCCATAAACAAAAATGAGGTGAAAACTACCATAGGGAAAAGTGCACAACTAATGTGCAAACAAGGAAAGCGACCTTGTAAAAAACATGTACAACCGTATGAAATTAACACTCATTGAATACTGTACTACACTGAATGGAAATAGTAAATAATTCATGTCACATGTTCTATTCCAGGTGCAGCTCAACTTTCACGATGTTCCTGCCTGTTTCTCTGAAAAGGAGTGGAAGGTTTTGAAGGAGTGGCAGAAGGAACTCTACAGGAATGTGATGAAGGAAGTTCACCAAGCTCTGCTCTCTCTGGGTACAGTTACACCCCTGATATTTAAAAAGTGGCTTTGATGCCTATGAAATGGCTGCCTTGTAATTTCAGACTCTCCTAAGAGGCTTCTGTTATTCTGCATTTGATCTATCTATTTTAAATCTTTGAGTTTCCGTAATCCTCCTAAATGATTTACTTGTTGCTGTATGCATGATATGATATGATAGTTTATTTGTATGGCGCCTATACACAATGGGCCTCATTACGACCCTGGCGGTCCGGAAATAACGGTGGCGGTAAACCCGCCGCCACTGTTGTTTCCGGACCGCCTGATCCCGACCCCTGCAGGCGGGAGATGATGTTCCCGCCAGGTCTGACCTGGCGGGTTTAACACCTCCCGCATGCAGGCGGGCGAGGAAACACCGGCAGCATTACGAGATGCTGCCGGTGTTTCCATGATCCCGATTCCCATTGAGTCCCACAGGACTCAATGGGAATGGGGATTTACACCATTCCGCCTCCGTGATTCCCGGAAAACCGGGGTTGTAATGCCCCGGTAATTCCGGGAATCACGGAGGCGGAATGGTAATACGAGTCCGGCGGTAACCAGGTGGTTTTACCGCCGCGGTTACCGCCGGACTCGTAATGAGGCCCAATGTGTTTCAAAACGCTTCAAGGAAGGGAGGGAACAAGGGAGAAGTAAAACAATGTACATTCGTACAGTCCTTGATACATTCAGAATGTGAAAAACTAAAATCAACTATCATAAACAGCCTATACAGACATTATAGATAGTGAAAGTGCCAGGACAAAGGGGAGAGAGAGAGAGAGAGTTAGGGAGGGAGGGAGAGGGAGGGAGAGTGAGACAGACAAGCAGCTACATTACTATGCCTGACGGCAATTGAGGTAGTACCCGAAAGTTAACAGGTAGAGGGTGGGGGGTTAGTGGTATTGGAAGGAGGGGGAAGGAGAAGAACAGAACAGGCAACTATTCTACTAGGTCTGACGAAAATTCAGATCGTGCCGGAGGGGGGAGGGAAGGGGGGACATAAGAGGAAGGGGGATTTGACAAACAAGCTCCCATTAAATAGGTCAAAGGACGTATATGAAAGAGTAAGTGAAAAATGACAATGGTAAGGAGGGGAGGGCAAGAGGATGAGACAGACAGGTGGCTACATTACTATGCCTGGTGGCAATTGAGGTAGTGCCGGAAGGTTAACAGGAGGAGGGGGAGGTAGGGGGATTTGCATGAGGGAGACGGAGAGGAAACAAACAAGCAAGCTATTTTACTAGGTCTGACGACAATTCAGTGCAGGAGGGGAAGGGGATGGTGGAAACAAAAAGGTTTGGGGCAACAGACAAGTGGTTAACAAACAGGTCAGGTGACATATTTGCAAAACATAAGTGCTAGAGGTGGGGGACAAGGGGAGGGGGGAAAGACAGAAAAGAAGGGGGTTGGGCGGGGGAGAAGAAGACAGCATAGAGAGGTAGCTGAGCAGGGGGGTGACAATGACAGAAGATGAAGAGAAGGTCAGGGCCAACTAGGGGGGTGGGGTGGGAACACAGTCCGAAACAGTGGGTAGTGGGGAGCTGGAGGGGAAAGTGTGAAGAAAGGGGCAATGGAGGGAGCTGGGGGGGGGGCACAGTTAGCTGAATGGGGCAACGGAAAGGGGGATGGGGAAACCAGAGCTTTTAGGAGCAATGGAAGGGGGAGGGGGGAACACAGAGCTGCACGGGACAAAGGAGGGGGGTTGGGGATACAGAGCTGCATAGGGCAATGGAGGGGGGCACAGAACGGCATGGGGCAAAGGAGGGGAGTGGGGAGCCACAGACGCATGGGACAAAGGAGGGGTGAGTGGGGGGACACAGCTGCACAGGGCAATGGAGGGGGTGAGGGATACAGAGCTGCACAGGGCAACGGAGAGGTGTGGGGGGGGATACAGAGCTGCACAGGGCAACGGAGGGGGACACAGAACGTACACGGGGCAAAGGAGGGGAGTGGGGAGACACAGACGGCACAGGGCAAAGGAGGGGGTGGGGGACACAGCAGATGCACAAGGCAACGGAGGGGGGCAAGAAGCGGCATGGGGCAAAGGAAGGGCATGGGGTGACCAGGAGAGCAGCACAGGGCAACGGAGGGGGGACACAGAGCGACACGAGGCAATGGGGGGGACACAGAGCGACACGAGGCAAAGGAGGGGAGTGGGGGAACACACCGCTGCACAAGGCAACAGAGGGGGGGCAAGAGAGGCACAGGGGTAACGTAGGGGGGTGGGCAGACACATAAACGGCACAGGGCAAAGGAGGGGGGTTTACCTCACGAACTTGTCTCCGAACAGGAAACAACCAGGAGCCTTAGATCGAGCCTTGGAGGCGAGCCGGCATACGCCTGCCGGCTAGCCTGATTGGTGCTGATGTAATGCAGTTGCACCAATCATAGGCAGGCAGGCAGAGCTGGAAAGGAAGGCATGGTATCAAGGTATGGTATCAAGGTAAAACAGACACAAGTGACCACAGTTCAAGGGGGTTTTGTACAAAAAGACTGTATCTAAACGGTCGCATGTACAAAATGTTCTACAAATGCTAGCACCAAACGTTAGAACTTTTGGTGCTAGCATTGCAGGTACTGTGTGGTATAGTGAGCGGGGTGTTGCGGGGGACACCCCTGCAGTACACCCGTGAAAAAAAAAGAAAAAAACAGGGGCTGCGGGGGTTTCTCCCACAACACCCCACTCACTATACTTAACACTATAGTGAGCAGGGGTTGTGGGGGAAATCCCTGCAGCCCCCCTAAAAGAAAAAAAAAAGAAAAGGACCCTGCAGCGCCAGTTCCGATCACGGAAGTGAAAGGGAACTGGCGCCGTAGGGACCCAGCATGAAGAGAAGGTAAGTGGGGTTTGTTTATGTTAGGGGTGTGGGTGGGGGTGTGTGGAGGGTGTGGGTAGGGGGTGTGGCATGTGTGTGTTGTGGGTGGGGTGGGGGTGTGGGTATGTACGTATGTTCGCATGAGAAAGATGTGAACTTTTGGTAGTTCGCACCTTTCTCATGCGAACATTCCGGCTGCAGTAAATTCAAGCGCGGTCGGATCACGTGGATTTGTTCAAGGGCGTTTATTGAAATTTGACAAAGGTGTGATAAATGCCTATCTAATCCTGAATCTATAGGTGGGAGCAAGCTACAACCATCAAATAATAATAATGCAGTCCTAGTGGAGTCTCGTCAAAATAAAAAGGCCTACACTAAAAAACCTATTGTCAATCCTTATGGCTAATTACAAATAATGTGGTATAATGTTCATGAAAAATAAAGAGTTCACATAATGATAAATCAGGATGTTCAGGCCGTTGGCCTCCCTTCCCTACGTTTTTAGCATGGGATAAGGCAGTTCACTCGAGCATAGCACACTCTCTGGCTTCTTCGGCACAGGACACAGTTCCATTACCAACAGAGCCTTCTGTGCCCAAGTCTCTTACGTTATCAAAGTCTCTTGATTCAGAGGGCCTGGTGTACTAAAACAAATGAAAAGTTCCTTTAAAAATACTAAAGTCTGGTGAGTCACTCTTCACCCTGGATCCCCCTCAGCTGGGCTCAGATCCCTTTTACAAAACTAGTCTCCCTCAGCCGGGCTCGGACCAATTTCAGCAATGCTTATAGAATATCTTTTCTCGTGTGACTCATGGTTCACCCTGGATCCCCCTCAGCCGGTCTCGGATCCCTTTTACAAAACTAGTCTCCCTCAGCCGGGCTCGGACCAATTTCAGCAATGCTTATAGAATATCTTTTCTTGTGTGACTCACGGTTCACCCCGGATGCCCCACAGCCGTGCTCAGATCCCTTTTGCACAACTAGTCTCCCTCAGCCGGGCTCAGACCAATTTCGGTTTGTATTAGCTTATCGAAGACCTTCAAATGTGCACAGGATTTAGCTTGATCCGTTGCAGGACCACTTCGATTTCACAGTTCAACAATTTTACCCTATCAGTTGGATACCTAATAGAGACCTTCGAATGAGCACCCACGTGGTGCCGGCCCACTCTGCATATGGTATCTATCTTGATTTCAAAAGTTCAGTCACTCCTTGGATCTTCAAGTATGTTCGCGTCCTTCATCACATACACCTCACACTCTGTTCTTTGCAGTTTCCTTCATACAATGTTGCAGCTCACAACCTTGGTTCTAACACAGACTGGTCTGCTATCAGTTTCCGCGATTCACCTACTGTGCTGACTTTACTGACGCTGCTTTGATGTTGGAGCCAAGGACAGTACCACAGCAGCAATCACTCCTCCCTGCCTTGGCTATTGATGCAGAAGGGCACTGTGTACCTTTGACACAGAGGGATTTGCATTTGATCCTTGCAGCTATCGGAAGCCAGTGGAGAGTTTTTAGTGCTGGAGAGATGCAGTCCCTGGGCTTGAGGCCAAGGATAAGTCTTGCAGCCCTATTTTGGATTAGCTGGAGGGGCCGTAGAGAGGAACAGGGTAGATTAAGGAAAAGGCTATTGCAATAGTCTAGCCTTGAGAGACCCAGGGGTCTAGAGACATTGATCTCCTGGGGGAAAGTAAGAAAAGGAAGAATTCATTTGAGGAGGTGGAGTTGAAAGTGTAACTTCTTGGAAAGGTCCTGAATGTGAGGGATGAAGGAGAGAGAGGAGTCAAAGATGACGCCAAGGTTTGTGTGAGAGCCCAGGGAGGATGGCCAGAGTGAGGGAGAGAAAGAGGCAGCATGACATCCGATAAGAGGGATCTCAGTCTTGCTGACATTAAGGCAGAGATCATTGGAAGTACCCCAGGACTGGACAGTCAGGGATGATAGATGAAGGGAGAAGAGGATCAGTGGGAAGTTTGAAGATGAGTTGTGTGTCAACTGATTAACACTGGAAGTTTGGGGAGAAGGTGAAATGATGTGTGCAAGCGGGGCAAGATAGTTGTTAAAAAGCCAAGGAGAAAGGTAGAAGCCCTGGGAAGCTTCTCTTGGGTGTCCAGGGAAAGTCAGAAGCTACCCTGGGGGTGGCTGTCTGTGGCAGGACAACGTATGGGAGGACAAACCCCAGGCAGAAAGAAGAATACTGAATCTGAATGATCCTTGAGCTGTAATTCTGAATGACTTGTGTGTGTCTGCAACATTCCTGTATGGCTTATTGTGATGAAGGTGGGGAATTCCTGCGTTTTCATGGCCAAGAACATTATTTATCTCCTCCCCCCAGACGCCCCCACTTTGTATAGTGCTGGGACGAAGAGAAATGGAGTAATGAGGATGACGAGAAGCGGTAATCCAACGCGGCGTTCTAGTCTTTGGAAAATGTTAACCAATGCTGGGACATTTAAAACTGACGCAGCTGAACAGAATGTGAGAGAGAGACGGAAACTGCTTCTGAATCCAACTTCTTCTGATGCTGGTTGGGACACCAGAGGCGAGCAGACTGCAGGACATAGCACAGAGACTCACGAGAACCGTGTGCAGAGAACCCGAGCCGAGGCGTTTACTGCATTATTGCCACAGGCAGCTGGAGCTGCCAAAAGCAGAGGAAGGTAAAGCGGGAATCAAACGGCTAACAAGACACACCCCAAGTCAGCGGGCTAAGAGCAAAAAAAACGGTGAGACACAAGGAATGCCGAAGCCGCCAGTAAAGACTGGTAAGCCCAGTGAGAGCGAATGGGACACTGGGGCGCTTCAGGGCGAATGCCACGTACCATTGACAGCACGAGAGAGCCTAATAAAAGGAAATGTAATAGTTAATATGAGTATGAACCATGTTAAGAAAGGATTGGCGACCCAGTACTTGAAAAGCATTATTTCCTGGATGCAAGAGAGAGTGTATGGAGAACGGAAATGCCCTGGCAGGATAGTGAACCAGGCAAACTGTGAGTCTGGGACTCACACCCATGAGAGGACATGAAAAGCCCTAGCAAGAAAATAAACCAGGCGGTGTGCGAGTCTGGAACCAGTACCCAAGCGCGATATGCTGGCAGAAGTGTAAACCAGGGGTAAGAAGAGAAGTGAGAAAAGTCAGGGGTAAAAACCCCTGTCCTGAAATTGTGGAATAGTGATAACCAATATAAAAAGGGAAGAACCATACCATACCCCTTGTAAGGATAAGTAACAAAGTTGGGAATACCCCGGCAGGAGAGTACACCAGAGTACACCAGGGGTGGAAAAGGGATTAAGAAAGCTTGGGAGTCAAACCCCTGCCTTGAAATTGTGGAACAGTGACAATCAATGGACAAGGGAAGACCCATACCCCTTTTAAGGATAACTGTGATCCAGAGAGTGAGAGTAGGAAACATTCAACAGAACTGTGTGCATAAAGGAGACTCAAGAGAAGAGTCTTCTCCCTTGAACAAACTGGAGCTATGAGAAAGTGACATTCAAAGCACCAGAAGAAATCTAGGGGAAGGGAAGACCCCTTTCCTGGTGGAACTGTATTCCTTTTCTTTTCTGCACCTTAGAACGTTATGTTTTGGAACTTTGAAAGCATGCTATAAGTGTATAGCTTAAATAAATTCTGAGTTGCACATTATATTGAGTTTAGCGTTGAAGTGTCAGTTTAGCGTTTTTGGACACAGGATGGAAGATGCTTTTTGGTTTTGTTGAGGCGGGGAAACCCCTTTTAGGATTTGTGACAGGCTGGATTTCCCCTAATCCCTTTTTCCTTTGTTATGTTATTTATAAGGCTCCAAAGCCCGAAAGCGTCCAGGCACCATAGAAGAAAAAGGAGAACCCCATCTAAGCCAGGTGGCAGGTCAAGGACTAAATAAACAGAAATGTCTTCAACTGTTTCCGAAAAGCCAGGAGGTTGACTGTGACATGAAAAACGCGACCATTTACGCCAGCTCTTTTAAAACGATCTACTTGCAGGAGGCAATCATTAGCTGACCAAAGTGGTCTTCTAGGGATATATAATCTCAGCAAGTTCTGGCCACGCTGTATCCTGTATTCTTGCAGCCGCCTTGTATTCTGGCCACGCTGTATCCTGTATTCTTGCTGCCACCATGTATTCTGGCCAAGCTGTATCCTGTATTCTTGCTGCCACCATGTATTCTGACCGAGCTGTATCCTGTATTCTTGTAGCCGCCATGTATTATGCTCCTGCACCTCTGTACTTCGTCTCCTAACTCCCATCCTGCTCTTCTGGCGGGTGTGTGCGGCGGGGCCCATGAGATGCTTTAGAAGCAGCACTCGCTACTCCTCTCTTTCGGCATTCCCTTTACGCTGTCCGGGCATTTCTGTGGCTCACATGAAGGTTACGGATGAGATGGTGGATGTGAAGGTTGCCCGTGTACCACGTGTGGGCCTGCATCAAGGAGTGGACCGTGGACCTAGGTCCCCAGGCTTATCCCGATCCTATCCCGCAGCCTCAGGCTTGTGACTTCATCATAAAGGGCAGGAAACACGTTTCAGTAATGATCGTGCTGCGATGGAGTTAGGTTGATTGATTTGTTAAATAATGCACATATGTCTCATATTCTCTGGGCACTGGTAATAAACTATGGGTCTCATTACGACCCAGACGGTAAGGGGTTAATGGTGCCGTAAAAGGTGGCGGCGCCGTTAACCCCTTACCGCCTAATTACGAGGTCCCTTTGCGGGTCACTACCTTAACGGCTGGTTTTACCAGCCGTTAAGGATTGGACCTGCAAAGGGACCTTGGAGGTAATTACGGTACCGCAATTTGCGGTACCGTAACTACCGCCTTCCCCATTTCCATTGAGCCCTATGGGGTTTAAATGGGAATGGGCCAATGGTGAATGGGGAATTACCGCCCGCCAACCTTGGAATGGGGCGGTAATTCCGCCATTCACCATGGCGGAATCAGTAAAATACCAGCAGCAACGCCATGGTTACCGCATGGGTCGCAATGAGGCCCCATGTGTGAAAGGTAGAGAGAGATGAACGGGAAGATTATTCCAACGTTTTAGCCACTTGCCCGGCAAGCGTCTGCCCCCAGCTGCTGCAAGATGAATTCAGTGGATGCAGGGTAAGAGCTGGCTACCGCTCCTTAGCCATCTCTGGGGATGCAGGGGAGGAACCGGCTAGCACTCCTTGGCCATCTCTGAGGTTGGTTTTTTGAACATGTGGCCATGGGATATTTGGAAGCCAAATTATACTGGAACCTAAAAAGAATGTGTGCTTAGACATTCAGCCAATCGAAGGTTCAGGCATCCAGCATGTACCAGCTGGTAAAAAAATGGATGGTTCTCTTTCTTATGGAAGCGTCATGAGATTAATAATGAATGTGTGTTTTCTCTTATAACCAGGGCCGCTTATTGTCACGACCGTCTTTTCATTAAGGAACAAAGACCAGCAAGGCCCGAGTCACATGGACAGCCAGGAGGCAGTGGACAGAATTCATGGTATTAATTTCTTCATTTAAAGATTTAAATTATTTGCATTTGGCAACCGGCGCGGTGAGGGCGGAAAGGGTGATGGTGCTGCAATCACTTTTCCTGTGGCAAGTAGAAAGTGGGCGGTTGCATTTTGGACATGTTGCATTTGATGGGTCAGTTTGGGCAAAAGGCTGAGGGAAGCAGTCTTTCCATCATTGAGTCCAGAGGAGATGAGAACACTGATGATGGGCCGCCCGTGCACGAAGAAGAAGAGCTGAAGGATGTTCCTGCAGGTGCTTAGGAAGAATCAGCAGATGCTGATTAGGCGTACAACAGAGGATACCCAAGCCTTTGTCTAAATCTGAAGGGGAAGGGTAGGTTGAAGCGATAGAGGGCCAGAGGTGGTTGGAGTTTTGATAGTTAGAGCTTCTGTTATGTCCTTGTTATGGATCTCACATTCAGTCATGTCCATCTGGCGCGCAACGAAGGAGAGGCGCTACTGCCGATCCAGGAGCTAATCCATTCTGAGAAGGATTTGGGTGTCATCATTATATACCAACAGTAAATGGTTCTAAAGGAATGAATGAAAGGGGGCATGGGACAAACCGGGGCACTAAAGAGGAGAGGAGAGGAAGGAGAGACCCTTTGGGGACTCCACAGGTGGGGGTGGAGCAGGTGGGGCCTGGATTGGAAAGTGGGTTTGGCAATGATCGAGAATATGTCCCAGAGGAAAGATTCAATCCAGGAGAGTGCAAGGCTTTGGAGCAGAGTCCAGAAAGGAGGATGGCATCAGCCGTGCTGAACGCCGCTCAGAAGTAAACAAAATGAAGGCGCTGGCACCGCTGGCATCTTCACCTTCCACAAAACACTTGTGCCCTGAATATCACTAGTGCCGTCACCTTACATCAGCCAAGAGCCTATCCGCACCCTCCTCCAAGCAACCATGCACTATACCATGCAAGTGGCCCAAGGAACACATTACCAGCCTACCCCATCCCCAAACGTTAGGAGGGCCACCATCCCTCCTCAAGGCGCCCTAATAAATGCCAGCTCTATCCCAGCTCATGCCCTTGACGTCCATGATATGATCATAGCCCACAATGTAGACTTATTGGCCACTACAGAAACATGGTTACAACAAGCATCCGACCAAGCCCTATCCCTGGCAATACCTGATGGCTTCACAATTCTGAGAACTGAGAACTGGGCCCCACTACATTAGATTCAGGCCCCATGTGTAGACAATCCTGGCTACGCCTCTGGTTCTAGGCTGCACTGTCGATTGGAACGATAGAAGGATACTTTACATCTTTAAGCGCTTCTCTGAAGAGGACTCTTATTTCAAGATCCCATTAATTGTGCCATTTCTAAAGGGTCTCACTAATGTGTGCCCTCTAGTCCCTTTCCATGTCCCTGTTTGGGATTTGAATTTGGTATTGAAATTTCTCACACATATTCCATTCGAGCCATTACATTCATGTCATCCGAGGCTACTCACGTTAAAAACAGTCCTTCTAGTGGCTTTAGCATCAGCCCTCTCTCTTGTAAGCCTCCTTACACTGTATTCCATAAGGATAAGGTCATCGTCAAAGTCAAACCATCATTCCTGCCTAAAGTAGTCTCAGCTCACATCTGTCGCAAAGGGTAATACTGCCAGCTTACTATCCTCCCCCGCACTCAAGCAAGGAAGAGGAAAGGCTTCACAGGCTCGATCCAAGAAGGGCTTTAAGCCTTTATAGCTAAAGACTTGCAAAATTTAGGCAACATGATCAACTTTTCATTCGATATACTGGCCACAAGTTGGGCTTGGCCGTAACAAAACAAACTTTATCTAAGTGGATGATTTTAGCTATTGGAGAATGTTATGGACTGGCTGGCAAAGAGCCACCAGATGGGCTAAGAGCCACTTCACTAAGGGCCGGGCAACTTCTGCAGCTCTCCAGTGGGGTGTCCCAGTACGTGATCAGAGGGGTGTCCTGGTGCAGGATATCTATGCAGCAGCCACTTGGTCCTCTATGCACACATTCATAAAACATTACTGTTTAGATCGACATTGCTTCAAGGGGACTGGGTAGCTGATCTTAACACTTCTCAGACAACACTTCTTGTCCATGATCTGATCATCACATACTTTCCTTCACCTTCTCTCCTTCTAAGTCTCACCAGTGCACACACCGCCACCCCCACCTGGAGTCGCAGTGCCTGAAAAATGAGTAAAGAATCCTTATCCCCACACTTCTCACCACTGCTGCGCAATTCCAGAGTCCACATTGGTGGAGATTATGGCTGGGAGTTATTGTGCGAGTATGGATAGATGCCATCTGTCAAAAAGAGAGAGGAGAAGAAAGCAGAAACTACTTCCCAAATCTACTAAGCCTATAGTGGAGGTCTACGGTGTAAATAAGGAAAAAAGTTAACATATAATGAAACAACCTCTTTCCAAAAGAGGAAGAAAGAGGGGCACCAGAAAATCTAAAAGGCTTGCCCTCAAAACGAGTAATTTGACAACATGACTCCCTACATCTAGGAATAGTCTCAAGGTTAAGAATGTTACCATACTGCCTGATGTGGTAAACCTATCTGTGGTATCCAGCACTAGCTCGCTGGATACAACAGACTGCATGCCTGAGAGCAGTATTGAGTCTGTTGAAGTTCATGTACCTAAAAAGAACTCCAAAGTGAAGTTTAGAACTCTGAATCAGGAGGTACATAATATGTCCATGAGCAAGCCTAAGAGATTGCTGGAGGGTAATAATTATGGCAGGAAAAAAAATAGATATGTTCCCAACAGACAGTTCACTATCTCAGCACTGGCTAGGAAAAACAGAAAGCCTATTAACAGAAGCAAGCTTTTGGAAATCTTCAACTCTCTCAGCTGGCGTTGAAGACTATAAAAAGCGGGGATTTCAAGTTTGTAGAACAATGTCCTGGAAATATAACTAGGGTACACTGTTTTTCTGAAGCAGTGGTATGCCTTATTAGGATTTGTAATGATGAATTGAAAAGGAGTGGATATGTGCTGGATGTTTGGTGTGAAAATGATGGTGTAGCTGGGATGAATAAAATAATGGAAAAGTATGATCAAGTTGAACTGAGGGACTTAGGAAAGATACCTATGGATGGTGATGCAGAGGTGAAATCTCATTGGGAATAGTTGTGTTCCTTTCTGCCACCTATCAACAATGGCAAGTGAGCTAAACTTACCATAGTGTCATGGAGTACCCGAGGGCATCGCCATCTTTTGGCGGAATCGGGCTCCTATACTAGTTTTAATAAAGCTCAGATCATTTTTTTACAGGGGACTTGGCTGATGCAAGCAGTGGAGTTTGACGGCTATACTGCTTACCATAACTATGCCAAAAGAGGAGAAAAGGGCAGACCCTACGGTGGGCTAATTATATTGGTATCAAATGCCTTTGACTCTACTGAATGAATACAAGTGATGAATAATCCAAATATACTAATTGTTGACGTTCGAGTGAATGATGATAGTAAAATCATGTTGGTCAATATATATGGTCCCCCGGGCGATGACCATACTGTTGCTATCCAACTGGACATGTATGAATGTTTAATTGGCAAATATTCATCTGGGGCTGAGATGAATATCATCATGGGAGGTGATTAGAATTCCAATGTTGTACTGTCTGATAATATAAACACTACAAAAGAGGTGGACATCAGAAAGGCAGAAAGGTGGAAACCTTTCATAATGGATATGGAACTTCAGGTGGCTAATGGGTTCAGGTGGGACATGTCTAAAACTGTTTCGACATGGACTAACAGCCTTTACTCACCGACGCTTGTCTAAATCTGTCTATATGATAAGCTGTTTGACCATCTGTATCATTTTCAACTATTGGCAAACTCATTTAGTGATCATGCCGTGCTGGTCTGCACCATCACGTGGGACACGAAATTGCTGCACTTGGATAGAATTGGGGATGTAGACAACACCAGTAGAGGTAACAGATTAGTATGGTTGGATGCTAATCCTGCAAAGGAAAGAGTATGGAGTCAAGGACTACAAGTAGAATATCTGGCTACATGATCAGCTGAAGAAATCGTGTGTTGGATATCCTCACGCATGCACAACATGATGCCTATAGGTGGAAAGTTACGACCGCATAAGTATGGACATGATAAGCAGAGGCCATATGACAAGGTTATACGTGGTATGAAAATTAGGATGCGTAGAGATCTCAGAATATGTGATTGTGGTGGTCTCAGTCCTGATTGTCTACATACGGCTAAACGCCGGATTAAGAACAATCACAGAAATTGGGTCAGACGCTACTTGGTCTCTGATAATAACATCAATTGGCAACATATGTTGCGGCTGCTGATTGATGGAGATACCAAGACATTTTGGGCTAGCTTCAAATCTATTAGCAATGGTGGAAAGCATGAGCTTGTTATCCCTATTGACAGCCCAGATTGAGCTAAGTTTCATTTTATGAGTGCTTTCCCTAGATTAGGAACATGTAAGATTGGATGGATCAGTTATGCAGATGATATTATTGACTTTGATAATACCAATATTGGCATATGTAATAGTGCTGGGGCCACCTGTGATTATTCCGCAAATAATGGTCTAAAAATTAAGCTGTCTAGAACTCAATTTATGGCTGTTGGCCGTAAATGTTGCAAAGGTCATGTATCTCCTGCCCGTTGGGTAAGATAAAAAAAAAAGTAAAGTGTTGCAAATACCTAGGGCAATGAGGTATGTGGAGAAAAGAAAAAAAATAATCATATGGTTCAACAAAGTAAAAGAGTAAAAGTAATGTCCACTCTAACCGCAGTAATGTCCTTTTCCAAGAAAACGGCTGGGTACAGTCTTCTTGGCATTATTACAATCTATAAACCGAAACCTAAAGCCATATTCCTATATGCCTTGGAGACATCATATTCAGACTGGTTAGACTGGGCAGATGTCGCTGAGGGCACTATATGGAGAAGACTATTGGGGCTCACGAAGTATACCCTGGTTCAGACAGTTCATCTAGAACTGGGACTTATTTCCCTATCTGCACGCATCAAATTAAATCGAGCTACACTGTTTATGTTAAGATTATATTTGCTCGACCTGATACCATTTTGTCTATGCTCCGGGAAGGTTTGGAGGGATGTAAAATGGAAGATTTTAACAAATTTCAAGAAAAAATCTTATTATTTCTGGACAAGATAGGGTGGACTCCAAAATGGGACTATGGGGAAGGAGCACTGGTAAAATCTCTTAAGGATTCCATAGAGAAGTGGGACTGGGCTGTCAGCCACGATAAGGTGGCTAATATGAGATCATTAAGCTCCTTTGCTATGATGCCTTTTGAGTATAAAAAACGGCAAAGGTACCTAAAATTGCTGCCGTCTCCTGTGAGGATCTTCGTGATCCGACCGTGGCTGATTTTCCCACGGCCGGAAAGTTTGCATGAGAAATGTGGGAACCCCCAAAGGTTCGCTCATTTCCCATGCGAACACACGCACACAACACCTACATACCCACACCCACAACACATCCCCCACCTACCCCCTCAACACAGCCCCACCCACACCCCCAACATAAACATACCCGTGATCGGGAACCGGCGCCGCATGGTTCGTTTTTTTTTTTTTTTTTTTTTACGGGGCTGCAGGGGTTTCCCTTGCTCACTATACTGTAAAGCAGGTTTTTTTTTCCAGGTATATTATAGTGAGCGGGGTGTTGCGGGGGACACCCCTGCAGCCCCTGCAGTCTTTATATATATATATATATATATATATATATATATATATATATATATATATATATACTCACCTATAATAAAAGGTTTGAACGTTTGGTGGTAGCATTATTAGGACTTTTTGTCCATGCACACTTTGGGTTGCGGTCCGTTCGCACAATTCCCTCTGCGACATGCAGAATATTCTCTTAGGTTCAACCGTTTGAATATTCTAGAAACAAGGGGAGGGAGCATGGACTGGTATGCCGGTTGAGAAGAGGACATGTAAACTTATGTCTGGATGGTACTACGTTGGAATCGGCTAGACATGTACTCGCATGCTGTCCTAAAATGAGACCGATATATAATAAATACTTTGCTAAATTTGAGTTTGAAGAGGAGTTATACGGCTAGTGTAACATTCTGGCTAAGATGCCTCTCCAGGTATAATAAAGGGCTAATCACCGCCATTACCCAGATTTGGAAGAATGTTAACGAATATCTGCGTAAATTTGAAGAGGATGTGAAACAGTTGATCTTGAAATGTCAGTGTGATGCTATGATGTCAGCTGTTAAAGCTGTTATCCCAAGTCGAATGCCATTAGATCTCCTTGTCACTGAATGCATAGTATACATATGTTTGGATGGTTATAGCGGAATACTGTTCAGGGGCTTGATATATACGTTTTTGCCCTCAATTCTGCTTAGATACCGGTCTTTCTCCTTTATTGCAAGGTTTGATGTATTTTTTAATTTGTATTTTTAATGTAATAAGCATGTTTTTGTGATATTTTTAAATGTTATTTCATTGTTGTTCTCTTCTTCCTCCTTTCTTTTTCTGTATATGTTTATATTTGAATTTGTGTTAAAGTTTAATAACTATACACACAATAAAATAAAAAAATAAATAAATACTAAAATCATCAATGGAGGAGTTGTTTAGAGCAACAGTGATGGATGACGTATGATTAGGTTGAGCTTTACCAGTCGAAATATCAGTTCATAAAGATTGCAGGAGAGGGGAATGGGTGAATATATTTTTCTGCAGTGTTCAGCTCTGCCAAGTCTTTATTTGTGTTAACATTGCAAGTATTCAGCCAGAACTGGGGGGAAGTCGGGCTAATGATTAACTGTGTATTCCCATCAATAGGGTGGAACTCATGGAGGTTTACTTTCTACAACAGGTGACATGATTATCGATCCCGAAGAGTCATTCAGCGTAAAAGCAGAGGAAAACATACACCTGGCCCACCCTCCAGACACAGAAGCCTGCGGAAGAAAGCGAGACTTCCCCAGCCCAGCTGAAGTAGGAGGTATGGTGTCTGTGCTGTTCAAATTAAAAAAAGATCACAAGTCGCCCTCCCCCCCCCACATGGGGGGGCATTCATGAGCCCGAGCACGATGGCAGTGCCTCAATGAACTACATATAGCCGCAGGTAGAACCCTTCTTGATCCTGTGGCAAAACATGTTTATGGCTCCATACCGTAGGGCCGTGAGGTTTGGAGGTGCCTGAGGTGATTTGCTTAAAGGCTAGCTGCCCCATTGAACTGTGGCACAGGAGCAAATGCCTGGCACATTCATGTCTGGGTGATGCTGGTGTGGCTTACTGCGCAGGCTGGTGAACTGTGGAGCTGCTGTGGATCGAGACAAGGAGTGTGAGTGGTCCCAGCCTGCCTGGGCCATTACCTGTAATCGTCTTTCCCAATGGGCCGCTGCCTGAGGCATGGTGTAGCATGCCCGCATCACAGAGGAAGCTGCACACCTCTAGTGTGGCGTGTGCTTGATGAAGGCCACTCCTGTGCCTGGGACATTTCTGTATCAGCTGGAAGGTGACATATGGCTCCCATCCTATTCTCCAACCAGTGTAGTAGCTACATTGCTTTGCGGGGGAGCAGTGGTATAGAGCCCCACACTTATTTAGATGTTTTTTGTTGCCCTGATGAGCCAAGCTCTGGTAGTGTGCCACTGTGTCCGTTCTTTAGTTGAAAGGCCCTCCTTGGAATAGATTAGTGGCATCACTTCCACCGTGACCACCTCTCACAGTACTGTGCCTGCTCTATTTGTGAACTTCCTGTTATGGTCCCACTGTAAAGATCGGAGGGGGGGGTCTGTACTTCCGCTCTCTATTTGGTAGAGGAGAGACACAGAGACCCCTGCCAAGAATCTCTAATATTGGTAGTTGTGGTCGAGCAATCAAGGCCTAGCTTCTCAGGAGGTGATGCAAGCTGGTTCTTAAGTACAGTGTAGTCCTCAAGCACCCACAAAGGATTGTCCACACACTGTATCGGTTAAAACACAGTCTTTATATAATTAATATTCAAGGTCATATACACGATCACGATAACTCACTTGGTACTCTGAAAATCAACAATGGTAAATATATACAATTCTAAAGTGGTACCACTAACGTTATCAGATCTCATTAAAGTGCATACGGTCAGAATGACACACAGATCAAAATAAAGAGAAAACCAGCAGTAGAGAGAGGAAGGAAAGCAAGATGGTTGTGCATTTGGCAGAATACTGGCCCCGTACCACTAGACACAGTTCTGTGTGGAGATCCCGCCCCCCCCTCCTGGGCAACCTGTAGAAGAAAGATACAAGCCCAGTCCATATATTGTTCACACTAGACTTTCCAATAGTTCTGCAACCCCAAAGTACCTTGGCGTTGTAGTGTTCCGCGTCGGAGAACAGGTCGAGCTATGACTGTGAAGTGGCCGTGTCGTTCCTAGCGGTGCTCGTTGACAGTATGCATAAACGTCCTGCAAGGAAGAGGCGTGCGAGGCACATTGAGGTCAATAGTTCTGGACAGCAATGAGTTGAAGAACTGTGGCCCAGCAAGGGTGTTGAGTCGTCGGCGTGTCTGTGGTCTTTGAGTGGCCGGAAACCCACCGGTGGATGCTCCTCGGCGTGTCGACGGTCAGGCCTTCTCCAGCAGGATACAGCAGCGACAATGCGGATGAGAGCGTCCTTGGATCAATGAAGTTCTTAGGCAACAGGAGCACGGCGGCTCCAGTCGGCGACGGCGGTCGGCGACAGTGGTGGACAACAGTCCGGGCGCTTCTCCCTGGAGTTCCGCAGCAATCCCCGTATCGGGTCGGCAGCCTGTCGAAGGTCTGTCTACCAGGGAGCTTAGGCAAAGATCAGCTGTGCACGATGATCCCTCATAGCTCGGGAAGAGGGCGCCTTACCAGGTCCTCTCTGGGTCAGTCCTTGGGGCACAGCAGCTTTCAGATTGCGGAGGAGAGCGACAGCAATTCTTCTCGTCCAGCAGGGCTTCAAGATCAAGCTTCAGTTACTCGTCGTAGTGGACTTCAGCTTCTGAACACGATTCCTAGCAGTGACAGATCCCCAGATATACTGTTGATCTCCCATTCATTCCGCTGGGTCAAACTCAAGCATCCAATCACGACTAAGGTAATTCATGCAGGCAGGCAGCCATTCAGGCACACGGTGCATTCAGGCCATTCACTTCTCTCCAGACACTCACAACAAGTTATGTGTATTGGGACAAGACCCAGCCATTCAACACTCCAAGCTGCATTCATACCGGTTTCGGGCAGGGCTGTCTCAACCATTGTGTGAAACACCAGATACTAGACACCCACAACATAGAATGCATATTCGTCACACACTCTATTCACCCAGGTCCCACCCACAGGCGTACCCACAACATACGGTCATTGAGAAGGCTCCAGCCAGTCTGATCGGCACTTCCCCACACTACCATATACAGAACTTCTACCCAACAGCCAGTCAGGGGGAAGGGACAGAGGCAGGGCTTCCTGGGACTTCAGGAAGATCAAGGTAATAGGTGATGGAAGGCAAGAGGCCATGGGGACCATTTTGTCTCCATCAGGATTCCAATGACAGGGCCTGAGCATCCCAAAATGGAGGACGCTCAGGGCACCAGTCATTTCAGCACGGAGCTGCCACCAGCCCGTACCCTGCTCTGTGGGTCACACATAAGTGCCCAAAACATACACTAGGGGCACAGGGTTGTACTCCTACCCATGGGTGCCATAAGGGTATCCCATGGGTCTGTTCACCAAACCAAAAGAGAGAGAGCTGCACCACCAGGAGTCCCATACGAACTCCTGCGTGGAAAACACGACAGAACATACGATAAAAAGTAGTAAAGGACAAGGATACAGAGACCCTGTCCCTCCGATGCATTTCCAGCATCGCACCCACTTCCTTTGTTGTGCATTGGGAAGTGTTTGTGCCCTCCCTGTCTTATACGTGCAAGAAAATAAAACAAACACTCCCCGGACAGGGAATAAGGCAAAGAGAGCAGGCTGCGAGAGTTCAAGGAAAAGTTTATCTAGATCTCTGAGAGCGCTCTGACAAAGTTATGTTACAATACATTATATAGGTTTGCATGAGGCGTCTAACATATGATACTACGTTGGACCCGGATTGGTCAGCTGAGGTGGTGCTTTAGGTGTGGGCATCATCTCGTCCTCCTGGTTGGTTGCTCGGTTGGCGAGAGGATGAACGTCAGCCATCTGTGCTCCAGATGGTTGAAGGTCAGGGCATGGTGATACATGGTGGTCACTATCTAAGCTAACATAACTCATTCTCTATAATGCATGCACTAATTACTAGTAATTCAAAACACTCTCGGTAGTTTATCCTGTCTCTATAAAAGTCATTCAGGTATCTATATCATCTAAAACATTTAGATTATCCAAGTCACAGGTTAAGGGTCTTGACCACTATAATACAATGACCAGAGTGTAGGTTTATGTTTACAAGAATCTCAGGTATGTGGCATTTGTTAGTACTGGGTACGATATACTGCAGCAGGGGTCTAGTGTTAGTTGGGAGTCTGCGGGGTGGGCATCATGGCATGGTCAGTGGTCTGGCACATGTAAGGAATATCTTGCAGGGACACGGGGTCGAAATGGCAGTAAGTTTCCACTGGCGAGGGTGTGGGGGTAAAGACACATTTGTGATGATGGACGAGTTATGGCCTTAGTTCATGCTGGTTCACATGCAGGACAGTGATCTCAGAGGAAGAGTGATGTGTTACATTCATTAGTTGTTGCAATTACCTCCGGCTTCAGCGTGAGAATGGAGCTGCAGAGTTATCCAGTCAGAGTGAGGACGAGGGTGGGGGCCATATGCTCGGTGTGCCTGAGTGCAGAAATGAGAGGGAGAGAAGCGTTTCGTACTATCGCAGTGAGGCCTGGTTACCAAGATGGAGTCGAAAGGGGGTACTAAAATGGATGCCCTGTGTCCTGCTCAGTGGTCCCATCTATGCGAATGTCACCCAAAGTTAAGGGAAAACGTAGTTGCACTCTTTTCAATCATGCGCCAATAATAAGAAAAAAAGAAAGAAGAAATCCACTCAATTGGAATGTTTAGAAAACTGCTTCTGTATTTAGTAAGCATTAGTGCCGTCAGTGATGAGCATAGGTGCCCTATATGATTACATGTGTTTCAACGGACTGCGCCACCTTTTTCAAATCAGGGCTTGCATATGAGAAAAATTGAAAACATACAGTTGTAATTGGTCACAGTTAATGAAAAAAAATATATATATATATATTTGTTGTATGTGTCAGATGTACCACAGACATGAAGGGAGGGGTATAGGGGTGGATTCATGGGATCAACAATGTACCCATCAAAGATAATAATAAATCCATCATAAAAAGAAATGGGAGCGTGCAGGAAACACAAACGGGATAGGATGGGACAATGGAGAACAAAAACCACAAGAAAAAAGAAAAGAGAAAGAAAAAAGAGAAAGCTGTAAATTAATTTGTCTTAGGATATGTGGGTAAATATTAGTTAACAGACACGGTTGCTTTTGATTCAAATAATAGTCTTACCCAATTTAATAGATTCCTTAATGTGGAACGCTGCTTTTCAGCTTGAAAAAAGAAGTCCTTGGGATAAATCCCTGCCTGTCAAGTTAATGTGTATTTAAGTATATGCTTGATATGTAAATCACACTATAAAAGCCGAGTTGTAGTCAATGGAGAAGTAGCCTTATAATGGTTTCAAAGCATGATGCTTCGATATTAGATTATCGACTAGCCGCGAGCTACATACGTAATGCGCGTGTGTTCTCACTAGTAACATACAAAATCATAACCTGGGTTCCAGGAATATAGATGCGCTTGCTTGAATCTCCTTACGTTACGAGCGATTTGAGACACCAGGTATACTTTATCAAGTGGCTTCGAATCTCATTGTATTTGCGGGCGGTTTGTATTGGCAGGGCGTGTGCTACAAGCTTCAAAGCATATTGCTCCGGTATTGAGTTATCTGCTAGCCGCGAGCTGTATGCGGAGTGCACATTTGTTTTGACTGATAGCATACAGTTTTCTCTAGTCACTTCGAATCTCCTTACGTTACAAGCGATTTGGAATGCCAGGAATGCTTAATCTAGTCGCTTCGAATGTCATTGTATTTACGGGCGGTTTGTATTGGCTAGACGTGCGCTACAAGCTTCAGCTTACCTTTGCAGAGTATAAGTTGACAGCTCCGTACGAATCTGTTCGCGGAAAGGACCCAAAATGGCCGCTTAAGAGGTGGTTAATTTTGGTTGTCAACGCAACCACGAGAGTCATGCATTACAGAAAAACATGGGCGCCATCTTTTAGTGTCAAGGATACATACTACCAAATGTTCGTGAATGCATCAATAAAGCTCAGGGATAAATTCTAAATGGACAACCGTTGCCTATTTTATCATCACACAAAGAACTTCACAGAAACACTAATATTGTCCCAAATCATGTGTCCCAAATACTATGAACCCAATCTTATAAGCAAATTAATGTCCGGGCTGGAACAGCATACGAAATAGTTAAAGTCCTGTAATTCTTCTAATCACTGAAATATTCTCGTACACTTCAAAGTGATTATGCAAAACCTTATGTCATATAGAAACAATTGTTATGAACAAGAAAATCACACCATTAATCGTATACAGTTATTGTTTGTGTCATATTAGTCTCTACTATCCATCTGCGGAGTAAAGTAAGATTAGAATATTGGTTGGCAAGTGGTTCATATCTGATCTAGGTCTTATACGTATCAGTTTGTGTTCAAAGAAAGGAGGACATCTCATTGTCTGTGTTCAGGCCTCTATCTACTGTACGGAATTTGTATATTAATTTGGCTTCTTCTTGTTTTAGTCGCTTTACTTGATCTCCTCCTCTTGGACCAAGTGTAATCTTTTTGAGACCTAGAAATGTAATGTCTTGCTTGTTGCTGAGTTGGTGTTGCAGTTGCCAATGTGCTGCCAAAGGTAAGTTGGAGTTTTGGCTTCCAATGCTGGATAAGTGTTCACGGATTCTGATTCTCAATTCTCTGATCGTACTCCCAATGTACAGTTTCTTGCATTGGCAGATAATTCCATATATCACAAATTTAGTTTTACAATTGATAAAGTTGGAAATCCTATGTTTTGTGCCAAAGGCGTCCTCAAATACTTCAGTGTTTTCCATAGCATATTGACACATTGAGCATGTACTGCATTTACAAAAACCAACAGGCAATTGGGGTAACCATGATGTTTGTCCTGTAGGTTTGACCTCTGGTAAAAAAGAAGGACTCAGAAGATTTTTCAAAGTTTGTGCTCTCTTAAATGTTATTGAGGGGTTATCTTCAATCCAATCTTGAATGTGTGGATCCATTTTTAAGAGTTCCCAATTTTTTTAAAGAATCTTTCTTATTACAGAGTTATTGGCACAATAAGTTGTAATGAATCTGATGCAGTCTGGCTTACTTAGGTTTTGTCTATTCGAGATCATTATGTTCTCTCTTTTGAGCTTTTTTCGCTTGATTCCGGGCCTTAACAATATTTTTTGAGGCATATCCTCTGGCAAGAAAACGTGTTATCAGTAATTTGCATTCCTTATCAAAGGCTCCTTTCGCCACACAGTTTCTTTCGGGCTCTTATGAATTCCCCTTTGGGGATGTTTTTGATAACAGAATTAGAATGACAACTTGTCGCAAATAGTCGAGTTGGCCTCAGTTGGTTTTCTATATGTTTTAGTAAGAAGAACATTATCTTCTATATATATTCTTAGGTCTAGAAAGTTCACCTCTGAGGCACTGTAAGTTCCAGTAAATTGTATTCCTAAATTGTTTATATTTTCACGTTGTTGAAATACTTGCAGTAAGTCGTCATTGTCTTTCCAGATGAGGAAAACATCATCAATATATCGGTTCCATAGAAGAACATTCTCTGCGTAGTTAGGGTCTGAATAAAAGTGTTGATCCTCGTACATAGCCATAACCAAATTGGCAAGTGCAGGTGCATATTTGACTCCCATAGCTACACCACAGGTCTGTCTATAAAACTCTTTGTTAAACAGAAAAACATTATTCTTCAAAGTCAGGAGTAACATTTCTTTGAGCATCTGAATTGATTGATAGCTAGACGCTGTATCTTGTGAGAAGGCGTAGTCTATTGCATCCAAAGCTGTGTCGTGCCTAATGGAAGTATAGAGCGCTTTGACATCCCATGTTGCTAGGATGTATCCTGGTTGCCATTTCACATTCATGAGTTTTTGGAGGATTGCTGTAGTATCCTTCAGAAATGACTTGGTTAGGTTAACCTTAGGTCTGAGAATATTGTCAATATATTCAGCTATATTAACGGTTGCCCAACCTATCCCACTCAGGATGGGTCGTCCTTCTGGTATTAATTCAAACGGTTTATGAACCTTCGGTAAAAAGTAAATAGTTGGTAGTGTGGGGTTTCTAATTTCTTACGCTTGTTTCTCCTCATCTGATAAAAGACCTTGGCGGTGCCAGCATGTAATTGCTCCGAATAGTTCTTCAGTGATTGATGTTTTGGGATTAGATATTAATTTGTCATGGCATAAAGGTGTCTGCAGATGATTATAGGCCATTGTTAAATAATCTTCATGGTTCATCACCACAATTTTGCCGCCTTTATCAGCTGGTTTAATCGCTATTGTAGAGTCTTGTTGCAATTTCTGAAGAGCCTGTCTTTCTGTTATTGATAAATTATCAGATTTGTATTTGATTTTGGACAGTTTCTTTGACTTAGTCATATCAAATGCTTCATTGAGATCCTTCGTCGTTGTTTTGTAAAACACATCAATCAAGTTGTCTGGCATGAGTTGGGGTGGGAACTAAGATTTGTGTCTTATATCTTTAGGTGCAAGGCTACTTTGTTGAATCCGTAGTTCGTGTAGTGTTTCATGTATTGGTCTTTCCAAATTCTCTTCCAATGATCTGAGTAAAGGAATATAATTGAGATCTTCAATTGTAAGTTCACTTGGCATAATAGGAGTTTCTTTATGTCGGTATGTGTTTGTTACTTGAGTTGCAAACCATTTCTTGAGTTTTCTAACAAATTTAAACAAATCTATATGGACATCTGTGGTCTTGAAATTGGTGGTCGGGGCAAAAGAAAAGCCTTTATTGAGTAAGGAAATCTCATCTAAATTTAAATGTCGATCAGATAAGTTGAGAACTAGATTGTCTACTTGGTCTTCTTCGCTGCGTCTCTTGCTGCAGCTCGTGTCATTCTTCTGAAATCGTCTAATGCGTCTGGATTGCCTGGATCCACCGCTTCCACGCCTTCCCCTGGACCTGTGACTGGTTGCTGTTGTATTGTTTGAGGTGGAAGTAAAAAACTTACTTTCTTCACCCAAAGTTAACATTGCATAAGGGCAAGGGGCGTACCCACTACTGGAGGCACTTGGGCTGAGTTTTTTTACTGAGAAGTGGAGGTTACGAGGGGCCTACTGGCCCCTCGCTCCCTCACATTCCCCCCTTTCGTTACATCGAAAGTAACGAATATTTATTTTTTATTCTTTTCACTCTCCCTTCGGTAGTACTCAGCTTCTGCAACTGCTTCGTCCCATGCTGGGGTACCCTTTATTGGCATCAATGCCCTGCATACGCTTCTTAGGCTATTCCCTCTCCTTGCATATTCATCTGGTGTACATGTCATGTAGATTCCACCATCTCCATCCAAATCCACCCATACCTCTCTGTACCTGTAACGCTCACCTGACTCCCACGGAGGCGCTGGCCTGGTTCGCGCTGCTGTGACCTCTTCTAAGGTGATGCGCAGGGTTCGGAAGACGGACTGGACCGGGCCACCAAATCTGGCTTGTCTGGCTCGCAGAAGTATCCTTCTGTAGGCGAAAATAGGGGATTAACTGTCTGCGGGGTAATGCAATCAGCCTCCCACTTTCCCCTCTCACCCTCCTCAAAACCCTTCTGTGATTCCTCGTAGCGTCTCACCTTAGGGTCTGGAAGGACGAGCTCTCCATCCTGCTTCTGATGCAGGGGCGCGTTGGTATCCAGTTGTTTCACTGGATTTTCGGATTGGTGAGAACCAAACTTGCTTGGCTTCCAGGTAAGTTTTTTGATAAGAGGTTCCCCTTGTGTCCATGCATTAATGTACTAATGCTAGTGTCTTTTTCCCCCATAGGGGCCGGGGTACGGAATGCCGCGGAACAGGCACCGACCCGAGATGAGAGGTGAAATCCTTGTAGAAATCAGGTAAGTCTTTAATGAGCTTTTTTTTGGTAATGTCTTTTCATTCGCTCATTAACGCTGATGTCTCTTTTTCCCCTTAGGGGCCGGGGTCCGGAAATGCCAGGATGCGGCACGGACCCGAAATGAAGAGGGAATGAATCAACAGGTAAGTCTTAACATGGAGATTTAGCTTTCCTTATTCCCTTCTCTCTCTCACCCTTTGTTCTGGTCTTTTTTTCCCTAGGCGCTGGGGCGTGACTGCGAATCCGGATGATCGTTGCTGAACATGGAGGCGCCCTGTAAAGGTGATTGGAATGCGGCGCTGCAGCGATCGACGCGATGAGCTTTTAAATAAAAGTCTTCCTTTTCAGGATTGTCGGCGAGATGTCTCCGAGGATGCGGATTTAGCAGGTAAGGACTTTTCCTTCTTCTGTTCCCTTCTTCTCTTCCTTTGCAGGTGATCCAGGATGCTGGCAGGCACGAAGCACGTGTGGCTGTTCGGGTGGGGTTTAAATAGCCTTGGAAGAAGTTCCAGGTATGCATCCTTCCCCGACCACGCCCGGATGGTAAATTAGTCCCACAGGTAAAGTAGTTCCTTTCAGGCCTCAAGGAGGCCGGGATCCTGCAGCATGGTCTGCATCAGGTAAGTGCTCCCAAGCACTTCCATAATGAGCCTGGCGCCTATGGCGCCAGGACTGATGTCTTTTATGAGCCTGGCGCCATAGGCGCCAGGACACTGTCCAAAGGGTCCCTATATGGGGTTGCTGGGTCCTTCCTTGGGGACTGGATGTCCGCTTTCGGGGACACAGGGCTTGAACCGGCTCCCCGGGAGCGGGCATCATGACAGCACAACCCCCCCGAAACCCCCCCACCCAAGGCCCCTCCCAAGGTTGTTCCCTCCGGGGGTTTTGGTTTGTCTGGGAAGAGTCGGTGGAATTTCCTGACTAATCGAGGTGCATGCACATGGTCGCTGGGTTCCCATGACCTCTCCTGAGGTCCGTACCCCTTCCAATCAATTAGGTAGAACAGTTTTGACCTAAACATTTTTGAGTCTAAAATGTTCTTCACTTCGAATTCGGGCTCCCCATCTATTAGAATAGGTTCTAGAGGTTTGAGTAGTCGGGTTCCGGGTACCACTGGTTTCAGAAGTGAAACAGGGTGAATTTGCATACTAGCTGGTAAATCAAGTTTAACAGCCACTGGGTTAATTATTGCCGTAATAGAATAAGGTCCCAGATATTTTGGGTTAAAAGTTCGAGGCCCTTTGAGTGGTAAATGTCTGGTAGCTAACCACACTTGATCCCCAATCTGATACGGAGGTGCTTCACTCCGATGTAGATCAGCATTCTCCTTGTATTTTCTCTTGGCTTGTTGTAAATGCGTAGTTGCCTCTTTGAAGGCTTGGGTAATTGTAGAATGCAGATGTTCTACTGCAGGCATTCCGAGGTTCTGAGGTGAGTCAAGGTTTGAGGTTCGAGGGTGATGCCCCAACAAAGTATAAAAAGGACTGTGGCCAGTTCCAGAGTGTACCGAATTATTATATGCGTATTCGGCTATCCAAAGAATGTCTTTCCAGTTGCTTTCAGATTGCTGTAACATACACCGTAAGTATTGCTCAAGGGTCTGATTTGTCCTCTCGGTCTGACCATCGGTCTGAGGGTGGTGACTGGTCGTTAATCTTACGTCGATCTGCGCCATTTGACAACATTTGCGCCAGAAGTGGGAAATTAATTGGCTTCCCCGGTCAGAGATTAGTATAGATGGGAATCCATGTAGCCGAACAATATTTTCGAGGAATTCTTTGGCTAGGACAGAAGCTGAAGGTAAACCTTTCAAAGGAATAAAGTGGGCCATTTTGGAAAACAAATCCACAATTACCAGAATAGTATTGTACCCCGAACAAGGAGGCAGGTCCGTAATAAAATCCATTGATAGGGTGTGCCAGGGTGCTGGCGGTATGTCTAGAGGTTGAAGGAGACCGGCTGGTCTTTTCTTTTGACTTTTATTTTGGGCGCAAACACCACAGGACATCACAAAAGATTTAACATCTTTTCGCCAAGAGGGCCACCAAAATTGTCGTTTCACCTTTTCCTCTGTCTTGGCAATACCGGGGTGTCCCTCTATTAATGCATCATGATAACCGGAAATAACTAGTTCGTGTAATTCCTTATGTGGCAGGAATAAGCGTCCTTGGAAATAAGGTAAACAATTATCTATGGTAAAGTCTGATCCCTTTTGTATCCAATCCTGTAAGGTTGTACGGTCCAGGAGTTGTTTCACTCTGGCTTGAATGTCTTCAAGCGTCTGTAACGAAGTCATGCCTAGAATCCTCTGTTCGGGAATTATTGGTACTGGTTCTGAGTTTGTATCAGATTCTCCCATTCCAATTCGGGATAAGGCGTCTGCCTTGCCATTCTTGCAACCAGGTCGATAGATAATCACAAAATCAAATTCAGTGAAAAACAAAGCCCATTCGAGCTGCCGTGATGACTGAACCTTGGCGGTTTTCAAATACTGTAAATTCCGGTGATCAGTGATCACTGTGATGGTATGTCGAGCGCCAAGCAGATAATGCCGCCAGGCTTTAAAAGCGGACTTAATGGCTAACAGTTCTTTGTCCGTGATTGCATAATTAACCTCGGGTGCCGAGTTTTTTCTGGACCAAAATGCTACGGGATGCAGTTGGTTGGTTTCGAGATCTCTTTGGGACAGGACAGCTCCCATGGCTAGGCTGGATGCGTCAGTCTCGACGACATAAGGGAGATCTGGACGCGGGTGTTTCAATATAGGTGCGGAGGTAAACTTAGCTTTTAAATCCTGAAAGGCCTGCTCGGCTTCTTCAGACCATTCAAAACATTTATTTTTCCTCAAGAGTGCAGTAATGGGTTGTACCACGCGTGAAAATTCCGGGATAAACCTGCGATAGAAATTGGCAAAGCCGAGCATGCTTTGAACCCCTTTTACAGAGCTATGTGATGGCCATTTGAGGATGGCATCTGCTTTTCTTGAGTCCATTCGGACTCCTTTGGGTGTCAGGATGAAACCTAGAAACTCGACTTCTGTGGTATGGAAAACACATTTCTCCAATTTAGCAAATAGTTTGTGTTGGCGCAGTTTTTCAAGTACTGCCCTGACGTGTTTTCTGTGATCAGATTCCGAAGAGGAGTACACCAGAATGTCATCGATATATACGACAACACAAACATCGATGATTTCCCGAAGGACATCATTCATGAAGTATTGGAAGGCAGCCGGCGCGTTACACAATCCGAAAGGCATCACCTGGTACTCGAATAATCCGTATTTAGTACGGAAGGCAGTTTTCCATTTGTCGCCTTCTTTAACTCGTACCAGATGATAAGCTCCCCGGAGATCTAACTTGGTGTATATGCAAGCGTCCTTCACCTGGTCAAGGAGTTCAGGGATCAGAGGCAGAGGATAACGGTTTTTAACCGTTATCTGGTTCAATGCGCGGTAATCGATACAAGTTCTAAGGTCGCCTTCTTTTTTGGGCACGAAGAACAAAGCCGAGGATGCCGGGGACTTTGACGGGCGAATAAAACCATTAGCTAGGTATTGATCCAAATATTGTCTCAAATGCAGATTCTCAGGTTCGGTAAGGGCATAAATCCTGCTACAAGGGGGTTGTGCACCGGGCACCAGATCGATTTGGCAATCGTACGATCTGTGAGGAGGTAACGTGTTGGCCTGTTCCTTTTGGAAGACGTCCTGAAAGTCTTGGTATTCCGGAGGTAGTTGCATGGAGGCAGAGGTTACAGATGCTAGATTAATCTTCAGGTTTTCTGGGTAGCAGGTTTGTGTACAATCCGGGAAGGTTATTCTCTTAGCTCGCCAATCAATTCGAGGATTATGTGTCTCTAACCAAGGGATTCCAAGAATAACCTGAAACTGTGGAGCCTTGATTACATCAAACACAACACCCTCCCGATGGCCGTCGGGACCAATAAGAGTCACCTCCGTAGTGGAATGTGTTACCGGTCCAGAGGCAATTTCAGTTCCATCGACTGTGGTGATGACATCTTTGCTGGTTTTAGGACGGAGAGGGAGGTTAATCCTAGAGACCAATTCACGATCCACATAGTTTCCAATAGCCCCACTATCGATGTATGCCTTTATTGCATGCAACCGCTTAGGCTGTTCTGGATCTACGAGAACCATTGGCACAATGAAATGCGAGGTCTGAGAGTTAGTTTTCAAGCTCGGCAAGCGGACCCCTACACTTGTCGGGCGGAGTCGTTTCCCGAAACAGAGTCTTCATGGTTTTTATCAGCGGCTCCTACCGCCTTTCGGGGTGGTTTTGCCGGGCAATCTCGTAGAAAGTGTCCAGAATTCCCACAATAAAGACATAATTTTAACTGCCGCCTCCTTTCACGTTCCTTTTGAGTTAAGGGTCCTTTAACCCCTCCAATTTGCATAGGCTCAGAGACATCACCTCCCTTGGGATTAGCATGGGTCTTGACCAACACCCGGGTCTCAAACCTGGACCGATCTGCTTTTCTGTTTTGAAGTCTGTGATCCAATTGGACCACTAAGTCTATATACTCTGTGCATTCTTGGGGCGGATTTACAACTTGGGCCAAGACATCTTTAAGTTCTCCGCGTAGGCCTCGATAAAACAACGTGACTCTTTTATCCTCTGGCCATCCCGTTTCCACAATTAGTCTATTAAAGGTTGCAATATAGGATAGGAGGTCCTGATTGCCCTGTCGCAGGGATAGAAGTTCATCATCCAGAGCCTGCCCCTGAGAGTGTCGAGCAAATAACCTTTCCATGCTTGCTTGAAACCTTTGAAAATCACGGAGAATCGGGTCATCTTGAGTAACCAGTGGAACTGACCAATCGGCAGAGCAGCCGCTGAGATATGACAATACAAAGGCTACCTTGGTCTGATCATTAGGGAAGGCCCCAGGTCTGCATAGGAAGTGCAAACGACACTGATTCATGAATACGGCGAATCGTTTGGGGTCCCCAGCAAAGCGTTCGGGTGGGGCCAGCGGCATGTTTCCAGGTAGATTAATCTGCACAGGGTTACTGGAAACCACAGGAGCGGGGTTCCCTCCGGAACCGGGTAGAGGAGTTTGCCCAGCTTGACCTTGCAAAAGCTGTCTGGCCAGGTCATCGGTTCTTTCCTTTGATATTATTAATTCCCTCCTGAGGGCATTAGTCTCTTGACGAGCGGCATGTACTTCGGCCCGTAATTCCCCCAGTAATTGGGCCAACTGATCAGTCTCAGAACTTTCCATAGCGCCTGGGGGGGAATTTGTAGGAAGGCTTCGCGTTCTGTAACGCTCACCTGACTCCCACGGAGGCGCTGGCCTGGTTCGCGCTGCTGTGACCTCTTCTAAGGTGATGCGCAGGGTTCGGAAGACTGACTGGACCGGGCCACCAAATCTGGCTTGTCTGGCTCGCAGAAGTATCCTTCTGTAGGCGAAAATAGGGGATTAACTGTCTGCGTGGTAATGCAATCAGCCTCCCACTTTCCCCTCTCACCCTCCTCGAAACCCTTCTGTGATTCCTCGTAGCGTCTCACCTTAGGGTCTGGAAGGACGAGCTCTCCATCATGGTTCTGATGCAGGGGCGCGTTGGTATCCAGTTACTTCACTGGATTTTCGGATTGGTGAGAACCAAAATTGCTTGGCTTCCAGGTAAGTTTTTTGATAAGAGGTTCCCCTTGTGTCCATGCATTAATGTACTAATGCTAGTGTCTTTTTCCCCATAGGGGCCGGGGTACGGAATGCCGGGGAACAGGCACCGACCCGAGATGAGAGGTGAAATCCTTGTAGAAATCAGGTAAGTCTTTAATGAGCTTTTTTTGGTAATGTCTTTTCATTCGCTCATTAACACTGATGTCTCTTTTTCCCCTTAGGGGCCGGGGTCCGGAAATGCCAGGATGCGGCGCTGACCCGAAATGAAGAGGGAATGAATCAACAGGTAAGTCTTAACATGGAGATTTAGCTTTCCTTATTCCCTTCTCTCTCTCACCTTTTTGTTCTGGTCTTTTTTTTTAACCTAGGCGCTGGGGCGTGACTGCGAATCCGGATGATCGTTGCTGAACATGGAGGCGCCCTGTAAAGGTGAGTGGAATTGCGGCGCTGCAGCGATCGACGCGATGAGCTTTTAAATAAGTCTTCCTTTTCAGGATTGTCGGCGAGATGTCTCGGATGCGGATTTAGCAGGTAAGGACTTTTCCTTCTTCTGTTCTCTTCTTCTCTTCCTTTGCAGGTGATCCAGGATGCTGGCAGGCGTGGCAGAAGTCAGGATGCAGGAGCAGACACGGTGAGCGTCCAGCTGCTAGATGCAGAACAACGCGAAGCACGTGTGGCTGTTCGGGTGGGGTTTAAATAGCCTTGGAAGAAGTTCCAGGTATGTATCCTTCCTCCAATCAGGTATGTATCCTTCCCCGACCACGCCCGGATGGTAAATTAGTCCCACAGGTAAAGTAGTTCCTTTCAGGCCTCAAGGAGGCCGGGATCCTGCAGCATGGTCTGCATCAGGTAAGTGCTCCCAAGCACTTCCATAATGAGCCTCGCGCCATAGGCGCCAGGACACTGTCCAAAGGGCCCCTATATGGGGTTGCTGGGTCCTTCCTTGGGGACTGCATGTCCGCTTTCGGGGACGCAGGGCTTGAACCGGCTCCCCGGGAGCGGGCATCATGACAGTACCATTGTAGTTCTCTTGGTTCTTTTATTGTTGTGTGGGGCAAATTATCAACCCTATCTCCGTATTGCCTGTAAATGGCTGTCATTCGGTACTGTGGCATAGTGTATTCCCCAGTTCGCATTTGTGCATCTATCATAGTGGCTACCGTTGTCGGTCGGCCCATTGTTACCATCATCATAGCTGAGGTAGGCATGCTCTTTTCACAGCACCGGAGTCCCAGTTGGCACACACAGAAGAATAGGAGCACAAAGACGATGATAGGGACGAGTATTTTCATGGCCACATTCACCCATGATAGTATCCAGCTGAACATATTGTCGAACCATGTGCTTTCCTCTGCTCCTCCTTCATTTCTCATCCTCTCTCCTAAATTATGCACTGCTGTTATCGCATGTGAGAGTGTCCCGTTATCAGCATCTTCAGTTGGCACGAATGTGCAACAGGCCACCCCGAATTTTCGGCAAACACCACCGTCCATCGCCGTGAGGAGATCTAAGACATATTTGTTTTGCATCGTCATCAGGTGTATTGCGCGGAGCTCTATTTTTATAACATTGAACCCTTCTTCAGTGTCGTTAGCTAGTTGGATGAGCTCCCAGCGCACTATCTGCAACCATTTGACGTTTGTTCGTGCTTGGAGTCCTGGAACAAGGAGTGATGCGAAAAATGTCTCTGCAGACGAAAAGAGCGTGTACTTCTGCGGAATCTCAGCAAGGAGTTTTGAGGATTCTGATGAGATGTAATTGGAGGATCTCTTACTTCGTGTTAGTTTTTTCTTTAGTTCATATTCTGACAATAGTTCATACGCTGGAGCTTCTGTTATCATTAGTTGGGGCGCTGCCAATGGTTCAGCCGATTGCGCTGCCGATATGCCAGCCGATTCTCCTGCTGCTCCTTGGATATGACTCTCTGGTATTACCATCAGGGCTGTGTGGAGGGTGGCTAAAGCACAAGTTCCTTTCCACGATGTGGGGAGGTGCAGGTAAGCTTGTTTGCTGCAAATCCAATACATGTCCATTAGTGCTGCGGTACCTTTCTTCATGTCGGGTATGATCACTGTCTTGTTGCGCTTTCTTACCTCCCCCATGTTTATTTTCCCGTCCCCATGGAAGCATAGTTTTTATGTGGCACTTCCTTCTGTATTTTTATAGGTTTTTCCAATGCTGTGACCCAGGTTAGCTTTGTTACGTGCTGCGACCAGATAGGGGTGCATATGTATTTTATCCATTGGAATGTGTCATCAGGTAGACCTCGCAATGCTTCTGCCATGCACTCGATAGTTTCATTGTGCCACTTATTTTCTGCATACCTCGACCCTTTGATGATAAGAAATGGTTCTTTGACACAAATTACTCCCTGACGTCTGCTTGTGTACGTTCTTTCGTTTTCCAGCTTTTCCATTGTAACAGTGTGTGCCTGGAACTAGCTCTTTATCCTACACAAAACTAAATGAATCAAACATTGGGCCTCCGACAAGGGCACTTCCTGTGGTACCAACATTTTCAGTGTTTCTGATGCATGCGGGATGAGTGAACAGACATAACAGCTTTCATTTGTTGCTTGTTTCGCCGTAGCACTCATGTCTGAATACCATTTGTTTTATTGATCTGGGTGGCGAGGGTCCTCTATTTCATCTAACCCCAGGTCATGATAAATATCATATCTTTTCCCTTCCATTCCCCTTTTTCTTCTCCTTTTTCCCCCAATTTTACTATTTTCCACTTTTTGGTAATGTATTGGGAACATTCCAACCCAGGCAGTATCATTGTTGTTCAATATGGCATGTGTGTTTTCATCAGTAGCAGCGGCGTAATATGAGGTAGGGTTGATGGTTGCCCGTGCATACATACTTGTGTTTATTACATCATTCGGCCAATAATAGTCGCCATCATATATGTTCAATTCAAAATCATTTCTTATATTTATACTTGGATGTGCCACTGAAACATTTGTTGGATCTATAGTGGCCCATTTTGAAGGTTGCATTACATCAGTATCATTAGCATCAATGTCATATGTTTCTTTCCAAATTGTCTTGACTCCAGTCCATATTAAGTGCGAGCCTTCTCGTATCAGGTTAGCTCCACTCCCCCCCACCCCCCGTGCATGTCATTAACCAAGGATAGCAGTGTGTAATACCACACCATAAAAAACAGCATTACTGAAAACAAAACTGCAGCACATTTTAAAATGCATTCAACATTGCTAAACCTATTAGCCCTAATGGCGTCCCTATCGCTATCTAGCATTAATTGGTTCTCCGCGATTGTTGTTTGTTGGGCCATTTGTCACCTAAAGGGGTGATGCAAATTTGTTAAGTCATCACAATATATACATATATTTATGTTTCAAATTTTTATTTAAACATCGTTTTCATTCTCCTTTTGCTCGTTATTATTTACACATTCATTTCAGTTGAGCTTTTTGTGCAAGAAAGGGAGAAAGGAAAAGAGAGAGAGAGAGAGAGAGAGAGAGATTAAAAAGGACAACAATAAAAGGCATTTCATTAATTTCATTTTTGCAGTGTCATTACTTCTCAATTTCATTTGTTGTATTATTTGCACGTTCCTGTTCACTCTGAAGGATTGCACTATCGTGTGCCCTTCTCACATCTGAGAGGTGCACCCAATATTTCAATCCTTTTACCTTCACTGCAGTGGGTTTACTGTATATGACCTCGTAAGGACCGTGAAACCTAGGTGAATTCCATCTCCTTACAAAACTGCGAACATAGACCTATGCTCCTGGCATCAGTGGCCCACTTGGGCTGTCTATGGCGGGTGGGGTAGTATCAGTTGCCACATTTTCAGTAAATGGTGGTGCTATTTGTCGCGCTATGCTTCGCACTGCGCGCGTCAACTGGGTTAGGTATTCCTTGAACTCTTCCCCCAGCACTGTGGCAGCCCTGTGCCCATCTGATGCTCTCCTAATCGGAGATACTGGCATGTGTATTCGCCTCCCAGTTACAATTTCGTGGGGGCTCAAATGGTGGTCTTTCCATGGCTGCGTTCTGAGTTGGAACAGTGCTAAGGGTAAGCAATATACCCAGTTTTTTTTCAGTGTATTACACAATTTCGATGGCTTACTCTTCAGTAATCCGTTGATCTTTTCTACCACCCCATTCGCCATCTGATGATAAATGGAACATAGCTTGTGTTTTACCCCCAAGAGCGATGTCACTGCCTTGAAGAGGTCATTCACGAAGTGCGTGCCGTTTTCTGATCTTATCACATTGCATATTCCCCATCGGGAGCACACTTCCCGAACAAGCAATTTCGCCGCACACTTCGCGTCTTGGTGGGGACATGGGCCCGCTTCCACCCATCTTGAAAAGGGACATACCACTACAATCAGATACCTTGCTCCGTTACATCGCTCTCCCATGTCAGCGTAGTCTATGTGGAGTTCCCTAAATGGTCCTGTTGGTCTGGGCAGGGTACCCCGCAGTGTTCTTAACATCATTCCTGAATTGTATGTTTGACATGTTGTGCACTCTACTACGAATTTTGACACATGTTCCTGTAGATTGGGGACAAACCAATGTTCCTGCAATGTCAGCTGCAATGTGTTGTTTTGCTACGTGGCCTGGAAAGTGTAACTGTTGGAATGCTACTTCTAGTAATTTTGCTGGCATAACCACCTTTCCTGTTGTCTCCTGTCTCCAAATAAGGTCTGTGGCTGATTGTTTACATCCTCGTTTGCTCCATAATTCTTGTTCCTCCTGTGGTGCTCTTCTTTGTAATTCTATTATCTGCGCTATTGGTGTGTTGCTGTATGCTTCTTCTAGTGGTTCTGTAATGGTTGCCTTTACAATGCATTCAAGTGTTGGCGTTGCATTGAAATACGAGGCCTCCTTCGCCGCTGCGTCGGCTGCCGCGTTTCCCAATGAGATTGCATCTGTGTTGTTGGTATGGGCTTGGCATTTCACCACTGCCACTACCGATGGTACTGCTAGTGCATCTATCAGTTCATTCAATAGTTTGGCATGCTGTACTGGAGAGCCATCTGCCCGTCTGAACCCTCTTCTACGCCACCGCGATAACCCTCAATGGACTGTGGTAGTTGCATATGCTGAATCTGAGTATATGGTTACTGTGCATCCTTTAGCTGTGTGCAATGCCTCAATCAGTGCAGTTAGTTCGGCTGCCTGTGCTGAGTAATGGGACGGAAGGCGCTTTTGGACAATCGTTTCATATCCTTCTTCCTCCATGCGCACTACCGCCATCCCTACGTGTTTTTCCCCTGTTTCTGGGTTTATCGATGCTGACCCATCTATGAAATATATTTCTCCATCCTTCAGGGCTTTTTAACTTGCTTTTGGGATGTCATCACCTTCCCCCTCGTAGGTGGCACTATCATGTTCCTGTATGTCCTCTGTTGTGCATGGCTGAATGTTGCTGGGTTCACTGTCTTGCATCTGACCACATGTACATTGGGGCTAGAAATTATTATTTCATATGCAGTTGCTCTCTGGGTTGTCAATGTTGCTCTGCATATAGTGTTACTGAACATCCCATCACAATGGTAGCGCTCTTTTCAATTGCGAAGGCAGCAGCTGCGAGGGTCTATTCACACGCGAAGTGGCCTTGCATTACTGGATCTAGTGTCCCGCTGTAATAAGCCAATGGTTTGTGACCAAGTGATGTCTTTTGTGTCAGTAGTACTGCTGTCATCAGTGTTCCATTACAGTGTGAGAACAGGAAAAACTCTCTCTCATAATCTGGGTTCGCGAGAACTGGGGCGTCGGCAATGAGGTCTTTTAATTTAAAATACTGTGTCATCATTTCATGTGTCCATTTTATTGTGGCCCTGTTCTTCTGCGCTTCTTTTAATGCTTGTAGCAATGGACGTGTATATGCTGCACAGTCGAAGATCCATGCTCGGCAATAATTACAGATGCCAAGAAACTTCTGCATGTCTTTTACTGTTTTTGGAATGATTATGTTGCGTATGGCAGCTGCTCTGGTTGGGAGTATTTGTTTCTCATCTTTTGATATTAACTGTCCAAGGTATATGACCTCGGCGAAGCAGTATTGCAATTTTCCTTTGTCCACCTTGTAACCTTTGGTAGCTAACACATTTAGTAGTGCTACTGAGTCTTCTCTGCACTTTTCTTCTGTGTGGCTGCAGATGAGTAAATCTACGTATTGAATAATAGTGCTCTCTACATCTACATTTCCAATGTCTTCACGTAGCACTCTGTTAAAAATGCTAGGGCTCTCGCAATACCCCTGTGATGTTCATACCTGTTGTTCCCTAATGTGAACGCTGTCAGGTATTGAGATCCTGGGTCAAGTGGTATGGAGAAAAAAGCATTCTTCAAATCAATTACAGTAAAGCACGTTAATTCTTTTGGTATGCTACACAATATTGATGCTGGGTTAGGCACTAATGGAAACTCCTTTTGAATGACGTCATTGAGTGGGCGGAGATCTTGGATCATCCTCCATGCCTCTCCTTTTGCTTTTTTGATCGGGAAAATAGCCTTGTTACATGGAGAGTTTGATGGCACTATAATACCTTGTTTCAGGAGTGCATCTATTGTCTCCCTAATTCCCTCCTCTGCTTCTCTGGATATGGGATATTGTTTCACTCTCTGCGGTATGGTACCTGGCTTGAGTCTTATCTTTATTGGTGTCACTTCATGTAATAACCCTACATCGTGGGGCCCTGTAGTCCAAATTTCAGGTGGTACCTTTGCCATGTCCTCGTCAAATATGGTCGGTGGGGCATTGACACTAGCCATGAGTGGGTTGTGTACCTCTCTGTACTTAATCATGATGTCACATGGTATGCTTATTTCCATTATTATTTCTCCGTCATCTTCATTATCAGTGAATAATTCTTCATCTGTTCCGTCTCTTAGCATTATGTTTGGGTCTATGCATAACACAGTTCTCCACTCACACCCATGCGCGTCCAGTCCTGTGACCACAATACGTTTGCTTGATACTTGAACTGCCTCAATGTCTATGGACATGATCGTGCCTGGCACGACATCTGTGTGTGCAATTGGGCGGAATATAAAATCTGATGGTGTTCTCCACTCTTTTCTCGTTATCTGTGGTACTACTCTGGCTAGCACTTTGATGCCATAGATAAACATGTCTACATCAATGGGTATCCCTCGCACTACAACTTCGTTCATCATTGTACTGATCATCAACATGGCTCGTACTGGGCACACTCCTGGGGTTGAACATACTATTCCTCGTTCTGTAAACGAGATGGTCATATTCAACTTGCTTAACAAATCTCTCCCCAGCAGATTGATTGGTGCGTCTTCGTGGTACAGTAAGGGTGCGCGCACTGTTTTTCCCCCCACCTTTATATCAAGATCTTTAGTGTAAGGAACTTTTAAAATAGCCCCAGAGAACCCCTGCATTTCCAAATTCCTGCCTGAGAGCGGAAACCGCCCTTCCATAAGACATAATTTCTCTGCTCCTGAGTCTACCATAAAGATAAAATGCTTGTTTCCTATCTCTGCCCCCACTAGTGGTTCCTCTTCTGCACGTAGGGTGGTGGATAGGACTGGACACGCAAGTGTTCCCTGTGGGCTGTCCTAGTCTCAATGTCTTTCTTGTCCTGGTACTGAAAAGACATTGTCTCCAACCACTGTCACGCTACGGAATGGTGCAGGTGCACCATTTGCAGCCGTTGCGAAACAATTATGGTTTGCGTTTCCTACCGCGTTTTGTCTTGCCATAGGTTGTGGCGGCGGTTGCTGTCTTTGCTGCATTTGACGTTCGTTATAGCACTGGTCCTGCTGTCTCCCTCCTCCCATCGGTAGTCCATAGGGGCTACCTGGGTGTGGGCACCCCCATCCTTGTTCATTCTCTATGGCCTGCTGCCCTTGGAAGTACCCTGAAGGCCGCATTCTGCAGTCTCTTGAATAGTGTCGCCATCTTCCACAGTTCCAGCATGACCCCTGTGGTCCACCCCTCATTCCTTGCCCAC
This sequence comes from Ambystoma mexicanum, assembly GCF_040938575.1. Classification (NCBI taxonomy): domain Eukaryota; kingdom Metazoa; phylum Chordata; class Amphibia; order Caudata; family Ambystomatidae; genus Ambystoma; species Ambystoma mexicanum. The sequence goes on from NC_090931.1 coordinate 1,537,917,938, forward strand.
CAAATCCTCTATTTCCCATTCCTCCGAACCCCCCCTCTCTGGCCACGATACCCACCTCTTCCTCTTGCCGGTCCCTCTTGCCACTGTTGTCTGCAGTAGTGCTCTTCTCCGTTCCACGGTCCTTGTCCTCCTGTTGCCCGCAGTGCTGCTATTGTAACTGGTCTGTTTCCCGCTCCTTCATTCCCCTTGTTTTCTCTATCTGTGGCTACGCTGGCATTGATGGCAGCGACCTTCACTAATTTGTTCTGTACCAGCTTCGCCTCGTCTGCCAGCCTTTTTTGTGCTATCTCCTTTTCTCTCTCTTTGATCCTCCTGCAGTGGTGCACAATTATACTCTGTATTTCTGGCCAACCTTTGGCTTCTATCCCAGCTATTTTATCCAAGGCCTCCTGTACCTCCTTCGGGAGCCCTTTCTTGATGATAAAATAGAACAAGGCGGTGGACTGGTTCCACGCCGTACCAGTTTCGCTTCTCCACAAATCCTGCACCCGCAGTATGAATTGCGTAGGATCTTCGTTCTCCTCCATTGTACACTGCATCACTAAATGTAAATCTGGAAACGTGCGCCGCAATGCATCCCACACTTGTGCTCGAACGTTGTTTAACGCTGACCCATCATGGCGGTCACAACTCATTGTTACTCCGAGGAATCCGGCCTTTTCCCACACTCTGTCTGCTTGGTCACCAATTGCTGACACTAATAAACTTTTCACATCCCCTATTGCTAGTGGCACTCCTGCCGTGTTCTTCTCAAATGCATGTATCCATTTCCCAGCCCCTCCCGATAGTGGGGGGAGGACTTTCAGCAAGTTGTTTTTATCCATTTGAGCCCACGGGATGTAGTTTGGCCTACCCGCTCCTTTATGTATCCATGGCATCTGCAACTTGTGTTTCTTTCCTACTTTACTTAATGTACCTTTCTTTATTTTACTTACCATCATATTCCCTCCTCGCTGTCTTAATCTACCCTGCCATAGTGGTGGTGATGGTGTATCTGTACTCCATACATCTTCTATTTCTGATTCTTGCTCATTGTTTTCCTTGTGTCCTTCCCCTTTCTCATTTTCCGGGGTGGGTGGGCGTATAATCCTCACAGGTTTA